>NC_140943.1:110688164-111288164 GCF_014529385.1 Adiantum capillus-veneris | reverse complement strand
GGAATCAGCATTGTAACCCTTGTGTCTCTTTGCTGGACACTGAAGGTGATCGGCCTCATTTTCATTTATATGCTTTCTTTTTCCCTCCTTTTCTTTCTTGAGGACCAAATCCTTCAGTAACCCATGCTTTCCAAATGTCTTGACCTTGAAGTGAGACTTTGACATCAATTTCAAAACAAGCACATCACCTTGTGCAAGCTGATGATCAGCAGCAAACTTTCGCCAACCCGTCTTGAATCCCATACTCGTTACTTTCATGCCGCAGATACTAGCAGGCCAAACTTTACCGCTTGGTCCCTCCAACATGACTTCCTTATTTATTGGCTTCGATATCTCGGCATTTGGAACATATTCTTGCAGATAGTGCTCAACAAACAGGCTTGGTATTTGCTGAAAAAGGATCAATGGTCAGTGCACATGCTTCGACACTTCTCACTTTGTCTTAAAGTTCACTGCACTGTACTATAGATTGATGAACATTTGTAAGCGTAGAGCAGTCAAGGGGAGTTGATACCTGGTAATGTTCTCCTGAACATCGTGAACTACTCGGATGTGCTCATCACCCAGGTTAGGCATCAAGCAACAGGACCCGAGAAAACCATTTCTTCAGTTACTTGAAATTAATAACGGTTCAAGAGCAATCAGTTGGATAATAACTGTTGGCCCTTGCGCTTGAGACAAATGCTTCTGAATGCTTCCTATTGTTTTGTGTAGAAACTTGTGTTAATCAAGCACGTACAAATGGTTCAAGATCCAATTGTCATAGTGTAGAACATCACTAGCTCGTAATTAAAGTTCAAAAGTAAGTAAACGTATGACGGAACTGGCTCTCCCAAAAGTATCTACACATCTTGAACCTGACCCCATCTAGCCAGCAGTTTAGTATGAGCGTCCTCAAAAAGATACTGCATCTCATACAGACACCCATGTGCACACACATGCACTTCCATATTGGTGCAGAGTAGGGTTCTCTCTCTGACCAAACCCTATGGAGCAATGCTGAAGGCAGAGCTGATTCCATATGGAGAGAGACAGGCCGTGGCTTTAGACTAGCCCACATTTTCACTCTGCGTTGCATGATCAACCGAGAGAAAGCGTGGAAGAGAAGATTACACTAACAAAGCAGACTCAGAACCTTTGACATAGTTCCACGAGACAGACTCTTTCAGCCCCTTCAGTCACTTGGTGTGCTGTCATAGTGGTTTGAGGAATTTACTCTCTATATGAGCAGGTGTCAGGTCGAGAACAATGCCCAGGCGGCACTTCAGAGCCCATTGCTAGCACTATTGGTATGAAGCAAGGGTGCCCACTCTTTTCGACTTTTTTTGGCCTCTGCATTGATGAGATAGCAGAATATGAGCTTCGCATTGGAGGTGAGGGCATGAATCTGCCAGGTACTGCGGTTCATGTTATGATATATGCCGATGATATTGTTTTGGTATCTAAGTCACAAGAGGAATTTCAGTTTCATCTCCAAGCAGAGGCAGGAGCGACTACATCTTGGTATGCGCAGATGATACAGTGGTTCAACACACACGGTCTTGACATAGAGCAGCTCCCATCCTTCCAGTACGACCCGAACTCACCATTCATCCTCCTCTTGCGTAGTAAGAGGAATTGGTTCCTCACACAGGATCTATGGTTGTTATATATCAGAGTGTCATGGATCACACCTAAACAACCTCTTCCATTGAAGATGTTGTACTACAAAGACCACTTCCTGACGATCTTAGAGGATGACTTAATCTAGAGGCGAGGTACATGGACATATATATGTCGCACAATGCGAGAGTGGCGAGTGAGGGTTGCCCATATCCCCACAGACCAAAGAATCTGCAAAGTATATAGAGATGAGGTGGAGAGTGAGGAGCAATATGTATGTAGATGCCCAGCTTAGGAGAGCATATGGAGCGAATACATAGCTCAGTTCACAGGACAGCCCGCACTTAGAGAGATGGAGTCCAGAGACCAAAGACAGCCGGGATATTTCTACTTGAAATCCAGAGAAAGAGAGAGATACTAGTTTAGGCCGGGTTCACAGTACACCGGCAAGGAAAGCGGACCTTCAGCCAGCGAATAACAGAAGAGCACGTCAGACAAGACGTTCACATAGCGCGGAGGCAGCGTTGCAAGCAGGGTGCCAGCGCACGGCAGAAGGTGAGCTGAACACCCCCCCCCCCCATCTTCTCTTCCACCCTCCACATATGCAAGAAATGCCTCGCTGGATACTTTTTTTTATTTGTAACCTTTTTTTTCAAATTTAAACTTTTTGTCTTCTAGCCTAGCTTCCGCCCATCTCCTAGTTCATGGAAGACTTCATCCCTTCTCTCTTCCACCCTCCCCACTGTGAACATTTAGCCGGTGGAAGAGCGGATAATGCACATCCTCCACCCGGAAGATGGCATTTTAGGGGTTCTCTTCCGCCTTCCCAATGTGAACCCACCCTTAGTCACCCACAACTTCTAGTGGAGTATGACAATCACAATTCACAGACTTGTTTCACAGAGCGGGTTCACCACCATCTACCACTACTCAAAGAAGGGTCACACTCCACCTGTCAGAGATTGTTTGAGATACAACCCAGAGCACCCGGATACTGGGCCCAAAGAGTACACCAAAGGGAGATCAGAGATATCCGGCTAAGAGATTAGCAAACCATCTTCTCTGTATCCTACTGCTGTTATGTGGGGACTTTCCACTCCCTACCCTCCTATGCATGCTTCCCTAAACCCCGAATTTGGTACCAGATAGAGCTAGCTAGTCATTTGCATAACATGGCTATACGTTCGGAGCCATCCCAGATACTGATGTATATGTATATGATGCCTCGACTGTCAGAGAGCTCCATTGTATCAGCTCACTCTTTGTCTTCCCTTTGTATCAGTTTTCACCCCACCCCTACCCACTATTTCCTTTTCAATTCTTTGTACTTTTTGCACCCAGACCTGGTATTAGATTCACCACATGTAACCTTTTGGTCTCATAGGTCATTTTGGCCTTTTGAAGACGTTAATATTACATCTCATTTCATTTCTCTCTCTCTCTCTCTCTAAGATTTGTGGATTTTCGGAAAGCTTTTGTATTGTTGCTTTGTGGATTTTCGTGGATACCACATGTATTTGTTGCTTTTGTATTTGTGGATACCACATGTATTGTTGCTTTGTGGATTTTCGGAAAGCTTTTGATACAGTACCAAGGGCCAGATTGCTGCGCAGAATGCAAGAGTTAGGGGTCCCCAAAGAGATTATCTGGGGGATCATGGCCTTATACGGGTCAGTAACTGGTTATGTACGTACTCCAGAAGGGGATTCCGACATTGTTCATTCCACCGTTGGAGTAAAGCAGGGATGCCCACTGTCCCCTACTTTATTTGGTATGTATATAGATGAGGTATCAGATTACATTGATATAGAGGGTGACAGAGGTGCTCAACTTGCAGGGTCATGGATCCCTTTGTTGTTGTATGCAAATGATATTGTATTGATAGCAGAATCACCAGATGGAATGCAGAGGCAGTTAGATGCATTACATAAATTCGCGGAGGACAGCGGACTGTCGGTAAATTTGGGTAAAACCAAAGTTACGGTGTTTAACACCACACCACAGTGGGTTAGGAGATCGGCACCTACATTTGCATATGGCCAGGATACAGTAGAGTACACAGATGCATACACATACCTTGGTGTGGTATTTACAGGACCGAAGTTTACTCTTAAGAAACCAGCAGATGCTAGATTGTCCAGAGCCTCTGCAGCCTTGGGAGGGTTGGAGAGGATGTGTTCACAAGTGCAGTTTCAGGAACCATGAACAAAACTTTGGCTCTTTGATACTGTGGTGGCTTCGGCTATGCTTTATGGGGTCCAGATTTGGGGACCATCTGTGGATCAGGATAATTGGAAGTCAATGGAGAGACCTTTGGTATCTATGATTTCCCGAATGATTAGAGCCAAGGCCTCCGTACCACACGCGATTAGCCGAGCGAAACTAGCTGCCCCTCCAATAGAAATTGAAGCTCTTACCAGATCAGTGTCCTTTATACATGGTTTATGGGATACAAATAATTGCCGATATACTAGATTGGCCCTCGAATCCTCTCGACAATTAGCAATGAAAGGAGATACATCATGCTGGTATGCGCAACTGTCCTCGTGGTTTCACAGACACGGGTTCAGTATGGAAAGATTACCCCCCTTCCAATACTCTCTTGAGGGTCCATCACTGGCAATCACACGAACGGAGATTAATAAAATCATCCGCCAGGATCTTATACAGTTGGACACTAAGAGGACATGGGTAGACCCTATGCAAGAATTGGGCAAGAAGATGGCCGACTACAAAGAAAACTTCCTACAGCTATCTGAAGATGGCTTTGTCATTCGCGCGAGCTACATGGATACCCACCTGTCTCATGGGTGAGATGTGCTATTGGTCAGATTCGTACATCCTCACACCAATTGGAAATTGAATTTGGCAGATTTAGGGGAATCCCACCTGAGAGCAGAATTTGCTAGTTATGCGGAATGGAGCCGGAGATAGAATTACACTACATATGCCACTGCACCGTATACTATGAGATACGTGGCGTTTCCATTGCCTGTTTAAAGAAGGCTTTGGACCTCTAGATAGAGTCATGCAATACCAAGATCAAAGGTGCTTAGGCCTGTACCTACTGGAACTAGATCGGCACAGGGATAATCTAATGAGAAGACAAAGAGCACTACAGCCTCAGAGGCAGATCACAGATTTCTTCGGATCGAGAGAAGCAGGAATGGAAGGAGAAGCGAGAGGCCAGCAGCGAGCACAAAGGAGTACCCACATTCATACCAAAGGAACCCTCATTGACAGGGCGATTGATCTTAGGAAATCAAGACGACCACGACCGAGATGCAGAAGCACACTTCACTGGAGGAGACTACAACAAAGGATTAGAAGCATTCTAGCCAGACACCCAGAATGCTCCTAAGAAGTTTATCTAATACTTTGTATTTAGTTTTTTGCATTTATTTTCACATTTTCACACTTTTCAGACATTGTAACAGACTCACCACTTTTGTATCAGTTTGGTCTCATAGGTCACTCTGGCCTTTTGAAGACGTTAATATAACAGTTCATTTCATTTCATTTTCTCTCTCTCTCTCTATATATATATATATATATAGAGAGAGAGAGAGAGAGAGAGAGAGAGAGAGAGATAAAAGAGGCTGATTCTATACTTGAAAATCTCCTAGAACACTCAAATGGTGCCTATTCTAAGAGCAAGTACATCACTGTTTACATAGCAAGCTTGTAGGCATTAAACGGAAAACTGAAACAAGATACAACTAGGCACATGGCCAAATGGAAAAGACTAAAGACTAGGGTAAAAAACCTCTCCTAAAAAGAGTAAAAAGTGCCCTCGCAAGCTAAATGGAGAGAGGATGGCAGCAACCTTTGAAAGATAGACACTTCGACCAAAAGCCCATTCAAAAATTGTAAATCAAGAACCAGAGTCACCAAAAGCCACCAGCGGTAAAGATGAGAGTGAGCAGCTACGTGAAGCTCACTGTCGGGCAAAGCTCGCTAACTGGTAACATCTGACAGCAGAAGGTAATGGAGGAACAGAAGGGAGAGAGCAGTTGGGGATGAAGTTGAGTGTGAAGAGCCAATTGACATCACCAAGAGACTTTAGTAGGATGGCACAAGGTGAGTAACGAAGCATTGCACCACACAGACAAGGAGCTTTTATCCAAAAGAGCAAGTGGTCCACTTGCTGAAGGAGGCTCCTTAATACCATAATTGAAGAGGGAACTCCAAGGAGACAGTGAAGGAGGCTCTGAAAATTGTGTCCAAGTGAAATACGAAGAGTCTTTGGAGAGCGAGGAGAGAACAAACAAAAAACAAAAAAAAAAGCAATAGAAAGAAAAAAGCAAAAACTGTAAACTCGAAGGACATGCATCCATGCATATACACTCTCTCTCTCTCTCTCTCTCTCTCTCTCTCACACACACACACACACACACACACACACACACACACAAACACTTTTTGTTGTAAATCTGCTTTGATTAATTTACAAGTGGGAAACCTCAAAGCGAGGAAAACCCATGAAAAGAAAGGGATACAAAAGACGGAGCACTATGAGGCTCTGAAGGCTAGAAACAGTCAAATTAAATCCTGTAGGCATCAAGAGTGATGTCTTTAGCTTCATATGCAAAATACAGCGCTTGACCAAGAGATAATTTGAAATAGGGAAAGGGGTCAACAAAAGTGCCCTGGAACATCAAGGAGTTCCTATGATGCCACATGGCCCTCAATCCAAAATCTGACCCAGGTGAAGAAGACCGCAAACTGAGATTGTGGTGACTGAAGCACCCCAAAACGCCAAAATCGTGTGTGAAAGGAGCCAGAAGGAAAACGTAGTCGAAAAGCAGTCGACACTTGCCGAATGAAGGCTCTGGAGTGACGACAACACCACAGCAAGTGTGGCACGGTCTCCTCAGCTTCAAGGCATCCTTGTGGTGGCAACACGCATTGTCTCGCATTTGGCAGAGTCATCTGCCTTTGAAGGAACGTGTTTTCTTGTGGCGGTGCTTGGTGGGAGCTCTACCTGTTGGCAGTGTGTTGCATGCTCGGCATATTGCGCCTTCCTATTGCCCCAGATAACTCGGAAAGCGACCACAGCTGATTACCTTGATGCACAATCCATACATCAGACTGAAGAATGGCATAGACACTAGCAGCTGAGATGCAGTCCAATCTAGTAGTAGCCAGATTCCAATCAGAGAAGCGAGAGTCTTCATCTAGAGGAGGAATGGGCGAATGAGCAGCAAGCATGTTTTAAATCTCCCACCAGAGAGGAGAATAGTGAAGACCCAACCGAAAGCGGGAGACGACATCAGCAAAAGAAAGAATATAACCCGAGTCATCAAGCACCTGATGCACCTGACAGATACCTTTTTGGGAAAGAAAATACGCTTGGCGAGGAGACCGTTGAACCAAAGTCACAACAAAAACCCTGCTCCAATGCAGACTCTCCAAGCGAAGAGAGTTCCCCCCAGAGGCTTGTCGACCATCCCAGGCCAAATGCGAAGTGGCAACCTTCCACAATGAGAGAAGAAGTAAAGGGACATCCAGGAATGTGTCCTTCAAGCTTCCCAAAAACAACATCCCAATAAGTCAGTTGCCAATGACCAAAAGAAGGGGTGACAATGTGTGCACATAAATGTGTGACTATGAGAGCCCAGGGTTGCCGCTGCTCCACCAAAACTGGCAACAACATAGCTTTCCGAGCCAGAAGATGACGTCTCAAGTCCAAAATATTCAACCCTCAAAGCCGCTTGGGAGAACACAGCTTGTCCATAGATAGAAGCCGAATGCCCCTCTTGGTAGACGAGGTCCGCCAAAAATGTTCTAAAATATTGGACATGAGAGACTGCAAGCGCAACCGAGGCCAGTATAACAAAGGCAAGTAAAACTGCACATAAGCCACAAGGATGCATTGGACAATCCTAAGACGCACATGAAGTGGCCACGTGGACAATTTCCAATAGTTCAACTTGGAATGTAGACGTTGGAGCACCCAATCCGTTTTCTTAATAGCCGATACATTCCAACCCAGCAGATAACCCAAATGGCGAACCAGAACATGGGGAGGAACAATCTCCCCAGGCCACAATATCTTATGCCAGTCACACTCTTTCAGAGGCAATAGCTTGGATTTGCAAAAGTTAACTTTGAGACCTGCTGCCAAGCCAAACAAGTAAAGAGTATGCATAATCTGTTGTACATCATCATAGTTATTAAGAGGCATGAACAAAGAGTCATCCGTATAAGCCTAACCAGCAAACTGTCGACCAGAAGGTAAAGTAAGGCCATATAGCCTACCAGTGGAGGTCAAGGAATCCAAATACATAAACAAGGGATGAGTAGCGATCGCATAAAGCAAAGCACTCAGAGGGCAGCCCTCCCGTACTGACCGTCCCAAAGGCCAAGATTCTGTGAGAGAACCATCCAGCAAGCCTACAGAGGTATTGTTTGCATACAAGAAAAGCACGACACGGGATAGCCTAGGCCCAAAGCCCAAATGTCGCATGGTATCCGCAATGTAATCCCAAAGAACAGTATCAAATGCCTTTTCAATGTCAACCTGCATGACTAATACATCCTGTCGAGTATATTTTGCATATTCCATACCAATAATGACATTTGCGAGGTTATCAGTAATTTGACGTCGCAAAATGAAGCCGTATTGAGATTGATGCAAGCCTTCATGCAGAAAGCATTTGAGTCGGTTAGCAAGCATTTTTGCCATTAATTTATATACCACAGGCATAAGTGTAATAGGCCGCCAATGTGAAAATTCTTCACACAATGCATGCTTAGGGATCAGCTTGAGCAAACCTTTTTTCCAAGAGGAGGTGTTGACGGCTGGGTCAACAACACAACATAACTCAAGTTTCATACCAAAGTCTTATCTTTTGCGAGTTATGAAATGCTGCGGATTATGACTATAAACGTCATTTGTAATGAGTAGTTATTCTAGTTTCAGAAGCCGGGGTGCAATGGCACTTCCAGATTGTAAATACAAAGCCATTTGACCCTTCCCTTTCAACCCCATTTTTGGTTAAACCGAAGGTAGCCTTAGTATATAAGGTACCTATGTCATTTTGTAAAGAGGACTTTTATCATAATCAAAACTTAGCGCTGCCGTCTACTGTGTGTGAGAGAGAAAGAGAGTGAGTGTGAGCTTCATCCTCCCGCTACGCCCTGTTCGCTCAACACATTGGAGATCTGATTGCACCATTGCGGTAGGCTCGAGGAGAGCTATGCGACGACGCCAAGCATACCACGTGAGACGAAGCGCACACGCCGACGCATCTACGAGCTATTTGTGGCCGTAAGTGTATCAAACGATGCCTGTTTTCTGCATGCTAGTAGTTTATAGAATCGTGGCGACGTAAGCTACGCATAGGTACTCATAAATTTCAGTTTCGGGCACTTTCAAAATTCTGTTCTGTCATCCTACGCCTTTTCCGCAGATGGGTTTAGAGTGAGGGTTTTGAGTGTAGAAGCTTAGGGACAGGTGTATCCTAGTGAGGGGACGGTGTTCCTTCAGTTTCGTATGATTCTGGCATGATTAGGTGAGTTACCTTCCGTATGTGTGTATGTGGCTAGGTGGTGTAGTTGAGGGCAATGAGGTTCTTGATTGTGGTTTAGTTGGCCTTCCAGAGTGTTGTATGTGTAGGATGGTCTCAGCCTGACAAGCTTAAGAGATTTCCTCCGTGTGCCTATCGTGTCATCTGTGTCCTCGATTGACATTATGTTGATCTAGGTAGTGTTTGCATGCACTTCATGGTGTGTGTGAGACTTCCCGTCCAACATTGGCGCCGTTGCCGGGGACACAAGGACCTAAGTAGGTTTCCTACTAACACTCGTGTGATGGTTGCTTGATTTAGTTTCGGCTAAAGAAAGCGTTTTTCTTAAGTGGATCCGGAAGAGCATATTCCGTGATCAAGTGGATAGCCAGGAAGCGTGTGTCTTGCCGAGGGTCTGCGACTAGATAGGTTTAGTTAGGATCTGTGGATTAGAGTAGTTGTTGGTGGTCGAGTGATTTGTGAGGTGATAAAAGCGTTTACTAGTCCGTATGTGGCAGTGAAGCGTTTTTCTACTCATAGATACAAAACCCCATATGATTTGTAGGAGTAGCTTTAGGTAAGTGATCCGATTCTGATCTAGAGCTATTCAACACTGAATTATTTGCTAAAGTTACTTGATTGCATTTGAAATCACGGAAAAGTGTGCTTTTGAGGGTAAAAATGCATTAAACAAGCTTTTGTGGACATTTTTGTATGACTGACTGATGCTGTGCATATAGAAGAGCATTTGCAAGGGTTCTGTGAAGAAAACCTGCAATTCTGTAAACATAGACATCCTACGTGTAGGATGTCTCAAGGGGGTTCTGGAGACCAAATTTGAAAATCCTGACTGCACCAGTGGCTTCAGAGGGTAGGTTTTACCCTAGTAACATATTGACTTGGGCGTTTTTCCCTATTTTTGTTGACCAAAAGCCAAAAGGCGGAGTCAGACAACGCAAAATTTCAAAAAAGGTTTTAATTGAGTGATTTTTGCATGTTTTTTCAATTGTGAAGCATACTTGCACTTGCTGAGAGCATAAGGAAGCATCAGGGACACTTCAGTCTCAAAAAATCAGCCAGAAACATCCTGACGCGTAGGATGTCTACAGGGTGATCTGTGCACTTTTTATTGGAAATCTGAGGTGACTAGTGTATTCAGAAGATAGGTTTTACCCTATTTTCACCTGGAAAGTGAAAATTTGACCAAATTTTGACAGACCAAAGCCAAAAGACGAGAATTGCCAGACATCCTACCCAAATTGTGTCCAAGGCCTAATTTTGAGACCAAACCATAGGATGACTCCATAGGCATGTTCTAAATGTGGTATTGAGTGCATGTGATAAATTTCATCTCATTTGGGTCAGTGAAAGTGAAGATTGAATAGATTTTAGCGTTTTTGGACTGACAAAAAGCACGAATAGCTAAAATTTGGGACTTTTGAAATCCAAACCAAAATCTAAGCATACCACTGGGTTACTGACATCAAGGGGAAGCTGTGGGACAAGTCTTGGGTCAAACAGACCAAAAAGACATCCTACGCGTAGGATGTCATATGTGTGATTTTACACTCCAAACTTAATTTTGAGCATACCATTGTGATCAGCACCTTAAGGAGAGTCTGTGGTTCAAATTTGGGGTAATTCTGAGAAGTTAGACATACTACGCGTAGGATGTCTAAGGCGTAATTCTGAAACCAAAATTTACTGTGACCATACCATGCTGTCATATAGCCTTAGGCAAGCCTCCTAGTCAATTTTGGTCCAAATTGGAGTTGATTTGACTTAGGAATTCATCTGAACAGACATCAGGCTTTTGAAACAGATTCTTGATCATTTGACCAACCTATAGGTGTCAGAATCAAAAAGTAAAAATAGCTGTGAGTTTAGCACATCAAGGGGAAGCTACAGTGCAAGTTTGAGCTGAAACAGAGCAAAAAGACATCCTACGCGTAGAATGTCTCCAGCTTGATTTAGGACTCCAAACCAACCTATGAACACACCACTGTGATCAGCACATCAAGGAGAAGCTGGGGTGAAAATTTCAAGTCATTTTGAGCAAAAAGACATCCTACGCGTAGGATGTCTCAATGCCATTTTTAGGTCCAAATTAAAATTTGAGCATACCATGGTGTTGCTGGACTTAAAGGGAGTCTCTGGACCAAATTTTGTTAAATTTTGAGCAAAAAGACTTCCTACGCGTAGGATGTCTCTAAGCCAGTTTTAGGGTCCAACTGAAATTTTAACCACACAGAAGTGTTCATAGTGTCATAGAGATCCCAAATCTTCTTCCATTCTAAAACTGCATTTCACTGTTTTGGCCATAACTTTCACAAACGGTATCGGATCGGAAAAGTTTTTATATCAAAATGTAGCCTGAGAGCGGCTCTACAGATCTTAGAGCAAAACTTGAACTAAATGTATGCCTATGGCAACCATTTAGTTCAACTTTGAAGAAAAACGTCGTTTGAGGCCTCAAAATTCATCCGCAAGTTAGGGGTGTTTAAAAGCGACAGTTTACGAGAATTGTGACGAACCGGTTGCGGTTTTGGACATAGTTTCGACTTTTCCCTAACCAAAGCACTTGAACACAGTGGACTAAGTCTACTTGAACCAAGCAAAAGCTCTTAAGCCCAGAAATCATGTCTACCCTAGATTCAAACGCAGCTTACACAAGCTTGGAGATCCCGACGATAGAGGAATATCCTCCCGCAATGGATCTTCCAAACTTGCAATTGATAAAGATCCATCATGTTGAGAGAGTTTGGATGATTGGTCATGAGAGTGAAGGACTATATAGATACATTGACGACAATGAGGTCAATCTTTATAGGTGCTCAGATCCATACCTAGAAGAGATAACAAATTACAAGCTCTTATATGTCTACACATATGGAGTCGACTGTCAATGGAGATCTATAGTTGTCGACAAGTATGGACGAGAATACAGAGTTGTAGAAAGCACAAATCCACAGACTGTACTAGAAAGAGGTGGATATTTGGTCAATGAAGGACCACAAATGCCTCCACCAAACACAAGAATTCCTATAGGAATTCCAAGAAGAGAGCCACCAGGATTTCCTTCAAGAGCGATAACAAGAGAAGGATTGGAAGAGTCTCTGTTTAGACTTGTAGACAATCGACGAGTTAGACCATCCCAAGTCCAGAAATGGGTAAACAGAAAATACTCCGGAGATGAAGATCCGAGAGATCACGTAACGGCTTTTAGAAGAGTGATTAGAGTAGAAGAAGTTTCAGATTTTGCGACACAGTTTGCAGGATTTGGATTGACTCTAGAAGATGATGCAGCTACTTGGTTCGACTCGATGGAAATATGGGATTTTGAGACCCTAGATGAGCTGTTTGAGGAGTTTATTGAAGAATTCTCGCCAAAAGGCATTGCTCACAACATGGTCTCACAAATCCATAGATTCAAACAGAAAGAGGATGAATCAGTACGCAAAGCATCATTACGGCTCAAGAGATATGTTAAGCTCTGTACGAGAGCAGAATTACCTACGCAAGCACGACTGATGCTGATCTTTATCCAGGGAATGAGAGATGAGGGCTTTCAGAAGGATCTGCATATGATAAGGAGGATGACGCTAAACGAGTTGATCAAAGAAGCTCTTTATCTAGTGGATAACTGTGAGGCATACAAAGAAAAGGACTTAAAGAGTCAAGGAGATGACACATCCTCTCAGCACAGTGTTTCACAGATAAGTGAGTCCATTGCCAAGCCAACGGCACCTATTGATCAAGAAAAGCTTATCGACGACTTGGTCAAGAGGTTGATTCCTCTTGTAAGGTCTGATTCGGGAGAGCCGAAGTGGTGTGAAATTGAGAGAAAATGGACGAACCATACGGGGGAAGAGTGCTATTATAGCATGGAAAATGCTAGGGAGAGGTATGTACAACCTGTTCCAGAAGCACCTACTCCACCTAGATACATTACGGGGAATGCGCCAAGACCAGTAGGAGTTTTAAGGCCACAGCTTGTCTTAGGACAACAACCTCTGCTGCCAGGTGCTAGAATGCAGGTAGACATGAGATACATGCCAATGATGAAAGCATCAAATAAACCAACGCCAGTACCAGCTACAATGTGGTATAGCAACCAAAGTGGGTACTACCCTTCGGAGAAACAAAATGTGGGAGAAACACATGGAGTGGTGAGGCCGGTACACCTCCTGGGTTTCAATCGAAAGAAAGAAGGTATGAAATGGACGAAAGAACATTGCGATTCATTGCAAATAGCGGCTTATCTAGGTCAAAGCTTGCTTATAGCCAAGAGGAAATGCTAAAAGAATCTCCTCAACCAGAGACAGATTGTCACAAAAGTCGTGACAACCACTTGGTCAAACAATGTCCTCATACGGAGATCACTGAAGTAAATGCCTATTGTCTTGAGTGTGGCATCACTCACTTGATCCCCAATTGCCTGGAAAAACCAAACCAAATCAGGAAAATCACGACAAATGTATCAGGGATTGTTCAGCTCCCTAGTAGCTCAGAAAATGAAAATGTCGTACCAATTCAAGTGGTTACGAGAGCACAAGCTCAAAAGAAAGCTGATGAGAATCCAGAGACAAAGAACATGGAAAGTGACATGAGTCAAAAAACAGATGATGGACCAAAGACAGACGCACCTAGTCAGAAAACCAAGAGCAAACGAAATAGTTGGAAAGCTAGAAAGACTAGGATGAAAGCACGTAGGGAACGAGAGAGAAAATCCCTAGCTGAGAAGCTTACCGAAGCTGAGGAGAAGATAAAACAACATGAGGAAAAGGAGACACCTTCTCTTACACAAATGATCAAACCTCTAGAAGAACCATCCACGGATGAGAAACCGAGAAGTGTTAGTTCAGGAGGATCTGTGTTGGTAGAGAAGGTTAATGAGACATTAGATGCCCTCTTGAAAGCCTATGATGCGAGGCTCAAAAACAACCAAACCCAAGAACACAGGTGGATGACATATCCCTATACGGAACTAGAAAAGCAAAGGTTTGAAATGTGCCATAAAATGATTCAAACAGCCCAAGCTTTACTAGAACCACCAGTTGCAAAACCTGAGGATGTGATCTGTGTCATTCCTACACAAGTAATCCCACCAAACCAGGAACTAAAAGAGACAGATTCTAGTCATGAGCACAAACCAAACCTCAAAGACCTAGCATTAGAACCAAGGATAGTACTGAATACCACGGATAACTCTTCCGAAGGATTTCACCAAGCTATACCTGAGGATTGTAAAGAGAGAGATGGTCTTGACGAATTGTGGAAACAAGTCAGAGAGGCCAATGAAGCCGATGACCTAAGAAGACGAGTAGACAAGACTGGTGATGAACGAGGAGTGTTTCTACCACCAATAGAGGAATTTGAGACTGGATCTCAAATGAATCTAGACGTGCAATCGTGTTGGGGCGACAAAGGATCTGTACAATCTATTGATAGTCAACCCCATTCGCTAAGAACACTACCGTCCTACATGGGAGAGTACGAGACCAAGTCAGATGTGGTTGCAGTCCCATCAAAGAGACTGTCTCCCAACAAGGCCATCGATTCAAAGGGGCTAGTAGATATTCTATCTACCCCAGTCACCTGTACAATAATGTTAGCCGAGTTGCTCAGAATAAGACCAAACATGTGGGCTAATGTGGGTAAATATCTAGAGAAATTTGGTGTAAAAACCCCAATGACTCAAATCGAAGAGAGCATCAAAGAGCTTGAAATGCCTCAACTAAATACTAGGCCAGTGCCATTAAACAAGGTAGGCGAGTATTACGAGGGAGAAGATGGAAACATCACCCTTTCTATGGAATTCAATGGTGTAAAAACCATGGCAATCCTTGACAGTGGAGCTGGTGTGGCCATTGCAACCAAAGAGGTTTGGAAAAAATGGGGAAAACCTGCCTTGATATCCACACGAATGACCCTGCAGCTTGCAGACGGACACAAGGAAAGGCCCATAGGACTGCTAGAAAAAGTACTTGTTACTTCTTGTGGCATTGAATATGAACACACTTTTGCTGTTGTTGACTTTGGCAAGAAGAACAACTATGACATCATTCTGAGAAGACCGTTCATGCGACAATTGAAAATGGTCCAAGATTGGGGTTATGACCATATATACCTGAGACATATGGAAACCATAACAAAGATAAACTTGAGGGACCATAGCTATAGGGATGTGACGAGAACACCGGTTGAGGAGTTTGATTCCGCCACAGTAGCAGGATCAGAACTTCCAGCTTGGTTAGGTAAGCCTAAAGAACTATGGATGTGTGGAGCTTTACAATGTGGTAGCTTGAAACGTGAGGAATGTATCCTAGAGCGGGTTATAGAGGATATGGACTATATCCCAGAACCATTTTCTGAAGAAGAGTTAGAGCCTTTTGGATGGGAACACATCTTGGCTACTCTGGACGTGTGCGCCGTGGAGGATGCTCCCACAACAAAGTTTTGTGATGAAAATGGCTATGATGTCGTTCCTTATTTTGCAGTGAGTGTAATCCAGGAAAACGAAGAGGTCCAGACATCAACAAGCTCTCGAAATAAGGAGCAAACAAAGAAATGTGGAGAATCAAAAGATGAAGAAGACGACAAGTTCTATGACTCTGTAGAACACTTCGAGCTTCAAGAAGATCAACGACCCGGGAATCAATGTCATCGCTACACGAATAAAGTGCATCAAAAGTGGATTCCAAAGTCCTCCGTGAAGACACAGCCACCACAAGCATCCTCATACATGGCTCCTAATAAGGATGCTAAGACTCAGCTAGGAGAAATACGACCCGAGCAACGAGCTAACAATGCTCTAATCAATGGTCTAGAAAAGTCCTCCAAGAAACTACCACCCACGAGCAAACAGACAGTAACTTTCCACTACCAGCCAAAAAATCAAGGGAAAGTACAAGAAGTCAACGTTGCTGAGGATAGTAGCGATAGTGATGAATCTTACGACATCCCCTATCATCAACTCAGGCCATCACTATCACCAACCCCTTCAGCAACAACCATGATAGGTCAAAAGAACAGGACAACAAGTCAAAGCCAAAAAGCTCGACAAATCTGGATACCGAAAAGCCAGATTGGCCAAAAACAGATATGGATCAAGAAGACAAAGATCTCTAATGACAAATCACAAGATCCAACACCAAAACAAAAGCAAGGAAAGCGTGCACGAACGAGTAAGAATATCACAAAGTCGCAAGTTTTTACAACTCAGGTTTGGGTTCCAAAGAAGTTGATTCAAGCACAAAAAAGTCAGGAATTCATTTGGATTCCAAAACAACCACAGTATCAACTTTCAAAGCCTAAATCCCATCACCAACCAAGCGTACAAGGGCTAAAGCAAAGACCACTGTTGACTCACACAACAAAAAGGTGGATCCCAAAGAAGTCTCTTCAAACACAAACGAAGCACGGGCAAGTATGGGTTCCCAAACAAGAGCCAGCAACAAAAGAGCCAATAATCGCAAAGAAATGGGTCCCAAAGAAGAACAACAAAACTGTTGTCAGTGCATCGCCGCTTGAATTCTTACAATTCTTCCTACGATTACAATACAATTAGAAGAGAGCAAGTCGCTTCAATCAAGCAACGATACAGGATCTCCAAGGACCATTACATTGCTTAGAATAGGAAGCCTCGCCAACAAATGCCAATAAGCAAATTGCTTATACCCACATCTTGCACAACATAAATCTTTTCCATGCATTGACTGTGTATGCATAATAGGGCTACATTACAAGGCCCGCATAGGCACAACTTTTAATTGCCCAAGCACAACACATACCCTTTGCGATACCCTGTCGTAAAGAATGACTCCAAATAAGAAGGGGGGAGGCATTATGAATGCGGACCTAACATTATGACTATTAGAGGGCAATGTTTTGTGAGATGCATTGAATTTTTGCGTTTTATTGTGATAATTTTTTGACGAAATTTAGAGTATATGCCCTCATAGTAGTGTTACAGAGGAGTATGGGGACAAAATCCATATATGAGCCCCTAGGGACATGTGTATAGTGTACATAGCATTTAGATTTCTATTTAAATGATTTTTCTTTTGTTGAGTTGTTTTAAGAGTTTCCTTGTTTATTATTAAGAAAAAATAAAAAAATCCATAACCCACATGAAGAAAAGACTGACGGGAGGCCTGAGCACTACAAAGAGAAGAAGGTACAGGAAAACGATGAAACTTCACGAAGTATGTCTCAGCAACCACTACAACAGCCGAAGAACTTGTCACAAAGCAGTGTTAACATGCAACCGACAAGTCATACAAGCCAGAGTCGAGTAGCTAGCCACAAAATGAGTGAGGTGTTAGTCCCAAAGCTTCAAGTAATATTCTCTGTGGTCTAAGCGTCTTAGCTATTCTAGGTACTGCTCAAGCTGGAAGAGTTGAGCATATTTACGTTGTGTCGCTCATGCTGGTATAGGTGAGCAAAAGAGTCGAAGTCTAAGTACTTAAGTCTGGTGAAGTGAAGGAGAAGGTCCGAAAGACACTCACGTACTGAGCACAGTGAGATACGAGTGGAGAAACTTCTACATCGAAAACCCTTCTTGGAAAGGTGGAAGCTATTGAGACATCTTTTGATGTCACATGTGCTACATTTATTCCTCGAAACACCCATCATCTCCTTCTTTCACATTGCATGCTTTTGTTGACAAATTTCTCATATGCATATAGAGTGTCCCATAATTGGCACTTGCATTAGGCACTCTTTCCGTGTTTCACCCAAGCACTCACCTTTCATGAACATGTACTTCACGTTCAACTGCTCAACTCCAATAAGAGCGTATACCAAAGGCATTTTTTTTCCCACCGGGTTTTTTGCCTTTGGTCATCCAGGTTTTAGACCCTAATCTAAAGACACCTATCACCATCCTCTTGTACATATTTCTTCTACATCAACAATAAGGAAATGCTACTCAAATCAATTGACAAATGAATTGGAGCACCAATTTCTGATCATAGCATACTTCTCCTCAATGGCGAGTCGAAGAATGGCCTACAATGACAAAGCTGCAGACAACACTAACAACATGATTGCACAGGAACAAAGAAGTCCCCAATGAAGAAGAGCAGACATAAAAGTAATCAGAGGATCTCAAAAGATGAATGGTTATGATGAAAGATGTCCGCTCTAATGGATCATAGTTCTTGTTGTGGTTCGACAAAGATACAAGCAGTGCAACAGATGAAACCAAAACAATAACAAAGTGTTGACCGCTGGGTCAACAACACAACATAACTCAAGAACAAAGAAGTCCTCAATGACAAAGAGCAGATATAAGAGTAATCACAAGACAAAATCCTTACAAAGTTGTCATTGGCTCACAAGATCAGAAAGCCAATCACTCAATTCTACAGATTGTAGAAGTTGTTTCTGAGAATCACAAATACTCCGAATTGACAGATTTGCTGGAGCAAGTGATGGATGGAGCTTTCTCTATCCATGATGATAAGAGTCAAGCTAAACGACATTGGGTTCTTTTTGAATTTAGATCAGGCAGTAGATCTATAATGACAGAAACAGATGCTGCAGCTCGGAGCGTGGATATGAAAGACATAAAGTTCGTCATCAATTATGATTTTCCTAAATCATGTGAAGACTATATACATCGGATTGGACGAACAAGACAAGCTACTGCAAAGGCTATCGTCTATACTTTCTTTACAACAGCAAAACGACAGCAAAGACCACATCGCCATCGACAATCAAGTCATGTCGGGGACGACATGAACGCGGAAGGGGGGAATGTTGACCGCTGGGTCAACAACACAACATAACTCAAGTTTCATACCAAAGTCTTATCTTTTGCGAGTTACGAAATGCTGCGGATTATGGCTATAAACGTCATTTGTAATGAGTAGTTATTCTAGTTTCAGAAGCCGGGGTGCAATGGCACTTCCAGATTGTAAATACAAAGCCATTTGACCCTTCCCTTTCAACCCCATTTTTGGTTAAACCGAAGGTAGCCTTAGTATATAAGGTACCTAGGTCATTTTGTAAAGAGGACTTTTATCATAATCAAACTTAGCACTGCCGTCTACTGTGTGTGAGAGAGAAAGAGAGTGAGTGTGAGCTTCATCCTCCCGCTACGCCCGGCTCGCTCAACACATTGGAGATCCGACTGCACCATTGCGGTAGGCTCGAGGAGAGCTACGCGACAACGCCAAGCATTCCACGCGAGACGAAGCGCACACGCCGACGCATCTACGAGCTATTTGTGGCCGTAAGTGTATCAAACGATGTCTGTTTTTTGCATGCTAGTAGTCTATAGAATCGTGGCGACGTAAGCTACGCATAGGTACTCATAAATTTCAGTTTCGGGCACTTTCAAAATTCTGTTCTGTCATCCTACGCGTTTTCCGCAGATGGGTTTAGAGTGAGGGTTTTGAGTGTAGAAGCTTAGGGACAGGTGTATCCTAGTGAGGGGACGGTGTTCCTTCAGTTTCGTATGATTCTGGCATGATTAGGTGAGTTACCTTCCGTATGTGTGTATGTGGCTAGGTGGTGTAGTTGAGGGCAGTGAGGTTCTTGATTGTGGTTTAGTTGGCCTTCCAGAGTGTTGTATGTGTAGGATGGTCTCAGCCTGCCAAGCTTAAGAGATTTCCTCCGTGTGCCTATCGTGTCATCTGTGTCCTCGATTGACATTATGTTGATCTAGGTAGTGTTTGCATGCACTTCATGGGTGTGTGAGACTCCCTGTCCAACAGAGAGTAATTCCTGTTGTTCCCAAGCTATATTCATCATGAATAATAGAGGCAACTTCAAATAATCCCAGAAAGACAAGAAAAATTCCACAGAGAGACCATCCCAACAAGGAGCTCTCCATCGACCTAAATCAAGCAAGCTGGCATACAATTCCGACTCAGTGAAAACAACTTCCAAGTCTTGAGCCTGCCGCACCGAGAGAATGGAAGTAACATGCGATAGAAACATGTGACGCGCTTGGCGAGCTTCTCTCGTGGGAGAAGAAGGGGCCTCAAAAATCTTGCTATAATGAGAGCGTAGGGCTAGTGCTAGCTCTCGAAAAGTGGAGGTCCACTCCCCTGACGGTAATTTAACTCTCCGTATAGCTTGAGATTGCCTCGAGTGATGCAAATGCTGAAAGAATTGTTTAGAAGCACATCCTTTATCTGCAAAAGCCTATTGACGAGCTCGAGTCTGCCATTTGGCCAATTTCCTCTCATCATTGCGCCTTAATATTGCACGAGCAAAAAACAACTCAGTCATTTGAGCATCAGTAAGAGAAGAATGATTAGCCAAGTGCATTAATCGGCTACAAGCATCCTTTGCCTGGTTAACCTGTTCCCTTAATTGTGACAAATAATCCCTGCCATAATCCTGTATAACTGATTGAACACGCATAACAAAATGAAACCATGCTATGTCCATGTCAACATACATCTGGGAGAGCAAAGGCGGGATGATATTCACAATCATAGTGCAAAAAGGCTCATGCTTGAGATAAGCATTATTGACATGCAGAAGTCTTTTCTTTGGTAGGCGATCATTGACATTAAAAGAGCCAAAACGAAGTTTCAAGCATACGGGAAAATGATCCGAGAGACACATAGCATAATCAATCCTCATCTCGCATACAAAGTCGTCATATTGTTGCATGTGAAAAAGATACCAGCGATCCAGCCGAGCGCGATACATGGATTGAGCATTGTGCTGAAAAGTAAAGCCTGAATCAGTCACATGCAAAAAGGGCCACAAATCAAGCCCATTACAGGTCGACATAAATTGGTCCCAAGATTGCCGTTCCATATGAAGCATGTGAGAATGGCCAATAGTATTATCTGCAAGGTTTGGTGCATTATTAAAATCCCCGCAGAGAAAGGCATTGGAACGCCAACAATAAAAAGAAATAGCACTCCACAACCGTGCTCTATCAGCAGAAGCTGTATATGCATATAATTCTCTAATTTGAAAACTTCTCCATTAACAATACATTGGATGACCATCCATCTCCCAACCGGGTCATTAAAGACCAAGGTCGGGAAGAGTTCATGTCGAACAAGCATAAGCACTCCAGAATGGCTAGCTGATCCTGCATAAGCGATCCAGTAGCCCGCAAAGTAAGAAGTCTGTCCTGCAAATTGGTGCCGGTTATGCTCTTGAAGAACCACAATGTCTGCTTTACATGTATGAACATAGTGCCAGGTAAGCCGCCACTTGTCGTGATTGCATAACCCACGCACATTATAGGAGATGCAATTCAAAGAACTATGCATTCTATATGGTATATACAGTGGACGAGGAAACAAGGAAAGAAAGGGGGGAATAAAACTCAAGTACCCATGCCCATCGACACATCCTCCCCAGCTGAAGGTGCCTGAGAAGGTGGGTCAATACCTGGACCTGGATAATTGAAAGGAAATGCACCTTGCGACGAAGAAGCTTCTCCAGTAACAACCTCCTTGTAAGAACGAACAATCTTGTCCCAAGCTTCAGCCAAAGAAGTGTTGTCACTACAAGGGAGTTTTTTCTGAGTAACATTCTTCAAAGGAGGCACATAATTACGAGAAGATGCTGGAACACGAGGTGTAGCAGCTTTGAATGGTTTCTTGGGCACTATCCAAGTTTGAGAGGTCGAACCCTATTCTTTTCCCTTGTCTTTAATATTTGGAGAAGCAGAAAGTGCAGACAATTGTACTTGTTTCCCCTTGCCTTTAATCGCCCTAGCTGAGGGGGAGGAGGTTGAAACTCCTTTAGTTTGAACCTCAGTAGAAGGTTTCGGAGGCGAGCGAGGTTGAGGAGCAGGGACGGCTGAAGAAGGTGGTTGCAGATTTGGTTCCGGACATTCGGACTGCATATGACCAAATTTGCCACATCGAAAGCAAGAATTTGCAAACTTGCCCCATTTAAGCTTAAATGGGCGCTTTCCAACCACTGTATCCCTAGAATCGATCGAAATACCTGTTGGTGTGGGGATATCCATGTCCCACAAAATATAAAAATAGTTTGTGTTTGCCTCTAGCTTAGGAGGGCAAATGACTTTGCCTAACTGAGCAGCCAACAAAGAAAGAAAATGACGCCAAGTGCGAGGAAAGTCAACCACCTCAACCCAGACTGGACACTTGTGACGAATGAGACTCTGATAGTCCTTGGTAAGAGCCCAGGGCAGCACATGAGTCATCTGCGTATTGAAGAAAAGAGGAGACATTTCAAGCAGAGCATCCCGAGCATCCATGTCAGCCAGCAAGACTTCGTAGAACCCTCGCGCACCAAAGTAAACCCCTCGGACTGCTTGCCGTTTAAGTAGGAAATCAACCCATTGGCCTACTTCTTGAGCAGTAGGCATTCGGCCCGGGAAAAAAAGAATCACAGCGTTAAGTGCATATTGAGCAACAGGATCCATGAGCTCCTGTACAGGGATGCGCACTTCCATAACAGGAGCGGATCCTTCCCAGGCTTGACATGCATCCTCGAAATCCTCATGCAAACATTCTTTGATAAGACTCAAAGCATCCATCTCCGAAGTTTCCATGGCTTTCCAACGCTTATATATACACTGATCAATGGAATCCATGTGAAGCTCTCACACACACACTCTCTTCTTTTTTTGGGAGTTTTTGATATATGACTGCTATATACACAGGCCGACACACACACCGGCTAGCTGTACAAAAACACCCCCCCCCCCTCTCTCACACAGAAGATGACGGAAGGACCGCGTGCAGGCGAAATCAAACTTCCACCCCCGACGCGCTGTGAAGGGCCTGCAAAGGGTAGATGTTGTGCAGAACAGAGTCGCGCGACAGACGAGGCCGAAGGATTCACCACACCCAAATCCCCCACAAGTGTACACACACACACGCTCGACATAGACACATGCACACGCACACGCACACGCACGCAGGCGGTTGAGATGCCATACACCACACACACTCACGTTGTCATACACATAGCCCCACACACCCCCCCCCCCCCCACACACACACACACACAAAATGAGTGCGAAACCCTGAAAAGCTACTGTAGAGGCTGAGGCAGATCACGCACTGATGCAGGAGGGTCGCAGAGGTAGAGGGTCTCTCTCTCTCACACACACACACACACACACCCTCAAAAGCAAGTCCTCAAAGGGCAACGAACCACATACACTTGTGCGCGCGCACACACTGAAAGATACAATCAAGGACAACTAGGAAACAAGGAAGAGGAGAAAAGAATCAAATAAAAAAGGAGCAAAAAGAAAACAAACCCGAAACAAGTAGGACACTGACGAAGTAGCCGGACCAATAGAGGGAGAAACGCCCGAACCACTACGAGGGAGTCTGCAACACCGGGAGGAGGATGACAGGTGTGGGAGGCGAGATCGAGCAAGCAACCTTCTCCAAGCAGAACAGCGGTCTTGACAGGCTTCACTCTCTCTCTCTCTCTCTCTCTCTCTCTCTCTCTCTCTCTCTCTCTCTTAGGTACTATTAACGCACTCGACGAGCGCGTGGCGGCACAGGAAAGCACGATACATACACTTGAGGATCATGTGAAGGC
The DNA here is from genome assembly GCF_014529385.1 of Adiantum capillus-veneris. NCBI lineage: Eukaryota > Viridiplantae > Streptophyta > Polypodiopsida > Polypodiales > Pteridaceae > Adiantum > Adiantum capillus-veneris. Next base: position 111,264,537 of record NC_140943.1, on the reverse strand, counting down.
CCAAGATGAGAAAATCGCACTACTCAAGAAAGAGCTTGTAGAGGTGCGATCGCAGAATCTCCTCAAAGAGGGAGAGCTTCAACCCTCAGTAATTGAAGAGCTTAACACAATCAAAGAACAAGTGCGGCCCATCAAAGGAGGGGAGCAAAAAAAAGAAATGACCACCTCGTGGGTAGATGTCATCACAAAGACCCAACAAAAAGCAGAAAAGGCCGAAAAATGGATCGAGATTGTCAAGAAAGGAAAGGGCAAGAAAATAACCCCCACCCCCACACCAACCATCATTAACTTGACACTAGAAGAGGAGTGAAGGAGACGTGTGCGGGCCTTACACGTAAGGATATGTGGCCTCAAAGACCAAGATAATGTGGATGAAGAGGTGAAAGAACTCGTGACTCTGGTGGGGGTTAACGAGCAGACACATACGAGGGCCTGGAGAGTGGGCAATAAGAAAAGTGGGAGCAACGGAGGATCCTCGAAAGAAAGGGAACTCATCCTCCGTTTCCCTTCCATGGAAGCGAAGAAGGACTTCTTGAAGAAGAGACCGACTCTAAAGAAGACTGACATCTTTCTTGGAGATGACCTCACCCTCTCGCAGATTGCTCATATGCAAGAAGTAATGCCGAAAATTAGAGCAGCAAGGGAGAAAGGGAAGATTGCTTTTTACAGGGATGGAAGGGTGGTGATATTGGAGCGACGCTCCGCATGACGGTGTGAGACCTATGGGACCACACTAAAGATAGCAACCCAGAATTGTAATGGGTCACTCTGCCTCGATGTAGGTACCTTTGAGGATAGTTTCACAGGGAGAGACATCATTTTCTACTCTGAGACGCATCATCACCTAGAGGATAGTCTCCCTTCGCTATTTTGGATAATGACATATGGGAGTTTTCTAAGGATGGTGACCAGACAATATTTTATGATACTTCCGAGGAGATGCTTAGGGAGCTGGACGTTACAAAGATGGGCCTATCCAGACTATCACAAGATGAGGAGTACACTGAGTATGGCAGATACTTGATAGATATGGGAACTGCACATAGATTGGCCATTTTAAATGGCCTACAAAGATTCTCAACAGCTGGAGGTTTTACTTGCTTTCCACACGGACATGGTGCTAGTACAGTGGATTATGTAATGGCCCAGCCAAGTCTTATTCCATTCTTTCAAGACTTCATGGTGGGCACTAGGCCAGTTGGAGTGGCAGTTGATCATGCTATCCTATCTTTCACCTTGACGTTTTAGTTCAGCACAGCTCCATTAGGAGAGGCCCCCAAGCACACTCGGTATACCTTCATGAGGGAGACGTATTCTGTGTATATGGATGAGATATACAAGCAGCTATGCATTCAAGAGCCGGGACGGTCACTAGCCGAACTCACTCAGATATTGACAGAGACGCTCCAGGATGCAGCATCAGAGGCATACCTCCACAGTCAGCCTACACGGAGACGGTCTGGGAGCATGCCCCAGAACAGTTGGTATGATGTGGAGTGTAGAGAGACGAGGATCAAATTACAGAGGGAAGTGCTCATGAGTATTACCACACATAGATAGTCACGGATTATCTTTCGCCGCCTAGTGCGATGAAAGAAAAGGGCTTATCTATCTTAGCTAGAGCGGGATCTGTATTAGATATTTATGAGTCAAGACTCAGGCGAAGCATGGAGGCTATTCCACGAGCATTCACCACCACCAGTGGTCACCTCCACAGAGACGTGGGGGGAATATGCCACATCCCTCTACACAGCATCAAGGCAACCACCTTTGCCGGACCCACTAGAGACATGCTCGAAGACATGTACTTTATTTACTGCCGAGAGGGTAAGGAAAGGCATTGACAGGATGAAGACAAGGAGAGCACACGATCATGATGGTTTGGTAGCAGAGCACTTCATCCATTCCAGCGACATGCTTGCAGAGCTTCTTGCTATGATGTTTAATGGATCCATGTATGAAGGCTTTCCTGAGACTTGGAGTATGTCTACCATTGTGCCTATTTTCAAGTAAGGAGATCCCATGATTCCCGGAAATTATCGCACCATCATGGTTGGTCACACACTGGCTAGGCTGTATGCATCCGTTCTTGAGCAGGAGCTGAGTAGATGGACAGAGCGAGAGGGCATACGAGCACCAGGGCAAGCAGGATTCAGGAGAGGTTTCTCCACTCTTGACCAGATTCTGACACTCAGAGCTATTATTGAGGAGGGTAGACACCATGGCAAGAGGATCTACTGTAGCTTTGTGGATTTCTGCAAAGCCTTTGGCACAGTGCCAAGAGCTAGACTTATACGCAGACTACAGGACATGGGTGTGCCTATAGAGCTGATATGGGTTATTCTGGCTTTATACAGGACACTGATGGGGCGGGTATGCACTACTGAGGGAATGTCTGACATGGTCCACTCCACTATTGGAGTGAAGCAAGGATGCCCCCTATCTCCGACTTTTTTTGGGATGTACGTGGATGAGTTTTTAGACTATATAGAGCGTCAGGGAGACAGAGGGGCTTAGCTAGCAAGGACATGGAATCTGGATTCCGTTGTTACTATATGCTGATGATATTGTGTTGATTTTTGACTCTCCGGAGGGAATGCAACGTCATTTAAATGCTTTGAATAAGTTTGCTCGTGACAGTGGATTGTCTGTCAACCTTGGGAAAACCAAGGTTATGGTGTTCAACACCACACCACAATGGGTCAGGAGGTCAACACCCACATTTACGTATGGCCAGGAGACCGTGGAGTACATAGATGCATATACCTATCTCGGGGTAGTCTTCGGTGGACCAGTGTTTTCACTGAGGAGAGCATCAGAGACTAGATTGACGAGAGCATATGCAGCCTTGGGAGGACTGGATGTGTTCGCAGGTTCAGTTTCAGGAGCCGCGAACAAAGCTATGGCTTTTTGACACTCTAGTGACCTCAGCTATGCTCTATGGAGTTCAGGTACTGGGACCCTCAGTAGACCATCATGGGAGATCTGGCAACACAGATGGATGAAGATGTATGGAGAGGCCTCTGGTCTCTATAATCGCTCGGATGATTCGGGCTAAGGCCTCAATACCGCATGAGATCATCCGAGCCGAGCTAGCCGCCCCCCTCGTGGTTGAGACATTGACTAGATCAGTATCCTTTATCAACAGTTTATGGGATCTCCCCAGGGACAGATATGCTCGGCTTGCCCTGGAGTCATCTCGACAGCTAGCAGTACAAGGAGATACACTTGTTGGTAGGGACAGATGACAGCATGGTTTCAGCATGGATAGATTGCCTCCGTTTCAATACTCCCTGGATGCACCCTTCCTGTCTCTCACACGGACAGAGATCACCAGACTCATACGCCAGGATCTGATTCAACTAGATACCAAGAGCACATGGATACAGCCGACACAGGAGTTGGGAACGAAGATGGCCTTTTACAGAGAGCATCTTCTCCAACTCACGGAGGACGGTTTTGTGACTATGCCTGCATACATGGATACGCACTTATCTCATTAGATACGATGCGCTATTCGGCAGATAAGCACATCCTCAGATTAGCTCGAGATCGAGATTGGCCGATTTCGAGGGTGCTAGCAAGGGCCAGGATATGTCACCTATGTCACTTAGAACCAGAGACAGAGCTGCACTACACATGTCATTGTCCGGCGTACTATGAGATACGCGGCCGCTTCCATTGTCTGTTTAGAGAGGGCTTAGGACCATTTTCTAGAGTCAAGAGATACGAGGATCAGAGATGTCTCGGATTGTTCCTGCTAGAGCTACGCAGACTTAGGGAGAGCTTGCTGAGGACATCAGGGGAGAGACAGTCTCAGAGACGAATCACATGTTTTTTTACACAAGCCAGGGGAGAGGCAGAGGAGCAGTCACCATAGCAGACCTCAGAGCCCCCCCACCCTAGAGGTACGTTGATTGACCAAGCCATTGATCTAGGCAGATCCATACGCCCATGACATCGAGGGGTCTCCCACCATCGATGAAGGCTATAGCAGAAGATACAGATCACTCTAGCTCGACATGCAAGACGCCCAACCAGAGTACTGACCATGGAGGATGTTGATGAGATTTGACAGAGACCTATGAGAGCTTTCTTTTGAACCCCCCCCCCCCCCCCCCCCCAAAATCTCAATTCCAAATCAGCTTCAGATTCATTTTCTTAATGTTTCTAGTGTTAGTTCTTTGTACTTTTCGTACTCAGTGTTAGTTCTTTGTACTTTCCGTACTCAGACATGATATCCGATTCACCAATTGTAACTTTTTGGTCTCATAGGTCATTTTGGCCTTTCGAAGACGTTAATATAACATTTCATTTAATTTCTCTTTTAATCGAGCCATGTATAAAGGCTTTCCTGAGACTTGGAGTATGTCTACGATTGTGTCTATTTTCAAGTCAGGAGATCCCGTGACTCCCGAAAATTATCGCACCATCATGGTTGGTCACACATTGGCTAGGCTGTATGCATCCGTCCTTGAGCAGGAGCTGAGTTGATGGGCAGAGCGAGAGGGCATACGAGCACCAGGGCAAGCAGGATTCAGGAGAGGTTTCTCCACTCTTGACCAGATTCTGACACTTAGAGCTATTATTGAGGAGGGTAGACACCATGGCAAGAGGATCTACTGTAGCTTTGTGGATTTCCGCAAAGCCTTTGACATAGTGCCGAGAGCCAGACTTATACGCAGACTACAGGGTATGGGTGTGCCTATAGAGTTGATATGGGGTATTCTGGCATTATATAGGACAGTATGGGGCGGGTATGCACTACTGAGGGAATGTCTGACATAGTCCACTCCACTATTGGAGTGAAGCAGGGATGCCCCCTATCTCCGACTCTTTTTGGGATGTATCTGGACGAGTTTTCAAACTATGTAGAGTGTTAGGGAGACAGAGGGGCTCACCTAGCAGGGACATGGATTCCGTTATTACTATATGCTGATGATATTGAGTTGATTTCTGATTCTCGAGAGGGGATGCAGCGTCATTTAGATGCTTTGGATAAATTTGCTCATGACAGTGGATTGTCTGTCAACCTTGGGGAAACCAAGGTTATGGTGTTCAACACCACACCACAATGGGCCAGGAGGTCAGCACCCACATTTACGTATGGCCACCACATTTACGTATGGCCGGGAGATTGTGGAGTACACATATGCATATACCTATCTTGGGATAGTTTTCGGTGGACCAGTGTTTTCACTGAGGAGAGCATCAGAGACTAGACTGACAAGAGCATATGCAGCCTTGGGAGGACTGGAGAGGATGTGCTCGCAGGTTCCGTTTCAGGAACCGCGAACAAAGCTATGGCTTTTTGACACTCTAGTGACCTCAGCTATGCTCTACGGAGTTCAGGTATGGGGACCCTCAGTAGACCATCATGGGAGATCTGGCAACACAGATGGATGGAGATGTATGGAGAGGCCTCTGGTCTCTATGGATCGCTCGGATGATTCGGGCTAAGGCCTCAGTGCCGCATGAGATTATCCGAGCCGAGCTAGCCGCCCCCCCCCCCCTCGTGGTTGAGGCATTGACTAGATCAGTATCCTTTATCAACAGTTTATGGGATCTCCCCAGGGACAGATATGCTCGGTTGCCTTGGAGTCATCTCGACAACTAGCGCTACAAGGAGATACAACATGTTGGTGTGGACAGATGGCAGCATGGTTTCAATCACATGGTTTCAGCATGGATAGATTGCCTCCGTTTCAATACTCCCTAAATGCACCCTCCCTGTCTCTCACACGGATAGAGATGACCAAACTCATACGTCATCATCTGATTCAGCTAGATACCAAGAGCACATGGATACAGCCGACACATGAGTTGGGAACGAAGATGGCCTTTTACAGAGAGCATCTTCTCCAACTCACGGAGGACGGTTTTGTGACTAGGCCTGCATACATTGATACGCACTTATCTCATGGGATACGATGCGCTATTGGGCATATATGCACATCCTCACATCAGCTCCAGATCGAGATTGGCCGATTTTGAGGGGTGCCACGAGGGGCCAGGATATGTCACCTATGTCACTTAGAACCAGAGACAGAGCTGCACTACACATGACATTGCCCGGCGTACTATAAGATACGCGGCCGCTTCCACTGTCTGTTCAGAGAGGGCTTCGCACCATTTTCTAGAGTCATGAGATACGAGGATCAGAGATGTCTTGGATTGTTCTTGGTAGAGATACGCAGACTCAGGGAGAGCTTGCTGAGGACATCAGGGGAGAGACAGTCTCAGAGATGAATCACAGATTTCTTTACACAAGCCAGGGGAGAGGCAGAGGAGCAGTCACCACAGCAGATCTCAGAGCCCACCCACTCTAGAGGTACGTTGATTGACAGAGCCATGGAGCTAGGCAAATCCAAATGCCCACTCTTCCACCATGGACGAAGGGTGCAATAGAAGATACAGATTACTCTAGCTCGACATGCAAGACGCCCAACAAGAGTACTAACAATGGAGGATGTGGATGAGATTCGACAGCGACCGATGAGAGATTTCATTTGAACCCACCAACATCCCCCCTCCCAAATCAAAATTCCGAATCAGCTTCAGATTCATTTCCGTAATGTTTCTAGTGTTAGTTCTTTGTACTTTCTTTGTACTTTCCGTACTCAGACATGATATCAAATTCACCAATTGTAACTTTCTAGTCTCATAGGACATTTTGGTCTTTCAAAGCCGTTAATATAACATTTCATTTCATCTCTCTCTCTCTCTCTCTCTCTCTCTCTCTCTCTCTCTCTCTCTCTCTCTCTCTCTCTCTCTCTCTCTCTCTCTCTCTCTCTCTCTCTCTCTCTCTCTCTCTCTCTCTCTCTCTCAGAGATGGTTTTGACTCGTTACATAGAGTCATGAGATATCAGGATCAGAGATGTCTCGAATTATTTCTACTTGAGATACAGAGACATAGAGACTCTCTATTGAGAGGGCATAGACAGAGACAGTCCCAGAGACGCATCTCAGATTTCTTCAGTCCGAGTACCACAGAGGCAAAGGAGCCACAACCACCACAGGGCTCGGTTCCCACCCATACACTCACCAGTGGTACTCTCATTGACCGAGCTATAGAGTTGGGGAGATCGATACGACCACGATTGAGGAGGGGAGCCACGCCGCACCGATGGAGATTGCGGCAGAGGATCCATAGGATTCTAGCACGACACCCAGAGTGTCGATCAGGATAGACCTCATGCTACTACTATATTGTATCATGGTGACACTTATCCCCATTTTGTACCTTTATGGCATTATACCATTGCTCAGCTTACCAGCCACCCATAGGAGTCGGTAGCACTCCTATCTCAATTTCTAGTTTATAGTTTTCTTTGTTTGTACCCAGACTTGGTACTAGACTCACCATTGTAATCAGTTTGGTCTCATAGGTCATTTTGGCCTTTTGTAGACGTTAATATATCATTTCATTTCTCTCTCCATATCTAAAGATCTTAGATACAAATCCAGCTTTGTAGAGAATGATGAAAGGAATGTCATAGGAAGAAAGAACAGCCGTCTTGACGGGCTTCATGTTGATGGATAATAGGCGGAACCTCCAGAAGTGGGAATGTGACCGAAGAGGAGAGGGGTTTTGTAAACCTTAAGCGACCACCGTAGTTAAAGTACGGTGGTTGCTTAAGGTGGAGAGTTGCTCGTCACTGTGGAAAATCAATCCACTACGTCAAGGCCCACCACGTGGCGGTTGCTTCCCTTGGGAATCCCCCCCCACCCCCCTCCCCCCCCCGCTCAGCTTACCAGCCACCCATAGGAGTCGGTAGCACTCCTATCTCAGTTTCTAGTTTATAGTTTTCTTTGTTTGTACCCAGACTTGGTACTAGACTCACCATTTTAATCAGTTTGGTCTCATAGGTCATTTTGGCCTTTTGTAGACGTTAATATATCATTTCATTTCTCTCTCCATATCTAAAGATCTTAGATACAAATCCAGCTTTGTAGAGAATGATGAAAGGAATGTCATAGGAAGAAAGAACAGCCGTCTTGACGGGCTTCATGTTGATGGATAATAGGCGGATCCTCCAGAAGTGGGAATGTGACCAAAGAGGAGAGGGGTTTTGTAAACCTTAAGCGACCACCGTAGTTAAAGTACGGTGGTTGCTTAAGGTGGAGAGTTTCTCGTCACTGTGGAAAATCAATCCACTACGTCAAGGCCCACCACGTGGCGGTTGCTTCCCTTGGGAATCCCCCCCCCCCCCCTCCCCCCCCCCTCCTCCTCTCTCTCTCTCTCTCTCTCTCTCTCTCTCTCTCTCTCTCTCTCTCTCTCTTTCTTTCAGTCACAGATAGAGGAGTTCGAGAAGTCCCCACAGCAAAGCAGCTCCAAAGGCACCAGAGGCATACTGCTTGATCGGGAGACAGAGTTGGGGGCACACGGATGAGGGGGCACTCTTTACATTGACGCAGATTGCGACGGAGTATCCATACCATACTGGTGCAACATAGGAGCCGTCCTTTTGGATACTGATGTATATGTATATGATGCCCCTTCCGTCAGAGATCTCCATTGTATCAGCTCACCCACCCTATGTAACCCCTTTGTATCAGCTTTCACCCCACCCCGACCCCTATTTTTCTTTTCAGTTCTTTGTACTTTTTGTACCCAGACCTGGTATTAGATTCACCACATGTAACCTTTTGGTCTCATAGGTCATTTTGGCCTTTTGAAGACGTTAATATTACATTTCATTTCTCTCTTGCGCGTGCATGCACACTATTTTCATATCCAAAGATCTTAGATACAAATCCGGCTCTGTAGAAAATGATGAAAGGAATGTCGTAGAAAGAAAGAACCAATCTTCTGGTACCATGCTCGAGGAGCTTTCTTAAGGCCATAAAGAGCCTTCCACAACCCATAAAATTTGTCACTTGATCCTGGAATTGAGAATCTTTGATGTTGCTTCACATACACCTCCTCTAGGTCAGCGTTGAGAAAGGCAACTATCAGTAAAACATGAGCACAATTAGTGTCTGCTAGGTACATCACCATTAGTACCAAGCCTAGGTAATAACTGCATGCGAAGCACCTTCTATAATGGATTTCTAACTTTATAATAATTGACAATATTAGCCAGCATTTTAAAGGCAAATCGTGAGATCTTCATGCATCCTTCTTGACCCAGCCTTTTTTACCTATATAGGTGACCTTGGGGGTCACCTCTCCAACCATATCAGTACTGACAGTACAAGTACGAACATCATTCCAATACCTCTAGCGTTTCTACTAGCAACAGCCACAACATCAGATTAGCCTCCCGCACATCATCAACACCAGCGTTTTCAATTTTCAGCCCATCATCAATATTAGCAAATCAGCCCATAGCACATCCGAACTAATCCTCTTGCCCATCTGAAGTATCTCCTGTTGGGGTTCCTGCATCTTGTTGATATGGTCCCTCATGGAAGTCTACTCGGCATCCAAGGTCCACAACTACACCTCCAAAGACACTCGATCATATAATAAGGCAAGTCGACCCCAGATCATCTTCGTGTCCTTCATCAATTGGATGAGACTAATGATGGACGGTGTACTGTTCAGGATAATGAATGATAGAATCCGAGCATTGACAAACTCGCAAAGCTTCAATCGCTGAATATTTTGGCTTTTGAAAGTTCTACTAACAAAGCCTCCAAGCTCGTGTGCGTCAAAGAGACCGCCATCATAGTCGCTGTCTAAATGGAATGGTTGTCGCCATTCAATTGTCAATTAGTAGGATAGGTGGGAAGGATGGGGATCTTGATTGGTTGATCACCTACACCAAAGTAGAACTGGGACCAATCTCCCCACTCCTAATCATTCATTGCTCCATCATTGTCGACCTCTTCTCGTACCTCTTCATCTCGGGCCAAGTTCATATAAGAATCATTAACCTGCTCCAGCATCGAGGAGAACTTGGACATGTGAAGAGGCTAGGATGGGTTGTGATGAAGAGGGTTCTTCAAATCAACCGACAACAACTTTGAATGAGCCTCAAGAGGGTGAAAAAAAACATCAACAACTATCAGTACGCTCCTCTTGTCGCAAAAATTCAGCACCACAAACTCGCACAGATCACCAATCCGACTCAAATGCGGGCCTTGGCTCTGATACCATGTCAAAGGTGCAACAGAGAAGGTGAATCAGATGATGATAAAGGCTATAATTGCTCCTCTCGACACGAGCAACCAAAAGATATCCGATCTACCGCAATAGAACTCCTCTGAATCAGCCTTTGAACTCGAGCAGCCCACTGCATGGGCCTAGGGCAGCATAGAATGCAGAAATTGACTATGATCCTAGGAAACCCTAGGAATGGGGGGTCTTGTCTCATGTCAGCTTGGACGTATACATGGCTCGTACCGTCGGAAAAGGTATGTCTACCTCAATTACGACCGGGCACAGCCACAACACAACCCTCACTCCCTAAACTACTCCCGGGAGATATTGGAGCCACCATCGGTGAAACTCTAACAGCCTAGATCCTAGCAGAGCCTCTAGCCCCAAAGAAGCTCTATCTCACTAGATCGAGGCGGCAAACCAAGGGATAACCTCCAAACTCTAACAACCCCTCTCAATTCCTTGGTGCACACCAAATCAAGGCATTTACAGGCAACAAAGAGTGACGAAGAAATCTGGTCCACCACATCATCAAGCATACCACCTCTCAACAGAAGCTCGTAGAGCACAAGGATGAACAATCTTGTTCGCCATTGGAAAATAAGTGCGCACAGTGCCATTGGTGTCTGCCAAGTCCATGGAATCTGTGACAACCATATAGGCTTAGAGCTCCACCGCTTGTACACCATGTCATGTAGGAACGTCAATAGCTATATGCTTTAGAAAGAAAAATAGGTCGGTGTAAGGTGCAGCGGAAGTGAACGTTGAACTTTGCTCAAGATGAGTGCTCCGAACTGTGCTCAAGGATTCCTTTTACTTACGGAAGGGAGAGCCTTCCGTTCCTTTAGTGAGAGAGTGCAATGGACACAAACAAAGTGGATAAACACTGTGAATGAAGGTACATGAGTCTGAGAGATAGAGAGAGAATACGACACCAGGGATGTTGTAAAACCCTCCTCCAAGGGCCACTCTCTCGATGGCGAGAGAGGTCTATGCTATTGATGGCACAAATCTCTACAATGCTTTGGACTTGCCGACGATGTCGACGACGACGATGATGACGACGACAAGACTGGCTGAATCTGAGGATGCTAAGGGGCTGAAATTTGCAATGAGTCTAAGTACTACTATGCCGAGGTCGACGGTGCGGACAACGATGACGAAGCTAAGGCTGAAAACTGAATGCTGTAGATTGGTTCTTGTTGCCTCGAGTGGGGCTGATCTGTGTGCTTAGTACTTTGCTGAAGAGCCTTGCTGAAAACGCTGCTTAGGGCTGAGAAGAATGCTGGTTCTACTGCTGCAAAACGCTGGTTATACTGCTGTAAAAACGCTGGTTCCACTGCTGTAAAAACGCTGGATCTGAGGGGTCTAAAAACGCTGATCTGCTGGCTAAATTGCGATGGGAATACTGCTGGGAAAATGCTGTCCAAGGGGGCTGAAAGGGCTGTTCAAAGGGGCTGAGAATCGCTGACGCTTAACCTTGAGGGGAAAGACGCCAGGGGTCTTGGTGATCTTGCCTGAGAAGTTACCTGTTGAGCAATGCTCCTGCTGCCTCTTCTGCCAGAAAGTGTTAGCTCTGATTTCCTTATATATTATCTTATGCAAATTGCCCTACCCAGTTCCCAACAAAAGTCACTTAAAAATAATAAGTGAAAAATGTCAAAAATAGGGAAAATAGGTCTATGCACTGTAAAAATGCTACTGATGGGATCTGACTGGAATCTGATGGTCATGCTGTGTGCAACCAGAGGATATGCATCTAATCTAAGTGTCTGGTCATGCACCTTCTTCGAACAGACTCACAAAAGTGCCAGATCACTTCCTATTCTAGACTGACTTGACTGAACTTAACCCTGGTCATGCTGTAGCTTGTCCACAGACACATAGGGTTGGATGTGTAATGGGACATCCCCTCCTTTTTGAAGTAAGGTACTGGTACCGAACTGTATGGCATCGAGGGAGATCGCCAACAGGGTCTGGAATCCTAGAAAGGACTCTTCGCCGGCCTACTCTGATGTGTGGGTCATGCGATACTTGAACTTCATAAAGGTTTGCGCAACGCTTGCTTCTTTGGGCCAGACCGAAAGCGACACAAAGTCATCTGTGGCTCCTTCGATGCTTCAACTTCGTCTATAGTCATGCGTCTCTCTTCTTCAAGAATCTCCGAGGCTGAAAATTCCTGAAACCACTTCCAACACAAAAACATGAACATACCCATTCCATGTAAAGTGAGTGGAGAAAATCTCGTCTTCTTTAAAGACTGTGCATGTAATGTAGATGAACAAATAGATGGAGTGCCAACCCATTCACCACACACACACAAACAATGAGAGTGAATCTTGTGTTTCTGATCTAAATCAATCAATTGTGGAAAATCACAATGGACATGCCCATGCTTGATGCTCAATCTTTCTTGTGCTCTTTCTACGACTGTCTCATGCCAAGGAATAGACATGGAATGTGACTTCCTTGAATGCAAACATTTCAGCTTTCCATGAACAATCCGCATACATCCGTGCTCATTCATGACTGAAACGTGCTCAACGTACAATATGTCATGCCTAGGAAAAGGGAGTACATAAAGACGGTGACTAAAATATAGAAAACGATCATGAATGAAACACTCGAACAATACGTGCTGACTAATCATTCGAACACATAATACTTCCTGTGGGGGTTCTTTGGACCTAGGCTCGAGAGCCAAGATCGGTTCTTCGTGATCGATCGAATTTGCAATGAGGTTAGCTTCACTAGAGAAAGTATCAACTAACACATCATCCTTGTGAACAATCACATCATCGTCCTGCAAATCATCATGCTTGTGAGAAATCACATCTTGATCATGCAAATCATCATGCTTATCATTCTCATTCAAATCATTATGCAAATCCTGTGTGTTGTGCTTTGGAAAAGAAGAGACTGAGAGAGTCTCCTTCTCCTGATCCTTTGCAATCTGTGCCTGCACACTAGAAAAGAGTTGGAACAACTCTTGCATCTGTTGAACTCTCTGTTCGGCCGCCAAGCGCGCTTGCTCACGCTCACGCTCAAAGTCGGCCTTTCTTTCTGCTTGTCTTGCTTCACGTTCTACCTTCATGTCCATCATCATCATGTCAAAAGCCTCCATAGGAGTTAGTGCAATCCTTTGCGTAGATGGGGAAGGGGGAGGGTCAAAAAAACCTCCTGGTGGGGAAAACTCTTCTTCGCCACTCCCATGCTCACCAACTCCATGCGAAGTATCCATTCCGCTTCGGGTGATGACCATCCACTGAAGTCTTGGGTTCTTAAGTTCACGAGGAACTTGGGTTCTTGTGGATCTTGGGTTATTGAGTTTCTTGAGGATCTTAAGCTTCTTCTTTAGCTTGCAATCTGTGTTAGAGAAGGATCTTCTCTTCACCCGAGTTTTGCTCTTTTCTGCAAGCGCACCACTTGGCGGCCTTGCGCTCACACCAAGGTTGCTTTTTCCTACCTCACGTCGATTGGCCGGCTGCTAAGTGCACGGTCCGCTCTCAATGAGTGAAAAGAGGCACAAGGGGAGGTTGGACAAGCCCTTCTTTCTTGGGTTTCCTGTCACTCTTCAAAAACACGATTAGGAATCGGCACGCCCAAGAGAACTTGGGTTACGTGCAACCGCAACAAGCAAAATAAATTATGTGGTTCTTGTGATTCTTTCCTTGAGTGATACAGAACACTACCAAAGCTCTGATCCCAATGTAAGGTGCAGCGGAAGTGAATGTTGAACTTTGCTCAAGATGAGTGCTCCGAACTGTGCTCAAGGATTCCTTTTACTTACGGAAGGGAGAGCCTTCCGTTCCTTTAGTGAGAGAGTGAAGTGGACACAAACAAAGTGGATAAACACTGTGAATGAAGGTGCATGAGTCTGAGAGACAGAGAGAAAAGAGAATACGACACCAGGGATGTTGTAAAACCCTCCTCCAAGGGCCCCTCTCTCGATGGCAAGAGAGGTCTATGCTATTGATTGCACAAATCTCTACAATGCTTTGGACTTGCCGACGATGTCGACGACGACGACGACAAGACGGACTGAATCTGAGAATGCTAAGGGGCTGAAAACTGCAATGAGTCTAAGTATTGCTATGCCGAGGTCGACGGTGCGGACGACGATGACGAAGCTAAGGCTGAAAACTGAATCCTGTGGATTGGTTCTTGTCGCCTCGAATGGGGCTGATCTGTGTGCTTAGTGCTTTGCTGAAGAGCCTTGCTGAAAACGCTGCTTGGGGCTGAGAAGAACGCTGGTTCTACTGCTGCAAAATGCTGGTTATACTGCTGTAAAAACGCTGGTTATACTGCTATAAAAACGCTGGAGCTGAGGGGTCTAAAAACGCTGATCTGCTGGCTAACTTGCGATGGGAATGCTGCTGGGAAAACGTTGTCCAAGGGGGCTGAAAGCGCTGTCCAAAGGGGCTGAAAATCGCTGATGCTTAACCTTGAGGGGAAAAACGCCAGCGGGTCTTGGTGATCTTGCCTGAGAAGTTGCCTGTTGAGCAATGCTCCTGCTGCCTGTTGAGCAATGCTCCTCTTGAGCAATGCTCCTGCTGCCTGTTCTGCCAAAAGTGCTAGCTCTGGTTTCCTTATATATTATCTTATGCAAATTGCCCTACCCAATTCCCAATAAAAGTCACTTAAAAATAATAAGTGAAAAATGTTAAAAATAGGGAAAATAGGTCTATGCACTGCAAAAATGCTAGTGATGGGATCCGATTGGAATCTGATGGTCATGCTGTGTGCAACCAGAGGATATGCATCTAATCTAAGTGTCTGGTCATGCACGTTCTGCGAACAGACTCACAAAAGTGCCAGATCACTTCCTATTCTAGACTGACTTGACTGAACTTAACCCTGGTCATGCTGTAGCTTGTCCACGGACACATAGGGTTGGATGTGTCACGTGACAGTCGGTTGCGCCTCCTCTGAGAATGAGTCGAGTCAACCTACTTTATAATATTGCTCTCAATCCTAGAACCAAATATACATGTGTCTTGAGACCGAGTATTATAAAGATGTACAACCTTTGACATATGGCACCATCCTCCAAAGATTGGATAAGTCTCTATGCTTTGTTGAGGAAGTAGGAGCAACTGCCTCAACTTGGCGCTACAAAAGAAATTCGACTAGAGTGCACAAGTCTTTGAGACTACATGGTGAAGATTAAGGTAGGAGAACCAACCTCAGCATGGGTGATATAAACTGCCTCACCAGAATCAGAATTGGATGCAACATTCTCCGGCTCAAACCTCTTCGAGCATTTTCTCTAAATATATCTTGTATCACAACACGTGTAACACATTACCTCTTTCTTGGACCCTTCACTAGATCAAGAAATATCATCCTTGTATTGCTTTTGCTTCTGCTTTGCTATCTTGGATGATTGTTCAATAAAGGTCTCGGTCTCAGAGCCCCCTCTCAATCCAGACCTCCATAACTAGACCTTACCTATCTATGGAAACTCCATAGAATGATAAGAGAGACTCTTAGTTGTCAGCAATCCGCTCCTCTCATGTTAAATAAATGGTTTTCCCTGAAGTAATTAAGGCTATATAGAGAGCACTATACTCTGATGTGAGATGTGTCATCGGGTCGATAGCCATATCCTCCAAAGAGATTAAGTTCCTAGCCTGAAGAATCCTCTGTTGCATCTTGTGAATGTGATCCTTCATACTCTTGGATTGCCGAGGGTCCAAAGTTTGCAATTATACCTTCAAGTGAGCTTTCTTCATAGGCATCATTCTATTGAAATCTTTGTCCAAGTGGTTTAAGATCTCTCGAGCATTGGTCATACTTCGAATATGTTCAAGTGCCTCTCGAATGAGTACAATTGTCCTGTCAAGTGACTCTTCCAACTCTGTATCATGAGTAGACCTCCTAAAATGTTCCAAGGTATCATCCAATGTGTCATCAATGGTGTTGTCTCCACCATGAAAACTCTTAGGAACATCCTATTTGATGCCATGTGTAAGACACTCCAATGTTAGAAGGAAATCCTCTGTAGACAGATACGAATAGGGCTTAAGGTTGCAATCAACCTTCCGTGAAGAGATCTCCAACCTTCCGTGAAGAGATCTCCAACCTCCTTTGCAAGGGACAGATAGACCAGGCTGAATCGATCCAAGATAAGCCCCCATCTACTGCACAGAACACTACTGTTGGTAGCTGACAGCAAATAAGCAAATGTATTGGGCCGGTTTCAAGTCCAAACCATTGCACACAATCCTCCTCTTGCCTTCAAAATGCAGCCACAATCTTGACTCAACTTCTTGTTGAAAACCAGTAGTACTTCTCGGTCGTCTATCGGCTGAAAAACACGGTTCTCAAGGGTCTTTGCAAAAAAATCGAAGGAAAGCACTGTCAGTCCTCTCTCAATGCAAAAATGCAGGTCCGAGGGAGGTCTTTGCGACAAAAATGCAGACACCAATCGCCCTCCTGCTGGCTGAAAATCTGCAGCAAAACAGCCCCTTCATGCACTCTCAATTGCAAGGTGAGTGTCATCAAGGCATGGCTCTGATACCATGTCAAAGTGCCACGGAAGGTATGGTGACACAAGAGTATGGGGGGAGAGAGGGAGCAAGGGAGAGAGAAACCCAAGAGAGAGAAAGAGGAGAGAGAGTGGACAAGCCCTGTTGGAAACCTTTGCAATCAAGAGAGATACAAGACTCTGCACATCTGCCCGTTTTCCGGGGTGCGTTTGCCGCAGTTTTTCAGACTCCTACTACTACCATCTTCGAGAGGTTGATCATGTCATTTTTAGGAGATGTATCGGTTGTCCAATGCAAAGGAGAGGCATACTTGGTGCTCCTATTGCCAAGGAGTTCTTTCCCTTTTCCACTGCCACTTCTGATAGCAAGATAGGTAGAAGATCAGCCGGGCCTCCCCCTTGCACTAAAGGGCACTGGGTCTTCAATGAAGCCCCAGCCATGGGATCCACGACGCTGAACTCAAGGCGAGAATCTCGAGGTGCTGGATGCTCAGAAAAAAAGCGAGGGCTGCTTGCGCCCCCCATCCCCCTGGTTTGAACCCGCGACCTTCCCCTCGCGAGGTTGGCGCTCTAACCACTTCCCCCATGGACATGATGTGAAATCGATGGCAAACAAAAGCATGATAAAGAAACTTGGACATGTGTCCCCCCTATCAGAGTTTGCATTATTTGTCAGTTTATTTTTTTTGGAATCGGACAGGCCTATGCGTCTCGTGACTCCCGCCTTGAGTCTAGCACCGTGGATCCCATGGCCGGGGCTTCATTGAAGACCCTGTGCCCTTTAGTGCTGAGGCGGACCTCCTCCAAGAGCAAGCCAAGCCAACTCACTTCAGCAACCGGCTCTTAATGCCAAAAGTCAACATGGAAGTTTCATGAGACAAAGGATTACAAAGATGAACAACCTTTTGCATCTCAGCCACACCATTCTTAAAAGACTCAACAGATTCTCTTGGCTATACTAAGAAACTTGGAGCAATAGCCTAAGCTTGAAGAAAAGATACAAGGTTACTATCCTCCCGGAAGTGTGGTCCCGAAAACCCCCTCTAAAATTCTAGGTCCTGCTGGTTAAGTAGCAATCCATAAAATGTGTGTAAAAATGTCGGAGCACGAGAGAGACTTGCTACCCCCTAGAATCTGAATGGTATACCAACTTAGCCGAATCATACTTTTTGGGACAATTCCTCCAAACATGGCATGGTTCAGAACAAGGAAAACAAATAACATCTGGTTTGGAAGCTCCACCAAATGCAAAGGTAGCATCCTTAACAACTCGTTATGGTGAATGTTTGCCCAGTCAAGGCCTCAATGCCCCTTCTAAACTGGTTCTCCTGATCTAATAGAAGACAACAAGCTCCTCCAAAGCAATGGTCCTCCCTAGAGTAATCAAGGCTGATTAGAAAGCACTATACTCCGAGGTCTGATGAGTAAGCAAAATGATCACCATATGCTTCGAATAAATCAGCTTCCTTGCATGAAATTTCACATGCAGCATTCCTTGCATCTTCCTAGACTTCCAAGGACCCAAAGTCGGCAACTTAGCCTCAAGAGTAGCCCTCTTCGTCATCTGATTAGACACATTATCTAAGTGTAGCAACCGCTATAAATCTTTAAAGAGTAGATCTCCAACCTCCTGTATCAAGACAGGTACATTGGATTGAAATGGATTCGAAAAATTCATTCCCCTCTACTAATCCACACTCTCTTGCTGTCTAGCTTCAAAATGCAAGTAATATTGGCTAGACCGCCCTCTCTTGCATTTTTCTCTATCCTTCTGACCTCTCTCCTCCACCTGTGCTCGTCTACACTTTGACACCCTTTAGATGCAAACTCGCAGGAAGAAGAGACTTCTCCATGACGAAAATGCCACAACTCGCCCTATTGCTGGCTAAAAACCAACTTACCTTGATCAATCCCTCCGATAAGCTCTTTAACATGCATTGGGCATTGACAAGCCTACGCACTGATATTATGTCAAAATGCAGCAGAATGGATGAAGACACACAAGCACACTTGGAGGAGAGGTGGGAAGGAGAGAGAGAAGAGAGAGTGACTACAGCAAATCCTGCAGTGGCAGGCAAACTCTGCTCAAGAGGATACATTGCCCACAAGTGATGCCACCAAGGGGGCTGCCCCTCCTGTACACAGAGGGGGGGACATGGGCTACCCGACTTCCCAAATATCATTGAAAGCCAATCAATGAGAGGGTCATATTCCAAAACCTAGGGCACCCGCATAAACTGGCCAAAAAACTGACTTGACCAACCCACCGGTTACTGCCCAAGACCAAACCACAATCATGAAAAGGCCCTCTCTTCCAAGATCTAGGCAAATTACCCAAGAGATGACCCCTCAAAAATCTAAGGAACTAAACACCTTCTCACAGACATAAACACTCCATGAATCATGATGTGACTCTTTTTACTTTTTGCCTCACTGTAAATGGTCAGTCTGAAATATTCAGGGGTTTTGCTGAGGATAAACCTCACAAGCTCAGCTCTGCTAGTGAGCATTGCTCAAGAGGATACATTGCCCACAAGTGATGCCACCAAGGGGGACTGCGCCTCCTGTACACAGAGGGGGGGACATGGGCTACCCGACTTCCCAAATATCATTGAAAGCCAATCAATGAGAGGGTCATATTCCAAAAACTAGGGCACCCGCATAAACTGGCCAAAAAACTGACTTGACCAACCCACCGGTTACTGCCCAAGACCAAACCACAATCATGAAAAGGCCCTCTCCCAAGATCTAGGCAAATTACCCAAGAGATGACCCCTCAAAAATCTAAGGAACTCTAACAATCTCCACCTTCTCACAGACATAAACACTCCATGAATCATGATGTGACTCTTTTTACTTTTTGCCTCACTGTAAATGGTCAGTCTGAAATATTCAGGGGTTTTGCTGAGGATAAACCTCACAAGCTCAGCTCTCCTAGTGAGCATTTCCAGAAGGAGAGCTTTTTATTCTATCCCATAAGAGTTAATCAAATGGTAAGATCACTGCTTTATGACTGTTCGATGGTTGGCTACACCATATGGCTTACGAATGCTACTAGGGGATTTTTAGCAATCCCATCAGGCAATATCCATTCAATGGTTTCCACGGAAGTGCTTGTCCTCATGCAGTGTACCTAGACCTTGTCATGTAGTGTGTTTCATTTGATGTGCATCATTAATCCTATCAATAATATTCATAGAATTGCCTGCTACCTATGGCTCTTTCATCAGGGTACACGAGCCTTGTAATGCCAACTATGTTTCATGGCTACCTTGTGGAATGGAGGGTCCACTGCCTGGTGGACCCCTGCCATTCCACAAGGTGGGGGAGACTGGATATTTAAGAGGTGTCCATGGGAGATGCTTACTCATGGTTCTTGCTTGTCAACATTACCATACTCTTGCTGCCCATTTTTTGTATCTGTGGAACAAACAAGGTTGCCAAATGCAAGCATTTCTAAGTGGTCCAGGAAATGCTTTGGCCATATGATTAAATACATTAATGCTCACCAATGCTCCGCCTTGCTGTTGGCACACAAAAACTCTTTGCATTTTCTAAGAAAATATACTTTGCCTGTGTGTATGATATTTTAAGCCTCATCTTTGAACCAAGCCTCAACTTCACATGATAACAAACACACTGTCTTAATTTCACTTGGACAAAATTGAACATATAAACTAGAGAGAACCTCACAAAACCCACCATACAACATAAAAGCAAATATGTTGTTTATTTCGGGTGAATACTGAGGATTCCATTTTTTCTTTTTCAATGTATTGTTGGGTTATTATTAACCCACAGTGCACACATATCTATCTCTCTCTCTCTCTCTCTCTCTCTCTCTCTCTCTCTCTCTCTCTCTCTCTCTCTCTCTCTCTCACACACACACACACACACACACACACACTCTTTCAGCACAGTGGCTTTGTAAGGCCAAAAATTTCTCATATCTCTCTTGTGAAATTGGAACGAAGGGTAATAAGCGTCAGAGGACAACTCTTTTATGTGCGCTCTCTCTCTCTCTCTCTCTCTCTCTCTCTCTCAAATCAAGCTGCCTACCAACCAAGGCGCGCAGTAAGTAGACTCCACACTTTCAGAAACACTGGCGCAAAAAGACGGCCGCCGTTGTAGAGCTGCATTTGCTGTTTCACTCAACCCTCGGCAGCTGCCTGGCATTGTGGGGTGTGCGAGAGAGAGAGAGAGAGAGGTTGGAAGAGCTGCAGACAATATATGGCGGGTGAGGGCCTCTTATTGATTTTGCTAGGATGATCGCCGTTCTTCGCGCCATTCAAAGACGCTATACTACGTACGTAGTGTACTACTCGTTTAGAGCAACGGCACTTTTATTTTGAAGTTGAATGAACCACGACACCAAATTTTTGGGGGTGCATAAGAAAGAACACAACACTAACCTTCCCATGCAACTTTCGTTTCATAAATCTATACTACTCTATTATCTATAGTACAGCAGTCTCTCTCTCTCTCTCTCTCTCTCTCTCTCTCTCTCTCTCTCTCTCTCTCTCGCTCGCACGAAGTGCAAGCCACACCCGCCACTTGAAGGACGTTATGACGCGTGGCACGGAGGCGGGGCCGAAATCCCTCCCCCTATTATAAGTAGTATAGATACTCTATTACGAGGGAGCTGATTCCGGCATGCCACTTGGCTTAAAATGCATTCTGCACGAGGGAGGCCAACTTGACGAGCTGAGAGGGACTTGAAGAGCCTTCTAAGTCCAGGCGGGAGGCAAAGACGCACCGCCTCTCAGCAATCGGGGAAGGGAGAGGGGCCAGGACTAGCCTGCAAATAGTGCCTTCGATGGTCTTCTCCGTCTCTTTTCTCTCACTCGCCTTCGAGGTTTGATGCAAATTTGTGAGCAACGCTTTGATGCGGACAGGGAGAGAGAGAAAGAGAGAAGGTTAGGGGGGATTTAGACTGCTTGAAAAACACAATTGGACAATGGCGTGCCTCCATCGTGGCATCTAATGATTCGCCACAGTGGTGGGTGGTCTTCACCCCTCGAATGAGAGCAATGTTTGCACGCTTTTCAGCGTCAAGCACGCATAGCCAAATGAGCTCTGCACCTCAATTTAAGCAACCAATATGTTGAGCAACTCGACGTTTGTAATTGGTTGATCTTAGCTCTTAATACATAGTGGAGACGTGTTGTGTGAATACATAGTGAGGTGGAAGCGTGGTTGGACATTTGCAACCTTTGGAAGTCTAAATGTGCCCTTAAACGGCTCCTTGCCTAAGACCACTTTTGCAACAACAACGATGAATATGCAAGCACTTTTCGAGGAGGGACCACCCTATGCAGCACGAGTTGTCGATGGCGCTCTTAGAATGGTTGTGGTTGGTGTTACATGGGATTATAGCATGGTCTGACGCTAGTGAGGTGGAAGCGTGGTTGGACATTTGCAACCTTCGGCAGTCTGAATGTGCCCTTAAATGGCTCCTTGCCTAAGACCACTTTTGTAGCACCAACGATGAGTATGCAAGCACTCTTCGAGGAGGGACCGCCCTATGCAGCACGAGTTGTTGATGGCGCTCTTAGAATGGTTGTGGTTGGAATTACATGGGATTATAGCATGGTCTTATGATTCTCTGAAACAAGGATATAGAGGGTTTTTGAGGGTTGTGTATGTGCCTAAATTAGTTGGCAAGAATAGTGCATTATGGGGCTGTTATGTGGGAACTTAGTACAAATTTAATTGTGGCTTAGAAATATTGAGGAGGAGGAGAGATTGGGCAATCTATCCTTCTCTATTACGGGGGAGCGGATTCCGGCATGCCATGTGGATTAAAATGCATTTTGCACGGGGGAGACCAACTTGATAAGATGAGAGGGACCTGAAGAGTCTTAAGAGTCCATGCGGGAGGCAAAGAGGCACCGCTTCTCAGCAATTGGAGAGGAGGAGAAGGGCTAGGACTAGCCTGCAAATAGTGCCTTTGATGGTCTTCTCCGTCTCTTTTTCCTCACTCGCCTTCGAGGTTTGCTGCAATTTTGTGAGCACCGCTTTGGTGTGGACAGGGAGAGAGAGAAAGAGAGAAGGTTAGGGGGGATTTAGACTGCGTGAAAAACACAATTGGACAATGGCGTGCCTCCATCGTGGCATCTAATGATTCGCCACAGTGGTGGGTGGTCTTCACCCCTCGAATGAGAGCAATGTTTGCACGCTTTTCAGCGTCAAGCACGCATAGCCAAATGAGCTCTGCACCTCAATTTAAGCGACCAATATGTTGAGCAACTCGACGTTTGTAATTGGTTGATCTTAGCTCTTAATACATAGTGGAGACGTGTTGTGTGAATACATAGTGAGGTGGAAGCGTGGTTGGACATTTGCAACCTTTGGAAGTCTAAATGTGCCCTTAAACGGCTCCTTGCCTAAGACCACTCGGTCCTCTCCATATGCAAAGTGGAGCGGGGCCACTCTCCATTGACACGAGTTTCATGTCTGTGTGCGCACGTGTGGATGGAGAGAGAGAGAGAGAGAGAGAGAGAGAGAGATTGCCTTGCCGAAGTAGCCCAAGATTTGCGAGGATGATGATAACAATGAGCAGATATTGCGAAGTAATCCCCTCTATCTCTCTATCACCCCCCTCTCTAGCCCGAGACTTGCGAGGATGACGACGACAATGAGCAGACATTGCGAAGTACTCATCTCTCTCTCTCTCTCTCTCTCTCTCTCTCTCTTCTAAGTCGGTTAGCAAATTGCAAGGATAGCATGGCCATCCCAGGGGATGTAGCATGGCATGCCACAACATGACTCCAATATGAAGAATGTTTGCACCTTTTTTGGTGCATTGCTAGAGCGCATAACGAGCCACCATGAAGAATGTTTGCACCTTCTTGACCGCATTGCAAGAGTGTAGACCGAGCTGCCAGAGGAGATGGAAGCACTCACTATGGTGTGCTGGTAGAGTGCGGCCGAGCTAAAGGTGACTGAAGCAATCACAGAGAGCTGAATGATATGCTAGCAAGGACAACATATGATCTCTCTCTCTCTCTCTCTCTCTCTCTCTCTCTCTCTCTCTCTCTCTCTCTCTCTCTCTCTCTCTCTGTGGGTTAGTCAACATGCATGGAGTAGATGGCTGTCGCTTGTGGGGATGTAGCAGGGCACGTTCCATCGTCATGATAATAGTAGCAACAAAGAATCTTGACAACAACATAATATTGTAGCATTGTCGATGAGTTTCCAGATCACTGCATTAGAGCATGTGAACGAGCTGCCCAATGCACTGAGGACTTGAGGTTGACATGAGGGCTGAGAAGCCCCTATGACATGGCATGAACAAAACAATCTTGACGTGGCACAAATAGAGGCCTAGGGTGGCACTGAGCTGACAAGAGAGTGCTGAGCCAATAAGAGCGGGGAGGCAGGAGATGAAAAGGAGATTCTGTTTGTCTCTTGGCTATGTGAAAGCCATAATACTAGGTTTAAATTTCTCTTATTCTATCTTTTTTATAAGGGAGAGCCTTTTTCGGGCCCACCACATGACATCAAAAGGAGGCTCAGAGCAAGGCTGGGAGCTGCGAGCTTCGAGCTTCCAACGCATTGTTCCACGCGAAGAGGATAGTGGGAGCTTATGACTATGCTCAATGCACACACCATGCAACACCGACGGGCACAGAGAGAGAGAGAGAGAGAGAGAGAGAGAGAGAGAGAGAGAGAGAGAGAGAGAGAGAGAGAGAGAGAGAGAGAGAGAGAGAGAGAGAGAGAGAGGCAGGCGGTTCACATACACACACACACACACACACACATATCTAGTTGACAATTTTTGGACTAAACCTTGGCTGACTTGTTCCCTCTTTGGTAATCTCATTCTCGTTATCTCATGTGCCAAGATGGAGGCCCTACACTAACTTGGTAATAAGATAATTCATGCATGCCGAGATGGGGTACCTACACTAACTTGGTATTGACCCTCCTTTGATGAAGGGATAGCGATGCTTTACCTCACAATTTGGGATCGCTATTGCTTTGGATGGTTTTGTTTTTTTTTTTTTTTGGCCCTAAGCACCCCTAACACTCCATTTCTTTCCCTTAGAAAAAAAAAACCTACACTCCACTCCCCCCCCCCCCCCCCCCCCCCCCCCCCTGCGTGCCCAACCCTGCCCTTCCCTTGCTGACCCCTCTCCCCCCCTTCTCTCTCTCTCTCTCTCTCTCTCTCTCTCTCTCTCTCTCTCTCTCTCTCTCTCTCTCTCTCTCTCTCTCTCTCTCTCTCTCTCTCTCTCTCTCTCTCCTTCTCTCTCCTTCTCTCTCATTTTATTTTGTACCTAAACATTGTATTAGTTCACCAAGAATGTATCAGTTGTTGGGGTGTAGGCCAGGTGGCCGTGGGAAACCGCCCCTGTCCATACTTTCACCTAATCAATATAGGGAGAAAAAGAGAAAGAGTTGACTCTTCTCTTTCTTCTCCACTAACCCAACACAGGCTGCCTCTGTATCTTCCCCCGTTCCCTTCTCCTTCCCTCTCTTGCACACTCTCCGTACACACACAACAATTGGTATCAGAGCACATGGAGCTCGTTGGCATCCCCGGCTACGCTTCACGTGTGCAACAAACCCAAGTGGAGGAGGAAATCAAGAGAGCTTGGAAGCTCAGTAAGCAGAAAATCGGGCAGAGAGCTTTGGACAAATTGAGAGCTTGAAAAATCTTGGAACTTGGGAACTTGAGCAGGTACTGAGTCGAGCAAGGGGTGGGAGCAAGCTTTTGGTAAAGCTTGATGCAAGAAAATCAGAAAAGGAAAAGCAGGAGGTCGGTACAGAGGGATTATAATCGGCAAGGGTGCAGCCATCCTCAAGCTGCTTACCTAGGCAACAGAGCCAAGTAAGGTAGAGCTCAAAAGGCATTCCATTGCAGGATAATGGAGCCAATGAAACCTTGGCTGCAATCAAATCGGGAGGACAGAGAGCCATGAGAAATTCGACATTGAGGCAAGCAATTGAAGCCAGGAGCTCGGCTCGTGAGCAGAGCAGTGGGGGGGGGGGGGGGGGGGGGGGCAACACACATACGCGTGCTGGAAAATTGTTGCAAGGAGGTAGGACCAACATCAACCCTAGCGATTGGGGGAGATCCCTTGAGACCGGCAGAGCTTGCACACATACACTCAGTGTGGGATCCATTGAGCAGTAGCCGGCTACAAAGCGAGGCCAAGAAAGGTAGTGCCGGCAATTGGAGTGGGGCTGCAACGAGCTGGTTTGAAGCAAGCAAACACACACTCGGGCTGGCTCGACATTGGGGCAGCCAGAGAACCGAATTGAGCTCGACCTTAGCCAATTGAGGCAGCGCTAGATTCGGGCTGCAACGAATTGAGGGGAATTGAAGGCTTGCACCGCGTAGCAGACAGAGCAAGCAGTCGGGCAATGAGAGCAGCAGGCAGCAAACCCAAGCAATTGGGACCTTGCATAGTGAGCAATCGGGTGCAGTAGGATGAGCTTTGCAAGGGGGAGCATCTCGGCAGTGGGTGATGCAGTAAGGAGCAAACACATGCAGTAGCAAGCAAGGTCGAATAGGTAGCAGCCATTGCCGAGCAGCAAACACACACACACACACACACTCGCTGTGTGTGTGTGTGCTTGCTCGTCAGCGCCGGCACAAGCAGACTCAGTAGTAAATTTTTTTTAAAAAAAATCGAATTTTTCTTTGATCCTTAAAAACCTCTTTGTGTGCAAGGGCTCATTCCCACACAAAGCCCTCGACAAAATCCCATCTTGATGCTCTGACCCCCGACTCCTTGATTGGCTCACATACATGTCCCAAAAACAAGTGTGAGAGAGTGAGCTTGAGCGAGACAGACACATTGTGCTCGGCTACAGGTGCGGGCGAGTAAGCCCTGCATTATTTGGCATCAGTCCTATCTCAACGTCCTTCTCCACTTCGAGCGTAGGCGTTCACGGCTACTCGGCTAGCCACTTCCGCCCGGTGATGGAAGGCGACATCGACATCGACACCGCTCATGCACACCGGCTCGACACTCCTCATTGCGGCGGATCTCCGACATCCGACCCAGACACCGGGCGCTTCCCCACACGAGCGCGTTCCCGCGATCGACGATCGTGCTTGCGACATGCGCGGGTGAGGTACCTCTATCATAGAGGAGTGACACTCGGCATCGACATCGAGCGCACCGATCGCCCTATACGACACAGTTTATGGATACGACACCTTTGGCGGCTATTCGACTAGCATATTTCTGTCCAGCGGCAGAAATCGGAACATAGCGACACCGACACGCAGGTTACAGGCTACAGGGGGGTTTTTCAGCCCGTTCACTCATAGATTCTCCAGGTTACCAGACATAGCGCTTTTCACAGGCGATTTGGCAGTCATTACGATAGCAGATTCTCTACGGACACATGCGTTGACATATGCATTTTGTTGTGAGCACACTTAGTGCTACTGAGCTCTTTTGAGAGCAGATATCCCTACAGGATCACTTTCACTGCATGCAGCAGTTCTTGGCGCATGTTTGAGGGCGGTTTTACTCATGTACGTTGAGTTGCAGACACTGCCCACTATACTACGTGTGGAGCCATCTTTGGCTATTTTGGCAGTTTTTCCCGGCCGTTTCTGAGACTCGGACTGGAAGAGCCCTTTCTGAGACTGTGGCTAGTCCTTTTGTGTCTGCATTAGCCTTTGGAGGGTCGATAGCGTGAGGTTTCCTTTGAGCTGGGGTGTGCTCGAATGTTGAAACACTTTCGGTGATACAGGTAGCTGGAGTTCCCCTTTACGGTACCCTCGCCATAGGATATGTATCTGAACGGTTATTTATGCTTTTGACGCTGAGTTGGCACTCACATAGCAGTGGTTTTGTGCAACAGATGCCCAATTAGTGCAATTGGCACATTTATATGCATTTTGAGTTGAGTTTTGACTCCTCATACAAAGGAGACTTTGCCGGATTTCCTTCCCGCGAGTCGTGACTTTCATTGTTGGCACTTTTGAGTCTATTTCGGTTGAGATTTTACTCCCGATACAAAGGTTACTCTGCCCAAATTTCTACAGCTTCTTGCCATAGTTTGGCACCTCTCAAACCCTCTTATCAGCGATGGCTTCTTCTTCAGAAAAAGAGGAGTATTTCATTCGGAAGTTCGATGGCAGCAACTTCACCATGTGGAAAGAGCGCATGAAAGATGTTTTGATAAACAAAGGCCTCTCAGAACCGTTGAAAGAGCGAGCAGAGGATGATGATTATACACAAGATCAATGGGAGCTTTTGGATGCAAAAGCCATGGCTACGATACGTCTACATCTAGCCGAGTCAGTCTTCTTCACTATCATAGGGAAGAAAATAACCAAGGAACTTTGGGATAGCTTATGTTCAGCATGGGAGAGCACAAGTGCATCCAACAAAGTTTTTCTCATGAAAAAGCTTATGAAGCTCAACATGAAAGAAGGTAGCACAGTTTCCGGTCACTTAAATGAGTTCAATTCCTTGTTTACTCAGCTGACATCTCAGGGCTTTAAGGAGTTTGACGATGAACTCAAGTCTATCTTCTTGTTATGCTCTCTACCCAATTCATGGGATATCTTTTGCACAGCCATTAGAAATT
Organism: Adiantum capillus-veneris; assembly: GCF_014529385.1. Classification (NCBI taxonomy): domain Eukaryota; kingdom Viridiplantae; phylum Streptophyta; class Polypodiopsida; order Polypodiales; family Pteridaceae; genus Adiantum; species Adiantum capillus-veneris. The sequence continues at coordinate 111,236,380 of NC_140943.1, read as the reverse complement.
CAACTCCGAATGGCAAGTTAGAGTTCAATGCTGTCACAGATGCGTTGCTCACTGAAGAGATTTGTCGCAAATCTCTCGATAATGCTAGTCATGGAGATGCATATATGGCTGGCAGTTCAACAAAGCCAAGAGGCTGTGACAAGAACAAATACAAAAGCAAAAGTAGAGAGCCAAAACCTCGTAGTCCTAGCAGACACAGGAACCAAAGTAGAGACCGCAATGCCAGAAATGTCGAGTGTTACTATTGCCACAAGAAGGGTCATTACAAAAAGGATTGTCGTAGTTTCCTAAGAGATCAGAAAAACATGCAAAAGGATAATTCTGGAAAAGGCAAAAGTACAATAAAGATTGAGGAGCTCAATATTGTTGAGTCTCCCATACCTACCACTGCAATAGAGGATGCTCCTCCTCCAGTGATGCTCATTATGCCCACAGAGATTCATCCCGAGGTGACAGTAGATGCCTCAGATGTTCTCATTTTCACTTCAGATCTCACTCCAAATGCTTTGGTTGCACAGGATGAGGGTTATGCACAGAATTGGATCCTTGATTCTGGTGCAAGTTTTCATGTCACACCGCATAGAGAGTGGTTTTCCTCGTATGCATCCATGCATGGAATAGTCAAGCATGGTGATTCCTATGAGCTTGACATTATTGGCATTGGTGATGTGAAACTTCAGATGCATAATGGCACTACTTTTGTGCTGCAGAATGTCAAACATGTGCCCAAGCTTACGAAAAGCTTGCTTTCTATAGGGCTATTGGATGATCTTGGCTACACTACAGTTTTTGGCAATCGTTCTTGGATGATCCGCAAGAACAACCTTATCATGATGAAAGGTAATAAAAACGGATCCCTGTACTTTTTGTTTGTTTCGAGTGTTGACGAACACTCTATCTATGTTGCCGAGCTGCCATCTCCTGAGTTGTGGCATAGCCAGCTAGGGCATATTAGCCAAAAGGGAATGAAAACACTTCAGCGATTTGGCTACTTACCTGTGTTAGATTAGACGGACTTTCCAATGTGTGAGCATTGTCTATATGGAAAACAGACTAGATTGACATCTTCGCCATTGAATAAGAAACTAGGCGAACCTCTAGACTTGGTCCACAGTGATTTGTGTGGTCCAATGCCACATAAAACTCTAGGGGGCGTGAACTACTTTCTCACGTTCATAGATGATTCTACCAAAAAGGTGTGGGTGTATCTCCTTAAGCGTAAGGAAGAAGTATTTTCGACATTCCAAAAATTCCTCGCCATGGTTGAGAACCAATCAGGAACAAAGCTCAAAGCTTTTCGCACGGACAATGATGGAGAATACGTCTCCACAGAGTTCAAGGATTTTTGCAATAGAAGAGGCATTCGGCGGCAGTTTACTGCTCCATACACACCTGCACAAAATGAGATAGCTGAAAGAATGAATCGTACGATTCAAGAGCGAGTTGTCTCTATGATGTCTATGGCGAAGCTTACTCCAGAGTTTTGGGGGGAAGCTGTTCTGACAGTAGTGCACATCATCAACAGGTCACCTAGTTCTCCTTTGAATTTCAAAATTCCAGAGGAATTATGGACTGGCAAAAGGTCAAGCTATGAGCATTTACGTGTATTTGGATGTGAGGCATATGCACATGTGCCCAAAGAACTTCGTCGAAAGTTAGATCCCAGATCACACAAATGCATTTTTATTGGCTATGGTGCAAACGGAGAGATGGGATATCATCTCTGGCACCCAGAATCAAACAAAGTCATTCGTAGCTCACATGTGATTTTCAATGAATAAAAAATGCACAAGAAGCCCATCAAAGATGTTGAGTATAGACGTGTTCGTTTTGAGGATGTAGCCTAATCATTTTGATCTTGTATGTAGATGATATGCTTATCGCATGCAAATCAATTGATGAGATCAATCAATTGAAAAAGATGCTAAACACTCAGTTTTCCATGAAGGATTTGGGAGATGCCAATCACTTTCTTGGTATGCACATCAAGAGAGACAGGCAACATGGAATTCTTGAATTAAGTGAAGAAAATCCTCAGATATTTGAAAGGTACAGCTAGCAAGTGTTTACGCTTCAGAAACAGTGATGCATCTATTGTAGGTTACATGGATGCGGATTATGCGGGTCGCGTGGATCGTAGAAGATCCATATCTGGCTATGTGTTCATGTTTGCTGGATCAGCTATCTCTTGGAGATCGTGTCTCCAAGATTGCACGTCTTCATCTACCACTGAGGCAGAATATGTTGCTGCGTCTGACGCCAGCAAGGAAGCCATATGGTTGGCTCGTCTAGTGGGAGATTTGGGCATTCACGAGGTTCCAGTACTACATTGTGATAGTCAGAGTGCCATTGCTTTGGCAAAGAATCTAGTGTTTCACTCAAAGTCGAAACACATAGAGGTAAGATACCATGTCATACGAGATGCATTGGCTGGCAAGCGTATCGAGCTTGTCAAGGTTCACACTGACGACAACCCCGCAGATGCTCTCACAAAGAGCCTAGCCTCGGAGCGATTTACACATTGCATAGAACTTATGGGTGTAGGATGAAGCCTCGGCAATGCTTCATCAATTTTCTATAGACTAACTATACTAATGCCACTATTGGCCACCGTGACCTTCAAGTGGGAGGTTGTTGGGGTGTAGGCAAGGTGGCCGTGGGAAATTGCCCCTGTTCATACTTTCACCTAATCAATATAGGGAGAAAAAGAGAAAGAGTTGACTCTTCTCTTTCTTCTCCACTAACCCAACACAGGCTATCTCTGTATCTTCCCCATTCCCTTCTCCTTCTCTCTCTTGCACACACTCCGTACACGCACAACGTCAGTTTGGTCGCATGGGTCATTTTGGTCTTTTGAAGACAGTTAACATAGCATTTCATTTCATTTCTCATTGGGATTGGAGGGACTCAATCGACAGTGTGACACGAGGCAAAGAAAGAAAAAAGGAAGATGCAGTGGGAGAGAGATCAATAAGGGGAGAGAGAGAGAGAGAGAGAGAGAGAGAGAGAGAGAGAGAGAGAGAGAGAGAGAGAGAGAGAAGGGGGAACAAAACTGTGAGGGAGAGAGGTGAAGTGTATTGTTTTTTTTTAAAAGAAAGACGGGCTCCCCCCTTGTACAACCCCCCCCGGTGCTCCCTCTCTTTCTCTCTCCCAGTCTCCTACTCTCTCTCCACGTGCCACCCCGCTTCTCTTTATCTCTTTGTCCCTCCCAATGCCCTCCCTCTCTCTTTCTCTCCCCCTCTCTCCCTCTTTTAAAAAAAAGGGAGGCACTAGAGATACTGCTAGTGCTTTGTTTTTTTAAAATAGAGCTCTCCACCCTCTCTCTCTCTCTCTCTCTCTCTCTCTCTCTACCCTTGCCACCCTTTCCTCCCTTCCCTCTCGTCCTAGTGTGTGTGTGTGTGTGTGTGTGTGTGTGAGTGGGAGAGAGAGAGAGAGAGAGTCTACCCTTGCCACCCTTCCCTCTCATCCTAGTGTGTGTGTGTGTGTGTGTGTGTGTGTGTGTGTGAGAGAGAGAGAGAGAGAGAGAGAGAGAGAGAGAGAGAGAGAGTCTACCCTTGCCACCCTTCCCTCTCATCCTAGTGTGTGTGTGTGTGTGTGTGTGTGTGTGTGTGTGTGTGTGAGAGAGAGAGAGAGAGAGAGGGGGGGGGGGGGTTAGGGGGGTGGGAGGGGGAGACAACAAGAGAGAGGGGTGGCGGGCGAGAGAGAGACACTCGCACAGAGGGAAGATAGCACGAGAGAGAGAGAGAGAGAGAGAGAGAGAGAGAGAGAGAGAGAGAGAGAGAGAGAGAGAGAGGTTATAGAGTGACTAAGAAGAGAGAGAGAGAGGAAGAAGGCAGTAGGAGATAGGAGGACTTTAGAGAAGGGATGGTGGTTTCTAGAGGAGGAGCTGGAGGAAGGGAAGGTGGTTAGAGGAGTAGATGGAGAGAGGAGGTGGAGGAGAGGAAGGATTTTGGAGGAGGAGGAAGGGAAGAGGAGGAAGCACATGGGCGGCAAGAGGAGGAAGGGGAGGTAGGGAGGGCGGCCTCCAAAAAAAAAAAAAGCTTGCTCCGTTGAGCTTGCTCGAAGACCTAACTCGTCTCTAATATGTTTTGAGGATGCTACCATATTTTTGAGCTAGTAACATGGGATATACTGCTAGTTTTTTATACATGGGATATATTTTAGTTCTTGAAGCCGTAAACCTCCTGTGGAGGATCTCGTTGGGAGATGGCATAAACTGAGTTTTTTGAAATACTACTCAAATTACAAAGGAGGTCTGTCCAATTTTTGCCAGGTGTTCTACATTGATCGATAACCTAGAAATACATAGGTATTTGCATCAAATATGGTAATCGACACTAGTGGTTTTTTGAGAGAGCTCGATGAGTATTGGGGTACACATGCATATACATTCAGAGGTTATCTTACTTGAAATCTTAACTTAATAGTCAATTCTAAGGGTAAGTTGTGAACTAGGTCTACAGGAGTGACATGGATGACAACTGGATCCAGTGTCGATACCTGCAAAACGCACAAACATAGCCAGTTAACTGAATGTTTTTGTATGGATGCAAGTAATAGCTGGATCCTTCTCCATGTAGATGTAGTGGAAGCTCATCCCAAAGGGTGGCGACACGGAGATACAACATTAAGATATCAATTTGTAATGATCAGAGATCAAATTTTTGATCTAAATAACTGTTTTATCCATTAGATACAGAATGTTGTATTGCTGTATATGAAATGTTAATTGAGTTTTATGACACTTTGTTTTAAAATATTGTTATTTAATATATTATTTAATAAAATTGTCTAAGTATGACACTAGTCCGACCAAAGACTAGTAGGGAAAAGGAGTGTGTGTTTAAGTATGAAAAATCCCTTCATAATTGAACCATACTTAACAATCGAAATTAGATAATATATTAAATAATAATTTAGCTACTCCAATTTATCATGACTTCAATCAAACAGTTTTTGTCAGGATATGGGTATTCAGACCCTAAGAATTGGATTGGCGGCTCTTTGGTATAATTATTCCTAGGAACTGGAGCGCTTAATGTCTATTATTAATAGGTTGACTCACCTAATCCAAAGGGATGGGTTGGAGTTCTTTAGCTCCTTAATTGGTCAAGTTGATACAAGTTATATTATTACTATCTTGATCCACCCAATCCAAAGGGATGGGTTGGGGCTCTCAGCTCCTAAATTGATCAAGTACCTACATGCTTACATACAATCCATATACTGTAATCATTATCCACCCTCGAGCAGGTGTTATCTTGTAGGATCGGAATATTGTATAGTAACCACGATGACAACATAGTTCACAAAATTGAGGTGACACATCAACCAAAAGCATGAGATGACAGGTATGTAGTTTTCATAGTACCATACTCTCCTCCCTGGAGGACCCCTTTATCAAACAACAATTGGATATTATTACATCTAAACCTTGCTCAACACATTACAGATGGGTATTCACACATCCAAACCATACTCTCCTCCATGGAGGACCCCTTTATCATATGCATACAACAATTGGGTATTGTTACATCTACACTCTGTTCAACACGTTACTGATGGGTATGCGCACATCTAAACCCTTTTTTACACAGTACAAGTGAATGAGTTATAAACATGGAAGTTTTTAGGAAGCATGTACTACAATTGGTGGGGGATTGGTCCACTTGGTGGACCATCCTCCACCAAGTGGATCTCTCCTCTGGGATGGGGGAGGGCCACACACACACACACACACACACACACACACATATATATGGAACACAATACATTTCAATACCCCGTGATGTTATGCACACACAACCACACACTAACACATACTTACACAATACTATTAGAGAAAAAGACGCAAGTTTTTTTAACAGGCTTATACTAATTTGATAAACATGACATGGGCCCTCATTAGCAGAAGAATACAGCAGAATGGATGCCTCCAAAGCAGGAGAAAAAAAACCCCCTCCTTTGTTTTCTTCTTATTTGTATGTTCTGGCATGGAAAAGCCCCCCTTTTTTTAATTTTGGAATTCTCCAAAAGCGCGCACGTACACACACACACACACACACACACACACACACACACACACACACACACACACACTCACAATAGATTGACAATTGGGTATTCCCATATTTTCACACACACACACACACACACACACACACACACGTAAATTCATAATATTACAATTGCTTTTGGTCACATAAAAATGTATTAATCTGTTGAGCATGATGCAGGCAACCACATCAATAGCCGGGGACTGATGGATCTCAGCAAGGACAAAATATGAAGCCAGGCAGTTAATAATTGTATACATGCCGGTGTTTTTGGCTTTGAACAATTATTTTATTGTATTTCCTACGCTTCAATAGAAGCTTAACAGACAATGTACTAATTTTGGGGTAAAAACTCTCCATTGAGCAGTGACAATTGGATTTTTTAAAGCATGGGATTTCCTTAAATTTGAAATTCATAATTGAAATAATAGAGAATATTTTCCGTAAGTTAAAAAGTTTTTTTGCTACAAGAACCCCCAAAGAAAAGGGGTGATGAATTGCCATAAGCATATTAGAATTTAAAAAAAAAACTCAATAGAGTTTTTTTTAGATAGCGATCTTGAAAGATCAGACCTTGCGTTAATGCTCATGCAGTGCAAGTGGCCCATAAGGCAGCGCTGAAGAGAAGAGGGCCCATAAGCCAGCGTAGAGGAAGTTTAATGCACCGCTCCCTGTTTTGCTATAAAACGGCATATATTGTGTGTGTGTGGCAGGCTTCTGTAGTGCACAAACTCCGATGATGCACATCATCTCCATAGTGTTGCTCTTGGCAATAGGTTTACCAAGCACTGCAAGAAACCCTCTGAAGCTCTCATCTCATAACACACACACACACACACACACACACACACACACACACACACACACACACACACACAATAAGATTTACTAGAGCAATCCCTGCTCATCAGCGCTCATGCACAAGCAAGGTATCGACGCATAAAAAACACACACACACACACACACACACACACACACACACACACACACACACACACACACACACACACACACACACACACACACACACACACACACACACAATACGTGTTTGCTAGGGCAACTCCTGCTCGTAGGCAATAGTAGAAACAAGCTCTCCATCTCTGCATAATTCTCAGCGCAAGCAACAAGCCTCGGGTGGCGAATTGCATCTACTCACGAAACCACGGCTAACCAAGGCAACACAACTCCGAGACTACAAATCAACTACTCGGTTAAGCAAACACAGAAGGTAAAACATTTTTTTTGCGTTACATATTGCATGAGGTATTTAAATCAATTGCATGCCTTAAGGCTTTCAAAAAAAGTACACCAGGAGTAGCCAAGATAGATGGCACTGTCGTAGGCATCAAAGAATATCTATGTTCTATATTCCTTCCATACAAGTGTAGTTTTACATACGCAAGCATATGAAAGCACACAAAACGTGTTTTGTAGACTAAAACATAACCATATTTTTGATACAACACACATGCATATACACATGGGCTTCACTACACAAAAGAGGGAATGCAAGGGAAACACCACATTATCATATCTCCAAGTAAATACAAGCATATGCATAATATGCATAGAGTAGTACTAATCGACATAATTGTTACCAGTTTCGGTCAGTTTCGGTCCAAAAACAAAGGTGAAGCCATTCTTGTGATAGAACACGCGTACAAGTGAACAAATGACGATGGCTAATTCTGTTCAGGTAACAAGACACTTCTTGCTTTGATTATATGCGTAAGTTCTCTATATAGTCTGAACTCTCAATGAAAAGTAGCACTGTGATATATATTGTAAACAGCGTAGCAGATATATGTGATTATGATATATCTGTCATAATAATCAATATCTAGTTCTCCTAAATGATTTTCTCATGTTAAACTGATAATTTAATATGGGGAAGTGCCAGGGGAGAAAAAGCTAAATTATTGGTTAAGCTAGCAGATCAACCACAGTAGGGATCCAAAGGAGGGAAAATAGGGATCCAAAGGGGGGGCCATCTCTGAAAGAGCCATGTGCAACAATGGGCTTAAAAGACCCTAAGGTTTAGCCCATTAAGACTTCCAAAATGCTAAGGTTCCAAAATTCAAAGGTTGTGTCCAAAGGTCAAACATTGGGGGAATTGGGCCGATTTTTGCAAGGCATTATCACACACACACTCACACAATCTCATGTGTGAAGAAAAGAAGACTCTCTCTCCTTCTCAAGCTTTAATGGAAAGCTTACCACCTACTCCAAGTTTGTGAGAAGGGAGGCCTACACCAACAACTCTTGGCTTTGTGATGCAAATCCAACCAAGAGCCAAGCTTCAATGCATGCTCATCTCCTCTACCATGCTAATTACTAAGCTAAGCTATGCTAATATGAGTGATTATGTGAGGAGATGTACATCTTTCTCGTAAGAATACTCCTTCTTCCTCTCAATCTACTCTCATACCCCGCTAGCTCTCACCATCTTCGAAGGTGTGTGAGGTCTTGGGTCTGAGACCGTGAGGGAATTGATGTTGTGTTTGATAAGTGTTTTGCGTAGTGCATAAAGTTTCCATCTTCATTGCACTATCTAGTATTGAAGGAACACAAGAAATTGTATTGTAAAATGTCTCTTTTGATGGGAGAAACCATAATACAAAGCCTTTTTTGGGGGGGGGGGGGGGGGACCGGCTCCATGCAAATCCGGTCCTCATCTGTTGTCAATTGCTTAATTTCTCTCTCTTTTGAGGTATTGCTCATGCTATTTAACCAGGTGTTATGCTTTTTGTTGCTCTCTCTACCCAAGCACTCTTGTTATTCTCATTAGGAATCTATTCTAATGAAATGCTCACTATGTTCATGCTATTTCCGCTACACACAAGTTACTAGACCATTAAATGTTACATTGGTATCAAAGCACAAGGTTTCTCTTTTCCTGCTCAAGAAGGGAGGTCCTCAAGCTAGCTATAAATGGTTGGTACTATTAATTGCATGTGAGTAAGTAGAATAGGGATTTTTCAGCCTTGCAGTGCGCCTGCCTTTGTGCAGTTAACGAGGCATCACCGTCGAGAGCTATGGTCTTAATAGTGGAGTCCTACGGGGATTGCCTACGGCTTAACCACTATTGAGCTATTAGAAGCTTGACCGGAGCCAGTGCTGTTCTAGTGTTGAACGATCCTCTCTTCTATTCCTTGCAATTAATGGTATTCGAGCCACGGGTCCAGTAGCTTGAGTGCTTTTTCTAAAGGGGTAAAGAGGAGTAGCAACTAGGGCTTGAAGTGCCAAAGTACACCTAAAATTTTACATCTAAAAGTTGTTAGAATGGCTGACAAGAGTAAAGAGAGTGAAATTAATGTTGATAACTTTGATTTTGCTAATGAGCAAGCTAATAATGATGCCCCGATGCTTGTTAACTATCTTGTTTCTAGGCTTCCACAAGCCATGGGCAATCCATCCATTCAAAGTGAAGTGCAATTGTGCAGATTCGTGCTCATGGGATTCTTCAAGCTCCCCACCATGACGAGAGAACACCTAGGAAGCGGTCTATCTCCGATTCAGGAAGAAGAAGAGGATCCATATGAAGGGCTCAAAAATTTTCTCCTTGATGACGCATCTCCTTCTCAAAGGAGAATTCAAGAGCCTCCACCGAAGGAACGAAAAAGAAGCGAGTCTCCCACCACCTCGGCGCAGATGGCTCCACGAAGACGGCGGGCTAAAAGCTCTCCATCACCTCCAAAACGGAGAAGACCATCGCATACTTCTCCACACTATACTTCAAAGAGGGATGACAAAAATCAAGAGAAGAAAAAGGCAAGAAAGAGGACACCCTCTTCTCCATCGTCTTCATCCCATTCCTCTTATGAAAATGATGGTCAAGACAACGAAGATCAAGGCGAGAAAGAGGTCACCCTCTTCTCCATCTTCCTCAAATTCTTCATCTTCTGAAGAAAGTGATGGTGCAACCTTTGAACCATAAAAAAGAAGAGGCCATAGGAAATCCTATGCCGCATGGAAGAGGTCTTCCAAGCTCCTTATCGTATTTTAAAATTATCTTTGGATGGAAATACGCTAAAAGCATAGCTCACTATCTGTATAAGCCAAGATCCACATTTACTGAGTTCATCAATGATAATGAAGGATGTGGATGTCTCTCGCATAATAGGTTTGCTAACCACTTAGTAGACTTTGGGAATATTGGAAAACATGTTTTATCTACCTCACCCAATGTATTTAGACATCCTCTTCTTAAGGAATTTATCAGTACAGGTCTTAACCATATACCTTATGTTACTGTCAATCAGTCCTATGATTAAAGAGTTCTACCAAGCATGGGATACAATATGCACCATCATGCATGTGTCTAGTACTTTGGAACACCATGATTTTATCAAACACTTGATCCTTGAACAGTTTCATGAGACATTTCCAAAATTTACAAAGAATCAAACACCTTGGTTTTTAAACGAGGATCTAATGGATGAACTAAATTATGTTATGCAGTTCATATATAAATATATAAATAAATAAATAAATATATATATATATGTGGGTGTGTGTGTGTGGTATTGATAAATCTGCACAAACTTCGATCTTCATTTGCAAGAAGTTAGCAAGGATCAAAGCAAAAACTAGACTTCTTTTCGAAGAGTTTATTAGGGCTCCTCTATCTGAACCTGAACTAATAGAAGAAGTTAATGGATTTTGTAAGAGTATGGACCTAGAAACACCTAAAAAACCTACTTTACCTTACCTAATGGGAACCTATAAGCTTCACAAAAAGAAGTTCCGATGGATCACAAATGCACACAACTGTTTGTTCTCAGAAATCACAGCCAGAATATCATCCATGTTGTCAGCTTTGAACACTGGCTTTATTGAGATCACTGAGCATTTGCATCTTAAATATAAAATGTTTGCTCACACATAGATAAGTTGTATTGGTTTATCAATAATCAGTTTGATTTCCTTATAAACTTACCTCCATAAATATTCTCTATATATTCATTTGACATCAAGGCTTGCTATGAAGCTATTCCCCATGATGGGGTTAATGGCTTGATCATAGTTATGAATGACATATTCAGAATCATTTCATATGCAGGTTACATAGGTTTCAAACGAATCAAAAAACAGATATACCTCACCAAAAAATACAAAGAAGTCACTTGGTCCTTTGATTATTTTAAAGAATTAAACCACTTTGTATTGGATCATTGTTACACTCAACTTGGGTGGGATATATACAAACAAAAGAAAGGCATATCAATGGGATATTCTTGTTCCCCTATCTGGTGTAACTTATATTTGGCTTGGTTTGAACTGAGCTTCATTAAAAAACTCACAAAGTTAGGTGAATTGGAAATGATGGGAACTGATTTTCTTTACTCATGGAGGTTTATGGATGATTTACTATTCATTAACAACAGGTTTGTGCTGCAATGTTTAAACCATAATAAACCCTTGTTCCTTAAGGACCCCTTTACCATATATCCTTTGGACATCATCAGTATGAAGCAAACATCTGATACACATAGTGCTAAATATTTGAACACAAGAATCAAAATGCAACGACCGTATATTGGGGACTTTTACTTCATCTAAGTTCTGGAAGAAGGCCGGATTACCAATAAATAGTATCTCATTTCTACATGCATCAGCTAATAGACCCAAAACAATTGCCGCTAAAGTATGTATATCACAAGTATGCCAATTGTATACAATGCCTCCCACCTATCATTTGCATATCAGGACATAGTACGTCTAATTGACATGTTTGAAAAAAATGGATTTTCTAAGCAGGTTGTCACAAACTATATCAAGAAATTTTTGCAGAACAATTGGCTTCCTGGAGCGCGATTTGACACTATTAAAATCATCAAAACACTTGCTGAGGGGATAGGTCCACTTAGTGGGGCCTACCCCCCACTAAGTGTACTTTACCTTAGGGATGGGGGAGGGCCACACACACACACACATTGTGTCTTTGAGAGAGAGAGAGAGAGAGAGAGAGAGAGAGAGAGTACACACGGGCATAAACAAAAAACACATACACACACACATGCATAAACAAAGAATGCATACACACACATTGAGAGAGGAAGAGAGAGAGAGAGAGAGAGAGAGAGAGAGAGAGAAGAGAAGGCAAAGAGAGAGAGAGAGAGAGAGAGAGAGAGAGAGAGAGAGGGGGAGAAGACGAAAAGAGAGAGGTAAGGGAAGAGAGAGAGAGAGAGAGAGAGAGAGAGAGAGAGAGAGAGAGAGAGAGAGAAGAGAAAATATGAATAAAATGTTATATTAAGATTTAAGGTTAGGTTAGATTTAAATTACATTTAATTTAAATTAGGTTAGATTAAGATCTAAGATTAAGTTAGATTACATTTAACTTATATTTAAATTTATGCTAAATTTAAAATTAGTTAAGATTTAAATTAGATTACATTTAGATTTATGCTTATGTTGAGTTTAAGATTAGATTAAAATTAGGTTAGATTTAGATTTACGTTAAATTTAAAATTAGGACAAGATTTAAGATTAGATAGGTTAGATTAAGTTAGATTACATTTAGTTTTAGGATTTAAGAATGGATTAGATTTAGGTTTATGTTGAGTTTAAGATTAGATTAGATTTAGATTTAAGATTAAGACAAGATTTAAGATTAGCTAGATTAGATTTAGATTTAAGTTAGATTACATTGAGGTTTAGGTTAGATTTACGATTAGATTAGATTTAGGTTTATTTTGAGTTTAAGATTAGATTAGATCTAGATTTATGTTTGATTTAAGATTCAATTAGATTAGATTAGATTTAAGTTAGATTTCAGGGCATGTCAATGAAGGCTTTGTCCAAAGAGCAAACACTAGTTACACAACAATATGTATATTCCCATCAAAATCTGACACCTATTAACTCACACACTAACCATATTCAATTAGCTGCGAATAACCATATGTTCAATTAGGTCAGATTTAAGGTTAGATTTTGGATTTAGTTTTTCTATTAAAGTCTACCTTTGGGATTACGAGAAAAAAATGAAGTTAGGTGAACGATGATCTCTCTCTTCCTCTCTACGGATGCGACCTTAAGTTGGAAAGCTTTCAACGATATGATACTCAGATTGGAGGCCAACATATAATGTGCTAAGTAATCCCTCGAACAAAGATCTGTTGTGAAGAGATGTTAAGATGCTGTGAATTGCTACAGCTAGAGAAGAGGCAAAGGGGTTTTGTTCACTACATGCACTATTATATGGACGTGGGTGTGTAGATTTCTCGTACCCACAAATATAGGCATTGACCAATAAAGGCGAGATTATAACCCGATGGTTTTGATCTCCGTGCACCTCTAGACCGAGGTGTGGACGGATTGGACATGACTAGAGAATGTGAGGTAGTTTACAGTGTGAACACACACACACACACACACACACACAGAGAGAGAGAGAGAGAGAGAGAGAGAGAGAGAGAGAGAGAGAGAGAGAGAGAGAGAGAGAAGACGGAGGATGCCAATAGAAGATTATATTTATGTCCAGGTTATAAGGATTTTACATTCATTATGAGTAGTGACGAGGATGTGGGGCCGTCCAACCGAAACACCTATCTCTCAACAAGGATCTTATGTCCTTGTAATCAATGCAAGCATGCTGTGCGATGGACAAGACGAGTTTCTTTGCAGCACGTTCGCAAATTTGGTGAGTTTGATCCATCTATTATAGATCGAGTTGTTACCAGTTATAACACATTGGACTCTGACGCTGGCCAACATGCAGCAATCTTGCAACCCAATAGACATGTTCGCAGGCGCTTTGGTCAAGAAGCATACGTGAGGCCACAAGATGTAGCCTCTGACAGCTCGAAGAATGATCATGCAGACAACATTCCCAACGAGGCAATGTTTGAGCCTGAGATCGATGAAATGATCGAGACGATCATGGATTATAAAAGGCTTATCTATGATGATATGAAAAGTGAAGCCGATACGCCATTGTATGATGGAGCATGTGTGTCTAGATTGAAGGCACTCCTGCTTCTTCTCAACATGCAGGGAAAGTTTGGATGGAGTGACACTAGCATCACAACACTTTTCAGGTGATCTATTACAATGTATTTACTATAAAAAACTCTAGATGCATAATGATATGATAGATTACTTACATAAGTGTACCACATTTGTTTTGCTATGTAGATTGCTCAAAGAGCACATATTGCCAGCTGATAATGTGATGCCAAATTCCGTAGAGGAAGCAAGAAAGATCTTGAAACTTGGGGATGGATTACAATTTGATTCACGCTTGTTCTAACGACTGCATTCTTTTCAGAGGGGAATACATAGACATGGAGAAGTGTCCGAAATGTGATTCCGAGAGATATCGAGTGGATCTCCACGGAACAAAAGGTTTTGCGACATTTTCCTCTGCTTCCTCGCATCAAGCATTTCTTTGAATGTAAGGCCATGGCCGCCCTAGCATCATGGTATGAGGAGAATAAATCTTCGGATGGTGTGCTACGGATTCCTGCAGATTGTGCAGCCTGGAAACATATAAACGAAACATGGTTGAATTTTACCACAGAAGCTCGAAATTTGCGCCTAGGCCTGGCTATGGATGGCGTAAATCCGTTTGGTTAGAGATCAACATCTTGCAGTGTGGCCCGTTGTCATCGTCAACTACAACATTCCACCGTGGTTGATTACTAAGAAGGGGCACATGTGGCTAAGCTTGATTGTGCCGGGGCGGTATAAAGTGAAGAATATGGATGTGTATCTTCATCCACTATTGGAAGAGCTACAACAATTGTGGATTGGCATAGAGCTGGTGGATATGAGCCAACACATAGGTCGACGGAATGCTTTGATCAGAGGCATTCTAATGTGGACCATGCATGATTATCCCGGACTAACAGAATGCTCAAGTGATTTATACTCAAACTCAAACATTGTAAATCTTGGTTTTTCTCAATCTTATCTATTGTTATGTGTGTACATGCTGGCTTCAAACAAGAGGATATAGAGCATGTGTCACATGTGAACCTAAACTTAATGCACGTCGGGGGCCTTTATTGAAGAAGAAAATCTACAAAGGTCATCAAGCGTATCTTCCAGAGAATCATGTGTTACCTGACAGTTTTTTGGGAAGAGAGCCACCGAGGATGTTTGCACAAGCATGGTTAGAGCAGAAGGAGATGTGTGTTGACGTTTTGTCCCCAGGGATGAAGAGACTCTCTCTATGGTACGAGTTACCATATTGGCCCAGACTCATGATCAATCACATGCTCGATCCAATGCACATATTCAAGAATGTGGGTAATCTGTTGTGGGACCATCTGATTGGCAAGAAAGATACTTTGGGAGCTAGGGCTGACCTTAGAAATGTGGATCGTAAGGAGCAATATTGTCCACAGACAACATCCGATGGATTGATAAAACTCCCTAAAGCGCCATGTGTGACGTCTCCACCCCGCCATATCAAACAGCGGATCTGATGGTGAACTTGGTGGCCACTAGATCTATAGCGGAAGCAAACAAAGTGGTTTAGGGTTCAGCTAGCGGACGATCTCTCATCACAAAGTAAGTCGAGCTCGAGCCTACTAGCAATGAGATCTAGCTCCACCTCGCAGGGGAAGTGTACTTAAACCATCTAGAGAACCTTCCAAGAGGAGAGAAACCCCGAGTTCTTTTTTCCCCATGTTTCAGAGGCACGTACTCTCAAGATTTCACCGCTCTAGGGGCAATGAGTATTACCAATATCGAATTAAACACTATGGGGACAGAGAGTTCCCGACCAATCGGGACCACCCATCTCGTAGGCATTGGCAACCTGAGCCAAGCCCCCACTTTCCACCCCCACACTCACACTTCCTTGTGTGACCTAATTACTACCACAAAGGTTGTTCAACATAAAAATTCCTTGTTTTAATTCCGAAGCACATTGTTCGTTAAGACAGCCCTTCAACCAGTATTGCAAACAACACCAAGAAAGTATTCTAGTAAAAATTCTACTCAAACTTATTCATTAAAATTCCAATGTTCTGGAGGTACAACATCCCCCCTCCAGCGAGATTTACTCCTCCCGTTGTCGCCTAGCTGCCCATACAACTAGGTATGTCCACCGCGTAGAAAGCACGACATGGACATTCCCACCGCATAGAAAGCAAGACGTGGGTTCCCACCGCATAGAAAGCAAGTCGTGGGTATCCACCGCATAGAAAGCAAGTCGTGGATTCAAGAGCCCTTAACGAGGAACTCTGCCCCCTGTGATCTGTAGGGGGATCAGGACTAATTCAACATTGGAAATAGAATGAACATGTCGAGCTAAATTTTCCCTAGCAGACATTCTTTCCTATTCAAACAGTATATCCATCAATCATTTCTTTCCTACCTTAGACTTAAATGTACAATGAATTCAAATGCCAAGATTTTCGTCGGATTTCTCCAACATGTTTGGGGATATGTTCTTTCCTAGCTAAACGTGTGCAATGTTAATTAAACAACTGAATAAAATTGTGACCTACCTCTTTCATTTTTTCGTCAATGGCTCGTGAGATGGCCGGTGCTTGTTCGTCCATGGGAGCTTTTCCCTTTCCATTCACATTGCTCGTGCCTGCCTCGAGGTCGTGGGCACCACCGAAGCGAGTTCTCTTAACCGGTGCCATTTTTCTCACTACTTTAAATAATTAGCTTGGAGAAAAAGCTAAGGTTCGCAAGCGTCATAACAACCCAATAGATAGATTAGCAACATCAATTAATCCCTTCTATATGAGAGGTCTAGATTTTTCCTTACAACAATCATTATGGATGACACATAATCCTATGGGAACCGGATCTAAAGATAATTACTCGGCTTACATGATTAAGAATAATAGGATTTCACTAATGGAATTACCAGAGAGATGAATTAAGTATGATTAATCTCTTTCCTAGCAAATAGATGGTGCAGATTCACCTTATGCATAGGTGTGAGGAAGTCAACTCTTAGAGACTTAACGACGGATTAATTTTTCCTTAATTACATATTAATGCATAATGAAAATGAATTTAATTTAGCTACAATATTAATGAATGATAGAAAGAGTGATTCTCATCAATCTACACAATTACCAGCTTACCGATTAATTACTATGCTACCTAGAGAGAGAAAATTCTAATAATCATGCACTAATCATTAATTAAGAGTGATGAATGGCTGATAATTCAGCTATGGGATGATGATTATATAATAGAATATGGTTAAGGAGAAATTAGAGAGTAATTATAGAGAATTACGACTAGGAATAAACATAATAGACGAGGAATTTAGATGGTAATGAAAAGAATTTACAGAAGGCATTAATTAAACCGTGGTTATCGTGATTAAGGGCTGATAATCCTCTCGATTCTCTGATTTAATCGAGCTTCTTGAGGTGAGAATTCGACAGCATCTCCCTCCTTGCTTCTCCTTCAAAGAATGTGTGTAGGTATGTGTGTGTGTACTGAGTGAGTGTGTGAGCATGTGAGTGTGTGTGTGTGTGCACTGGCCTTTAAATAGGCTCCTACAGGCTGAAAATCGACCAGCCCTTCTATTAGCATCTGGAGGAGCACTCCGTCTTTGCATTGGCAAGTCCAGTTCCCCTACCCACCAAGTGTCAGGTTGGCTAGGTTAACTGGCTCTGAGACTTAGTTTCTGGCTTGGCAGCTTTCCCAGGACTCCCACAAGGACAAAGGGCGTCCCCTAGCTGCTAAAGCTGATCTAGAGTGGCCTGGAACCTGTTCCCACACAGTCTCGGGCTCCGGTACCTCCCCGCTCAATTTTTGGAAAAATTGATTTTAGGCTAAAACGAGTCATACGAGTCGGATTTTGATGCCCTAAATTGCTATACGGAGCTCTAACTAAGACGTACTGGCCCGAGTACCTTCCATATTTAGCAGCCCCCAGGGTCCGAAAATGTATTTTTTTCAAATTCGGGGTACGGGTGCAATTTTTCGAGACGATCAAAACTAGACGGGTCGGGTGACCAAAAACTTACTATTTTTGGAATTTTTTTTGCAAAAATTATTTTAATTCACATTTGGGAGCTTTAAAACATTCTAAACATCATGGCACTGACAGACTTCAAAAAACTGCTAAAAATAGTAACTTTTTCTATTATGATCATTACATGGTTGTGCGCTCCTTGCCGCACTGTCGAAGCAAGGGACTTGCCAATACACCGTGTGCGAGCCACAAACGGCTCCAAGCACACAACAAGCCTAAACTAGCAAGCTCAAGAAAACAAAGGGTGTGTCACTCACCGCTCTACGCTCGCCTTCGTGGTGGATTCCTCGCCGCGATGAAGAAGAAGCTGCAGTCGTGCCGCGCTCAACCGCTTCGCCGCCGTCGTGCCTTCATAATGCTCGATCGCACACACACTCTCCCTCTCTCTCTCTCTCTCTCTCTCACACACACACACACACAAGGAGGTGAAGAAGAAGAAGAAGATGGAGATGGAGCAAGAGCACTCTTCAATTGCACAAATGAGAGAATGAGTAAAAATTAGGTTTAGTTGGCTTTTATAGGAGCTCACCCCATTCACACTTGGGCGCCCATGCTTAACCAACTAATCCCTTGAATGTCCAAGTTAAAGTGCGCCTCTCATCGGCGATCACTCTACCTTTCCCTATTGGTCTGACAAGCCCGGTACCTGACTCTAAATAATACATAATACACGTCCGTCGTAGGTGATGGGTGTCCGTGAGCCGTGAGGGTTAACATGCCCCCCTTCCTGATGTAGATTCCGTCCTCGGAAGCTATTGAGTTGAAGCTGGTTCGTCGAGGTGGAAGAGCATTTGAGATGAATGTCCTTAGCCTTCTTCAATCACTGCAAAATCAAACAACATTGGCACAGTAATTGCATTCTCATAATAAGCATATGCAGTTTTAGGTAGACACATTGATTGGAAAAAGAATTTCAAACAATTTGTCAGCAATGAACATTAAATTGCAATGTAATCAAATGCATAAACAGATGTAAAGGTAGAAAATTAAACAAGTCTGGGGTTGCTAATTTGACGGTCGAAAAGCACTAGAGATCGAATATTAATACCATGGGTAAGCTTCTTAACTTTCTGTGGTCAATTAAGTTGTTTAATCGCGAGAGCCAAGTATTCATGTTCAAGGGCTGACTAGAGGCTATATCTAGAAAACCTTGTAGTTAAGCTACCATAAAAGGAATTTCTCATGAAATCATCGCCTGGCTGATTACTTTTTCTTTGACCCCCCAAGGTCTTTTCACAGTGATTCAATTATGATGTGTGTGCTTATTTTGTATGCCTTGGGTTTTTTTGCTTTTCAAGGAAAAGCGCCCACACTGGGAACCTCTAGGGCTCTAGTACCATAGGCGATACATGTGAGTGAAGTACCAAATCAAGCTGAGATTTCTCTTCCAGCTTAAAATTTTACATTGTGGCACTTTGATTTTTTGCTTGTTCATTTTCAACATTTAAATTTTGTAACTTTGGGGGGTCATATAACACTGTTACCCTCCCCAAGCTCATCACATTAGTAAACTCCCTTTATAATACTTAAGCTAAAGGTCAATAGGGTTAAGCCCACTAGAAAGCCCTAGTACATTTCATACAATGCTGCCTAAATCGGATTAAGAACCTAAGTAACCATTGCTTATTAGGAAGGCATTCCCCATGGTATTAAGAGAAGATTTCTAATACCTAGCTTGGTCAAACTAGCTTAGTCGGACTGCTTGATTTTTAAACCTAGACAAGTGATTATGACAAAACATTACATTGAATTAAATGTTTGATACTAAGCCAATGCGCTGAATATTATGCTACCGATCACAATCAAAGCAGACAAACATGGATGCAAAAAGATAACGGCAATGCTAATGGACAAGAAACACCTGTTTGTGTTGATGGTCGCACTTGATTTGAAGTGTGAACGAGAGAAAGGTTCCATGAAGGTCCAAATCCTATTAATAGCAACACGCTCCTGTACACACTATGAAACAAAAGGAATACCTCCAGGAGGAACATCAGTGGGAAAAGAGAACTTCGCTAATCACTCAACTCTAAAACAGAAACACTCCTATCGTACTAATCTTACCTACCCTCCATCACTCAAGTGATGAGGATCGAAGGTGTTTTATGGCATAGGTTTCTGTTTCACTGTACCAAATGTGACATGTGTAGGTCTGAGTCAATGTTTTGACTTTTAATGTGCATACTCGTTTTTTAATTGCTCTTGCTCCCTTTTTTTTTGTTTTTTGTGAGTATAAAGCTTTATATGTACATTCCCTAAGATTGGTGATTAAGAGGTCAGGGAAAAAGGTTGAGAGGGAAGCAAGTGAATGATGGATGTCCACAAACACTCCCCCCTTCCTTGGGTAGATCATACCGTTTGAAATGAGCTTGTCACCCTTTGAAACCAATTGTTCCAGTTGGTAATAGGTGAGGATTTTTGCCAGTAGTTTTTTATTACCCTAGGTGCCTCGTCAAGCCGCAAGGGTGGTAAGGTACTCTCCCAGGATCGAACTTGAAGTGGTTCATCATGTGATTCTTGAACACTGGGAGGTGTGGATTCTTTTGTAGCTTCATGGAGGTCCACTACTATAGATGGAGGCGGTGTAGAAGCTTTTACCTCTATGGATGTATTACATGAGGAGCTAGAAGCTTCATGGGACTCCCCCCTTCCTGAGCTAGGTGGAACAAATCGTTCTTTCTTTGGTACCCAAACTAGCTCGGGAGCAGGTGTGTAGCATTCTGTGATTTTTTTCTTTCCACGATCATTGATTCGTTTTGGAACTAAGGGATTGGGCTCACTTGGGTCAGGTGATAGGTAAGAGCACAATCTACGTTTTGGCACCCAGATTTGATCATTTCCTTGATAGTAGCCTTGGGCTTCCAATAGTCGTTTAGGGATCCATCGCAACATTTTCTTACTTTTCTTGGAGCGAGTGGTACGTTTCTTACAAGGCTTCTGTTTTTTAGCACTAGCTATGGTCGCTAAAGAAGCTTTAGGGACCCACTTGTATGTTTTCTTCGTTACATTAGGATGGTTCTTGTGTGTCTCAAGCTTTCTTTCAACTACATCAGTTGAAGCTCTAGAGAGTTGGGCTATGGGGACGTATGGTTCAACCTCCTGGACATGCAATGTCTTGGGTTTTATTTCCTTGGGCAATATCTGAGGGACTATGGCTTGAGTGGTAGGGCTAAGAGTTGGTTTTTGCGTTGTAACACCCCCAGTCCCCCAATCAATAGTGCATTTGGTGGCTATCGTCCACGTGCGGCCTAGGTTTATATTACCCTCCATAGTTCCAGTAGGCATGACCAAAAAGTCTTGAGCTACCACCCCATTGTGATAACTGACAGAAGTGTGCCAGATTCCAAAAACCGTAGTTTTTTTCTTGTTGACACCCTTGACTTGGATAATACTCTCAGATAGAGGTGGTTTCCCTAACTGACACCACACCCCATAGGATAGCAGATTGTATTTAGCACCCGTGTCCAATAAGGCGTTATATAGCACTTTTCCATAGGCACTATTTAACTCAATGGGGTATCGTAGAGGTGTGTCAGAGTCCAACCCATCCTCTTCGTGTGCTTCATTTGCATCAGGTTCCGAGCGAGTAGCTCTACCTAATGTTTCCATGAAACGGCTAAACATACTAGTACTAGGCTGTGGAGCTTCGGGAGGTGCATGGCCTTCTCTCTCAGTGTTTTGGGTAGGGTATGCTTCCATGATTTCTGAGTCGGAGGAGGAATCACTAGCGGCTATTTTAGGGTCTTGGGTGGTGCTACCTTGTGTCCCCGCTGAGGGTCTAGATCCTATCGTGGATGGGTAATGGGTGTCCGTATGAACAGAGGCACCCTCAATATACTCGTGTTCTAACACTCGCCCAGAGCGTAAGTGCATGTGCTTTTGATACCCTAAGGTGTCAAAAAGCTGTTCTAGGAGGCCTTGTGACTAGTTTTTAGCGTGTTTTTTGTTTGTTTTTTTTGCTAGATTTTTTAGAGCGTGTCGTGGAATGGGCCGTGTGATAGCTCGAAACGAGCGTATCGGTCAGAGGGTCGTGCCGTGCTTTACAGTTCTTCGTTTGGTCACTCTATGCCCTCGGAATCCCTAAAACTGTCAATTTCCAGTAGGGAACTAGGCCCAAACTAGAAAGTCTAAGGGTGCAAGTGGGAAGAGAAAGGAGGAGAATGGAGGACTTGTCCCACATGCTCTCATTCTCTCTTGAGGGAGTAGGGTATATATATAAGAGTGAGTCTAGTATATATCATAAGACTGAGGCCTGGGCCTGGGCTTGGGCTTGGGCTTGGGCTTGGGCTTGGGAAAATGATCCCGATCTATCTTTTATACAAACCAACCCATACGTTTTAAGAGTCACGTTTTTTATTTTCGAAAAATTTCGCCGCCCGCTCACTCGCGTTTTTAATTTCCGAATTTTTTTCAAATAAAAATATTTTTTTTTTCAAATTTTTTTTTTCAAAATTATTTTTTTTCCCCAAATTTTATTATTATTATTATTATTTTTTTGTAGATGCAGAAAATACAGAAATTGAAAAAAATGCAGAAAAACGCAGAAAATGCAGAAAACGCAGAAAAAACGCAGAAATTGCAGAAAATTACAGAACTTGCAGGAAAAAACGCAGAGATTGCAGAAATTGCAGAAAATTAAAACAACGCAAAAATGCAGAAAATTGCAGAAATTGAAAACGCCGAACTTGAAAATGCAGAAATTGCAGAAATTGAAAAAACGCAGACAACAGCAGAAATTGAAACTTGACAGCAATTGCAGAAAACGCAAAAAACAGAAACCTTCCACACACTCCTTCCCTGCCTTTCCTATGATACAAATTGCACCACAAGGAAGCGTAAAGTGCTAACCGAGCTTAGTGTAGGGCATATCCCCGGCAACGGCGCCAAAAATGTGCGCTCCTTGCCGCACTGTCGAAGCAAGGGACTTGCCAATACACCGTGTGCGAGCCACAAACGGCTCCAAGCACACAACAAGCCTAAACTAGCAAGCTCAAGAAAACAAAGGGTGTGTCACTCACCGCTCTACGCTCGCCTTCGTGGTGGATTCCTCGCCGCGATGAAGAAGAAGCTGCAGTCGTGCCGCGCTCAACCGCTTCGCCGCCGTCGTGCCTTCGTAATGCTCGATCGCACACACACTCTCCCTCTCTCTCTCTCTCTCTCTCACACACACACAAGGAGGTGAAGAAGAAGAAGAAGATGGAGATGGAGCAAGAGCACTCTTCAATTGCACAAATGAGAGAATGAGTAAAAATTAGGTTTAGTTGGCTTTTATAGGAGCTCACCCCATTCACACTTGGGCGCCCATGCTTAACCAACTAATCCCTTGAATGTCCAAGTTAAAGTGCGCCTCTCATCGGCGATCACTCTACCTTTCCCTATTGGTCCGACAAGCCCGGTACCTAACTCTAAATAATACATAATACGCGTCCGTCGTAGGTGATGGGTGTCCGTGAGCCGTGAGGGTTAACAATGGTACACAGTGCTCTTTTTGGTCGGGGTCAGAGACCTTACAACCTCCCTAACGTGAAAAATTTGAGATGTCCTCATCTCAAAAATGTGTCTGGGTAATCTTTTATGAGCGTTGGTTCGTCCTCCCAAGTTGCATCTTCTTCAGGGTAATCCTTCCACTTTACTAGATGCTCAGTGATAGTTCTGTTGCGTAACTTTATTTCCCTCGTTTCAAGTACATAGTCCGGTTGGAGCTCGAGAACTCCTTGTGCTGGCATGACTATCTGATCTGAGTCCAAGAACTGATCTGGATTAGGGATATAGGGTTTAAGTAAGCTGACGTGAAATACATCATGAACCTTCAAGTTTGCAGGTAACTTTAGCTTGTAGGCTTGGTCACTTACAACTTTAACAATCTCAAATGGTCCACAATACCTTGGGCTTAGATTCTTATATCTGCCTAGTGATAAGTTACTTTTCTTTGGTCAGACTCTCAGAAAAACCTTATCCCCTTCTTTGTAAGTTCTTTCCGAACGGTTCTTATCTGCATAGTGCTTCTGCCTATCCTGAGCGGCCTGAATGTCTTGGCGAATAGTGTTACCATATACATGTGGTAGTGATGTGTGTGAACACACTAGGACCGCCGGGGCATTTTTTCCCTCTTTAGGAGGTTTTTTCCCCCGTGCATTGTATATACGCCCATCACTCTAGGGCTATCTATCTTTCCATTGCACACTAAGTAACACACTCTCTATTGTGTGCCTTGAGCTTCCTTAGTCTTCTCCAAGCTGTGTGTGTTTCTCTGCAACCCTAATTCCAACAATTGGTATCAGAGCAGGTCACGTCCTCCTGGGCTTAGTCGCCAGCTGCTCCAGCACACGCCTGCTCACTTTCTCCGATTTCAGTGAGCTTTGGTCTGCTCAGAAGAGCTTGGTCTGCTCAGAATTTTGATTTGGGCTCATTTCGGCCTCTGTTTCCACTACAGGCAGTACTGCACAGGCTATTTCGTCATTTTGTGCAGATTTTTTGTCAGTGCCGTTTTCTGCGTAGCAGGTGCCTTATAGTCTTCTACGGTTTGTGCTATATAGCACAAGTTGTTCTAACTCCATTTCTCCTATTTTCGGGCAGTTTTCACATCAGGTGCAGCATTTACCATGGCTGACAACAACAACACAAATGTGTTCAAGATGTTTGCTGCTGAGGACAGGTTGGATGGGGACAACTACCCTATGTGGGCTTATATGATGCAACATGTTCTTGTGTCAAAAGGTGTCTGGAACATTGTGCAGGGCATTGATGTACGTCCTGGTTCTGAAGATGTAGGCGATATTGAGGATGTTGCAGGTCTTGCTGCAAGGATTGCAGCTGTTAGAGTTGTTTTGCCTACGACAGAACAAGCTCGTTGGGATGTTAAGGATGCGCAGGCTCATGCATTGATTGCGTTGTCTGTGAAGCGCACCATTATTCCTCACATCCGTTCAGCAAAATCTGCAAAACAGGCTTGGGATATTCTAGCAGGGCTTTATGCAAGCCGCAATGAGGCTAAAATTGCTTTGCTGCGTAAAGAGCTAGAGTCGAATATTATGCATGAGGAAGATGATATGGACACTTTCCTTGCTAGTGTCAAGGATATCAATGAGCAACTCATTTCTGCAGGTGAAGTCATTTCGGACAGTTCCCTTGTGCAGACTGTTCTTGATGCCTTACCAGATTCCTACTAGACTTTTGCTAGTACTTGGAGACTGATGACCCAAGGAAATCCTAAAGTTGTCAAGTTTGATGCATTATGCACATTGCTGTTGCAAGAGTCACTTTCTAGAAAAAACACGACTAGGCAGCGTGAAGTTGAACAGGCTTTTATTGCTTCTCAAAGAAAGGGTGGTAACAGTAATGCAGCCACTTCTTCTGGTTCTGCTGCGAGTGGCAAAAATTCTGTTCCTAATGCTTCTGCTGGCAGCACTTCGTTTGGCAATTCTGGTGATAAGGGCAAAAAGAAGATGCGTTGCCATTATTGTAAAGCCAATGATCACTTGATCAAGTCGTGTCCTAAGTTGAAGGCCAAAGAGGCTAAGAAGAAAGAGGGTGGTTCCACTGCAAATTCTGGTTCCACTACAAATGCAGCCATTGTTGAGTCTTCTGTGAAAGGAGATTGTGATGCTGATGTTGATGCAGAATGGGCTTTTAGCGCAGAGTGCACTTACAATCCTGCTGTCCATGATGCATGCTTGTCAGTTGCTGCAGATTCACATGTGTGGTATTTCGACAGTGGTGCTATAAAGCACATTACCTCACATCGTGAATTGTTTACCTCTCTCGAGTCTGTCCCTCATGGGAATTCAGTCACTTGTGCCAACAACGCCTCTTATCCAGTTCAGGGAGTTGGAAAGATTGTGCTCACTGCTGCTAATGGCAGTTCCTTCACACTTGTTGATGCACTTTATGTACCTGGGATCAAGAAGAATCTCTTGTCTGTATCCGCACTTGCTAGACTTGGACTTGTAGTCAAATTTGTGGATGACAGATGTACAGTTCATGATCTCAGTTTTGGTGATGAAATTGTTGCATCTGGGCTTTTGTGCCGTGGGCTGTATAAGCTCACTTTGTATGACAAGTGTGGAAAAAATTTTGCAAATGCTGTTGCAGATTCAAGGGCTATTTCAGATGCAAAACTTTGGCATGCACGTTTTGGTCATCTGAATTTTGCCAGTTTGCTGCGTTTGCAGAAATCTGATATGGTTGCTTCTTTGCCGCCTCTTGAAGCACCTGTCAAACATGTTTGTGAAGGCTGTATTCTGGGTAAGATGCAGCGTTCTAAGTTTCCAAAGGATGGTTCAGTTAGGGCCACATGCAGGTTGCAGCTTGTGCATAGTGATGTTTGTGGGCCCATGCAAACTCCGTCCTTGGGCAATTACCTGTACTTCGTGACTTTCATTGATGATTACTCCAGGCATGCATGGGTATTTCCGCTTAAAGCGAAGTCCGAAGTTTTTATGTGCTTCAATTTTTTTTTGGCTATGGCTGAAAATGTCTCAAAATGTACTATGGGCACCCTCCGTTCCGATCGAGGGGGGGAGTATATGTCTCATGAATTTAATGCATTTTTGGCTAGTCGTGGGATAAAACACCAATGTACAGTGCCTTATACACCTCAGCAAAATGGTGTTGCTGAGAGGAAAAACAGGTCACTAACGGAAATGGCACGATGTATGGTCAAAAGTCAAGCTTTGCCGCATTCTTTTTGGCTTGAGGCCATCATGTGTGCCACTTATGTACTTAACAGGTGTCCTACGAAAGCTTTGCAGTCTATTACTCCATATGAAGCATGGCATGATAGAAAACCTTCTATTGAGCACATGCGTGTTTTTGGCTGTTTGGCATATGCTTTGGTGCCACAAGTGCAGCGCAGAAAATTGGATGATAAGGCTGTCAAATGTATTTTTGTTGGTTATAGTGCTGAAAGCAAAGGTTACAGGTTGTATCATCCGCAAACAAAACGTATTTTGGTTTCACGGGATGTAGTGTTTGTGGAAGACTCTGTTCAACCCTTGCTGTCATGTACTAGAGACAGTAATGTAAGCTCATAGGACATTTATGACACTTTGTTGCCTCTTTTCAGTGGTGGAAATACGAATGTAAGTTCCAATGAGGCAAATGTACAGCCTATGGGGGTTTCTGAAAATGTTTTAGAATAGCCTATTACTGATGCAGATGTACATGATGTACTTGATGAGGAAAGGGCTGAAAATGAGCAGGCTAGAGGTATGCCAAAATGGCTGGTGCACACTTTGCGTGACAGTAAATTGGATGCACCTTTATCTAGTCGTACTCGTTCAGGCTCTCGCCATGCATCTTATGCATCAGATTGTTATGCTTTGGCTGTGTCTAGTTTACATGATGTTGAGGAGCCTTTGTCTTTTGATGAAGCATAGAATTCAAAAAATTGGATCGCTGACATGAAATCAGAATATGATGCACTTATAGAGAATGACACATGGACTTTATGTGATTTGCCTCCTGGCAAAAAGGCCATTGGTACGAAGTGGGTTTACAAGTTGAAACGCAAGCCGGATGGTGAGATCGATCGCCATAAGGCTCGACTTGTTGCAAAGGGTTATGCACAACAAAAAGGCATAGATTATGAAGAGACTTTTGCTCCCACTTGTCGTATGACTACTGTGCGTTTTCTATGTGCATTGGCAGCTCATTTTGGTTGGGATGTACATCAATCAGACATTGTTACTGCTTTCTTGAATGGTGACATATTTGAGGAAGTTTATGTAATGCAGCCTCGCGGTTTTGTCATAAAAGGACAAGAGGACAAAGTGTGCAAATGTAAGAAGGCTTTGTATGGGTTGAAGCAATCTCCTCGTGCTTGGTATGAGAAAGCTGACACTCATTTGGTTAAACGAGGCTTTCGTAACAGTCCAACAGAAAGCACATTGTATGTAAAGCGTGAGGATGATGTATTTCTCATTGTGGTTCTTTATGTTGATGATTTGCTGATCACTGGACCAAATGAGAGACATATTGCTGAATTTAAGGCTGATTTGAATGCTAATTTCAAGATGAAAGATTTGGGGCTGTTGCATCATTACTTGGGTATACAGTTTAAGCAGTGTGATGGTGGTATTGCCTTGTGTCAGAAAAGTTACATAGAGACATTGCTATGTAAGTTTGGACTTGAGGATTGCAAACCTATTGCCACTCCCATGGAAACAGGTTTGAAGTTTAGTCTACATGATGCTGGCGATCCTGCTGATGTCACTCTTTACCAAACTGCTGTTGGCTGCCTCATTTATGTATGCAACACGAGGCCAGATATTCAGTTTGCAGTCTCGCAGGTCAGCAGATTTATACATAGCCCAGGGTCTAAGCATTGGCAGGTTGTCAAGAGGATTTTTCGCTACCTTAGTGGCACTTTACATCTTGGCTTGTTTTATCCCAAGGGGGGATCATTGCCGCCAGACTTACATGCTTTTTCGGACTCAGATTGGGCTGGTTGTTTTGACACGCGAGTGTCCACAAGTGGTTTTTGTTTCATGCTTGGCAGTTCATGTATATCATGGTTGAGCAAGAAGCAACCTACTGTGGCCACTTCGAGTTGTGAGGCTGAGTACAGGGCAGTCTTCACAGCTACGGTTGAGTGTGTATGGCTCAGATGCCTTATGGCTGACTTGGGTGTTGGACAGGACACTGCCAACACTATCTACACTGATAGTCAGAGCGCATTGGCAGTTGCGAGGAACCCAGTTTTTCATGCTCGCACAAAGCACATTGAGGTGCATTACCACTATGTCAGGGAGAGGCTCTCAGCAGGAGAGATCATCTTGGCTTATGTGCCAACACAGGACAACCTTGCAGATCTTTTCACAAAGGCATTGTCTCGTGAGAAGCTTGAAGCTTTCCGCAAAGCTTTGGGCTTACTCCCCTTTGTGGACTGATCTTGTCCTCAGGGCATGGCACTTCCCTTTACTCATGTGCCAGCTCTCGTTCACCGCATCACTCCAGGGGGGATTTGTTACCATATACATGTGGTAGTGATGTGTGTGAACACACTAGGACCACCGGGGCATTTTTTCCCTCTTTAGGAGGTTTTTTCCCCCGTGCATTGTATATACGCCCATCACTCTAGGGCTATCTATCTTTCCATTGCACACTAAGTAACACACTCTCTATTGTGTGCCTTGAGCTTCCTTCGTCTTCTCCAAGCTGTGTGTGTTTCTCTGCAACCCTAAGGAACAAATAGCTCTAGTCTGTGCTTTCATATCTTCTAACATCTTCCTAGACGCTTCTGCCATGATGGTTGGATCTGAGAAGTTCAGTGGTGCTAAACAGTCCTGTCCATAAAGAGCTTTGAAAGGTGACATTCCAATGCTTCTGTGTTCGGAAGAGTTGTAAGCATACTCCACCAAAGGTAGATATTGTAACCACCTATTTGGCTCTTGCGAACAATAGGCTCTGAGAATGTCCTCGATGACTTGATTAACTCTTTCAGTTTGCCCATCTGTCTGGGGATGATACGCTGTACTGAAAGCTAATTGTGACCCAATAGATTGGAAAAGAGAAGTCCAAAATTTTGATGTAAATTTGACATCTCTATCACTGACGATACGCTTGGGTAGACCATATACCCTAAAAATCTTCTTGATGAATACTCGGCTAATATATGAAGCAGTAAAGGTTGTCTTTACGGGTAATAGATGAGCCACTTTTGTGAGCATATCAACAAGGTAATCCTGTAACAAAATCCATACTAATGCATTCCCATTTCATCTGGGGTATGTCAAGAGGTTGAAGTTGCCCTGGTAACTTGATCCTTTCGGCCTTTATCCGCTGACAAGAAAAACACTGCCTCACATAGCGAAGTATATCTCCTTTCATTCCAGTCCAAAAATAACTCCTCCTGACAGCATGAAGAGTTTTAGCATAGCCTGGATGTCCGGATGTAGGGCTATCGTGTGCTTCATACAAAATGGCCTTCTTTAAAGCTGGATCTCTGGGTACACATAGTCTATGTCTGTAGTAAAGACATCCTCCCATAAGAGAGTAATATTTAGCTTCTGGCATCTTATTTTGCTGGACTGATGCTACTATACGTTGGTATTCTGGATCTACCAAAGATGCTTCTTTGATTCTATCCCAGATAGGGTTATTTGGAATAGAGATAGCTCCGAGAAAGGATTTTTGGCTAAGACCATCTGCAACCGTATTTTCCTTCCCAGGTCATATTCCTGTAATAGCTCTATCCATCGCCGTTGTCGCATGTTGAGAATAGGTTGAGTAAAAATCCATTTTAAGCTCTTGTGGTCTGTAACCAGTTGAAAGTTGCGTCCGAGAAGATAATGTCTCCATAACTTCAGCGCGTGAATAACCACTAAAAGCTCCAAATCATGAGTAGGATAATTCTTCTCGTGATCCCCCAGCTTTCGTGAAGTATAAGCCACTAGTCTTCCTTCTTGAGTAAGAACTCCACCTAGAGCAAATTTGCTGGCATCGGTTGCTACTTCAAATTCCTTACTGAAGTCCGGAAGCTTTAAAATAGGAGCTGAGACCAAGAATTCTTTTAGCTTAGCAAAGCTAGACTTGTGCTCGGTCTTCCATTCGATCCTCATTCCTTTCTTCAGGAATTCTGTCAAAGGTGCAGCAATACGTGCATAGTCCTTGACAAAAATCATGTACCATCCCGTTATCCCAAGAAATCCTTTGACTTCGCTAACGGTAGATGGTTGAGGCCAATCAACGATGTCCTTGACTTTATCTGGGTCCACTGAAATTCCTTCAGCCGATATGATAAATCCAAGATAGTTGACCTTTGGTGAGCAAAAAGTGCACTTGCTCTCTTTAGCGTAAAGTTGGTGTTCCCGAAGAAGATCAAGTACTTTGCGAACATGTTCTTTGTGGTCTGCCTTGTTCTTAGAATAGATGAGAATATCATCAAAGAAAACCATCCAGGCAAGTGGTCAGGATCTGGTGGAATTTTCTGCATTGATGCGGGAGAATTAGAAGGTTTAGAACTAAATATGAAGAAACTCAAATGGGCCGAAGATCTTCAAGTGATTGAAGTATACTTTTTCGTTGGGATGGAGAATTCAGAAGAAACCCTTGTAATAGATGATGTCCAAGTATCGCAAAATCAGTGGGTGTTTGATCAGGTGTCTAAAGTAATCTACCTAGGTAGAATTAGGCCCATAGGTGTAGGCCCTAGTTTTAATGGACCAAAAGATGTTATGTATTTTGATCCTATATCTGATCCACCCAAAGTCCACAAGATTCTAGTATAGGAGGACCTTCATGGATTGTATTAACTCTTGTACATACTATGGTTCTCATGGATATGCTATAGTAGTTTTGTTTATGGTTTGGCAATTGTCTTCGTCCTATGTGCAAAAGTCTTGAGTAAGAGATAAGTTAAAAGTATAAGTAAGAAAGATTTCATGCGGTACTAAATTCCACTAATTCAATCTCAGGGAAATACTTGCGTAAATAGCCTTTACACTGTTAGTCAAGAGAAAAAATTACTACTAAAGCAAGTTCAACTCCCTACTTTCAAGGGAGAGAGACCCAATTTAGAGCGAGATGGCGAAGCATGGTTAGATGCTATGGATGACTATTTCAAAGCTGCAGGAACTGCTCCATAAAACCAAACAATGTTGGGTATGTTCCGTCTCAGCGGAGATGCCAAACTTTGGTGGAAGCAACACTGCAGAGATAATCCCACGAATAGTCCATCTTGGGAGAAAATGAAGCAAGCAATCAAAAAACGTTATCTACCTCCTGCACATCAGGCTATCAAGATGAACGAGTTCTTTGGTCTACGCCAGCTAGGACTTTCATTAGAGGAGTACTACACCAAGTTTGTGTCTTTACGACGCTATGCTCCCTAGATGACCATGGAGCAACAAATTGTCAAGGCCTCAACAAACCCTGAGTACACGTCTAAAAGCCAAGAGGCCTACATCAATACAGGATGCCCTTCTCAGAGCTAACCCTCTTGCAGCCGAAGGAACCAACTCCATAAGGAACTATAATGGATTTAATAACTTTAGGGGAAGAACCAGGGGAACTTTCAACCAAGGATACCAACAACGTGGACTAGCCGCAACAGTGAACTTTGAGCAGACCTTCCCAAACATTAGGTGCTATGGATGCAATCAAATGGGGCACTATAGAAATAACTGTCCTGAAGAGAAAAACCCTCAAACTACTGCTAGAGCCATTCCTGAAAATCAAGGAGATAATCTAAGAGGAGATAGAATTGGAGGACGAGGTAGAGGAAGAGCAAGAGGAGCCAGATCTTATGCAATCATGTGAGGACCAACCTTATGAATGAGGAAGATAAGAGAGCCACTCGCTTGGCCACAACTAGCAATCCTAGAGATTTGTAAACCACTATAAGTCGATAATGTAAAACTTTGACTTACTTACATGTTATAATGGTATACATTATTTTCTTTTTCAAATTACTTAAGGAATCTAAAGTTAAATTAACATACAATCAAGAAATTACGGGTAGATCTAGCAAATGATAAAGAGGTTCTCGTTAGGAAGGAAAAATTCGAATATTAGAAATGAGGTAGTTATCAAGAAACCAACTCACATTCTTGTGCACACGATAACCTTCCTTGGAAAATGACCTAGATATGAAAGTATTAAGGTACGAAACTAATAGGAAGCCGAAAAGAACTCTTGGTGTGATACTTCTTAAAACCCTTTACATATTGTTGGTCAACCATGTTAGAGCACAGAGGGGGTACCTTTGGTGCAAATGGTGGGAGCTTGTGCCGAATGCAAACTGCTCAGAATGGCAAGAACACGCCGAGCGCGTTCAGATTGGCAAAGCTGAAATACATGATACTTGTCGAACGTTGATTGCTCTGAATGATCAGTTAGGCCGAGCGCGTTCATGTTGACAAGATGGATATATAGATCTTTTATGGAATTGATTTAACCTGGTTTTTTAAATGATACAAATGGGTTGTAAAGGTTTTTAAG
Source organism: Adiantum capillus-veneris (assembly GCF_014529385.1). Lineage (NCBI taxonomy): Eukaryota > Viridiplantae > Streptophyta > Polypodiopsida > Polypodiales > Pteridaceae > Adiantum > Adiantum capillus-veneris. The sequence goes on along the minus strand of NC_140943.1, from coordinate 111,203,419 downwards.
ATGGGCTCAACACTAAGAGTTTCTTGAGGAAATATTGGCTAGCAAGTAACTCCAACCAGAAACTAGAAAGAACTCTTAGAGTAATCAGTAACATTTGGTAAAGTGGAAAGGTTATCCCTTCGAAGATGCCACTTGGGAGGATGAATTTCTCTTCTCAAAGATTTTCCCAATTTCGGTCGAGATGAGGGCATCTCAAATTCTTAAGTTGGGGTGATTGTCAGGTTTCCAGTTTCTGAAGCCTTAAAGATTGTATAAGCTTTAATCAAACTGATATGATTGTTGAAAAAGCAATGTAGAATTGTCTGACTGTGGCAAATATTGGTTTTTTTGGAATCTTAAGCACATCAAACCCCGGGTTAGAAATTTTGAGAATAGAATTCCGATAAAATTTGGAAAAGTTACAGGCTCTGAAAGGTTACACTAGGAATTCAATTAGTTAAGTAAAATTGGATGGTTTCAGTAATTATTATTAACAAAGACTTTCTTATCCTAAGGTTCTAGAAATTAATGATATTTTCAATTTTCAAAATCAGTGAAAATAGTATAAATCGATTCTGGAAGCTGAGGGGGGATGTGTGGGGTAATGATGAACTTTCCCGGACTAGATTTAGCAGCAGGGGACGTTTTTTGACCTATAGGGCTGCTTGGGATGCAAGTTACTGCCATTTGCAGTTTGTGAGTGTCCAGAAACCTATAAATGTGACCCTTGCTTCACAATTTCACACAGACTCGGAGCCTTGACACACTCTCTCTCATCTAGAGAGACCGCTATGCAAAAATCACTAGAGATTAAGCTCTAGTTGATTAATCTAAACGGAAATTAGCTTAATGCTTCTTAATTAGCAAGGCTAGATTAATCTATTTTGTTAATAAATTAAAGATTAGGTCTATGTATACTCATAAATCTTCTCGTAATTAAATCTTTTCTGCTGATTGTTGTAATTAAGCTTGGAAATATTAAGCTAATTAATTATCCTATCATATTAGGGCTGAAATTAGGCAAATTAACCATACATTAATGGGAAATATATTAATTAAGCTTAGATTAAGCTGAGGTAATTATCAAAGCTGCATTAGATAGCCATTAATCTAGGAAAATTATCTTATAATTTTTTGCACAATTTTCATAATTAATTAGACAGAATTACACTGTTTTTTGAGAAAATTAAAGGGGGAAATAATCAAATTGATTCAAAATATCTTGAGTTATTTATGAGAGGTTTATTATATGTTAGGGAACCCGTGATAATTATCTCAAGCTGAGATCATTAATTTACCTAATTACTTTAGTAGAAATACTCTATTTTTAAGACAAATTAAATAGGAGAAATTAGTAAATTGATTTAAAATGATTTGAGTTATTTTTCAGTGGTTAATTATATGTTGGGAAATCCGTGATAATTATTTCAAGCTCAGATAACTAATCTATCTAATTACTTTAGCAGAAATACTCTATTTTTAGGACAAACATAAATAGGGAAAATTAGCAAATAAACTAAAATTGATTTGAGTTATTTATTAGAGGTTAATTACATGTTAGAAAACCTGTGATAATTATGTCAAGCTCAGATAAATAATTTATCTAGTTACTTTAGCAAAAATACTCTATTTTTAGGAGAAATTAAATAGGGGAAACTAGCAAATGAATTTAAATTGGTTTGAGTTATTTATCAAAGGTTGATTACATATTAGGGAACCTGTGATAATCATTTTAAGCTCAGATAATTAATTTTTCTAATTACTTTAGCAGAAATACTCTATTTTTAGGACAAATTAAATAGGGGAAATTAGCAAAGAGATTCAAAATGATGTGAGTTATTTATCAGAGGTTAAGTATATGTTAAGAAACCTGTGATAATTATGTGAAGCTCAAAAATTTAAATTACCTAATTAATTTAGTAAAATTACTCTATTTTTAGTACAAATTAAATAGGGGAAATTAGTAAATGGATTCAAATTGGTTTGAGTTATTTATCAGAGGTTAATTACATGTTAAAAAATATGTGATAATTATTTCAAGCTCAGATAAGTAATTTACCTAATTACTTTAGCAGAATTATTCCGTTTTTAGGACAAATTAAAAAGAGAAAATTAGTAAATTGATTCAAAATGATATGAGTTATTTATCAAAGGTTAATTATATGTTATGAAAATCATGATAATTATGTCAAGATGAGATAATTAACTTACCTAATTACTTTAACAGAATTACTCTATTTTTAGGACAAATTAAAAGAGGGAAATTATCAAATTAATTGAAAATGATTTGAGTTATTTATCAAAGATTAATTACACCTGAGAAAACCTGTGATAATTACGTTACGCTCAGATAATTAGTTTACCTAATTATCCGAGTAAAAGTATAATATTTTTCGAGAAAAATAAAAGGGGAAATATAATAATTAATCCAAAAATCTTTGATATAAATATCAGAGGCAAAACACACCTTGAGGAATCTGTGGTAAATACCCCAACCTTAGATAAATAGTTTAGGTATTTATCATGAATAAAAGTAACCAACTTTGTGTATAAAATAGAGAAAGAAAATTAGTAAATGAATTTATCTAATTACCAAATAAATACATGAGGTACAAAATCACTATTGAAGGGTGGAAAATTTACCTCAACATAAATGGTTGGTATAACAAATTACTATCAGTAAAATTCTACCTAAATTAAACCATAAGTATAGGAGGGAAAGGTTATAAATCAAATTTATGAAAATTCCTAAAGATAGAACATATTCAATTACAATTTAGGATGAGTAATCCATTAGCCGATAGAAATTTATAATTTACTACGGCTAAAATGGAATATAGACTAAGGAGAAACCTAGTTAAAGGGCTTCCCAAATTAAATGATAACTATGGGAAAATACTTATAGCATAAATAAGTTACATGAGGATTATCTCATCAAATTGACTATTAAAGATACCTACTTACTCCAAGAATCCTTATTTTTGGGTAAAAAAGGAAAAAGAAGATTATTCAATTAAACTTCTAATTGATTAAGTCTTTTTATAAGGCTGCCGACATGGCTCCAAAGAGAACTAGGGGAAATCCTCTTACCGAGGAAGAGGATGTTAGCAACAAAAGAACTAAAGCCACTAATGACCATGAGGCTGGGCCTAACCATAGGCCGATGAAGGAAAGTCTACGGGCTCCCACCCAACAGCACATGGACGAGCAGTCCCAAGTGGATTTCTATTTTGTTCACTTAAAATCTTTTAAAGTTCATTTTTAATTTAACATTGCATACGTAAGGTTAGGAATGATAAACTGGCTATAAAAGGAAGATAACTTCCAACGTGCATTTGTTTATATTGTAGGAAAGAATTGTTTGGGTTAAAACTAGTTGAATTATGAAAGATATGATTGATCATCCTTAAAACAACTTGTCTCAAGACACCTCCAACTCCTTGGTAGATTTTGATGATAATGATTGGCTTTCTAGCCACGGATAAGTCGGTTACCCCCGGTGAACGATGAGTTTCTACTCCGTGTCATGTCTTGATGTTTCTACATAAGTTATGATACCGTTTTTTATCCTAGGGGAGCCGCCCGGTTGTATGGGCAACTGGTTTGGTGTATGGGCACCCGGAACCTTGGGTGGGGATTTATTCACTCCGGATTATGAATAAGGAATGGGTGCCGTTTTTTTTTCACCCTTGGGTGGTCTCTTGAGACAAGACGAGTACTGGTCATGGTTATTATGGACAATGTTTTGATTGACAATACACCGTCTTAAGTTTAAAGATGTCTGTTTGCTAAAAGAATGTTTTCAATACTGTTTTCAAGGGCTGTTTTAATAAAATTTTGTTATAAAGGATAAAAGGAATCATTATTTTAATTGTGATAAGAACGTGGTAGTAATTAAATAACAAAAGAATCATATGTGAGTGCGGGGTGGTAAGTGGGGATTGACTAAGGTGGTCAATCATGGACGGGTGGACCTGATTAGTCAGGTAACTATCCATTCCCGTGCACTAAAACGTTTTAGAAACTTCTTCAGTTGGAAGAGGAATCCACCAACGGTTGTGCCCTCACATATGTTAGGGGAAAAAAAGCGTTGGCTAAGGAAACCATAATTTGAATGATGAAGTTATAGGGCCGGAATAAGAAATTTTTTTGTAGACCGTTTGAATACATTGTCCCGTTTTCGCTGCGAGGCAGGTCTATGTCTGCTTCTAAGGCTATAGACCCAAGCCATTGTCAATGGTAAAGGTCTATTCCTTGGATTTTTCTTGTTTAGAGACTCTAATTTTTATTAGACCTAGAGACCTGTCAAGGATCCCATCCCGATCTTGGTATTGGCGGGTTGGGGATCTCACATCAGGTCCAGATTTTCCCCCTAAGGGTGCCCCCTCCTATGGGCTCTACTGTTGTATGACTGAGGTGACCTTCCCCTACTACATATATATACCAATAGGCTGGCTGCCCGACCCTTACGTCCAGTCCCACTACCTTGGAGAAAAGGGAGAAAATAGGAGAATATTGGGAGAGGGTAGCAGATGCCCATAGGGCTCAGGGAAAAAATATGACAAGGCTAGGGAATAATATTCCCAGCCTACACAAACACAAATGACCATGGAACCAGGCCAAAACCCAAGGCTAAACATGGAAACACAACCCCACGCAAATTGATTAATAAAAATGGTATCCCAACAACTAATTTGACCATAAATGAACTAGGTTGCACTCTGATAGTTTGATGTAATTACGACATTTTTGTATTGTCCCCCCGTATTTATGGTGCCCCTTTTAATAAAAAATAATTCTCTTAAAAATTTCATTTAATCTCGTCTCTTCACCATATGATCGGTTTTCACCCAAACGTTGACTAAAAATATTATTTTCAGGTTTAGGTCATTTTAAAAAGCATAGTGCTTTTTAAAAACGTTGAAAAGCAAGCAAAGGTACAAATAGAATAAAAAGTAAAAGAAAATTCAAAATTTTCTAAAATTGAACCACGACTTCTTCTCGTCCATTTGAATAAGAAAATGGACTCTCTTTTCCCCAAAAAGCATAAAAAGCTAAAAATAGCATGAAAAACACTCGAGAAACAGATTTTTACAAAATTGAACCATAGCATCCCTCATACTCTTAGATTAAGGATTCGGCCTTGCTTTTCATAAAAAAGCACCCAAAAGAAAAAAAGACAAGAAAAAGCTAAAAAAACATAATTTTTTCAAAACTAAACCAATTGATCTACTGGAACATGAAAACGACCTTACTTTTTGTTTTGAAACCTTAGAACATTGTTGAACAAGCATTCTAAACCAAAAATTTAAGAAGCAAACATTGGAACTGCTTTTTTTACTTTTTAAAGAGACCCAAAAATCGAGGATCTTATAGAAGGGTTGAGGCTAAAGAGGTCCTTGAGAGGAAGGAAGCTCCAAGACCTAGGTTATGGCTCTAGTTTAGAAAAGAAATGTTACACAATCATCTACCCCTCCTATCGGTTCACTTTCATTACACGAAATCTATCGAGATTCCCTCCCATGCTTGCTACGTTTCCAAAGAAAAAGGAAAGCTAACATCCCAGGTGTCCTGCCTGCGCTGCCCCACAAGGTATGTCCATCCCTTCATGCTCACAGGCTGTGCCCCATCCAGACAGAGACGCCATCTCCTCCAACCTGATGCTGGCCATCGCCATGCCCAACCTCGACTCTCTGTCCTTGAAGTCCTTAAAATATTCCTCCCGTTCCGGCCTTATTGTAGGCTTCTCCGTCGGTTTCTACTTTAGTTCTGGTAGCTCGGTGACAACCTGCCCTACAACAAAGTGCTCTCCCTTCGCCAGTGCAAACAATAGCATACCAAAAGACAGATTGATGCAGGATCCGTCATAGACGACAGCTCCTCGTTTCGCATGCACTATGCTGGTCCTCCTCCATCCGCTTCGTCTGCTGGCACTGCGACGGATCTATCCATAATCAAGCATCAGCTCCGCTTTATCTTGCAATGATAGGAGGCAAACACTGCACGAAACCTCTCTCTCTCTCTCTCTCTCTCTCTCTCACACACACACACACACACACACACACACACACACACACACACACATCGCCCTGATAATGCCTGCCTAAAAAAAATTCCACCACTCTTTCTCCCTGCCCCTCGAGTTCACCAATGCATCGCAGACAGCTCATAACCTCCACATAGGGCGACCTGCCCCTGCCTCTCATTTTCGTCATTGGTTTGTAGGCAGTTCATTGACAAAATTGAAGGCCAGGGACTGGCTGTACTGCACGAGCTCTTGCAGGTGTGCCATGAGGCCTCGATGGCAACACGGTGCATTTGTTGTGGCATTTTTGCAATGATCCCTCGTCTACACATCCTTCTTCCTCGGATTTGCATCTGCTGCTGCTGTTCCCATCAAGCATACAACGGAAAAATCTATCTTCTCTGTCCCCAGTAGGCGCAACAGATGTGCCCTCTTTCTCTCTCTCTCCGCCTCTCTCTCCCCTCCACGTGCCGTCTTCCTCAGTTTTCGTTCTACCGAACCAAAAGAATTTGGATAGATTCTGATTAATGAAACATGCGTGCCATCCTATTGGAAACTCTGAAATTAAAATCAGAAAAGGAAAATATTCCACACCCATCCCCCTTTTGTTGAAATTAAATTCAAAAAAGGAGAATATTCCACACCCGCCCCCCTTTCGCTGCTCGGACCTCCCTACAGCTGGTGGGTTTGCATTGTGGCTTGTACCTCTACCTCCCTACAACTCATGGTTATGCACTCCATCGTTTGCACTCTACTACCTCCCTAGGTCCCCCCTCTCCCCTCCTCTTTCCCTTTGACAACCAGTGTTTGCATTGTGGCTCGTACCTGTTTCCCTTCGACAACCAATGTCTGCAATCTCATCATGGATGAGAGAGAGAGAGAGAGAGAGAGAGAGAGAGAGAGAGAGAGATGGTTTCTCCTGGCTTGCAATTGAGAGAGAAGAGCATCTATCAAAGATGCCCGTGATTTTTTTGTTGTTGAGACACAAATACTACCATATTGGCTCATATCTAAAATAAACCCATTCACTAGTTTGATTCCCCTGAGCAAGCGAACGAGAGAGAGAGAGAGAGAGAGAGAGAGAGAGAGATGTGTAAAGACATAGCTACTCAATAATCAAGAGTTCCACCTATGACAAGGATGTTGTAGGGTGGACCATTGTACCACGTGCTTGCTCTTGAATGAACCCTTTTAACTTTTACACTTCCTTCAAGTTAGAAAATGTATCTTAGAAGCTCTCCCGTTGATGGAGAGGTTGTGCATATTAATAGCTTTCATAAAGAGCAACATTAGCATCCACATTGTTACAAAATAACTAAACATTAATCCTGGGACAAAAGATACTTAATAGAAGCATATTTGACCCATATGATTATAAATTGAAAAAGGTTCCTCTCCTAAAAAGACAAAATTTGCCTTCATCACCTCCGTAGACTCCCAACATCCTTGAAGAAATTGCTACCAGCTACGGGTCTACTCACGTTTCATTAGTGGGAATCTGTCAAGATTCCCCATTTCAACCAAAACAAAGACATTGTGGATACCATGCCTGCATTCACGCATGGTCCCGAAGGCAAGTACCTCCAAGCTTGGCCGTGCTTGCCATAGAGACGCATGGCACTATCCTGGCATGCATCGTTTGGAGCTCCATATGCGCAAGTCTTGGATGCGCTACACCAAAAGGAAGCTCATCAGTGAATGTTTCTATTCTCTGCCTATCCTACACTCGTAGCAAGGCTGAGCTCCGCACTGCTACCATCCCTTGTCTTCGCCACGTCTCCCTGCCCTATCCAATCCTAAGGTGAGATGGCGAGGCCCATGGAAATGGGCCCCCGTGTAGGGTTGACTTGAAAAGAATCCTCAATGCTATTTACTGCGTAGGGACATCTATCGATCGGGCAAAAGTAGGTGGAGCAGCACCATTGCCCAATCACAACAGGTGATGGACGACAACTCTCCACACTATCTCACACGGGCGGCTTCAAATGGGATCTATGGTTGAGGTGATTCGGACCGTCAAATGCACAATTGTAAATTCGGGACATTTGGTAAATTCGGGGAGAAAAGTAAATTTGGATAGGCTTGTATATTCGGGACAATCCGCACCCCATGTCTTGAACCCATGACCTCCCCACTATGAGCCATGTGCACTAACCACTACGCCCGCATGCGTTCGTTGAAATGTAGGGGATTCGAATATGTCATGTTATAAATGTGGGCCGAGTAGTAAATTCGGGGCAAATTTGTAAACTCGGGTAGACTAGTAAATTCGGGGCAACTGCGGAATCCGACGGTCCACGATTGGCGCGCCCCGCGTTTTTCTCCTCCACCATTGATCCCATTTGAGCATGCCCGTGTGATATAGTGATGAGAAATCAAGCTGCCTTGGACTGCCTTGGACCAGTCGATTGCAATCATTCACAGATCCGATAGCCCTCTAAAATGTACTTGGGTGCTTGGCTCAAGTCCGCCAGGAAGCTGCTTAGTATGCGAGCTCTCCTTTGGAGTTCTAAGAATAGAAGGTTCTCACGTGGACTATTCACAACAAGATAGTGTGGCCTTAAAAGGATTATCAAGCCTTTTAACGTGCAAAAGAAAAACCACACACACTCACACACACACACACACAGAAGGTGTTGAAGCTGTTGTAGAGAAATCAAAAGTTGATGATGCACCGATCTAATTGACCAATTAAGTGCCAATCAGAGTTCGTTTAGAGAAAAACAATAATAATGGATAACTCTTGGTGATTACTTCTTCCAAACATGCACAATGCAATGAGTTGAAAGCTATAGAAGGGAATAATTACAAAGAGAAAGTTGCACAAATTCAATCACTAATTACAATTAAATGCAAAATGCAATGGAACACACACTGATTACAATCTAAAAATGCAAAGTGTGACCTTCTCCTCAACTAATCACCAAGGAATAGTGGAGCATGGTCATGCCCAATTGGTGATTAGAGTGTAGGATTATTAGTGATGCTAATGCAATGGAAATTAATAGGTCTAGGTGGGGAACCGTTAGCTCTGATACCAGTTTTACCAAGGGATAGTGGAGCATGGTCATGCCCAATTTTTTACAATCTAAAAATGCAAAGTGTGACCTTCTCCTCACCTAATCACCAAGGGATAGTGGAGCATGGTCATGCCCAATTGGTGATTAGAGTGTAGGATTATTAGTGATGCTAATGCAATGGAAATTAATAGGTCTAGGTGGGGAACCGTTGGCTCTGATACCAGTTGATGGGTTAGTCTGTGTGGAAGTGTACCCCTAATCACCAATGATTAGTTTTAGCATTAGGGAATTTGGAAGGTCATTTGGAGGGCCTTATTGTGGAGAGAGAAAAGGAGGCGCATCCAATGAACAACAAGCCAACGTAACGTAGAAATAGGAAGAAAAAAATCAAAAAATACAAAAGAGAGAGAAGAAATGGTAAAACCTTGTTTTTACAGCATTTAAGGTATCTATATGTGGGCCCAGGTTCTGAATGTAGTTAAGATACTGAAAGACAGCCACGATAATGTATCATACTCCCCCCACCAAAAGCTCTTGCTCCATTAACCAAGCGTTCAAAACTAAATTTCCCTCCATTGGAAGCAAGTTCATGCTTTCTTCTACCACTCAAAAAGAGCCATGGTTTCTTCTTCTTCTTCTTCCCGCCCTAATAGCTCTAGGGGTTGTTGTGCTCTCTCCCCAACCAACCTTGCCATTAGTCTCCCAAGGAGGCCAAGTAGCACCATAAGCTCTATCACTATCTCAAACTCCATCAATATAGATAGTCAATGGAAACAACAGACAATATACAATAATTCTTGGGTTCTTATGCAACCAAGAAGGAGGAAAAGATCCTCAACAACAAATCTATTTCGTTCAACATGGAAAGCACGAGTGCTAGATTTCAAAGTGGAAGAGTGAAAGAAAATTGCTAAGGAGGTTTTGGTACAGCATGTCTATAGTCACTCCGATGTGATTGCTAATGGCGGAGATGTCTCATTGGCTTATCATCCTCGATGCAACTGTAAGTGTGTTCATAGCCTTCCATCTCTATTCTTTCTTTTAGAACTTGCTTTTCACTTAATTTCTTTTTTCTTTTTGAAGAGATAGAACAATATTAACAGAGGTAGATCAAGTTCTCATAAGTTCTAAATTCTATTTAGTAGTTAGACTAGGTGGTCTATTACATTTTGTTGTTGCAATTGCAGTTGTCTATCCTTTATCATATGAGGAATGGGAGCCAATGAAGTGTATTATAGGTCTCGTCTCTATAATCCACGATGACATTGGTGTTTTATAGTATGATGGAAGAATTAGCAAGACTCTTATAGATGAGGGAATTTTCTTCTACGAGCATTTCTACTAGCTCAACCAAAAAAAACAAAGAGGTACTCTAGTTAAACTCCCTCTCCCTACCAATTGGACTTGTATTGACTGGCCAATCTCGGACACCACATTGTGTGAAGCTTTTGGAAGCAAGTTGTTTAGGGATGTGCAGAGGTCCCTACAAAATTTAGTGCCACTAAATTGGTAAAGATTGCTGATTTTTGTCCTATAAGTTTATTTGTGGAACTATTTTACACCTGCCACATACATGTTGCAAAGAAAATGCTGGTATGTAAATCTCTAGATGCTTCCTTTTGTGACAAGCTTCTTGATAGAGGGTGGTATGTTAAAGAGGTGGACGACATACATTGCGAGGTTGCACTGGACACTTTGGTGGTCAAGTATATGATCGGCACATAGTCCCTTCTCATCCGCTTCTAGTACCAGCGCTCTTAAATTGTTGCAGGCTACTCTAAGTTTATTTCTATTGATCAAGAGTTGATAGGCCTGGAAAACAATGGTGTCATAGATGTGGAGGTATTCGACAAAGAGCTCAATCTTGTGACGGCGGTCACAATAAGAGAGCAATGCAACCTTCTGCAACTTTGGCACGACATCGTGGACGAGAGAATGAGCCCTCACAGTTCTATTTCTTAATTGGTGGATGCAAAGTAATGCACAAAGGAAAAAAGAGATCGTCTATAGAGAACTGACTTGCCGAGTCCAAATTGTGCCAATGTAACTTGAATGAATCTATATTCATGACTTCCATTCCAACGTTTCTTGCAATATTTTGTTTCAATTGTGAGATGATTCTCACAATTTGGTTATATCTTTATTTCAATTGTAAGATGAAAGTGTCTCACTGCCTCTGTCCCTTTGTTAGGTGGAAGTGTGATATAGGTATATTTTGAACAACATATGCAGAGTTTGATGTATAATCTCTCTCTCTCTCTCTCACACACACACACACACACACACACACATTTCCATGGCACCACATTGAGAAGTACAAAGAATCATATTAAAGTAGATAGTTAGCATTTTGGACATTATTTGTAAGTACAAATTTTGAAACAATCAATGGGCTGAAATATAAATTCCGGAGATAAGGGATCAAAATATCCTCTACATAAAATTCATGCTCATGACCTTCAAATGAGGGTGGGAAGAGAGTGGTGCTCGATGGATTTTAGCCATCCCTTATGGGGTGTGTCATCTATGAACAAAGTGTTGATATCATCAAATGGGACATGGATTTGAAAAAAAGGTTTATAGTATAGGAATACATCTAGTTTGGTAGCGTGGTAGTAGACATCAATGAAAACACACTCCTTCTGCGAATACAAAAAATCAAATTGCAAACGTTTGATTCTTGCTACATTGCAAACCATATTTACAAGGGGATTGAGGTTTCTCTGCAGCATAGAGGACCATATCGCAACCTGGAACCTTGGAAGTAGAAACTATATAAATTCCTTGGTTCCTAGATGCACAATAGCTCTGCAATCGCCCATCTTGAAGGTGTGCAGGTTGACAAGTTCTGCGTGGGGATCATACGGCTCCCGAAACAACAACAATCCGTTGATGTCTAAAATAATGAGTCTCTGCAAACATTTTGTAAAACAAATAAGTAGTTAGACCCTAGGTTGACTTTCATATTCTTTTACATTGGTTATTACCGGAACAATCATGTCAATGTCTAGCAAAGGTCCATACTGGGTTTTCCTGCAGTGGAGGTTGTCTTGTCCACTATTGACATCCTCGAGCTTCTTCTCTTGTTCTCTGCTGTTCGAGACTCTTATGTCTTCAGTGTTGAGGGATCCATTGCACTTGAATTAGCTTCTACTGTGCTATGATCTGTTTGTGTGTCATGCATAAATGACACTTGATTTTCAAGCTCAACAGGTGAAATTGTGGAAGAGGTGTGCTTTGCTTGAGGGTTAGAGTGTTCTTTCTCAGCCCCTCCCTCTACATAAACTTCTTCCTTCTAAAACTCTCCAAGTGCAAAGGGAGTTTCAATATTTATTTCTTTGTCAGTCCCTCGATCTGTTTGATCGTGCTCCTGTGTGGGCTTCCCTTCATTTGGAATTTTCTCCTTGTCAAACTCTCCCTCTGCAACATTTCTCTTCTCAAAAGTTCCTCCCTCCTCTTCCTCCTGTCCTTTCTCAGCCGTCCTTATGAAATCTTTTTGCTGTTGTCCCTCGTTAGTCATTGTTAACTCTATAATATGGTCATCCAATAGGGTCTATTCTACATCCATGCTCATGGGATGTGAAATTGCAAGTAGATGCTTGATTAGGGTGGCACAATATCGGCACGAATAGTGTATGGTGTACTTCTCCAATGCACTTTGTAAAAGACAAAACAAAAAACAAAAAGGAACTAAGACACATTTTTGTCCAAACTGTCACAATGTTATAATAATGCTGTGTAAAATGCATACCTTTGACATGAATGGATTTAGTGAAAAAAAGCTATGCAGTATATACTCAGCATGGAGGAGGTACCTCCTTCCACACGAGTTGCCATCCATCTGTAAAGGCACCGTGAATTCCTTAACTTTTGACCCGTACAACTCTAGATTTCCACATAGCCTTCCATATACGTGCAACATTCTTTTTATGCATCTGCAAGGAGGAGGAGTTGGTATGGAACCCAACACAATAATTGTCTTCATACTTTATCCAAAATAAAACCAATTTATAATTCTCAAACTCACAGTATTAATTTTGGATGCATTCCTTAAATTGATTTTAGTGTCCAAACAACTAGTTTGTCAAGTAAAATGCAAACGAGGCTCCAGTGGTGGTTGCTCCACTGATATAATTTTGATTGAAAGGTCACTTTCACACTTAATGGGTTGTACAATATTGTTGCCATACTTATTGTAGCACCTTAGAGAGAGAGAGAGAGAGAGAGAGAGAGAGAGAGAGAGAGAGAGAGAGAGAGAGAGAGAGAGAGAGAGAGAGAGGTAGTTTTATTATCGTCATCGGAGGTCAAATATGACCTATGCGACCAAATGAACATGTCACGTGGTGTGAGTGGAGGTCATAAGTGACTCTCGATGCTCAAAAATGGCTGAAATGAGCGTCACAATAGAGAGTCCACATCATGGTTGGGAGAGGAAGGTATGTAGGGAGAGCTCATTATTGAATATATGGGGAAAAGAGGACCTAATGTGTTCAAAAGATGAGAACTCAAGTAGTGTGTAGTACTCACTCTCTTGCACTTGATGAGGGTATAAGGTGCAAAGTCGATGAGACTCCTCACTGCCCCAACATCCTGTCTCTGCAGCGTAGAGAATGAGAGCTAAGATGAATGGAGGCAATGGTATGGATCGCACTCAACAGGACGGACTCAAGGATGCAGACATGGGTTTGGTTACCTCGTTTGGAGAAGAAGAGAGATTTGTAGTTTGGGGCAACGTGTGTGGTGTAATGGTTGAAGCGAGAACCTCCAAATTTCTCCCAAGCCGTGATACATTGGCACTGTAAGAAGGCCTCATTAACTTGGGAGTCGATCGACACATCCTTGACCAAGTGACATGCATCCCATCTTCCAAACCATTTCTTGATGTCAAGCATCCACCCCAAACTTAGTATTTTGCTCTTGCATGTCTTTTGGACCTTTTGACTTGCTTCATATGTGATTTTAGGAAGTCGATACAAAGGGCCACGTTGTGTCTTAAGCATGTACTCCACAACCCTTTGCATGCTCAAGACCTCAATGGGAAGCGATCCAAACTTAAGAAGTAAGAGCATGTAGGGTGTTTGTGTCTTGACTTGGAGAAAGTTGGTGAGAAAACGCTTTTGGACATTCTCAAACTCTTTCCAAGTAGATTTCCAGATGCTTCCACCCCACACCTCCACTTCATAAAGAAGCAACCGGTGTCACCAATGTGTCAAAGAAGTACTTTTTGAGAGCAAGCCCAACACTTGATCTCTCCAACATTGCACATGTTCTCAAATGCATAATAAGCCCTCTTTGCGGCTTCCAAGTGACGCATTGCGCAATCCTTCCATTTATGATTGGATGTAACCTCAAGGCCAAGGTACTTGAAGTGATCTACCACTTCAAGTTGCTCATTGTTGTATACAATGCATGGATTTTTCTCATTGAGGGTCTTTGCAAGCATAACCTTGGTTTTGGATCCATTCACGATCAGCCTGCTATGTAGGCAAAAGCGTTCCAAGACACTCATAAGATTTTGTGCATCTTCTAAGGTATGTCCTAAGAGCACTACATCATCAGCATAAAGCAAAATCATGATCACTGCATTTTCGATCTTAACCTCTTCTATGCCTTCTTGCTGCATAAAATCAAGAATCATGCATTTCAATTCATCAATGAGTAGCCCAAAGAGGGTTGGGGAAAGTGGGCATCCTTGTTTGACATCAATGGTGCTTGCAAAAAATTATGATATTCCATCTCCCATACGTAGTCGACATATCACTTTTTGGTAGATCCAAAAGATTGCATGCATAAATTCTCTCGGCACTTGAAGGCTTTGCATGTCTCCAAAAATTTCCTCGCGATACCATGTCAAAAGCTTTCTTGAAATCCACAAAGCAACAGTACAACTTTTTTCCTTTCAATCGAGACGCTTCCATAAGAACTCGAAGAGTGACAAGGTGATCAATAGTGCTATGATGCTTTCAAAAACCTGCTTGGCCACGCGCACGTTTGCCATTCTTTTCAGCCCATTCACTTATGTTCATCTCCATGATACATCCAAATGCTTTGCTATCAAAGAACCAACCATTATAGTGCGACAGTTATTCACATTGTTTACATCTCCTCCTTTGTGCAAAGGTTTGATCCAATTTGCACTCCAATCATGAGGCATGCCATGCTGAAGTGCAAGGTTAAACATATCACATATCCAATATCGTGTTTTCTTGCTTTTCCATTTAATCATTTTAGTCTTGACACCTTGAAGGTCCCCTGCCTTGCGAGTAGCAAGTTTCTCAAGCGTGCGGCATACATCTTCAATGGTAAAGACGAGAGGCATAAACGGAAGGAAGTTACAACACTCCATCTTATCAACATTGGGTTGCTCATAAAGGTTCTTGCAATGCATATACATATCCTCAAGAGTCAAATCACCAAATCTTTCCACATGCATGTGCTTTCTCTTGCGCTAAAAAAAGTTGTTTTTTAACTTCCCACCTTCTCCTCTTCTTTTGAACAAGTGCTTTGTATGTGTGTGAATGTTTCAAGTAAACTTCCTTGTCTTTGCTTGCATCCAATTTTAGCAAGCATTTTTGGGTTTGACTACATTCCATGTCAAACCATTTCTTCTTGGTGCTACCCTTCTTAGACCTTTTGCAAGACATGTGTTTCACCGAAAAGCATTCCTTTGCACAAGAGAAAATTACTTCTTTGAAAAATTTACACTTGAATTCTAATGTTGGGCTCTCTTGATGCTCTATCATGCTTAATATTGGTCCACCATATCAACATATATAGTGCTCATTTGAAGTCTAGACATAGGTACAAATGATTCATATCATGATTGGAGGCTACATGCTTGGGCTTTTTACCACACTTGAGGTCAATACATAACATCCTATGATCTAATTCTGGATTCCATTCACCAAGTGTAAAGCTTTGTATGCATTCTAGAGTGGCTTCCAAAAACAACATATAGTCAATCACGCTATCACCATTGTGCTTTCTACATGTAAAGTCATTGGTGCCTTGCCATAGAGATACCCCATTTGCAATGAGCATTCCAGTACTATTGCACATATGTAGAAGTGACTTTCCATAGTGATCCAGTTCTTTTGCATCATTAGAACTTTGATTATACATGTATGAGTCATCCATTCCCCAGGGGATTCACTCTATATACGAACCGGGATGCCACCTACGAGAGAGGAAAACTTTGATAAAACCCCTATATATGACTCATATTAGGGAATATGACCCCCCTTTCTACGCTTATATGACAATCAATAAAGAAAACTATCATACCCCTATCTTACATATAAAATTTAGGATTCACATGATCTAACTAAGTAAAACTAGTCAAAGAGTGTGCAGCATAGTGATTGGCAATGTACTAAGAAACCACTTATGTTGATAACTGCATGTACCCTCAATGTGTCTTAGTTTGACTTTCAACCTGCACTTTGGCTACTTGTCCAAGTCTGACCCATCCAAAGGTGGTGTAAATCAATCCTTGACCGGCTCCAAATCAACCCTTATCTATGACCGGCTTGATGCAAAATTTGATATGTGACCTGATAAATAACTTCCCCTAAGCTCATTTGAGTTCTAGTGCACATCGGTTATTAATCATTATAAGTAATTAACCCGGGTCAGTCCCCCTCCCCCGCCCCCCCAATAAATATGATACCCACCTCCTTTATTTTTAAGCTTGGGAGATAAATTATCGGGGGCCTACCCCTACCTTATATGCTTATGTAACTTGTAGAAACCCCCCTCTCCTGCACTTACGTGGTGCGGTAAGTTTTACATGGTGAATCCCCCGAGATCCATTCTTCTTGAGACATGCGGCATGTCAACTTGTTGTGTGTCGTATTGTAACGTATTTGTGCGAGCATTCATGTCTCCAAAGACAATGACTTCACCCTGGTCCTTGTAATGAGCAAATTTCTTCCTCTAGTTCAACAAAGGGCTGATCTCTATCCAAATCCAAGCGAGCATAAAAGTTGGAGCATAGTGAGGAATATAGCAACCAACTACAAACATGACTTGACCATTTGGTGGGCTGATTTTTAGTCATAAGTAGCGTTTATACTTATCTTCTTTGACAATGGAAACATCTTTCAAACCCTTTTTGGTCATACATGCTACGCCTCCTTGGCCTCTACATTGCTTTGCATTTTCGGCTCACATCAAAGAATGCACATCATATTTGTCAAATCCAAGAACTTGTTGTGCATCATGCTCCCATGTTTCAACAAGAAGTATCACATCAGATTCATTGGTAAGCTCATCAATGCCAATTCCCGCATTCCATGGATACCCGTCACAATTCCAAAAGCTTATTTGCAAGTGTGAGTTGGTCTCATAGATCATGCGTCCCTATTTGTTGGGTGGACTTGCATCCTCCTCAAGTGACTTTTCTTCTTGAGATGAAACCTTGACCTTCTTGCTTCTTTCCTCATATGCTTTGCGACATACATTTTGTTGCATAAGAGTGCGATACTCATACACATTACAACCCGTTCCTTTGAGGTAGATCCAACTATTGTCAAGGATGATCTTTCTCTTTACCTCATCAGCCATGGAGATAGATAGATAGATAGATTTTATTATCGTCCTCGGAGGTCAAATATGACCTATGGGACCAAAGTTACATGTGATGTAGTATGTGTATGGCTGATGAGTGACTCTCGATGCTCCAAAATTGTAGTGATGAGAGTCGCAATGGAGAGCCCACACTTTGGCTGGGAGAGGAAAGTGTGTAGGTCTAAGTTATGGCTGAAAATGTGAGAGAAGCAAGTTCGGATGTGATCAAAAGCTGAGCACTCTAGTAGTGTGTGGTACTCAGACTCTCGAACTTGCAGTGAGCATAATGTGCACAATTGATTTGACTCTTCTCCATTGCCCCAACGCCCTATCTCGCATCGAAGGAAATGGGAGCTAAGCCGAATTTCTGCCATAGTGCGTATCGCGGACAAGGGAATAGGCTCAAGCATGTAAGTGTGAGTACGGTTTCCTCTCTCAGCGAAGAACATGGTTTTGTAGTTGGGGGCAATACAGGTGGTGTAATTTATGAAGCGTGACCCACCGGATTTCTCCCAAGCCGTAATACATTGGCGTTGTAGAAAAGCTTCATTCACTTGAGAGTCAATTGAAGCATCATGTAGCAAGTGTAATGCATCCCATCTCCCAAACCACTTCTTTATGTCTTGCATCCATACCATGCTCAAGATCTTGCTTTTATGCGTCTTTTGAACTTTTTTGCTTGCTTCCCGTGCAATTGTAGGAAGTCGATGTGAGGGGTTTTGACGCATCTTTATCATGTACTCCACAACCCTTTCCATGCCCATAACCTCAATTGGAAGAGATCCTGACTCAAGAAGTAGGAGCATATATGGTGTTTGTGTCTTAAATTGGAGAAAGTTTGTAAGAAAATGCTTTTGGACATTCTCAAACTCTTTCCAAGTAGACTTTGAGATGCTCCTGCCCCACACTTCAACTCCATAAAGAAGAACCGGTGTCACCAATGCATCAAAAAGATACTTCTTGAGAACCCAACCCTTGATGTTTCCCGCATTACACATGTTCTCAAATGCATAATATGCTCTCTTTCCCGCTTCCAAACGACGCATAGCACATTCATGCCACTTGTGATTGGATGGAACCTCAAGGCCAAGGTACTTAAAGCTCTCAACAACTTCAAGTGTCTTGTTGTTGTACACAATGCATGGCTTCTCCTTATGGTTGGTTTTCACAAGCATAACCTTTGTTTTGGATTCATTTACAATCAGCCCACTATGCAAGCAAAAGTTCTCAAGGACAACCATAAGCTTTTGTGCATCTTGTAAAGTGTGTGCTAGAAGCACTACATCATTCGCATACAACAAAAGCATGATTACCGCATTGCAAATAGTGACCTCTTCAATGTCTTCTTCTTGCATAAAGTGAAGTACCATTTGTTCCAATTGATCGATGCATAGACCAAAGAGAGTTGGTGACAATGGACATCCTTGTTTAACCCCAATAGTGCTTACAAAAATTTCTGAAATTTCTCTTCCCATGCGCAATTGACAAATCACCTTCTCATAGATTCGAGAAACCGCAAGCATAAACTCACTTGGCACTTGGAGTTCTTCCATCCTTCTCCACAAATTGTTACGTGGAATCATATCAAAGGATTTCTTAAAGTCCACAAAACAACAATACAATCGCTTGCCTTTCAACCGACTTTCCTCCATGAGAACACGAAGAGTGACAAGATGATCAATGTTGCTATGGCATCGACGAAAACCCGCTTGTCCCTTTGCACGCTTGTCATTGTCTTTAGCCCAATCACTCAATTTCATCTCCATTATGCACCCAAATAACTTTGCCATAAGAGACCCAATCATTATAGTCCGGTAGTTGCTTACATTCTTTACATCCCCTCCTTTATGCAAAGGCTTAACCCAATTAGTACTCCAATCATAAGGCATACCATGTTGAAGTGCAAGGTTGAACATATCACACATCCACTCATGGGTAAAATCTCCCGTCCATTTGATCATCTCCGGCTTGATACCTTGAAGATCTCCCGCTTTGCGAGTGGCCAAATTTTCAAGCCCACCGCATACATCCTCAATAGTAAAAAAAGACGGCATACATGGGAGTGAACCATAAAATGGCATTTTTTCAGTATTTGCTTGCTCATATAATTGCCTACAATGTGTGTACATATCCACTAGACTCAAGTTACCAAAATTCTCAACCCGCTTGCCTCTCAAGTTTCTCCAAAATCTTCCACATGCATGTGCCTTTTCTTGGACTTGAAATTCTTGTTGCTTTTCTTCCCATCTTCTTCTCTTCTTTTAAATCAATGCCTTGTATGTATGCAAATGACTTTGATAGTTGTCTTTGTCCATGTTCTAATATTTTTTTTAAAAAGTCAAATGCTGGTGTATCCCAATACTAACCTATTATTGCATGTATTATGTTTTTCTTAGGATTAAGATCTCACAGAATGAAGAGAGAGAGGATCGATCCAAAAATTGTCTTAGGTGAACACGAAGCAGAAAGGAGACCACCTCAGTTGCTGAGAGGCTCTTTATAGAGAGATGTGGACTTTTCTCAGGTCAAAGATATATTTCTTGATGTATGGGAACAGAGGAGCCCCCCAATGACTCAAAAGCATCAGAACAGGAAGAAGTGCCTGTAAGCCAAAAGCTTCAAGTGACTAGCACCAAAAAGAGAAACATTGATATTTCTTCTATCTGTGAGTCATCTACAAAATATAAGGAAGGGGTGGATGGGGTTGAAAATACTGCATGTGTGGATGAAAGAATGTTTGACTTTGCAGTATTTGCAAGAGTTGTTGAAATGTTCGACAAGGTCTCTTCTATCTTCAATGCCCCATTCATTCTAGATGACCTCATAGCTCAACACATTGATTTCCTCAGTTTGAAAGAGACAGGTTTGAGCTTGAGGTCCAAAGGGGCAGGGTGGTTCTTGCTGACATGGTTGTGGTGCACTTTAAAGATTGTGATTCCACAAGACGGTCATACAAGAAGTACCATCAATTGCCTATCATCTATAGACCCTCATGGTGTCCTATGCACGAACGAGATTGCAAGCTAATGAAAGAATCCTTTGGGTTCCTTCTATTCTTAAATTCTCTATTTGCTAGTCTCTTGAAAGATTCATCAGACGTAATGCATGAGGAGGATCTACCACCCGATGAATAAGATGATGAGCACATGGAGTCCAATGAGGTTCCCAAGATTGAGGAGGATATTATTCTTGAGGTAGAGGCTAAAGAGGTACAACGAAGCAAAATATTTACAGTTAAAACATCTGACATCAAACTACCTTTATATGTGTATGGATTTAATGAGAAGCAAGCCACATTGATGCTTACTGGACTGCCAGAGTTCAAATTTGACGAGAGATCATACATTTTCCTCCATGACATTCAAAGTATATTTTCTAGAATGGTAACAGGACACTTTTGTGTCCTTGGACACATTTGTGTCCTGTTAAGTGACCATTTTACTTGAATTATTTGAAGAGTATGAAAATGAATTTCTAGGTGCTCTATATCCACAAAGCTGCCTTATGAGCTGAAAAAAACTTAGCATTTTTTTTGGAGTATCGATCTCACCATTAACCTTACTCTTGCACAACATTTTTGAACCTAAACTGTGTGAAAAAACGGGTCCTGTTTTTGGCTTTTTTTTTTCAATTTTTGGCAACTATACCACTCTAAACTTCATGTTTGTGAGGTTTAGATGGCTAGAGGTTAGGCATTCATAGTTCTCAACATGTTTTGATGCTTGTAGGGAGAGCTAAGTGTTGAAATTGAAAGTTATGACCAATTTACAAGAATTGCATAATCCTATTTTTTGGCCAAAATTAGCACTTTTATGATTTTTTTGGTGGCTTTCTTGATATCCAAATTCAATTTTGATTGTGTAAGTGTAATGTATAACATAAAGCTAATCTTCCTTGAGTTTTGGGGGACCTAATATGCTATATAGCATAGTATATGATGATGGTTGAGTTTTTTGATTGCTGAAGAATACGATACATTTTAGAGTAGCAAGTATAGCTTTCTCAATATTGCTAGTTTCTTAGGCCAATTGTGTGTATTTTGTAGGTAGTAACCATATCTAATCATAGACTACAAACTTGGCTAGATATTGAGTAGTTTCTATGGGTTTCTAGAGGTCATAATGCTAAACCCAATTTTTTCATGTTTGCTGTATTTAGCACTTTATCATTGCTCCCAAGGTTCCAATTCTAAGAGATCCATTATCCTTTTGACATGCTCCATGGCTCCTTTTGAATCCAAAGGCCCAAAGGGAACCAAGAAAACATGTATATAGTATTTGTATTGAGCGTGACTATAGAAACTTTGATGATAGGTCTGCAGAATGGCAAAAATGCAACTTTTTTGTACTTATTTTTTTTGCCCAAAAAAAAATAGTGAGGTAAAAGCAACCATATGTTTTGTTCACCAACCCATTGAAGTTAACGGGGCATTTTATCTCATGTCCTACAAAAATCCCCACTCTTATTTATATGCAATCAACCATAAGAAATTGCTGTTTTGGGCAAAATGCACTGGTCCATCAACTTTGGAGGCTTGTAGTGACCAAGTGATGAGAAAAATTTCAAGTTTCTCATTTTTCCATATGTAGTGGTTATTGAACTATAAGCTCATGAAAGGATTTTTCAAAATGAGTGGATCTACTATGGTTTGGGAAATTTTTCCCAAAACCCTGAAAGGACACTTTTATGTCCTGTTAGGTTACCATTCTAGTGTTAAGGGAGGACTTTGCACTTGCCACCACCTCCAAATTTCAAGAGGAGAGGAGTGGATTTGTATCTGATGATAGCAATGACAATGAGGCGATGGAAACCTCCAATAACACAATGGAGTGCCTCATACTCTTCTTTGACAAGGCTAAAAAGTATAGAGAGACATTCCTAGATGAGGCTATCTTCCAAGCTATCAGAAACAACCTCAAGCCATCAACTAGTACTCAGGAAGTAGAGGACTGGTTTACGCGTGCTGCAAAAGGGTCCACGAGGTCAGTGGACCTATGGAAGGATGACTTCTATATGCAAGATGAGAGCTACATGGTAGCACCCCCCCCTCCCCCCCAAACCCAAAAATTCTAGCTGTCACTGTCTTTCTCTGACTCATCCTTTTGTGTACAGTCATGGATACTAAAAAGAATGACTTCCTTTGTCGTCAAACAAGAGAGTATTGTGGAAGGGATGCAGCGCTAGGACAATACCTTGCTAGACTCTGTGAGGCACCCATACATTTCACAATGGAATATCCCAAGAGGGAAGCACTGAAACATTCACCCTCAAGATGCTCTCATGCTTCCTAGGTTGACCAATGCTATCACAAATCCAGACAAAGTTATCCTCATTGAAAAAGTTTTTGCTACAGAGGGTTTTAGATGTTGTCTGGGATACACTGGTGGTTGTGCAACTTATTATTACACATACACAACAATGGCACTCAGTTTGGGGAAACAAAACCCAAACTTGAACTCTTAGATTATGGCAAACATTTAATGATCCGATACAAGGGTAATGTGCCAAAAGATATCCACTATTTGTCATCAAGTTGAGAGACTTGTGACTTGTACTGTATCTATTGTATCATTAGGCATCTCTTGTACATGTTGTGACCTAAATAAAAATCTCTTGATCCACCTATGGGTAACATATTGCATTGTCTCTCTCCACTTTCTCTAGCGTTCATGAGCACTGGAGTTGTTGAATGCCTCTACTCGTTTCCTTTTCCTTTGTTGCAAATGCCTAATTGCTTGTGTTGTTGCTGAACAAGCCAATACATGTTTTTTTTGGAGCCAATAAAGGATTCTGTGATAAAAACACTAAAACAACTCTTTCAAATTGTTTGCCTTATTTGGAGAGCCACCATGTTGTGTGTGTCTGAAATATACATTCCTAGCCATGTAATGAGACTTTTCCAAGCCTTTGGTGTTCCATATGCCTGGGTTTACATACTTTTGAATGAAGTATGGTAAGTGACTAAAAATGATGTGCTGCAAATAAAACAAGTTGTCAAGAATTTTAAACAACCTTTTAGCTCTTATCATTTAAAAGGGTGCTTTAACAATACCATGTAATGAGTAATCTGAGTTTCAATCCATGCTGTCCTAAATGCTTTTTTTAGTAGTTGAAGGTTCTCCTTAAACTTGTTTAGATCATTTTGTGTTCACTCATCTACGTCACACATCTGAGTTTCAGTCCATGTTGTTCTAAATGCTTTCTTTAGTAGTTGAAGGTTCTCCTTAAAATTGTTTAGATCATTTTGTGTCCACTCATCTTTGTCATACATTTAAAATAGCACATTGATGGAGCACCACACTTCACCCTTGGCATTGCGAGTTGTGGGTTCCTAGTCGTTCACTGCCACATGGAGATTTTTTCATTGTCGAAACTCAATTTTGATAACATAAGTGGACTGATATATCCTTCCACACTTGGTTAGCTTCTTATATTTTACGCCTGTTGGTTTTGGATTAAAAACGACGTCCCTTGACCCCACCAATAGATGGTTTGCAAGATACATATATATCATTGGTTGACCTTTTCTCGTCCCGCTGGATTTTCACATTGCTCCCATGGAGATCCATCTCTGACAAAACCAGTTCAAGCACCTCTATCGCAACCTTCTGTTCTTTTGAGTTCTTGATTTTCCAAGCAAACCCAATGCACAGATACACCAACTTCTCCACAATTTTGCAAAGAACATGCATTATACAAATGTGGACACTGACAAATGGAATATCCAGAACTGGGTGGAAATTACGATCCTCATTGTGGCGAGTAGGAGCCTTTCTCACCATTTTGGGTCCATTGTCTTTGCAAGCTCCATGCAATACAAGCATGGAGCCTTTATCATAGCATCCATTCCACAATTGTACATACACTTCAATGTTTTAAGGTCACCTGCAAGATGCCATTAGACTTGAAAGTCTGTCCTCCCATTGACAACCAACACCTTTTATTGATTCATTTGTTTATCAATGATATCAGGGATAGAGGTTTGGTTGGAACACCCAATATAAAATGTCGTGGTCTTCTTTATTTACTTTCAAGATTAAATCCACATGAGACATGAAACTAAATCTAAAATTAAATCTCAAGAGGGATCACCAAAGCTGAGGGAAGGTGGAAATGGAAAACCTGAAAAGCACCAAGCCACCATATTTTTGTTTCTGATTGAACACTGAAGTATGAAGGATCATTAGTGGGGCATTTTGAAAGATCCCTATTCATCAATGTTATTGTGACTCGTTCTAGCTTCTTGTCTTTGAGAATCTCACACTCATCTAGATTCAAAAAATGCATAGCACCACCTATCTCTTCAAACGTTACATTGTAGAACTCAACCATTCTAGTTTGCAACAAAGTGAGGTCCATGAAGATATTGTACTCATCGTAGGTTACAGTTGCTCCTTGAGATCTATAAATACCATCAATATGAAATGGACATCCAATGAAATCTGTCTGTGCATGGTTGAGTTGAAGTCTCTCTTTCCAGACACTTGCTGCTATTGATAGAAAATTAGACTTTATTCCATTTTCATGAAAATGGAGGAGATAGACTATTGAATAGCTGAGTACCCTCTCTTACTCACGCCAAGGGAGTCAAGTGTGCCATGTATTTCACTGGCAAGCATTGCAATCTTTGTAAAAAAATGGTCAACAACATCCTGATGCAAAACCTTATACTTTTTATCATGCATTATATCCTTTGCAAAAACACTTGTTATCAAAGGCTTCAACTGCTTTCCTATATTGGCCTTTGAATCTATGTTTTCTTTGTTTGGATATATAGCATGTCTACATAGAAAATATAACAGACATAAGAAAAAACAATGTATAGGTGAAATAAACTAAAAGGTTCACAATCCTGACCTCAATGCTTGGATTCTTTTCTTGAGACCTCCAGAGCCAACCTTCAAGGTTTCAAGATTTTGTAGTTTCTTCTTTCGCACACGAGCACCTAAGCTTGTATCTTTCCTTTGTAAGTTTCACACTTTTTCTTGCAATATCTTCATTTATTATGTGCACTGCAAAAGGGTTTTTTGGTCTTCACAATGCAAATTAGAAAGTCGTATAATCTCATTTTCTTGATGGTCATGAACCATGCTTTTTTGAATTTTTTATTTCCCAATTAGAGCTTTGCAGTAGCCAAGTAAACCATTATGTCCGTCGCCTGCAAAGGTCAATAAAGAAGTGAGATTTGCAAATGCAAGGGAAGCATTGGTCATAGGATTCAAAGCATAGAGTGAGACATTTGTCCATGAATCTATGTGTTTTGCTCCCTCTACTCTGAGTTTTTCTTTCTCCGTGGGTGTTACTATTGTGTTTGTTTTACTTTGCTTTCATAAAGGCTCATATTCAAGATTCAAATCAACGTGTAGATGATATTTATGTTGTTTAGTGAGAAGGTTTGAGGGGGTGGATGAAGAAGCCATGAGTACACAGTCAAGAAAATCAAGAAACGAAAGAGTATAGCGCCATTACTCTCTAGACTCCGTACTGCATACATCGTATGGAAAATAAATTCCCTCCTATATGACAAGGTGCATTCAGTATAGCTAAAAATGGACATTCCATCAATCATTACGGCTATGACTCTGTCAAAAGAATCCACTTCAAAGTACTCATTTTGAATAGTTGATGAGGACACCTTTTCTTTTACCACACCAATTTTCTAGAGAGAGAAGGCAAACAGTTGTATTTTCTTAGAAGGCCCTCCAAATGACCTCCCAAATTCCCTAATGTGATATGGAGGGTGAAGCCTTAGCTCAACCATGGTGTTAGGGTTAGGGTTAGAGAGATGGTGATTAGGGTTAGGTTATACCAAGAGCAAGAGCATAGACACAATGATAGGACTCAAAGTGCAATTGATTCACTGAAAGTAGCCTCTAATATAGGCTTGGTGCTTTACAATCATAGGGGCTAGATGGGTTGCATCCTTTTGCTATTGGACCATGTCAACATTTATCCTTTCCTAGGTGGCTAGAGTGCTTTTCCACATGGTGCCATAAGTTGTGCATACCCTTACAAAAACCTAGTAGCAACTTCCATCTGTCTCCAACAATGTTCAAATTACTCTACAAAATTGAAAAATATTTACTTGCATCTTGTTTCAATGCCTTCATCTTTGCACCCAACTTCCTCAAGAGAAATCATCTTTCAAAACTTTTCCAAAAATTGAGTCTTCAATTCTTGCCATGTACTTTGATTGCCACCCTTTAAACCATCAAGCCAGACCTTTGGTTGTCTGTGCAACAACAGTGCACCATTTGCAACTTCTCGTCGTCTATAGCCATGTGCATCGATAACATCCATAGATCAAAATTTGCTACCCAATCTTTAGGATCTTAAACTCTGTGAAAATAGGGCCAAAACTTGGCGTCATTATCTTCATCAACTCTTGATTCAATCAACAAACATTTTTCAAGAAATCCGCAAACCGTCTGTCTTAAAAAACGTACTTTTTTCTTCAACCAAGGAGCAATCAAATTCTCCTCAGTGGGAGCACCTGAGGGAAAGAGGAAACACACCTGAAAACACATCGCGCGCGCGCGCACACACACACACACACACACACACACACACACACACACACACACACACACACACACACACACACACACGCCTCTCTATAGCCCAAGTGGAATTGCAACACACCAATCCTCTCAAAAAGATGCATCAAATAGCATAAATTCACTACAAACACTCATTTGCACACACCCAAGCACACAATCACACACAAAAGCACAACATATTGCATTCCAATTGGATTGATTTATTTCCGATTCTTAACCACGCACACAACACCTCTCTCTTTGCACACACACCAAGGGGGGGAGGACGGGGGTCATACATGCTACACTGACTGACACCGTTGCATAAGAGAAGAGACGAAGGGATGGGGGGAGACAATACCAGAGACGATGCAATCAAAGCTTGCTTCTCTTCCCAAGTGATTGGCTATGGTGAAGCATACACAAAAAAGCTCTCTTAGATCTCTCTCTCTCTCTCTCTCTCTCCTTTTTTGTTCTACACACCCTGAGAAACAGTAGATTACAAAAACTGAATTATCTTTCCAATGTGCGGAATTAGCCTATGTGCGTGAGACACCAAAATGTCCAAAACTCCCTTTTCCTTCTCCACATATGAATCGTCTTTTAATAAAACAAGTTTTACAAAAAATTACAGAATGAAACTTTTTGGCTTCCTTCATGCAGTAAAGTAAGTCCCTCATCCACTTTCCTTTTTGTTAGTAACCACATGGCCTTCACTACCCAACTTGCCTTGCATTGCCTAAGAGGCTTTTCACAAAAAATTAAATAAATTTAAATCATCATATCCCTAACCTGGGTGTGCATAACAACATATGTCATACACATCACGAACTCCTTTGCCTCCAGTAGATCTTATCACCTGCTCTGACATTCTTGCACACAACTGTAAACACCCTTGACACAACTTTCCACGCTTTTTGGCATCAAAACTTTTTGGTTGCATCAACGTTCTAGTATGTTATCTCCTCTAGTTTCTAAGCGACTTTGAAAAAAAGAAAACAAATGGTTAAAAAGTACTTACAATGATTTTAAGCTTTACCTTTAAGAAGTATGACTCATCAACAAAACAGTTAGGGTAAATATTGTTCTACTTAATGTAGATAATGGGGTGTCTTTATATATAGTTTGCATGTAATACTTTGGACGTTGTGGAAAGAAAACCAACACTAAGGAAATTCAACACTTATACGGTGTGATTGGGGCAAGTTTAAATGTAATCCTCGTAAATTTTATAGGTATTGTGTCATAAATTGGACAAGATATGCATCAACAATCTTGTAACATATCCTAGGGTCAATGGTAATGGATCTTTACTCAAAAAAGATAAAATCATGACAGTTCTAACCTAATGACATGAAAAATAGGATAAACAAAGACAAAAAAGTTAAAAAAAGACAATGTCATTACCACTAATTTAGTAAGCTTAGTGAACCAATTTTGCAACGATAGTTAAGACATTTCTATGGCTTGATTCGTATAAACAATTGTATAGGACATACACATCAAGATCCTAACATTAAATTTATCTATAGTGAATATTTTTGGTTTCAATTATCACTCTAGCTATTATAACATGATGGAATCCATTTAGTGACTATGCCAAAATTAAATTTTAGCGGTTACACATAGGCTTGTTAAAAATGACACACTCCTATAACATAGGAGAAGCAATCATTCTATTAATGTCTAACAACTTTACAAGGGAAAAGAGCACCCTTATATAAGAACTTACAATGGATCATCACACCCTACATCAAAGGATCAATAAGGGGAAAATTAGTGTGTTGTTCCAAAAAAAATGAAGAGGTGTCACTAAGAAAATAATCCCAAATTGATGGGAGACCGAGAGAATGGATACTTAATCTATCCAATTTTCCTCCCACATGCACACATCAACCTCTCACCATCTCTCTTAAAACCCAAGTACACACACACACACACACACACACACACACACACACACACACACACACACACACACACACACACACACACAATAGACTTGATAGTTAAATCTTGAAAGAGGAGAATCTTGCATAAGAATGGCCTAAAATTCTAGCCTCCAAACTTTATTGTACCTCTTGTGGAGTTGAGTATTTAATTTTCATTATTAATATATCTTTGATGCCAAGTATTTGAGTCCCCTCTTTACACTTTAGTCTATGAGTGGTGGCTATCAATCATTGCCTGACCCTTTATAGAGTGAGTTCTCAATAGATATATATAATGAGACCATGTTGGCTTATTATAAAATATAACTATACATTGTGCAAATGTAGATATTATTTGGTGCCTTCTCCTCAAATGCCAGAGGAGTCCACTCAACACACATTATGAAAAATATGAACCCTCTAGGGGCCCTTTGGGATTAAGGTTAAAAAGTGATTTCTCTCTATAGAACCTCTTTTCCAAGCCCTCCTTGGTTGCAACCATCACACTCACCCTGTGCTTCAACACTATCTCTCTAGTGCCATCTCCATTGTAACAGCAAGGAAGATCCTCTCTCGTCCCCTCCCACTTTCCATTGCCACACCAAGCAAGGGTCATGTACCTTCTCCTATCTCCATTACGGCACCAACAATGCTTCTCCCCCTCTTTGCCACCACCACCTCCCATTAGCACACCAAGAGAACTCATTCCCTTTCTCCCACCTACATTGTAGCAACAAGCAAGGTCCTCCTCCTCGTCCTAAATTCCTTCATTCACCCACGTCAAGATCCACTTCACAAAGGCGATCAAAGGATAAGGTCACAACACTTGCGTGCCACAACAGAAGAGGTATAGATGGTGAGTGGGTGCCACAAGAGTTCATCAAAGGTGCTTGGGTATACATGCAACCATTTTCTATTGGCCCTCACTGTGTTTGAAATCGTGTAAACTTGGATCATCATTGGAAAGGGAAGCTCCTTGGCTTCAAGAATCTCAAGGACAAGGGGACCGTAGCCATTGTGCAACATATTTTCTCAATGTCAAGTATGCAATTGCAACAACCAGTTCAATTCCCATCACATTGTAAGTACATGTTTTGAGAATATAAATTTGGGTGTGAAGTCACAGTGGAATGTTTTTTTGGCTTCATAATTATGTTTTGGATTGATTTTTCTGTCATATTTCCATCTACATTGGTGGAGGAGCAGCCACTTCATAGCCTCTCTCGCACATTCAATGCCATACATGTGGATATTGGAGCAACAACTTTTACACACCTTTGCCCAACCAAATTGGTTCAAAGAAGAATTTTTTTCTGTTCTCACTCCTATATTGTATCTACTTCTACACAAGGTTATGGGAAGCTTGAACCCATCAAGGTATCTTCCTTATTAAGTTTGGAGTGGTCATAGCAAGATTTATGGTCGATAGCATGTTTTAAGCAAAAGGTAATAGATGTCCAAAACTCCTTGAAATACTCTAAAGCTTCAAGGCCTATGGGCTTGAGTTGGTGTTTGATTACTCATTGTTTTGTGCATATCTTTGAAGAGTTTGCATTTGCGGAGACAATTTCCACAATGCTTGTATGTAAAGATGTGCATTATGAGGATTGAGGGAGGGTAAGGTTGGAGAATCGGGTATTGGGATGTGCTATTTAAAATTTTGCACCTCCTTGTACATATGATTTCACTATGATTGTTGGATGTGCAAGTTTGGAGTGTGGACTCCCTTACAATGTGTAGATGGAGCTATTGCAAGATTTGACACTATAATGAGAATACCCAATGATGCTTTGGAAGCTGTCCAAGTGAACAAGCATTTGACTCTCAGCAACGTGCGAGAATATTTAGCCATTATGAGTTTTGAGGACCTTCAACAAGCTTAATTTCACCTCCAAGGTCACAAGGTGGGGGTCCTTTCAACAATTTTGGTCCATAAAAGTTTGACGTTCATTGCTTTACTTATTGCTGAATGTTTGCATGGAAAAAGAATAGAAGACAATGAAGGTCCAATATGATTAGGGCACAAATAGAACTATGCTATCGCTTCTATAGCTTTGAAACTCTTACATTTTTGGAAAAAGTCTCCTTTGTAATCAATTTTACTTAGCTTTTACAAATATTCAACAATAGTGGTTTTGTGCACAATTTGTTTCAGTACCAGTTTTATGTATTCTTTAAATCTACGCATCACAATGAGGGAAAAGTTTATTTTTATAATGCGATATATTTAAAAAAGGAAACTTTTTGAACTATTTTTAGAGAAAGTTCCTTTTTGAAAAATTGCCCCAATGGGGGCTTCTTAACTCATTCTCACTTTTCACTTTTGCAACCCTTGAGCTCTTCCACTTCATATCGACACTCTGAACCAAATATGGATGCATCCATAGCCTTTGCTTCTGTGCCCACATCCACCGCTTTGTCACACTTCACCCTCTTTCTTGAGAACACCAACTAAAAGGAAAAGTTGGATATTCACACCTTTTCCACTCGTCTCCCCCACCTTGATGCCACAGCTGCCCTCCACATGGATGCGTTTGCAGATATTTCAGCATTCATGGAGGAGTGCATCATCAAATATGTCATGACTATCCCCCATATGTAGGGATATGAGTGCTTGCAATCTCATGTGCTACATCCACAAAGGAGATTTCCTGTTCTCTAAGCAATTGAGATGGTTCCAAGAAATTGTTCCCAATGCAGGCCAATTCTTGGACAAGTAGGCCCTAGGGATATGAGTGCTTGCAATCTCATGTGCTACATCCACAAAGGAGATTGCCTGTTCTCTAAGAAATTGAGATGGTTCCAAGAAATTGTTCCCAATGCAGGCCAATTCTTGGACAAGTAGGCCCTAGGGGTGCTAGAGCTGAAGAAGCGCAAATTGGGGGTGGAGTACCTATCTCGCTTGGCTACTTTCATCTTCCTTGTCAACGACGAACTCTATTTGGAGGAGCTGCGACTACCACACCTTCAGGTTGGATCCATCATCAAAGATGCTAAGGAGTAGTAGGGTGTCCCCATGAACCCTTTGGCCGAAGGCTAGGCACTTCAACTTGAGTACCCTAGGAGGCATGAGAAAGTGGTTGAAAAACCCATCATTTTGGCTACCACTAGTGTCACTCTAGAGGATGCTCCATTGACGAATGAGGCAATTCCAAAAGTAGAGACTAGCTGCTTATCGTCAGTGGTGGTGGATAGGGAGGAGTTTCTTTTTTTGAATGACTTGGAGAAAGAATTTGGCCTACGCATGGATGAGTGCCTGAGTGTGCTATGCACCGACACCCAATTCCCCCTAGACTCCATGATAGATGCCCTTGAAAGCAAGCTCCTACCACTCGGTGACTCTGTCAGTGACACTATTGGCTTGTGTGTGTGGAGGTTATGTCAGCAGAGCAGTTTCATGTGGTAGAGGAAGATTTCCAAGCCATGCAAGCCAAGGTTGTGGTTGTAAGTATGCCTATTTTAGTGTAGAATCCCCCCTCTGATGAGCCAAAGTTTGTGGATGCGGTGAAGTCGTGCATCAACTTGGATGCCAGAGGCAATGGAGGGGAGGAGGACAAGGAGCACGAGGTAAATTATATCTTACTTTCAAAGTTTTTGCTCTCACCTTAATTGTCTTTTTCTTACCCTTGATTGATTTATGGTAGGATGTCTTGGAGATTGATGAGCTTGCAGCATGGATGGGTGGCAAGTGGATGGCCTTTGAACAACAATCCTCCCTTGCTTATTACATAGGAAAACTTCCCCCTGGCGATGTTGCCATTGTACACAATAAGCTCACTCTCCAAGGTCAGTCATTTCATACCGTGGTCTTTGAAAGCCTTATACAAAGTTTTGTATTTGAGCACCATTTCCCAAACTGCTCATTTTTGCTTCCTAATGCAAAGATTCCTAGCATGCAATGCGTTTGGATTGGCTTCCATGGCAAAGTGCTTGCCCATATAAGGATACATGTCTCTATTGGCTCAATTGAACCTAAAGTAATAGCACACTTACTCTTGGATGGGGAGTTGTCTTATGTGCAAGAGAGATGCCAAGAAATGGCCAAGAAAATTATGGATAAATGATGTAACTTTTTTCTTTCAAAGTAATAATGAAATTTATATAGTTGCCTCTCTATCTTGTACATTCTTTAATCATGAAATTGGTGTTGCCAATTGTTAAGGGGGTGTCTTTTTCTCTTTGCCAAATAACTCATTGTAACTGGTATTGCACTCAGGGGGTAGGGAAGAAAGGATGCATGGACACCTAAGTTTCAAATGGATTTGAGCTTTTCCAGTGTCCTAGGGGGTGCACACAAGGCCAGGACAAGCAAAAAGAGGGGTGGTCACAAGGGTGCGCAAAACAACTAACAAGACCCCTTATTTGGTTGTTCTGCATGCCCTTGTGGCCCCCCCATTTTTGCTTGTCTTGGCCTTGTATGCACCCCTGGACCCTAAAAAACCTCAAATCTAGCCGATATTTAGATGTCCATGCATTACTTCCCCCCCTCCCCCTTACAGTGTGACAGGGTGCATAAATACTTGAAATCAAGAAAATTATGTGCTTTTCCAATGTACTAGTGTAGCATTTAATGGTCAAAAAACTTATGTGTAGCGGAAATTAGCATAAACATAGTGGGCATTTCATTAGAATAGATTCCTAATGAGAATTACAAGAGTGCTTGGGTGGAGAGAGCAACAAAAAGCATAACATCTAGTTAGATAGCATCAAAAATACTTCAAAAGAGAGAGAAATTAAGCTATTGACAACAGTTGAGGACCGGATTTGCATGGAGCCGGTCCCCCCTCCAAAAGGCTTTGTTTTATGGTTTCTCCCATCAAGAGAGACATTGTACAATACAATTCTTTGTGTTCCTTCAAGACTAGCTAGTGCAATGAAGATGAAAACTTCATGCACTAAGCAAAACACTTAGCAAACACAACTTTAATTATCCCCATTCTTAGACCCAAGACCTCACACACCTTCGAAGATGGTGAGATCTAGCAGGGTATGAGAGTAGATTGAGAGGAAGAAGGAGTATCTTACGAGAAAGATGTACATCTCCCCACATAATCACTCATATTAGCATAGCTTAGCTTAGTAATTAGCTTGGTAGAGGAGATGAGCATGCATTGAAGCTTGGCTCTTGGTTGGATTTGCATCCACATGCCAAGAGTGTGTCAATGTAGGCTTCTATCTCACAATCTTGGAGTAGGTGATGAGCTCTCCATTAAAGCTTGGGAAGAGATAGTCTTCTTTGCTTCACACATAGACTGTGTGTGTGTGATAATACCTTGAAAAAATCAGCCCCCTCTCTCTCTCTTGGGCGAGCCCTCTTGCTATTTGCTCTTCCTCAACCCTCATTGGCCCTCCCCAAGTCAAGCAAATGACTATTAAGCAGCATAAGTGATAGCCTTGTAACATTTGTCCCCCTTTCCCCTTTTGTGAGAGCTTTAGGTAAACTAATAATTCAATTAAACTCTCATTGGACCCCTTTTCCTCCTGGCCAATAGGAATCAGGCAAGCCATTGGGCTTCTGAATGCTCATTGGACCCCTTGGGAGACTGTCCAATAGTAATCTAGGAGACTTAATTCTCATTGGTTCTTTTATTAAGTGTTTTTAAATTAATTAAACTAGATTTACTCTAGCCTAATTCTCATTGGTCCACCTCCAAGGCCATCCAATAGGAACTGGGTACACCTTGTGGGCATTTGGCCTAGGTAGCTGACATGTGTCCCTCATTCCCTTTGTGTAAAGGGAGCTTGTGTGTGACTTTATCTCTCATCCCCTACTCCCAAGGATCGCCCCCTCCTATGTAGGGATTTGAAAAGACTTTTTGGGTCACACGCAAAGCATCCAATGCCCTTAAGGTTGACCTTTGGATACAACCTTTGAATTTTGGAGCCTTAGCATTTTGGAAGTCTTAATGGGCTGAACCTTAGGGTCTTTTTAGCCCATTGTTGCACATGGCTCTTTTGCAAATGGCCCCCCCTTTGGATCCCTATTTTCCCTCCTTTGGATCCCTACTGTGGCTGGTCTGCTAGCTTAACCAATATTCTAGCTTTTTCTCCCCTGGCACTTCCCCATATTAAATGATCAGTTTAACATGAGAAAATCATTTAGGAGAATTAGATATTGATTATTATGACATTACCTCTCTCTTGAAATCATAGTTGTCCTCGACTATGGTGTAGAGAAGATAAAGCATATTCATGAGTCCGTTTCTTA
The DNA here is from genome assembly GCF_014529385.1 of Adiantum capillus-veneris. NCBI lineage: Eukaryota > Viridiplantae > Streptophyta > Polypodiopsida > Polypodiales > Pteridaceae > Adiantum > Adiantum capillus-veneris. The sequence continues at coordinate 111,168,149 of NC_140943.1, read as the reverse complement.
GCGGGTAGAGGGTCCCTATGCTACCTTACGACATCATTCCACAGTGGATGACTAGTCCATTTGACGCTTGAGAGCCTGAGGCTGCCGCAAGCATGTCTGCACATTAGTCCTATCAGTCTTACATAGTAGAGTGACAAGCTCTACTTGGTGTTTGGGAGACGTCGTCTCCGCAAACTTGATCTAAGCATGCATACTACTTCATTTTTGTGCACAATAAAGAAAAAGAGAGTCTTATAAGACAAAAAAAAATTTGTTCATTTTTAACATTTTGTACATTTGCTTACTCTTGGGAAGCATTGTAAGCATCGATAAGGTTTAGGTTATCCTTTAATTGTATGCCTTGCATCCATCTAGCATCTTCAAAAGGATAATTCTTAAACTTAATAAGATATCGTCGGATAGTCTTACCGCCTCTTAGTACCTTGTCTTCATGTCGGAGAATGGACTCGGGCTGCAGCACCTCCTCTTGGTCCTCGATCTCCAGTGGGTCTTCAATAGTTGGTTCTTGAGGTGGCTCTCCTTTGTAAGGCTTTAATAGGCTCACATGGAAAGCATTGTGTATGAGCCAATGATTGGGCAACTTGAGTTGATAGGCCATCTCATTGATTGGCCTAAGACTCTAGAAGGGACCATAGTACCTTTTTGCTAGTTTAGCATAATACTTTTGGTGGCCCGTAGGATTCTTGCCCGTCGTGTGCCTTAATCGAGCCTTGGGAAACTTTAACAAGACCCAATCGTTTTCTTTAAAGGCTTGGGCTCTTCTGTGCTTGTCAGCAGCAGCAGCCTTTTGCCTTTGCTGTGAGATGGAGATAGCATCCTTAATCTTTTGAAAATATTCTTGTAGGTCTCGGCTATACTCATCTGCAGCGAAGGTCTTCCCATGTACCTTAAGTAGCAAGGGACTTTTTGATCTTCCCTCAATTACCTCGAAAGGTGCTTTTCCCATGGAAGTATGTACAGTGTTATTGTAAGCATACTCCACTAAGGGTAAGTACTTCTCCCATTGGGATCTTTGATCTACTTCCGTTACATAGGCTTTTAGTAGATCGAGAATTGTTAGGTTAGCTATTTCACTTTGGCCATCTGTTTGTGGATGATAGGCCGAAGAGAAGTTTAGCCTTGTTCCTAAATTCTCAAAGAGACCCTTGCAGAAATTACTAGTCATTCTAGGATCTCTATCCGACACTATAGAAATTGGCAAGCCATGGTACTTGAAAATTTGTGAAATGAAGAGGGTTGCCATTTGATGGGCTTTGATAGTCTTTTTGATAGGTATAAAATGAGCTTGTTTACTGAACATGTCTACTATCGTCCATATTCCCGTATTCCCATGGATAGGCTTAGGCAATCCAAAGATAAAATCCATGGATATGCTCTCCCATGGTGAATTAGGGATTGGCAAGGGTTGTCAAATTTGTCTTTTGGCACACTACACATTTAGAAACATACTCTTGTATGTTCACTTTCATGGTAGGCCAATAGAAATATGTTTCAATTTCCTTTAAGGTAGACTGAATCCCTCTATGCCCCGCATAAGGTGGAGCATGAGATTCATACATTACTTTCTCACATAGTGAGTTAGTAACGCATAGTCTACTGCCATAGAGAAGATAACCATCTTGTAAAGTAAATGGTTCTTCTTTCTTCCCTAATGCAAGGGTTGAAATCACATCTCTAAAATCGGGATCAATAGCGTACTCATCTATCATTGAAGATAGATCATTGTGAGTTGCTATGGAAACCGCATTCACTCTTGGCCGTCTTGAGAGTGCATCAACTACTTGATTATGCTTGCCAGCAATGTGAGCAATATGAAAATGAAATTGCGAAAGGAAATTTGCCCACCTCATTTGTTTGTCGGAGAGCTTGGTCTGCGCCATGAAGTACTTAAGACTTTGGTGATCCGTTCGCAGAATGAAAGGATTCCCCAATAAATAGTGCTTCCATGAGTCTAAGGCATGTAGAACTGCAAGGAGTTCCTTTTCATATATGCCTAGCGCTTGCTCAACAGGGTCGAGCCTTCGACTCTCATTGCCTATGGCGTGCCCTTCTTTGAGCAAAACAACTCCAAGGCAATCACCACAAGCATCACATTGGACCTCAAATGGTTTTGAGAGATCCGGTAGTGTAAGCACAGGTTGAAAGATAATCTTTTCTTTAAGCTTTTCGAAAGCATTGTTCTCCTTAGCAGACTATGTATACCTAACGCTTTTCTTTGTTAGGTCATTTAATGGTCCCGCAATTTGTGAGAACTTTTCTATGAAGCGTCTATAGTATGCACACATACCTATAAAGCTTCTTAGTTCATGAAGATTCCTTGGTTTAGGCCATCCTTTTATTACCTCTAACTTTGATGGATCCATTTGGATGCCATCTTGGAGATAATGTGACCTAAATACTGAATCTCTTGCAAGAAAAATTCACTTTTCTTTCGATTAACATAAAGTTTATTCTCTCTCAAAACTTGAAATATTACCTGGAGGTGTTGCTTGTGTTCGTCTAATGAATTAGAGTAGATGATAATATCATCAAAGAACACTCCAGTGAACAGCTTCTCCATCAAGTGGTTGAATGTGGCTGGTGCATTGGTCAAGCCAAAAGGCATGACAATGTATTCGTAAAGACCAAATGTGGTGCAAAATGCGGTCTTTACAATGTCTTGATCAACTATCCTTATTTGATGATAGCCACTTTTTAGGTCAATCCTACTTAAGTAGGTCGATATCATCAGAGAACTCTCAAGTAAAGGTTCGGTAAGGCCGCCTGAATAGCTTCTCCATCAAGCGGTTGAATGTGGCTGGTGCATTGGTCAAGCCAAAAGGCATGACAAAGAATTTGTAAAGACCAAATGTAGTGCGAAATGCGGTCTTTACAATGTCTTGATCAACTATCCTTACTTGATAATAGCCACTTTTTAGGTCAATCCTTTTGAAGTAGGTGGATCCTTGTAGCTTATCAAATAGGTCTTCTACCCGTGGAATGGGAAACCTATTCTTGATAGTGATCCTATTTAGTGCTCTATAGTCGACACACATACGATATGTGCCGTCTTTCTTTTGCACTAATAGAACAGGTGAGCAAAATGGAGATGAGCTAGGCCTAACCATGCCCTTCTCAACTAACTCATGCACTTGCCGCATAATCTCCTCTTGTTGAGCTTGAGAAAATCTATAAGGAGGTTTGTTAGGCGGTGAACTTCCTGGAAGAATTTCAATTTCATGTTCATCATTACCTCATTTAGGAGGTAGCTCACAAGGGATGTCGTCAATAAAAACATCTTGAAACCCCTTGAGAAAATTGGATAACTCTAATTCCTTTTGGTTGCTTTTATTTTCTTTTGCTAAAGCATTAGGTTCATTTTGAGAATCTTTAACAAAAATCATGTACACGGAAATAGAGCTCTTTATTGACTTGTTGAAAGCTGGTGTGTGTACAATGGGGATAGTGTTACCCATTTCCTTAGTATCTATATACATGTCTTTTTCCCTAAACTTAAAGGAGATTCTCCTTTCAAGAAATTTAACATTGGCAGCCAGGCGGTCAAACCATGGTGCCCCTAGGATTACATCCTCATTCTTGAGAGGAGAGATAAAGAAGTCCTCTTTGTCCACATAGCCTTGGACATGAAGCCTCAATTTCCCGATTAAGGGAGTGACTGAAGCTTCTTGCCCCTTGAAGGCACTGGCTGCGGGTAGGACATCTCCCATCTCGTAAGCTTGTATGCCTAGCTTGGTAGCCAACTCTATAGATATAAAATTGTGAGTAGAACCACGGTCAAAGAGAATAAAAGCATCATGTTCTCTTACCTTTCCCCAAGCATGGCATAGAGGAGATCCTTTGTGATGAGTTTGGTGAGTCTCCTCCTCTTGGATTTCAACCAAGGAAGCTCTAGGAGGATCTTGGCGGTTGTTCTTTTGGGGACAAGCGCGGTACGCATGCCCTTGTTCGCCGCACTTGAAACACCGGTTATCCTTACGATAACGCTCAAGCTCTTCAGGAGAGAGTTTGTTCTTACCTTTGTAAACTCCCTTCTCTTTATCTTTGTTGGAGTTGCCCTTAGGAGACTTTTGGAAATTTTCCTTCCCCTTAGGCTCATTGGAACCCTTGTTTTCCGGGGGCTTATTATTTCTTTTAGCCCCCATTTGGAAATTGATTCGAGAGGCCACCATAGTATGGTGTATTACCGCCGATATGGTGCGTGGCCTTTGGGAGTTGACATACTCCGCTATTTCTTCGGTTAAGCCCGCACAAAATTGCTGCTTTTGCTCTCCAAAATCCAACTTTTTAAAGACAGTGTCTTTGAGTTGTAGGACCCAAAACTTGTATACATATTTGTGGATGGATTCATTGGGAGAGAGCTTTAAGCTTCGCCATTCGGTGAGTACTTTGTCTTTGGCATTGGTGGCCAAAAACTGCTTCATAATGAAAGCTCTTAAAGCTTTCCATGTTCTTGGAGCTTCACCGTTGGCTCGTAGGCTAGACCACCATTGCCTGACGGACTTTTGAAAGTGCATAGCTCCATGGCGTAGCTTAGAGGACTCCGTGAAGCCCTCATCTCCAAACGCCACATCAAATTGCTGGATAAAGGCCAAGACTTTGTCTGTAGCACCAAAGGTACTATCATAGGTAAGGAAAGAGATGCTCTTCCCTCCCTCTTTGAATTTCTTCAACTTGGACGACCTCTTCCATGCGGCATAGGATTTCCTATGGCCTCTTCTTTTTGATGGTTCAAAGGTTGCACCATCACTTTCTTCAAAAGGTGAAGAATTTGAAGAAGGTGGGGAAGAGGGTGACCTCTTTCTCGCCTTTTTCTTGTCTTGATCTTCGTCGTCTTCACCATCACTTTCATAAGAGGAAGAGGATGAAGAAGATGGAGAAGAGGGTGTCCTCTTTCTCGCCTTTTTCTTCTCTTGCTTTTTATCATCCCTCTTTGAATTATGATGTGGAGAAGAGTGCGATGGTCTTCTCTGCTTTGGTGGTGATGGAGAGCGTTTAGCCCGCAGTCTTCGTGGAGCCATCTCCACCGAGGTGGCGGGAGACTCACTTATTTCTCGTTCCTTCGATGGAGGCTCTTGAGTTCTCCTTTGGGAAGGAGATGCATCATCAAGAAGTAAATTCTTGATCCCTTCGTAGGGATTCTCTTCTTCTTCCCGAATCGGAGAGAGACCTCTTTTGGTTGTCATAATAATCAATATCTAATTCTCCTAAATGATTTTCTCATATTAAACTGATCATTTAATGTGGGGAAGTGCCAAGGGAGAAAAAGCTAGAATATTGGTTAAGCTAGCAGATCGGCCACAGTAGGGATCCAAAGGAGGGAAAATAGGGATCCAAAGGGGGGGCCATATGCAAAAGAGCCATGTGAAACAATGGGCCAAAAAGACCCTAAGGTTCAGCCCATTAAGACTTCCAAAATGCTAAGGTTCCAAAATTCAAAGGTTGAGTCCAAAGGTCAACCCTAGGGAAAATTGGATGCTTTGTGTGTGCCCTAAAAGTCTTTACACATCCCTACATGGGAGGGGGCGAGCCCCAAAGCTAGGGGATGAGAGAGAAAGCCACACACACACACACAGGCTCCCTTTACACAAAGGGAATGAGGGACACATGTCAGCTTCCTAGGCCAGATGCCCACAAGGTGTGCCCAGTTCCTATTGGAAGACCCTTGAAGTGGACCAATGAGAATTAAGCTAGAGTAAATGTAGTTTAATTAATTTAAAAACATTTAATAAAAGAAACCAATGAGAAATAAGTCTCCTAGAAGACTATTGGGCAGCCTCCCAAAGGGTCCAATGAGCATTCAGAAGCCTCATGGCTTGCCTGATTCCTATTGGCCAGGAGACAAAGGGGTCCAATGAGAGTTTTGTTTAATTATTTAATTATCTAAAGCTCTCACAAAAGGGGAAAGGGGGACACATGTCTAAAGGCTATCACTTATGCTGCTTAATTCCTATTGGCTTGACCTGGGGAGGTCCAATGAGGCAAAAGCCAGACCTTTTTAGCAGCTAGGGCTCGCCCAAGAGAGAGAGGGGGCTGATTTTTGGCTTGGCATTGACACACACACACTCACACTTGACCATGTGTGAAGGAAGAATACTCTATCTCCTCCCAAGCTTTAATGGAGAGCTCATCACCTACTCCAAGCTTGTGAGATAGAAGCCTACATCAACACTCTCTTGGCATGTGGATGCAAATCCAACCAAGAGCCAAGCTTCAATGCATGCTCATCTTCTCTACCAAGCTAATTACTAAGCTAAGCTATGCTAATATGAGTGATTATGTGAGGAGATGTACATCTTTCTCGTAAGATACTTCTTTTTCCTCTCAATCTACTCTCATACCCTGCTAGCTCTCACCATCTTCGAAGGTGTGTGAGGTCTTGGGTCTGAGAACGGGGATAATTCAAGTTGTGTTTGATTAAGTGTTTTGCTTGGTGTATGAAGCTTCCATCTTCATTGCACTAGCTAGTCTTGAAGGAACACAAAGAATTGTATTGTACAATGTCTCTCTTGATGGGAGAAACCATAATACAAAGCCTTTTGGAGGGGGGACCGGCTCCATGCAAATCCGGTCCTCAACTGTTGTCAATAGCTTAATTGCTCTCTCTTTTGAAAGTATTGTCGATGCTATCTAACTAGGTGTTATGTTTTTTTTGTTGCTCTCTCCACCCAAGCACTCTTGTAATTCTCATTAGGAATCTATTCTAATGAAATGCCCACTATGTTCATGCTAATTTCCGCTACACATAAGATTTTAGGCCATTAAATGTTACATTGGTATCAGAGCTCAAGGTTTCTCTTTTCTTGCTCAAGAAGGGAGGTCCTCAAGCTAGCTACAAATGGTTGGTATTATTAATTGCCTGTGAGTAAGTAGAATAGGGATTTTTCAGCCTTGCAGTGCGCCTGCCTTTGTGCAGTTAACGGGGCATCACCGTCGAGAGCTATGGTCTTAATAGTGGAGTCCTACGGGGCTTGCCTATGGCTTAACCACTATTGAGCTATTAGAAGCTTGACAGGAGTCGGTGCTGTTTGGTGTCGAAAGACCCTCTCTTCTATTCCTTGCAATTAATGGTATTCGAGCCGCGGGTACAGTAGCTTGAGTGCTTTTTCTAAAGGGGTAAAGAGGAGTAGCAACTAGGGCTTGAAGTGCCAAAGTACACCTAAAAAGTTTACACCTAAAAGTTGTTAGAATGGCTGACAATAGTAAAGAGAGTGAAATTAATGTTGATAACTTTGATTTTGCTCATGAGCAAGCTACTAATGATGCTTCAATGCTTGTTAACTATCTTGTTTCTAGGCTTCAACAAGCCATGGGCAATCCATCTCTCCAAAGTGAAGTGCAACGGCAGCTCCGTGCTCACGGGATTCTCCAAGCTCATCACCATGACGAGAGAACACCTAGGAAGCCTCCTTGTGAGACTACCAAAAGAGGTCTCTCTCCGATTCGGGAAGAAGAAGAGAATCCATATGAAGGGCTCAAGAACTTACTTCTTGATGATGCATCTCCTTCCCAAAGGAGAACTCAAGAGCCTCCACCGAAGGAACGAGAAAGAAGCGAGTCTCCCGCCACCTCGGCGGAGATGGCTCCACGAAGACGGCGGGCTAAACGCTCTCCATCACCACCAAAGCGGAGAAGACCATCACACTCTTCTCCACGCCATATTCAAAGAGGGATGATAAAAAGCAAGAGAAGAAAAAGGCGAGAAAGAGGACACCCTCTTCTCCATCTTCTTCATCCTCTTCCTCTTATGAAAGCTATGGTGAAGATGACAAAGATCAAGACAAGAAAAAGGCGAGAAAGAGGTCACCCTCTTCTCCACCTTCTTCAAATTCTTCATCTTCTGAAGAAAGTGATGGTGCAACTTTTGAACCATCAAAAAGAAGAGGCCATAGGAAATCCTATGCCGCATGGAAGAGGTCGTCCAAGCTGAAGAAATTCAAAGAGGGAGGGAAGAGCATCTCTTTCCTTACCTATGATGGCACCTTCGGTGCTACAGACAAAGTTTTGGCCTTTATCCAGCAATTCGATGCGGCGTTTGGAGATGAGGGCTTCACGGAGTCCTCTAAGCTACGCCATGTAGCTATGCACTTTCAAAAGTCCGCCAGACAATGGTGGTCTAGCCTACGAGCCAACGGTGAAGCTCCACGAACATGGAAGGCTTTAAGAGCTTCCATTATGAAGCAGTTTTTGGCCACCGATGCCAAAGACAAAGTACTCACCGAATGGCGAAGCTTAAAGCTCTCTCCCAATGAATCCATCCACAAATATGTAGACAAGTTTTGGGACCTACAACTCAAAGCCACTGTCTTCAAAAAGTTGGATTTTGGAGAGCAAAAGCAACAATTTTGTGCGGGCTTAACCGAAGAAATGGCGGAGTATGTCAACTCCCAAAGGCCACGTACCATATCGGCGGTAATACACCATACTATGGTGGCCTCGCGAATCAATTTCCAAACGGGGGGTAAAAGAAATAATAAGCCCCCGGAAAACAAGGGTTCCAATGAGCCTAAGGGGAAGGACAATGTCCAAAAGTCTCCTAAGGGCAATTCCAACAAAGCTAAAGAGAAGGGAGTTTACAAAGGAAAGAATAAACTCTCTCCTGAAGAGCTTGAGCGTTATCGTAAAGATAACCGGTGTTTCAAGTGCGGCGAACAAGGGCATGCGTATCGCGCTTGTCCCCAAAAGAACAACCGCCAAGATCCTCCTAGAGCTTCTTTGGTTGAAATCCAAGAGGAGGAGATTCATCAAACTCACCACAAAGGATCTCCTCTATGCCATGCTTGGGGAAAGGGAAGAGAACATGATGCTTTTATTCTCTTTGACCCTGGTTCTACTCACAATTTTATATCTATAGAGTTGGCCACCAAGCTAGGCATACAATCCTACGAGATGGGAGATATCCTACCCGCAGACAGTGCCTTCAAGGGGCAAGAAGCTTCAGTCACTCCCTTAATCGGGAAATTGAGGCTTCATGTCCAAGGCTATGTGGACAAAGAGGACTTCTTTATCTCTCCTCTCAAGCATGAGGATGTAATCCTAGGGGCACCATGGTTTGACCGCCTGGCTGCCCATGTTAAATTTCCTGAAAGGAGAATCTCCTTTAAGTTCAGGGAAAAGGACATGTATATAGATGCTAGGGAGATGGGTAACACCATCCCCATTGTACATACACCAGCTTTCAACAAGTCAATAAAGAGCTCTATTTCCGTGTACATGATTTTTGTTAAAGATTCTCAAAATGAACCTAATGCTTTAGCAAAAGAAAATAAAAGCAACAAAAAGGAATTAGAGTTATCCAATTTTCTCAAGGGGTTTCAAGATGTCTTTATTGACGGCATCCCTTGTGAGCTACCTCCTAAACGAGGTAATGATGACCATGCAATTGAACTTCTTCCAGGAAGTTCACCGCCTAACAAACCTCCTTATAGAGTTTCTCAAGCTCAACAAGAGGAGATTATGCGGCAAGTGCATGAGTTAGTTGAGAAGGGCATGGTTAGGCCTAGCTCATCTCCATTTTGCTCACCTGTGCTATTAGTGCAAAAGAAAGACGGCACATATCGTATGTGTGTCGACTATAGAGCACTAAATAGGATCACTATCAAGAATAGGTTTCCCGTTCCACGGGTAGAAGACCTATTTGATAAGCTACAAGGATCGACCTACTTCAGTAGGATTGACCTAAAAAGTGTCTATCATCAAATAAGGATAGTTGATCAAGACATTGTAAAGACCGCATTTCGTACTACATTTGGTCTTTACGAATACATTGTCATGCCTTTTGGCTTGACTAATGCACCAGCCACATTCAATCGCTTGATGGAGAAGCTGTTCAGGCCTCATCGAACCTTCACTGGAGTGTTCTTTGATGATATTATCATCTACTCTAATTCATTGGAGGAACACAAGCAACACCTCCAGGTAATATTTCAAGTTTTAAGAGAGAATAAACTTTATGTTAATCGAAAGAAAAGTGAATTTTTCTTGCAAGAGATTCAATATTTAGGTCACATTATCTCTCAAGATGGAATCCAAATGGATCCATCCAAGTTAGAGGTAATAAAAGGATGGCCTAAACCAAGGAATCTTCATGAACTAAGAAGCTTTATAGGTATGTGTGCATACTATAGACGCTTCATAGAAAAGTTCTCACAAATTGCGGGACCATTACATGACCTAACAAAGAAAAATGTTAGGTATACGTGGTCTGCTAAGGAGAACAATGCTTTCGAAAAGCTTAAAGAAAAGCTTATCTCTCAACCTGTGCTTACACTACCGGATCTCTCAAAACCATTTGAGGTCCAATGTGATGCTTGTGGTGATTGCCTTGGGGCTGTTTTGCTCCAAGAAGGGCACGCCATAGGCTATGAGAGTCGAAGGCTCGACCCTGTTGAGCAAGCTCTAGGCATATACGAAAAAGAACTCCTTGCAGTTCTACATGCCTTAGACTCATGGAAGCACTATTTATTGGGGACTCCTTTCATTCTGCGAACGGATCACCAAAGTCTTAAGTACTTCATGACGCAGACCAAGCTTCCGACAAACAAATGAGGTGGGCAAATTTCCTTTCGCAATTTCATTTTCATATTGCTCACATTGCTGGCAAGCATAATCAAGTAGCCGATGCACTCTCAAGACGACCGAGAGTGAATGCGGTTTCCATAGCAACTCACAATGATCTATCTTCAATGATAGATGAGTATGCTATTGATCCCGATTTTAGAGATGTGATTTCAGCCCTTGCATTAGGGAAGAAAGAAGAACCATTTACTTTACAAGATGGTTATCTTCTCTATGGCAATAGACTATGCGTTACTAACTCACTACGTGAGAAAGTAATGTATGAATCTCATGCTCCCCCATATGCGGGGCATAGAGGGATTCAGTCTACCCGAAAGGGAATTGAAACATATTTCTATTGGCCTACCATGAAAGTGAACATACACGAGTATGTTTCCAAATGTGTGGTATGTCAAAAGACAAAATTTGATAGAGGGAAGCAACTTGGATTGCTTCAACCCTTGCCAATCCCTAATTCACCTTGGGAGAGCATATCCATGGATTTTATCTTTGGATTGCCTAAGTCTATCCATGGGAATACGGGAATATGGACGATAGTAGACAGGTTCAGTAAACAAGCTCATTTTATACCTGTCAAAAAGACTATCAAAGCCCATCAAATGGCAACCCTCTTCATTTCACAAATTTTCAAGTACCATGGCTTGCCAATGTCCATAGTGTCGGATAGAGATCCTAGAATGACCAGTAATTTCTGGAAGGGTCTCTTTGAGAATTTAGGAACAAGGCTAAACTTCTCTTCGGCCTATCATCCACAAACTGATGGCCAAAGTGAAATAGCTAACCTAACTATTCTCGATCTACTAAAAGCCTATGTAACGGAAGTAGATCAAAGATCCCAATGGGAGAAGTACTTACCTTTAGTAGAGTATGCTTACAATAACACTGTACATACTTCCACAGGAAAAGCACCTTTCGAGGTAATTGAGGGAAGATCAAAAAGTCCCTTGCTACTTAAGGTACATGGGAAGATCTTCGCTGCAGATGAGTATAGCCGAGACCTACAAGAATCTTTCCAAAAGATTAAGGATGCTATCTCTATCTCACAGCAAAGGCAAAAGGCTGCTGCTGACAAGCACAGAAGAGCCCAAGCCTTTAAAGAAAACGATTGGGTCTTGTTAAAGTTTCCCAAGGCTCGATTAAGGCACACGACGGGAAGAATCCTACGGGCCACCAAAAGTACTATGCTAAACTAGCAAAAAGGTACTATGGTCCCTTCCAGATTCTTAGGCCAATCAATGAGATGGCCTATCAACTTAAGTTGCCCAATCATTGGCTCATACACAATGCTTTTCATGTGAGCCTCTTAAAGCCTTACAAAGGAGAGCCACCTCAAGAACCAACTATTGAAGACCCACCGGAGATCGAGGACCACGAGGAGGTGCTGCAGCCCGAGTCCATTCTCCGACATGAAGACAAGGTATTAAGAGGTGGTAAGACTATCCGACGATATCTTATTAAGTTTAAGAATTATCCTTTTGAAGATGCTAGATGGATGCAGGGCATACAATTAAAGGATAACCTAAACCTTGTCAATGCTTACAATGCTTCCCAAGAGTAAGCAAATGTACAAAATGTTAAAAATGAACAAAATTTTTTGTCTTATAAGACTCTCTTTTTCTTTATTTGTGCACAAAAATGAAGTAGTATGCATGCTTAGATCAAGTTTGCGGAGACGACGTCTCCCAAACACCAAGTAGAGCTTGTCACTCTACTATGGAAGACTGATAGGACTAATGTGCAGACATGCTTGCGGCAGCCTCAGGCTCTCAAGCGCCAAATGGACTAGTCATCCATTATGGAATGATGTCGTAGGGTAACATAGGGATCCTCTACCCGCTAAGAAAAGGACTCATGCATATGCTTTATCTTCTCTACACCATAGTCGAGGACGACTATGATTTTAAGAGAGAGGTAATGTCATAATAATCAATATCTAATTCTCCTAAATGATTTTCTCATATTAAACTGATCATTTAATGTGGGGAAGTGCCAAGGGAGAAAAAGGTAGAATATTGGTTAAGCTAGCAGACCGGCCACAGTAGGGATCCAAAGGAGGTAAAATAGGGATCCAAAGGGGGGGCCATCTGCAAAAGAGCCATGTGAAACAATGGGCCAAAAAGACCCTAAGGTTCAGCCCATTAAGACTTCCAAAATGCTAAGGTTCCAAAATTCAAAGGTTGAGTCCAAAGGTCAACCCTAGGGAAAATTGGATGCTTTGTGTGTGCCCTAAAAGTCTTTACACATCCCTACATGGGAGGGGGCGAGCCCCAAAGCTAGGGGATGAGAGAGAAAGCCACACACACACACACAGGCTCCCTTTACACAAAGGGAATGAGGGACACATGTCAGCTTCCTAGGCCAGATGCCCACAAGGTGTGCCCAGTTCCTATTGGAAGACCCTTGAAGTGGACCAATGAGAATTAAGCTAGAGTAAATGTAGTTTAATTAATTTAAAAACATTTAATAAAAGAAACCAATGAGAAATAAGTCTCCTAGAAGACTATTGGGCAGCCTCCCAAAGGGTCCAATGAGCATTCAGAAGCCTCATGGCTTGCCTGATTCCTATTGGCCAGGAGACAAAGGGGTCCAATGAGAGTTTTGTTTAATTATTTAATTATCTAAAGCTCTCACAAAAGGGGAAAGGGGGACACATGTCTAAAGGCTATCACTTATGCTGCTTAATTCCTATTGGCTTGACCTGGGGAGGTCCAATGAGGCAAAAGCCAGACCTTTTTAGCAGCTAGGGCTCGCCCAAGAGAGAGAGGGGGCTGATTTTTGGCTTGGCATTGACACACACACACTCACACTTGACCATGTGTGAAGGAAGAATACTCTATCTCCTCCCAAGCTTTAATGGAGAGCTCATCACCTACTCCAAGCTTGTGAGATAGAAGCCTACATCAACACTCTCTTGGCATGTGGATGCAAATCCAACCAAGAGCCAAGCTTCAATGCATGCTCATCTTCTCTACCAAGCTAATTACTAAGCTAAGCTATGCTAATATGAGTGATTATGTGAGGAGATGTACATCTTTCTCGTAAGATACTTCTTTTTCCTCTCAATCTACTCTCATACCCTGCTAGCTCTCACCATCTTCGAAGGTGTGTGAGGTCTTGGGTCTGAGAACGGGGATAATTCAAGTTGTGTTTGATTAAGTGTTTTGCTTGGTGTATGAAGCTTCCATCTTCATTGCACTAGCTAGTCTTGAAGGAACACAAAGAATTGTATTGTACAATGTCTCTCTTGATGGGAGAAACCATAATACAAAGCCTTTTGGAGGGGGGACCGGCTCCATGCAAATCCGGTCCTCAACTGTTGTCAATAGCTTAATTGCTCTCTCTTTTGAAAGTATTGTCGATGCTATCTAACTAGGTGTTATGTTTTTTTTGTTGCTCTCTCCACCCAAGCACTCTTGTAATTCTCATTAGGAATCTATTCTAATGAAATGCCCACTATGTTCATGCTAATTTCCGCTACACATAAGATTTTAGGCCATTAAATGTTACATGGTAGTCTCACAAGGAGGCTTCCTAGGTGTTCTCTCGTCATGGTGATGAGCTTGGAGAATCCCGTGAGCACAGAGCTGCCGTTGCACTTCGCTTTGGAGAGATGGATTGCCCATGGCTTGTTGAAGCCTAGAAAAAAGATAGTTAACAAGCATTGAAGCATCATTAGTAGCTTGCTCATGAGCAAAATCAAAGTTATCAACATTAATTTCACTCTCTTTACTATTGTCAGCAGCCATTCTAACAACTTTTAGGTGTAAACTTTTTAGGTGTACTTTGGCACTTCAAGCCCTAGTTGCTACTCCTCTTTACCCCTTTAGAAAAAGCACTCAAGCTACTGTACCTGCGGCTTGAATACCATTAATTGCAAGGAATAGAAGAGAGGGTCCTTCGACACCAAAACAGCACCGGCTCCTGTCAAGCTTCTAATAGCTCAATAGTGGTTAAGCCGTAGGCAAGCCCCGTAGGACTCCACTATTAAGACCCTAGCTCTCGATGGTGATGCCCCGTTAACTGGACAAAGGGAGGCGCACTGCAAGGCTGAAAAATCTCTATTCTACTTACTCACAGGCAACTAATAATACCAACCATTTATAGCTAGCTTGAGAACCTCCCTTCTTGCACAAGAAAAGAGAAACCTTGTACTCTGATACCAATGTAACATTTAATGGTCTAAAAACTTATGTGTAGCGGAAATTAGCATGAACATAGTGGGCATTTCATTAGAATAGATTCCTAATGAGAATTACAAGAGTGCTTGGGTGGAGAGAGCAACAAAAAGCATAACACCTAGTTAGATAGCATCAACAATACTTCAAAAGAGAGAGAAATTAAGCTATTGACAACAGTTGAGGACCGGATTTACATGGAGCCGGTCCCCCCTCGAAAAGGCTTTGTATTATGGTTTCTCTCATCAAGAGAGACATTGTAGAATACAATTCTTTGTGTTCCTTCAAGACTAGCTAGTGCAATGAAGATGAAAACTTAATGCACTAAGAAAAACATTTAGCAAACACAACTTTAATTATCCCCGTTCTCAGACCCAAGACCTCACACACCTTCGAAGATGGTGAGAGCTAGCAGGGTATGAGAGTAGATTGAGAGGAAGAAGGAGTATCTTACGAGAAAGATGTACATCTCCTCACATAATCACTCATATTAGCATAGCTTAGCTTAGTAATTAGCTTGGTAGAGGAGATGAGCATGCATTGAAGCTTGGCTCTTGGTTGGATTTGCATCCAGATGCCAAGAGTGTGTCGATGTAGGCTTCTACCTCACTTGGAGTAGGTGATGAGCTCTCCATGAAAGCTTGGGAAGAGATAGTCTGCTTTGCTTCACACATAGTCTGTGTGTGAGTGTGCGTGTAATAATGCCTTGCAAAAATCAGCCCCCTCTCTCTCTCTCTCTCTCTTGGGCGAGCCCTCTTGCTATGTGCTCTTCCTCAACCCTCATTGGCCCTCCCCAAGTCAAGCCAATGACTATTAAGCAGCATAAGTGATAGCCTTATGACATGTGTCCCCCTTTCCCCTTTTGTGAGAGCTTTAGGTAAACTAATAATTCAATTAAACTCTCATTGGACCCCTTTTCCTCCTGGCCAATAGGAATCAGGCAAGCCATTGGGTTGCTGAATGCTCATTGGACCCCTTGGGAGACTGTCCAATAGTCATCTAGGAGACTTAATTCTCATTGGTTCTTTTATTAAGTGTTTTTAAATTAAATAAACTAGATCTACTCTAGCCTAATTCTCATTGGTCCACCTCCAAGGCCATCCAATAGGAACTGGGTACACCTTGTGGGCATTTGGCCTAGGGAGCTGACATGTGTCCCTCATTCCCTTTGTGTAAAGGGAGCTTGTGTGTGACTTTCTCTCTCATCCCCTACTCCCAAGGATCGCCCCCTCCTATGTAGGGATTTGAAAAGACTTTTTGGGTCACACACAAAGCATCCAATTCCCTTAAGGTTGACCTTTGGACACAACCTTTGAATTTTGGAACCTTAGCATTTTGGAAGTCTTAATGGGTTGAACCTTAGGGTCTTTTTAGCCCATTGTTGCACATGGCTCTTTTGCAGATGGCCCCCCCTTTGGATCCCTATTTTCCCTCCTTTGGATCCCTAGTGTGGCCGGTCTGCTAGCTTAACCAATATTCTAGCTTTTTCTCCCCTGGCACTTCCCCATATTAAATGATCAGTTTAACATGAGAAAATCATTTAGGAGAATTAGATATTGATTATTATGACAACTAGGGTGCACACAAGGCTAGGAAAAGCAAAAAGGGAGGTGGTCACAAGGACACGTAGAACAACCAAACAAAAGGTTATGCATGCCCTTGTGGCCACACCCCTTTTTGCTTGTCCTAGCCTTGTGTGCACCCCCCAAGGCCCGGGGGATTTACCATGGAAAACTTACCGCACTACGTAAGTGCAGGGGAGGGGGTTTCTTCTACAAGTTATATAAGCGTATAAGTTAGGGGTAGACCCCAATAATTTATCTCCCAAGCTTAAAAATAAGGGAGGGGGTATCATATTTATTGGGGGGGGGGGGGGGGGGGGGGGGGGGGGGGGGGTCAGAAAATGGAAAAATGAGAGAAAGTTTTTGTGTTTTAAAATGATTCCCAAAAGAGTTTTCCCTCGAACTTGTTAGTCAATAGTTGCAAAGATACATGCAAGAACTAACACTTCTTTGTATCAATTTCTTGTCTTCTAATTATAGTTCATTTGTTGAGGGATGAAAGCTATAAAGAGTTTGTATAGATGCAAATTTACATGCAGAACTGAACACAACTTTATAACCATGTTTTTTGAGTAATTTAGATGGGTCAAAATTGGACGAGTAGCTAGAGTGCAGGCTAAAGGGGCACATAGTTTGAAAGTCAAATTAAGATACATTGAGGGTACATATAGTTATCAATAGAAATGGATCCTTAGTATGTGTCCAATCACTATGTTGCATGCTCTTTGACTAGTTTTACTCAATTAGATCATGTGAGACCTAAATTTTATATGTAAGATAGGGGTATGATAGTTTTCTACATTGATTGTCGTATAAGCGTAGAAAAAGGGGTCATATTCCCTAATATGAATCGTATATTTGGGGTTTTATCAAAATTGTCCGCTTGCAGGTGACGTCCTGTTTTGTATATAGAGTGAATCCCCCGGGCCCCAAGGACACTTTAAAAGCTCAAAATTTGCTTGATTTCAAGTGTTTAGCTATAAATACACCCCCTTTCCCTCTGCCATTGGTAGATCCAATGGTTGCACATTAGACAAACATCATTTAATTTAAAAACATTAAGAAGATAAAGAACTTAATTGATTATGGACACAGAAGATACAAAACTTTGAATTGATCACGAAAAAAATGTTTGGTTACAAAAGTAGGGTGGGTGATATAAAAAAGATGAGTTTCACTTGGGTTACTGCTTGTGGTCTCGCCTCAAATGACGCGTAAGTTGCATGTCCTTTGGCTGTATAGTCACTCTCTTTGCATGTATGGCACAGAGGTTGGTATCCTCTTGCACATAAATGATGTGGACCTCCACCTAAGTTGCATTAGACGTTAAACAATAAATGTAGTATATGTGTTTACTAATCATATAATAAGTTTGATCAAATAAAACGGCCGTATTATACGATGACATGTCATTGAATTTGACCCTAAGTATTATTTCTTTGCACTTCAATTGAAGATTTCTTTGATCAAAGAAAAACTTTGATCGAGAGTTTATATATGCAACCACCGGTGCCTTCCATTTGCATTTCACACAATCAAGTATCAAATTGTTTGAAAAAAGTAATCCTCTTCTTCCTTTAAAAAATGGAGAATTTAAAAAAATAAAAAATTAAAGATTTTAGCTGTTTATTACATTTTTAAAAATGATATAATTAAATTTTAATTATTATAATTTATAGCAAAGTTTTTTTTGTTGCTAATTTTTAAATTGACTATTTTTTAGTAGTTTTAAAAATTAAAGCTATGCTCTTTGTGTGTTGGAGTTTTCTCACACTTAAAGAGGAGAAGATTAGGTTTTGTAACTATCTATCATTGTGTTGGAGTATATACTCACACTTGAAGATGGGTACGTATCGTAAATAGTGATTATTTTGTGCTAGAGTAAAAGTGTTTACTCGCACTGGAGATAATCAGTTGTTTCACTCAGATTAAGGTTTTACTCCCAAAATTTACAGGTTAAAAGTTTTTGCGAGATGAGAAACTTTACTCGAATATGGACCTGGACGGGATATAAATTAATGTTTATGATTTTTATTTTCTCAGATCTAGGTTGTAGTATTATCTTGTGTTTAAGCTTTATTGCTATTATGTTACACATTTCATACATTTATATAGGTTTTAATCATTTATTTTTGTTGTGTTTGAGTTTATCTTACACTTCAAAATGAATATAGAATCAAGGATTTCTTTGAGTCCTTGTGTTAGAGTGATATACTCACACATGGCAAAAGTTTGACATGGTTTTCAATTGAAGCTTTCTGACCGTACTTGATGTTTATCTTGTACGGTTAGAAGTGCTTCAGTTACGATAATGTTATCACCTTGCTATGTTAGAGCATTTGCTCATGTTAAGTATGGAGCCTGATTTACCCCTTGTAATTTTTTGTGGTAAAAGCGCACATTTGTAAGGCCCCCATTATGAGGAGAAGCCATCGTGCGTGAAGGAAAATCACTCACCGGAAATAAAATTTTCACGCACTTTAGGGGAAACTTTAGGGGCCTTGGGGACGGAAGCCCTCGAGACTTTTTTTTTTCCCTCGCCGGAATATTATGGCCGAGCGGCGATCGAAAAGTGGCCGACGGCCGGTGGTCGGAAGTCAATGGCTGGTGGCCGGTGGCCGAATTCAAAAGCGGATTTGTCTACACAAAGGCGGCCACACATGGGCGGATTGGAGGGTCCGATTTGGACTTATTCACACAAGGGCGGCTACACATGGCTGCCTCTCATAAGAGAGGGCAACCCTTCTGGCCTATAAAAGGAGGCCATTTCTACACACATTTCATAGAGTGAAGTTGATGCAACAAGGTGAGTGTGAGGTGGTGAGAGTGAAGCAAAGCGGGAGCTCCATTAAGGGTATAATCTCTTTGTAAACTACTTCTTGTTTTGAAGTACTAAAGCCATTGAGTGACTGCTTTCCCGTGGACGTAGCCCACATTGGGTGAACCACGTATATCGTGTGTACTCTCTCTCTCTCTACTCTATAATCTCTTGTGTGTGAAATCTATCTCTCTCCATCAAGTAATCTACTCAAATATCTATTTAGCTACGTCTTATTTCCTAACAGCTCACACTTTTGGGAATATTTTTAATTAAAGTTTCTTGGCTGTACTTGATGTTTATCTTGTATCACTAGAAGTGCCTCAACTACAATGATGTTATCACCTTGTTGTGTTAGAGTAGTTGCCTATATTTCTAAGAAGATATGCAATGATCAATACAGATTTTTTTTACAAATGTGATTTGTAAAAAATCAGGATAATGTAGCTACAATCCAAAATTGATCGTCATTAGTAACCATCGTGTTGAGTTAGAGTATTATGCTCACAATTTGAGATGGTCCGATGAGATGAAATATTGTTTAGGGTACGATTCTTATCATTTGTAGGTGTAATGTATGTGAAATTTATTCCAAAGACAGAAACAATGAATTATATTCTCTTTTTGGATGTGTACATACAATGGAAAATTGTTATTGGATACGATTGACTATGTACTATCAAGTTTTTGACATAATCAATTAATAAATTGTGTACTTCACGTGTGTCTAAGAAGGATCAACTTACAAATTACAAATGTCTACTTTTTACAGATCTCTCTCTTGCAACATGGTTTGTGGTCATGAGTGGACGTATGTGCATGAAATAGTGCTAGGACAAACTGTTTCTCACTTGAAGTCCAAATCTTATCACCATGTGTTCAATGGAAATGCTACAAAGATCAAAGAGCATTTTTTCAAAGCACCACGCAATTTCGGGCCTTGTATCTTGTCTCCACAAGACATATATGAAATATTTCAGGATTATGCCCGAAAGTTAAAGGTGATCCTTGAGAGAAAAAGTAAAGGGGCAAGCAAAAGTGATCGTACTCTAGAAAGAGTAGATCCAATGGATGAAGAAGAACCTGTTACAAATGAGGAGAGGGTTTCAATGTGCACTAAGAATAGAGAGCACAATTTTCCTAATCTTTGTTCCCAGAGTGAAGTGCACGGTACAACATCCTTTGAAGTAGGCTCATCTAGTAATGCATCTAATTCGAAGAAAAATTGTATCGATGGTATTGGAAGAGGGATATCTACAGATCAAACACTCCATCAAGATTTTGATAAACAGTGGTTATACATGCTACATTTAAAGTGGACGCAAGTATTTCTTGCATGTGGTATTCCATTCAATGTAGTACACAAATCTATCTTCAAAGATGCATTGATGAGAACCGCCAAAAAAGTATTTGTGATGTTGGATTATAATAAAATGTATAGAGAGTATGTTCACAAAGCCAAAGATGAGGTAGAAAGAAAGCTCAAACGTGCAGTGTTGGAATATGTTCCTACCTTTTGGTGTACTATAGCTTTGGATGGATGGACCAATTGTCAGAAGAATATTTTAGTCAATGTGACGTTGATTTGTCCCCGAGGGTCAATTTTTTCAGAAGCCATTGACACACACTGGAAAGCAAAAACTATTCCCTTTCTTTTGAAGATCTATGAGCATGCCATATCAAAAGCTGAAGGGCCAAGGAATGTAACAACCAACATCAAATGCACAAATGCACACGCCATTACACAACAAAAATGTAACATGCCGTTACACAGTGCAACATTTGCTTTGGATCCAGAATTTCAGCTCCATGAACAATCCTCCAATTCTAAAGTGATGCCTGGTTTCATTATACAAAGGGACAAATCAAAAGCTAAAGATCAATTTTTGGGATTTCTATCTTTGCCTAAATCTAGAGTTTTATGTTTTTTTTAACAAAGGCTCTCTAATCTGGAGGATCAAGTGGCTCTGGCATGCAATTAAGTATGCGTCTCAGAACCCAATAGAGAGAATATACATCCATGGATTTAGAAAAGGGAGGAGGGTTGGTGGAGATGCACTTCGGAGCATCCCAAGGGTAGTCTCGAATGTACTAGAGGGAGAGAGTAGACTTCAGGGTTTTGCAGAGCATCGAAAGAAACATTGATACATTTGTAGATGAAGAGAAAGTTAAACTTCACTCTTCAAATGTGCCAAGTGTATACTTTATTTTTAGCTTTGTCTCTAATATGTAAAGAAAACTATAGTGGATAGCAATACTCTAGATATGTTTGTATATTTTGTCAACTTATGAAGTATGAGCATTCTCATACACAACACAAAGTGACAAACTTCTACCCCATTTCTAAAGTGTGAGGAAGTTACCTCTACACATCATGAGTGGGATTCTACACTCCTTATGACTCTATCTAGAGTGTGACCAATAGGTATACACAACCCAAGACAAAGTGCTAGTGTCTATCTATTCCAGGAGTGTGACTATGTTGACACAATCTTAGAATAGTCCTACGTCTTTGCAAACTAATTCTGTGTGCGAGGAGAACCTCTAGCACAACACATATTAGTAGAAAAAAAAGCTAAAAACAATATTGCAAGAAATATTTTACGTGCTCTTTTGTCTCTGATCACTTTCCAACATGCAAAGAGTATTGAGCACTCTTGTGATCAAAAGCGTGTATATATCAAACGGTCTTCGATCCTTTTTAGAAACACCGTATAATCCAAATAATATATAGAGTTTTTATTATATGTTCGTATAAATGCAACCCAAGCCTCTGTGGCTTCTTGAATCACCTCAAGCGCCATTGCTTGCATTCTATATTGATTTCCATAACTTTGGAGCACCTCCTTCACCGTGTGGGTAGAGAGAGCTCGTCAAATGAGCACCTCGGTTGTCTTCTGATACTGCTGAATTTTTGCAAATGCTCTAGCAGCTTTGCTTCGACAATGGGGTTGTCTTGGGGGCACTTGCACATTTGTTGGTGGGCAATGCTTGGGCTTCTTAAAAAAACTTAGATTTACAAAGATTTACATGCATCATTGTTTGTGCACATCTGTCACACGTGTCAAAGCAAGGGACTTTCCGTACACTGTGTGCGAGTTACAAATGGCTGCAAGCACACAACTAGATTAATCTAGAAAGTTCAAGAGAGCAAGGGTGTGTCACTCACCACCCTATGCTCGCCTTCATGGAGGATTTCTGACCGCGAAGAAGAGGGAGCTACTACCGTGCCACACTCAACCCCCTCGCCACCACCGTGCCGTTGTAATGCTCTCTCTCTCTCTCTCTCGCGTACATGCACACACACACAAGGAGACAAAGAAGAAGATGGAGATGGAGCAAGAGCACTCTTCAATTGCAAAAATGAGAGATTGAGTGATTTTTAGGTTTAGGTGACTTTAATATGAGCTCGCCCATTCACACTTGGGCGCCCATGTTTAGCCAATTAACCCTTGAATGTTCCAGTTAGAGTGCACCTCTCATCAATGATCACTCTTATCCTTTTCCTATTGGACCAACAGGCCTGGTCCATGACTACTAGAAGTGGAAGTGGGTGGTGGTTAATATGCCCCCCTTCTTGATGTAGATTCCACCCTCAGAATATAACAGTGCAGCATTGGGATCCATGATAGGATTAGCAGAAGAAAAAAAACATTGTGAAAGCTCAAAGGCAGCATGTGCAGGCATGCAATAAGTGAGATGCATACATGATATTCTAGGAAATGCAAAAAAAATCATGAATTGTAACATTATCAACTAAACAAGCGTAGTACCTGAATAAAATGCAAATGAGTTAAGGTCTATTAGGTTGACTCTAAGAGAAGTACACAAGAGCTAGGGCTAAAGTAAGTACTAGATTGACCAACATTAATTAAAAAAATGTCGACTAAAGAGTAGTTAGCCCTAGTAATGCTCGTCGGGATCTAAAGACTAGTGATCTTGTCACTTATACCACTTAAGTGTGATCAACATAAAATACAAGGAAATTTGTGCTATTTGCTTTTTTTTTTTTTGGTTGCCATAGTTGCTACAAGTAGCTAGGGGACTCAAGGTCTCAAATACGAGCTGGGAGACTCGAGGTCTCAAATACCAACTTGAACATAAACTAGCCGGGAGACTCGAGGTCTCAAATACCAGCTTAACACATGGACTTCCACAACAGAAGTCACACTTAGGTGGAATAATCTTGAGAGAACTATATCCTCATAGCCTGAAACATTACTAAAGTTACTACAATTAATAGACTATTTAGGAATTAAAGTCAGCAATTAAGTGGCCTAGTTTAGCCTAAGGTCATGATACCTATTTAAAGCCAACTAATAGACCAAACTCAAAGAAAAGACCAAGGTACTAGAAGTTTGAAAAAATTATAGCATCTAAATTGGCAATGTCACAACTTCATAAATTTTATGCATTGTTAGAAACTAAAATGACAAGATGCAAACATGTAATTTTGGAAAGCATAGATAAAAGGAAGTAATACACTTGATATAATGGAGAACATCCATTGTAACATGTAAAGATCCATTATCGTTGTCCTTCAAAGGCATCCTTATCTAGTCACAAACTGCACATAGTCACCACCAAACATACACCTTCCAGAGGCACATCAGTGGGAAAAAAGAACTTTGCTAATCACTAAACTTTAAAACAGAAACACTCCTATCGTATAATCCTACCTACCCTCCATCACTCGAGTGATGAGGATCAAAGTAATTGGAGAGTGGAGAGCTCGGTTGGTAGCTCTAAGGCTAAACCGCCATCCTCATCATCAAGGTAGGTGTAATCCTCTTCGGTAAGGCTGTGTGTCTCATCTGTCCAATCACCATTATCGTCCTCGTCCTCTTCCGTGTAGAATAGTATTAGGAATTTCATGAGGTGTGCATACTCAACCTGGGCAAAAGGGTAAACTTGGGCAATTGGGAAAACTGCCTGGATAGAATAAGGATCTGTCATAGTCAAGAGATGGACCAACCACTCTAACTCCTCAACATTTCTCTCACAATCGAGTGTTTCAACCGAATCCCATTCAGAGGAAATATGAAGATAACATAAAGCATTAGTTGGAATATGTAAAAAGAATATTCGTAAGAATCAACCATATCTGTGAACATAAATAGAGGATAGTTAGGTGTTTGATGATATAGGTTTCTGTTTTAGTGTACCTGATGTGGCATGTGTAGGTTTGGGTCAATGATTTTGATTAGTATTGTGCACACTCGCTCGTTTGCTAATTGCTCTTGCTCTTTACTATATATATATATATATATATATATATATATATGTTTTAAACTAGGGTGGTTAGTTACTATATAGCTATATATATACATTAATCCCTAAAATTGGAAAGTTCAAGGGTCAGGGAAAGAAGGGTAAGAGGGAAATAATTCAATAGGCTAACGTGAATGAAGACTCCCCCCTTCCTTGGGTAGATCATAATTTAAAAGTATGTCATCACCTTTTGGAATCAGTTATTCCAATTGGTAATAGGTGAGGTTTTTAGCCAATAGTTCTCTATTACCTTGGGTGCCTCATTAAGTTGCAAGGGTAGTAAGGTACTCTCCCATGAACGAACTTGAAGTAGTGCATCAGGTAATAATTGAACAATGGGAGGTGTCGAATCTTTTGTAGCTTCATGGAGGTTGCATGTGGTACGTGGAGGTTGTGTAGAAGCTTTTACCTCTATGGATGCATTATATGAGGAGCTAGAAGCTTCATGGAACTCCCCCTTTCCTGAGCTAAGCCGAATAGGTTGGTTTTGCCTTGGAACCCATACTAGCTTTGGAATAGGTGTGTAGCATTCTGTTATCTTTCCCTTCCCATGGTCTTCCATCGGCTTTGGAATCACAAGGTTTGACTCACATGGTTTCATAGTGGATAGGGAAGGACACGATTTACGTTTAGGTACCCAAATTTGTTCATTTCTATCATAGTATCCTTGGGTTTCTAATAGTTGTTTGGGAATCCAACATGATTTGGTTTTCACCTTCTTAACCTGAGTGGACGCCTTCCTTCGAGGGTTCTTTTGTGAATTAACTTAGACCATAGGGGGGTCCGATAACGATACCTTGGGGAGCCATTGATATGTACCCTTGGTCAGATCACGTGGAGCCTTTGATGTAGCACTGTCTATCATAGCCATGGAAGTTGAAGCTTTAGAGAGTTGTGCTACTGGCAAGGATATTGTGACTTTTTGGATTGGCAATATTTTGTTGTTTTTTGTGTTGTGAAGAGGTGAGATTTCAGGTGTTATTCCTTGAGCCATAGGGCCATGAGCAAGTTTCTGCATCGTGATACTCTCGGTCTCCCAATCAATATTACATGTGGCTGCAAACATCCATTTGCACCCCAGGTTTATATTACCCTCCATAGTACCAACAGGCATGACCAAAAAGCTTTGAACCACGGTTCCATTGTCATAAATGATAGGAGTGTGTAGGATTCCAAAAATAGTGGCCGTCTTCTTATTGACACCCTTGACTTGGATGATGCTTGTGGATAGGTGTGGTTTTCCTAGCTGACACCAAACTCCATAGGATAACAAATTATGTTGAGCTCCTGTATCCAATAATGCGTTATATAGTACTCTCCCATAGAGTCTCATATTCCAATTAATATTCATCAATTTCTTCAAAAAATGCTTCCGTGATTCCCAGATTAGCCTCTTGTTGGCGTCTAAGATGTTGTTGTCTTTCTCGAGCCTCAACTCTTGCTTGGATCTTTTTAAGCTCTGCCTGTTCTTTGGATGCTTTCTTTTGATGGATGGCTTGTAACTCTTCGTGGCTTAGAAGATCATAGTACCTTTTGAATTCACTCCCATTGAGGAATCCAATGGTTTCAACTCCATCTAGAGTCTCCACACGAATGGTACCTTGCGGGGTAATTTCACACACTCGATATGGTCCTTTTCCCGCATATTTCAACTTTTTTTTTTGGTTACGCACTCCATACATAAGGACTTTATCACCAACATTGATATCTTTGTTCTTTAGATGTTGGTCAAACCATTTATTCCTTTTATCTTTCTCCACAAGTGCTATTCCTTTTATCTTTCTCCACAAGTGCATTTTGCACAGCCAATTGTCTTTCTTCATCTAACCTCTCAAGGATGTATAAGCGCTCAACTAAAGGGTTACCATCCCAACCTTCTTGTGAAGCTACATTGTTAGAACGTCATCCTAGCATAGGGAGGACATCAACATAATGTCAATCCGAGGAGTAGGATCCGGCTAGGGCATGGAAACACACAAGTGGCTTGTGCGTGCCAAATGGAGGATTAGAAGGTGAAACCTACACACAAAGAAAGCTATGGAGAGGGTATGATGTTGCTACGAGGAGTGAGCACACTACTTACTCTACCATTCGGCCTAATCTCTCATACATAAGCTTAATCATGCACTACTCTCTAATCAATCACTAATCCAACTCTAATCAAGCACACAATGAGCATAGAATAGCATAGAATGACCACACCGGGCACCAACACTCTACATAAGCCTACACACACTTAGGAGCATGCTTAAACAAGAGGGAAATATGAAAAAAAGAGAGAGATTAATCAACAAATCAGCCACTAATCTTTGATTAATCAAGCATTGATTACACCATGAGCAAATGAGAGAGAAGAGGTTAGAGTTTAGCTATTGGCATGAGGCCGAATCGTCCATGCACGCGCGTAGAAAGCTCAAGAACTCCATAGCCATCTCCTTCTTCACAAAGCTTATCTCAAGTGAGTAAGAATCCCCTTTCACATTGTGTCTTTTGAGTTATATACTCTCTAGGCTTTTTAGAAGTGGCCGGGCACCCAAATGGCCAAACTCACTTAATCTGCTATCTGCACTGCCTAGGATCTAAATATAGCTCAATGTTAACAACTTGGAACTCTTGAAGAGCCCAAAACATAATTACAACCCGCATTTGCTGTCATTTGACGGAAAATCCTAAAACTTAAGGGACCGTCAATTGTGACCGTAACTCCATAGATAGTCATCAATTCCAACTCTTCTCTATATCTGTTGCTTGTATTTGCTTCATCTTCATCTTTACTTAGCGTCCGCATCATCTGGCCTCGTTAGCATTTACTAAAAATAGTAAATAGCATCTTTGACTGGCCCGTTTGGCCATTGTTGACTTAGCCACCAAACATACATCCAGACTAGGAATTATAAATTTCCATGGCATAACTGCTTCTTGGCCATATACCATTCTGAATGGTGTACAATTAATAGCCACTTTGTAAGAAGTACGATAAGCCCATAGAGCTGATGTAAGCTTAAAATCCCAATCTGTACGATGAGCCTCAACTGTCTTTGTCAAAATGGAGATGAGAGTTTTGTTGGTACTCTCAGCTTGGCCATTTGCTTATGGATAATAAGGTGTAGGCTTGTGGTGGGATATCATGAAGTCTGATGTGAGTTCTTTTATCACTTCATTTATAAAATGGGTTCCATTGTCACTTCACAAGTTCAAAGGGGCATCCAAAACGTGTGATAATGTTCTCAAATAGAAACTTAGTTGTTGTCTTTGCGTCAGCTTTTCGTGTTGCTTTTGCTTCAGCCCATTTGGTCACATAGTTGGTAGCTACAATGATATATCGTGACTCAATGTTACACGCAACCGGACTAATCAGACCTACAAAGTCTAAGCCTCACTTTTCAAATGGTTGGGCTACCTTGATGGGATGTAGAGGCATCTTATCCTTCCTTTATGGCTTCTTAAAGCGTTGGCATTCATCACATCCCTTCACAAAAAGTGATGTATCCTTGAATAAGGTAGGCCACCAATAGCCTAATTGCAACACCTTTCTAGCTGTTAGTTCCTTTGATAAATGTCCTCTGTCTATACCCACGTGGACTTCTTGTAGTATGTATAAATACTCATCCTCACGGGCACAACGTTTAAGAATATCGTCCTTACCTAGCATGTAGAGAATTACTGCAATGAGAGAATAAGGTTCGTATTCTTTGAACAATTTTTGAGCTATGTCCTTACAAAGCTCTTTGAGTGGAAACCCATTAACTAGAAAGTTCACAATCTTCTCACTCCATTCACGCATGGTCTTGACTAGAAATAAGGAAGTATCGGAAAATTCATCATCGACTCTAGTAGGGGCTTCACCATTGGGTATGCAAGAAAAATGATCCGCCATGATATGTCTTTTACCAAGTCTCACCACAACGGTAAAATCAAATTATCAACCATTGTGTAATTCTTCTTGTGGAACAAGGGTTTATTTACTACATACAACAAGGCTTGATGATCCACATAGAAAACAAACTTGTTGGCAAGAAGGTAGTAGCAAAATTTCTTCACCACGTAAATCATAGCTAAACCTTCCCGCTCTTTAGTGGTGTAGTTTCTCTTAGCATCATTCAGTTGATGACTTGCAAAGCTAATGGGGTAGTCCAATTTATGTTCTCCTGGTTGAGCACCCAATAGCAAAGTATGATGCATCAATATGCACATGGAAAGCTATATTCCAATCGGGTACTCGAATGGGAGCGCTTGTCAATGTTACCATATACATGTGCTAGTGATGTGTGTGAACACACTAGGATCGCTGGGGCATTTTTTTCCTCTTTAGGAGGTTTTTTCCCCCATGCATTTTATATACGCCCATCACTCTAGGGCTATCGATATTTCCATTGCACACTAAGTAACACACTCTCTATTGTGTGCCTTGAGCTTCCTTCATCTTCTCCAAGCTGTGTGAGTTTCTCTGCAACCCTAATTCCAACAATTGGTATCAGAGCAGGTTACGTCCTCCCGGGCTTAGTCACCAGCTGCTCCAGTGCACGCCTACTCACTTTCTCCGATTACAATGCGGTTTGGCGAGCGCTTGCAGGTCGACAAATATTTTGGTACAAATATTATGTATGTCTTGGTTTTGAAAATGTAGGCGATGTTGAGGATGTTGCAGGTCTTGCTGCAAGTATTGCTGCTATTAGAGTTGTTTTGCCTACGGAAGAACAAGCTCGTTGGGATGTAAAGGATGCGTAGGCTCATGCATTGATTGCATTATCTATAAAGCACACCATTATTCCTCACATCCGTTGAGCAAAATCTGCAAAACGGGCTTGGGATATTCTAGCAGGCCTTTATGCAAAACGCAATGAAAATTACTTTTCTACGAAAAGAGTTGGAGTCGAAGATTATGCATGAGGAAGATGATATGGACACTTTCCTTGCTAGTGTCAAGGATATCAATGAGCAACTTATTTCTGCAGGTGAGTCATTTTAGACAGTTCCCTTGTGCAGACTGTTCTTGATGCCTTACCAAATTCTCACCAGACTTTTGCTAGTACTTGGAGACTTATGACCCAAGGAAATCGAGAAGTTTTCAAGTTTGATGCATTATGCACATTGCTATTGCAAGAGTCACTTTTTAGAAAAAACAGGACTAGACAGCGTGCAGTTGAACACGATTTTATTGCTTCTCAAAGAAAGGGTGGTAACAACAATGCAACCACTTCTTATGGTTCTACTGCGAGTGGCAAAACTTCTGTTCCTAATGGTTCTGCTGACAGCACTTCATTTGGCAATTCTGGTGATGAGGTCAAAAAGAAGATTCCATTATTGTAAAGCTAATGATCACTTGATCAAGCAGTGTCCTAAGTTGAAGTCCAAAGAGGCTAAGAAGAAAGAGGATGGTTCCACTGCAAATGTTGTTTCTACTACAAATGCAGCCATTGTTGAGCCTTCAGTGAAAGGAGAATGTGATGCTGATGTCGATGCAGAATGGGATTTTAGCACAGAGTGCACTTACAATACTGTTGTCCATGATGCATGCTTGTCAGTTGCTGCAGATTCACATGTGTGGTATTTCAATAGTGGTGCTACAAAGAACATTACCTCACATCGTGAATTGTTCACCTCTCTCGAGTCTATCCCTCATGGGAATTCTGTCACTTGTGCCAACAATGCCTCTTATCCAGTTCAAGGAGTTGGAAAGATTGTGCTTACTACTGCTAATGGAAGTTCTTTCACACTTGTTGATGCACTTTATGTACCTGGGATCAAGAAGAATCTTTTGTCTGTATCTGCACTTGCTAGACTTGGACTTGTAGTCAAATTTGTGGATGACAGATGTACAGTTCATGATCTCAGTTTTGGTGATGAAACTGTTGCATCTGGGCTTTTGTGCCGTGGGCTGTATAAGCTCACTTTGTATGACAAGTGTGGACAAAATTTTGCAAATTCTGTTGCAGATTCAAGGGCTATTTCAGATGCAAAACTTTGGCATGCACGTTTTGGTCATCTGAATTTTGCCAGTTTGCTGCGTTTGCAGAAATCTGATATGGTTGCTTCTTTGCCACCTCTTGAAGCACCTGTCAAACATGTTTGTGAAGGCTGTATTTTGGGTAAGTTGCAGCGTTCAAAGTTTCCAAAAAATGGTTCAGTTCGGGCCACATGCAAGTTGCAGCTTGTGCATAATGATGTTTGTGGACCCATGCAAACTCCGTCCTTGGGCAATTACCTGTGCGTCGTGACTTTCATTGATGATTACTCCAGGCATGCATGGGTATTTCCGCTTAAAGAGAAGTCCGAAGTTTTTATGTGCTTCAAACAGTTTCTGGCTATGGCTGAAAATGTCTCGAAATGTACTATGGGCACCCTCCGTTCTGATCAAGGGGGGGAGTATATGTCTCATGAATTCAATGCATTTCTGGCTAGTCGTGGGATAAAACACCAAAGTACAGTGCCTTATACACGTAAACAAAATGGTATTGCTGAGAGGAAAAATAGGTCACTTACGAAAATGGCACGATGTATGGTCAAAAGTCAAGCTTTGCCGCATTCTTTTTGGCTTGAGGCCATCATGTGTGCCACTTATGTACTAAATAGGTGTCCTACAAAAGCTTTGCAGTCTATTACTCCATATCAAGCATGGCATGATAGAAAGCCTTCTATTGAGCACATGCGTGTTTTTGGCTGTTTGGCATATGCTTTGGTGCCACAAACACAGTGCAAAAAATTGGATGATAAGAATGTCAAATGTATTTTTGTTGGTTATAATGCTGAAAGAAAAGGTTATAGGTTGTATCATCCGCAAACAAAACGTATTTTGGTTTCACGAGATGTAGTGTTTGTGGAAGATTCTGTTCAGCCCTTGCTGTCATGTACTAGAGACAATAATGTAAGCTCACTAGACATTTATGACACTTTGTTGCCTCTTTTCAGTGGGGGGTAAAAATACGAATGTAAGTTCCAATGAGGCAAATGTACACCCTATGGGGGTTTTTGAAAATGTTACAGATCAGCCAATTATCGATGCAGATGTACATGATGTACTTGATGAGGAAAGGGCTGAAAATGAGCATGCTAGAGGTATGCCAAAATGGCTGGTGCACACTTTACGTGACACTAAATTGGATGCATCTTTGTCCAGTTGTACTCGTTCAGGCTCTTGCCATGCATCTTATGCATCACATTGTTATGCTTTGTCTGTGTCTAGCTTACATGATGTTGAGGAGCCTCTGTCTTTTGATGAAGCACAGAATTTAGAAAATTGGATGGCTGCCATGCAATCAAAATATGATGCACTTATAGAAAATGACACATGGACTTTATGTGATTTGCCTCCTGGAAAAAAGGCCATTGGTATGAAGTGGTTTTACAAATTGAAACGCAAGCCAAATGGTGAGATCGATCGCCATAAGGCTCGACTTGTTGCAAAGGGTTATGCACAGCAAAAAGGCATAGATTATGAAGAGACCTTTGCTCCCACTTGTCGTATGACTACTGTGCATTTTCTATGTGCATTGGCAGCTCATTTTGGTTGGGATGTACATCAATCAGACATTGTTAATTCTTTCTTGAATGATGACATATTTGAGGAAGTTTATGTAACGCAACCTCGCGGTTTTGTCAAGAAAGGACAAGAGGACAAAGTGTGCAAATGTAACAAGGCTTTGTCTGGGTTGAAGCAATCTCCTCGTGCTTGGTATGAGAAAGATGACACTCATTTGGTCAAACAAGGCTTTTGTAATAACAGTCCAACAGAAAGCACATTGTATGTAAATCGTGAGGGTGATGTACTTCTCATTGTGGTTCTTTACGTAGATGATTTGCTGATCACTGGACCCAATGAGAGGCATATTGCTGAATTTAAGGCTGATTTGAATGCTACTTTCAAGATGAAAGATTTGGGGTTGTTGCATCATTATTTGGGCATACAGTTTAAGCAGTGTGATGGTGGTATTGCCTTGTGTCAGAACAGTTATGTGAGACATTGTTATGTAAGTTTGGACTTGAGGATTGCAAACCTATTGCCACTCCCATGGAAACAGGTTTGAAGTCGAGTCTACATGATGTTGGAGATCTTGTTGATGTCAGTCTTTACCAAACTGCTGTTGGCTACCTCATTTATGTATGCAACACGAGGCCATTATTCACTTAGCAATCTCACAGGTCAGCACATTTATGCATAGCCCAGGGTCTAAGCATTGGTAGGCTGTCAAGAGGATTAATCACTACCTTAGTAGCACTTTACATCTTGGCTTGTTTTATCCAAAGGGGGGATCATTGCCACTAGATTTACATGCTTTTTCGGACTCAGATTGGGTTGGTTGTTTTGACACACGAGTGTCCACTAGTGGTTTTTGTTTCATGCTTGGCAGTTCATGTATATCATGGTTGAGCAAGAAGCAACCTACTGTGGCCACCTTGAGTTGTGAGGCTGAGTACAGGGCAGTCTTCTTAGCTACAGTTGAGTGTGTATGGCTCAGATGCCTTATGGTTGATTTGGGTGTTGGACAGAACACTGCCAACACTATCTACACTAACAGTCAGAGCGCATTGGTAGTTGTGAGGAACCCAGTTTTTCATGCTCGCACAAAGCACATTGAGGTGCATTACCACTATGTCAGGGAGAGGCTCTCAGCAGGATAGATTAGCTTGGCTTATGTGCCAACACAGGACAACCTTGCAGATCTTTTCACAAAGGCATTCTCTTGTGGAGAAGCTCAAAGATTTCCACAAAGCTTTGGGCTTAGTCCCCTTTGTGGACTGATCATGTCCTCAGGGCATGGCACTTCCCTTTACTCATGTGCCGACTCTCGTTCACCACATCACTCCAGGGGGGATTTTTTACCATATACATGTGGTAGTGATGTGTGTGAACACACCAGGACTGCCGGGGCATTTTTTCCCTCTTTAGGAGGTTTTTTCCCCTGTGCATTGTATATACGCCCATCACTCTAGGGCTATCAATCTTTCTATTGCACACTAAGTAACACACTCTCTATTGTGTACCTTGAGCTTCCTTTGTCTTCTCCAAGGTGTGTGCAAACTCTGCAACCCTAATTCCAATAGTCAAGGTCTTTTTCAATGGCTCATAAGCATTGCCACACTCTGCGGTCCAGTGGAACTCAATAAGACTCGCTTGTACAAAGGACAAGCTATCTCGGCAAAGTTTAAAATAAACCGTCGGTAATAACCGATATGGCCCATGAACCTTCGAACTCCTTTATAGTTTGCACGTGGTGGAAATTCAACAATGGCTTTAATTTTGCTCTCATATGTGGAAATCCCATTTTTGGACACTATATACCCTAAAATGACTTCATGTTTAACCCAAAATTGGCATTTGAAAGGGTTTAAGGAGATGCGATACAATCTACACTTCTCAAACGCTTTTTGTAAACATGAAAGACGTTCTTTCCAAGAGGAATAAACACAAAGTTCATCTAATAAAGCTTCGCAAAACTCCCTCAAATATTCTCTAAAAGCAGTGTTTATTAATCTTTGAAAGGTAGCAGGGGCATTCGTTAAGCCAAAATCCATAACACGAAATGCAAACACTCCAACTTTGATTATTAAAGCCGTTTTAGCTTGGTCCTCTAGTGAAATTGTGATTTGATTGTATCCAGAGTACCCATCTAAAAAGCTATAAGCTTCCTTTCCTACAAATCTCTCAAGCACATGTTTTCAATATGGCAAGGGGTAATGGTCCTTCCTAGTGGTGGCATTGACCTTCTTGAGATCCACGCACACTCTTAGTTTCCCTTTTTTTTTTGGCACAATCACTATCGGAGAAACCATTCTGAGTGCTCAATAGGGTATATGAATTTGCATTTCACAAAAAAAATTAATCTCTTCTTGAACGATCATTGCATATTCAGGATTCATTGGGTAGGGTTGTTGCTGAACTGGTTTAGCCATGCTATCCATGGGGATTGTGTGTTGCACCACGGAAGTTGGAATACCTTGCATATCATGATATGTCCAAGAAAATATATCCCTAAATTATTTGAGAAGTTCTTTAAGTACACCCTCCTCAGTCTCTGTCAGATCTTGGGCAATGAAAATAGGTTTGGACTCTTCTTTTGGGTCTGCTAACTCTATTTCCTTAACTATCATTGGACCATCATAAACTCCATTGATTCCATCGATAGGTTTTCTTTGAGCCTTTGTATACACAACCTTACGTTCCTCTGTGGTATAGGATTTGAAATGTGCAGGTGCATGGTGTAAGTCTGTGGGGTCCTGCTGTTCTGTGGATTGTGATTTCACTTCCGATTACTTTTGTTGTTGAGCTAACTCTCAATTTTGTCATCTCCTTACGGTACGGATCAAATTTGGATTCTCTGTAACCTCTAGTTGTGCGATGTCAATGGGTTGTGGACTACACCACATAACGCTTTGAAGGTATTCACCCCAGTTATCTATCAACTTCCGATGACCATCACATGCCCCTATATAATTAAGCCATTCTGTGATAGATTTCTTTTCATTTATTCTAGCACGTACATATGCTCAATATCTTTGCCTCATATATCTCTTACTCTTCTTGTCTAATTTTTTATTACAGTCAATCTATAGTGAAGAGTCACTAGATGAATCGCTACTTGTGTCTTTTGCTCCCTTGGATAGATTGTCATCTAGGGTACCACTAGGCTCTGAATGGTTTGTCTCCACATTTGTACTAAGATATAACTCAGATTCTTTGTCCTCAGAGTCAATTTCAATTGATGATTCTAACCCCAAATCATGTGGGCTATAGTCTTGTGAGACGCTACTGGTTCCAATGTCAGTCAAAACTTCGTCTTGTAGTCATCAGAAGCTATATGCATTGCTTTTAGCATATTTAAGGGTACGAGTGGTGGCATTTGATCCCCCTCAAGTGTTACCCATGTTTCCCCAAGTGTCTATGGTTACTGCTAAGTGGACCCAATCCACATTGTCCGACTCAGTCATCTCGGTTAATACATCCATATAAGGAGAATCTTCCCCAACGTCAGTGTCCACTTTACATGTGTAACAATACTGCAATGGGACCGAGTGAACTGTGGTGTAAGATCTATGATCAATTATAAACCTGTTTTCTAGAGGATGTGCTCGACCAGTTACAAGATCCACTTGAATGACAGAATCTTGGAGCTGCAAGTAGACATGGTTTTTAGACCAGTCATGTACCATTTTTGCTTCCCTCATGAATGAACATTCTAAGATCATCTCAAATGCCATAGTGTGCTTGGAGAAATCCATAACAATGAAGGTATTTCTTATCTTATGTCCAAAGACCTTGATATTGAGATCTTCTAGCATCAAAATAGGTTTAGCAATAGACCCATTGGCCATCTTTACTACTATGGTAGTGGTCCCAAGGTGAGGTCTCCCATAGTTTCCCAGCAATTTTTAGTCACAATGCTAACCCCAATGCCACCATCAAGGATTCCCTTCACAGTTAATTCCTTAGTAGTGATTGGTATGGTTGCATTGGATTCATCACCCTCAAATTATTGTCCCCATTGGTTAACAGGTATTTCTACAACAGGGTTCTCATCTAGGTTGGGTTGTGGATCTAAGTGTTCCTCCTCTATTGGCATCTCCCTAGCTCCATCCAGCTGTGAAAATTATGGTAGCCTGATCTTCAGTTCTACATTGAGGAAAGCTCGAAGAGCTAAGAATAGCTCGGGGTCTCCATATATTTTGGACATGATGGTGGTTCTAACTTCTAAAGCCATGAAATCCATCCATTTGGAAATATTTAACGGCACCTTTTGGGCTTCAGTCCCTTGACGTAGGGAAGATGGGATCTCCATTTCTTCGATAGGGTCAGGTAGTCCGTCTGTAAACATTATTTTCAACAAGAAGTGAGTACGCCTACTTTCCCATGACTTTAAGTCACTTTCTTCTTGGATGATACTAGGTATGGCTTGGGGTCTATGGACTTTGTGAGGTTGTTGTTGTGTAGGAAACAATGTGTCTATAATCTAGATCTGCCTAGGTGCTGGTTCTAGATCCCTTTGGGTATCTTCTACTAAACTCCTTAATTGCTTGATTCGCTCAATCTCCTTTATAGGGTTTGGATAAGTTCCTATCTTCTTCTTGGATCTTGGCCATTGTGGCTCATGAAGATCTTCCTTGTTGCTTTCTTTCTTAGTGGTCGTTTTGGTCTCCATGGTTTCACTTGAATCAGAATCCTCCTCAGTGTCGTTCATATATATGGGGTCGTCACCAGTCCCTATGTTGGCCTTTGAACTGGGGTTTGACTTTGCTTCTTTTTGCGATCTCTTCCTGTGTGTTTTCTTCTTCTTCTGAGATTGGGCAGTTGATGCCGTGTCTCTTTCCAAGAATATAATTTTGTTTTTGGAGCATCAATCGTGTGAGTACATTTACTGGTACCACAGGTGTACTTTGTGATGGCTCCTCGGTAACCTCAATCAAGTTTGATGTCATGATATTTGGTGCATTTGGATTATTTGGACATTGGGCAATCAAATGATCTATGCCACATTGATTACACATGAGTATCGGCATTGTAGACGTCCTCGCTTGATTGGTTTGCATTAGTGTGGCATTCTTTTGTAGCCTAAGAGGACACTCGGCCACATGATGTGGACCTCCACACTCATAGCATTGAAGAGGTGGTCTCTTAGCAGTGTAATTTATATTTTGGCCTCTTGCAGTAAGAGTAGCTACTTGATAGACAAGTTTGACTTGTCCCCAATAGTCCTCCATGTAGTATTGTGGACTTTCTTCAAGTGCATCAATCCCATAAGCAATATTAGGGTATATATCTTCCTCACAGACTTTCGAACAAGCGATAGAGGACTCGCAACCCACTTGATTCACAGAAGTGATTCTCAAATGTGGTGGTTGTAGTCCTAGCACAGGAGGTGGTAAGGGTGTTGTTTGAACAACATTTTGGGCCCTAGGACCATGTGTTGTTACGTTTGTTCACGAGGTGGGTTCGGCATCAATGCAGGCACTCGAGGTGTGTCTGTCCATGCTAAGGTTGGTCTATTGGCCATCGCACGCATAAATATTATACAATCCTTAGCTTGACAACCATATCTCCCACAGGCATTGCAATTCCCATTGAATTTTA
Source organism: Adiantum capillus-veneris (assembly GCF_014529385.1). Lineage (NCBI taxonomy): Eukaryota > Viridiplantae > Streptophyta > Polypodiopsida > Polypodiales > Pteridaceae > Adiantum > Adiantum capillus-veneris. The sequence goes on along the minus strand of NC_140943.1, from coordinate 111,130,685 downwards.
CTCTTAAAGTAGGGTATTCACTGGTACTATGTAGACCATAGCATATTGAGCACCATTGTTGCTTCCTTCTTGGATACATATGATTGCTTTGCGGAGCACGATTGTCTCTAAGACTCTCTTGAATGGCCTTGGTGAAATCTGCCAAAGTCATCTAAGATATCTTTGGCTCCTTAGCAATAGGCTTTAGGGTCATTGGTTGATACCCCGATGCTTCCGAGCTAGTAGATTTAGGCTCAACAAACACTCTTTCTCCTTGAATCATTAAATGATCCTCCAATTGGATCGCATTTGTGGTGACTGATTCCTAGTGGTGATACCTCTAATGACTAGGCCATTATAGATATTCTCATGTCGTAATCCCCTAATGAATCTATCAAGAAATTGATTATTATTGAAGCACTCATTTGGATTACAATGAGAATTCAAATGCTTCAAGCGACTAATAAAGTCTCTCACCAACTCTCCTTCCTCTCGTTGGGCTTTCTCGAGCTGAGAGGCTACACCCCAAAGCACTCCCTCTCATATATATTCTTTCAAGAACAATCTCCTAAGAGTAGGGTAAATCTTTTTTTCTTCCACCCTTAGGGTTCTATACCAATCCCCAGCCTTCCCACTTAAGGTTAGGCTTATAGCATTACTCTTATGTAGGTCATTGTGTTCTCCTAGAGAATCACATATTTGTTCAAACACTTTGATATGCTTTCTCACATCCCCGTCTCCACTAAATTTTTGTTTGAGCTTGGCTATTTGTACTGCCTTACTTCTAGGCTCTCTATCAGGCATGTTACGTATATTCTCAGCAATAGATCGACCAATGGTTTGAGAAAATGTTGCCAAATGTCCTAAATAAGCAGGTATAGTGACCGCATGTGTAGGCACTCTCCTGGAACTACATGTGAGATGGGAGTTGGCCTTGGCCTTGGCATACGCACGGCCCTCGGGTCCCATACCTCGTATGGTGGTGTACCACGTGGTGATCCAAGGTTCATTGGTATGGACGTAGGCATAGCCGGTGCTGGATACGACATGTTATTGCTAAATGGTATGGCCCCACTTGAATAAGAGCTCGGATAATGCCATTGTGGAGTGTAAGCCCTTGGCATAATTGGGGGAGTGAGAGCTACGTGGGCATGAGGTGCAACAGGTACATAGGCTTGATGCACACCTGCAGGTATTGTTGGGGGCACTGTGCTACTAGGTAGCACTGCAATGCTAACAAACGAGGTCCAAGGTGTACTTTTTGTACTCATCATCACCGGAGTAGGTATCGTAGCCGTAGTGTCTCTGAGAGATAGATGAGCTAGATTTGGAAAAGCAAAACTACTACTTGTGGGTTTATACTGTACCTAAACTCCAGGCGACATAATATATGAAGGTCCATTGGACTCACTAAAGGAATTTCCATCTGTGATAGTGTCGGTTGTCTGGCCTTGCCCATAAGGCCCCTTAAAGGAATGTTAATCCCTTGGTTTTGCCTCTCCGACTGGATGATGCTGTGGATGACATTGCAAACGATCTGTTGCCGCTCCTCTAGACTTGTGGCTCTAGAAGTAAATTGTACAACTTCTAACCAACCTATATGGTATGTGTAACCCATGTATAGGGCAGTCAAGGTTTCAGTTTGTAGGTCATATTACCAATTTCGGTTGAGAAATAACCCTTCCAGGCCCGGTGTACTAGAGGTTTCCCTTGAGGTGGAAGCATTGTTGTTCCCCACAGTTTGACCCACATTGCCTACTAACTCAGAAGCTCTTGATTGCTCAATTGCTATGCCAGTTGTCCCAAGGTTCTTTCCCTTCATGGCTTGGCGTTGTTCTAGGAAACTCTCCATTTCCCTCTCCCTAGCCGCTTGCATATAGCGCTCAACTTCTTGCACCTCCGCAAGACTCCTACCATCGGGTAGTAGAACTTTGGGGGGTGATTGCTTTGCAGGGTCTTCCATCAAAGAAGGGGGTAGGATATTGACACTCTTGGGAAGTATAGGCTCCTCCTCAGATACCAAAGGCAAATCTACCTCTCCCTCACCTTCGTTAACTTCACTAGCCGTAGGTTCAGAGCGAGTAGCTTTACTAAAGGTTTCTATAAAGCGACTAAACACACTAGATCATGGCTGTGGGGCCCATACATGTATGTTTTCATTTACTTGCTTGGGGTTTGGTGTAGGATGCCCTTTTATAATATCGTAGTCAGATGAAGAGTCACTAGCCGCTATGTTTGGGTCTTGTGTTGTACTACCTTGGGTCTCCGCCAAAGGGCCCGGAACCTAAGGTAGGTGGGTATTGAGAACCCGCGTAAGTCAAAGTGCTCGCTAGTTTCTTGACCTCTAGAACACAACCAAAGCAAAGATGAATGTGTCTTTGGTACCCTATAAGCATCGGCGAATACCCTCAAAGGTTAACCGCTTGATTTTTTGGGTGTTTTGCACCCCGTTTTCACTCGTTTTTTGATGTTTTTTAATGTCTTTTTACAATCGGTTTTTGGATTAGAGCGTGTGATAGCTCAAAACAAGCGTATTGCTCAGGTGGTTGTGGTGTGCTTTACAACATAGTGTCCAGTTACACAAGCTTCAATGGTCCTCAAAAGGGTTGATTTTTACTTAGGCGTCAGGCTAAAATAAGTAAGTCCAAAGGGTGATTGAGGCCTGAGCATGGGCTTGGGATTGGGCTTGGGCTTGGGGAATGTTCCTGATCCCCAGGTCCTTCCTTTTAAATAAATCTTATTATTATTATTATTATTATTTTGGATAAGGTCACCCAATCGCGTTGCGCGTGCGCCACACACACCTAACCTACCCTACTTGCAACTAATAAAGCTACTGTTATACACTGTTTAACACAATGCTACAACAATTAATTAACTGACAAATCTACTTACTGCACCTTACAGATCTAACATTATAGATCTAATACCTTATCAACAAAAAACAATACATTGCAACAAAAAAATCTAACACCTTATTAATAGAAAACACTACACTGCAGCAAAAACAAAGGTCACAAATCCTTCTTAACAGCCACACACCTTCTTTCTTTACCTTTCCTACATCTCACATTGCACCACAAAGAAGGATAGAGTCTATTCGAGCTTAGTGCAGGGCATCTCCCCGGCAACTGTGCCAAAAATGTGCGCATTTGTCGCACATGTCAAAGCAAAGGACTTGCCGTACACTGTGTGCGAGCCACAAATGGCTGCAAGCACACAACCAGATTAATCTAGCAAGCTCAAGAGAGCAAGGGTGTGTCACTCACCGCCCTATGCTGAGCTTCGTGGGGGATTCCTCGCCATGAAGAAGAGGGAGCTACCGCTGTGCTGCGCTCAACCACCTCACCACCGCCGTGCCATCGCAATGCTCTCTCTCTCTCTCTCTCTCTCTCTCTCTCTCTCTCTCTCGCATACACACACACACACACTCACAAGGAGATGAAGAAGAAGATGGAGATGGAGCAAGGGCACTCTTCAATTGCACAAATGAGCAAATGAGTGATTTTTAGGGTTAGGTGACTTTTATATGAGCTCACCCATTCACACTTGGGCGCCCATGCTTAGCCAACTAACCCTTGAGTTTTTCCAGTTAGAGTGTGCCTCTCATCGACGATCACACTTACCCTTTTCCTATTGGACCGACAAGCCCGGCCCATGACTACTAGAAGTGGATGCCGTTGGTTAACATTGTTGGCGGTGCTGCCTCCTCTAGCTCCTTATCGTTCTCCTCGCTCATTGCCTCCCGATCTTGTGCTTTAGGGGAAGCTCCTTGCCCACATGATAATGTCTTTCTTACCACTGACACTTGTGTGTGGTGGGATCTCAACATGTTTCCAAAGGAGCCTTTGTCTCTAACTCACTGCATGTATGCATCACTCGAGCTTGAGCCGCCCCCTTGCTTGTGCTTGTTGGCATGGTGGCTATTTCCTTTCACTTGAGGATGATGATTCCTCTTCTTCTTCCTGCCATGGTCCAACGTGCTGTTTGAATCTTTGATGTGGTGCCTACTCTTGCTGTAATTGTTGCTCTTGTGTCTGCCGCTCATGAGCCCGTGATGAGCCCTCTCTGTAACTACCTTGCCCAGAGCTTGAGGAGCACCAAGAATTTCCAAGTGTTCACGGATGTTTTCTTGTGTTTTTAAGCCACGCCAAATTCTCACAACCTTAGAGAGTGTTTTTGTTAGCAGGGGGATTCTCTTTGGTGGTTTGTTTGGTGTGTGCCATGGGGTATGGTGGGAGCTCACCTATGGAGAAAAATGAAGTGACAATTGAGTGGATCTTATATTTATAAGGGCCCATTTTAGAAGGTAAAAGAACTAGTTGAACATCTCTTACAATACCACCACCATGTCGAGCATTTTTAAAGTATGTCTCCCTAGCTCGAAAATGGGACTTCTCCTTGCCTTGAGTGCTAAAAATCTTAAGAGAACCACATTTGTGCTAAAAAATGCTCCATGTGAAAACAAGATATGTTGTGAGAAAATGATGCAAATTATGAAATGAAACAATCTCTTTTAATAATTTCACTATGTGACATGACTAACCATGTAATGTGTGATGTTATTTTCACCTTAAGCAAGGGTAAAGATCTTGGTGAAATCCACCAACACTTCTTGAAACGATTGGCGTTGCTCCTCTATTGTGCTGGCAAGACCCATAAGCTTGACCATTCTACAAAAGTATCACAAACTTGCTTGGCTTGTTTGTAAGCTCCCCATTTGAGTCATTGTTAGTAGTAGCTTTACATAATTTCTTCCAGAGTTCCCAAAGGTTAGCTGCCTTGTGGTTAGAGTTGTTTTGAGCGTCATGCGGGCATGGGTTTCCCTGTGTTGCTTTCTTCAAGAAGTGTCTGGATCATGTCCACTGATTGACACTTTTTGGAATATCTCATGGGCCTCCCCTGTGTCCTTTGCTCCTCATTCCCTACCTTCATCTTCGACATCAAAATTACGATGCAATGCTTCATCTCCATCCTCTTGCCATGGAAGCATTGACTGTCCTTTGCAGAGTTCTTTTGTGCTTTTGTATGTTATGTTTGTATCTTTAAGTGCAAAATGGACAAGGATAGAGTGAAGAAGCCCCTTGTTTACAACTAAGAAAACACTTTATGGTCTTTAAGTCCCCACCCAAGTGCCACTCCACATCAAAGCTACCAAAACCCTCAACCTCCAACTTCTCACCTGGAAGTTGAGAGTGTATTACTTTTGTAATCGATAGAGTTCTCTAAAAAATCCATGATAGTACTCCATTGGTCTCTTTGGGCACCTCAATAGCATCTAACCACCCACCAAATGTCTTTCTATGATTGCACACTGAAAGATTGGGTGGGAATGACTCAATTGAATCCCTTTGCTTGCTTTACAACATGGCTTCATTCATTAAAGTGACACTTAACCTCTCTAACCTTTGACCTTTCATTATTTGACACTCATTGAGTTTCAATACAAAGGTGACCTTTGTGCCAAGCACTACAAAGCAACTAGAGGCAAGACCTTAGACTTCAAAGTCTCTGATAAGAAGAACACAACCAAAACTAAGAAGTATATTGTGTCACCTTCTTGAGGTAGCTCGTAGAATATAAGCATAGCTTGTTGAAGCCTTCTGAGGGCCACAAAAATATTGTTCCATGTTGTGTAAGGAAAGCCCTTCTTCGAAGGTCTTATTGAGTGTTGCCTACCTTTTTCTCTTGCCTTTGTTGTGTATGAAGCTTAAAATGAAGCTGGCATTGTGTCCTCTATGTGTAGGTATGTCCCAATGTGGGAGAACACATCTTCATTTGTTGCCTTCTTTGGAAGGTCGACCTTGTGCAGAACGAGAAACATGTTCTCCACAATGCCATTCTCTTGCAGAGTATCCTTTAGGAGTTGAAAAATAGCCGTGTAGGCTTTTGTGTTGACCACAGCCTCATTAGAAGCGCGTTTCACATCATCTTCACTAACCACATTTGCCAATTTACACATAATCTCCTTAGTGGAGTGCATACCTAGTGTTCTTCTCCCCAGGTGAATGTGAGATAGAAACCACATCGTTGGTATTAAGACAACTAGTGAGAAGATTGACTCGATCATCTTGGCTTATTCCATGGCATGCCTCTTGAAAAAAGTTTGTGGAAACCAACAAGATAAATGTTGGGAAATCGTGTGAAGTAGAAACGTCTCTTGCATGTGAAGAAAAATCACCTTGTGACTGTCACTTGTTGTTTGTGTTCTCTACCCGTATGTGCAAGTGTTTCAATGGATGAAAAGGCGCGCTTGCATTCTCTTGTACGAGGGGTTTCTTTCAAATGTGTGATGGTGTTACCAAGATTTATAATATGGGCATCCTTTTCCTGCATTTGTTGTTGGAGAGTTGCAACCTCCCTCTCCAAAGAGGCAATACTCTCTTGTAATGCTAATGCCTTGAGTTGAAGAGCTTGACATTGGTGCATCCAGGAATGCAAAGAAGCACCTACACACATAGACAACCGCTTGTAATATCCTAACAAGCATGCTTCTCCCCTCCAAAGATATTGAAGTAATGTCAAAATGCTATCAAATGATGAATGAAAGTGGCTTATAGGTTTGTAAGATACAAATGGACATCCACCCAGATGTCAACATTCATCTCACCAGCGACGTGACGCTTTTGATGACCTCAGCTCACCCTCACATGTAGCGTTCAATGAAAACTCCGTGGGCAAGCATATATGTACGCTTTTGGTGTACAAAGTAGTGGTGGTGGAGGCACACAATTTGTGATGTCCATGAGCACCATGGGAGTTGATGCGTGAGGAAGCAAAGGATGAAAAGAGAGAGGGAGGGGAGGAAGAGGAGAGAGGGAGGCAGGGAGGGAGAGAGGAGTGAAGAGGAGGAGAGAATAATTTTTTTTTAAAGGAAAAAAAGATTTTTGAAAAAGTATACTTTTAGTGTTTGTAGGTCAAAAAAAAGATCAAAAATGATATTTTTGATATGCATTAGGTCTCCCCAATCTTAGAAAAATAAAAAAATTCTTTCAAAACTTATTGAGTGCATAAGTGAAGGGTGAGCTTAGGAAATGAAAAGACAAATGAAGATGGAAAGTCAAAAGACAGATGAAGGTGAAAAGTCAAAAGACCTTTTGTGTCCATATAAAGAGGTGTTTCTCTTCTCCTTCATTTTTCCTTTAGCGTTTTCTTCTCTTCTCTTTAGCGTTTCCTTGCACTCTCTCTTCTCTCTCTTCTTTCTCTCTCTCTCTCAAAATGTTGTATCCATCCTTCCAAGATAATACTATTGCAAATCTATGTGCTTAGTCATTGCCCGTTGCTATGTGCTATGGACTAGCGCATCGTTTTTTTTTTTTTGAGGGAATCTTTGAATTAAGAATACCTTTTGATTTTTTTAAGCCATTAGGAATACCTTTTAATGCATATATGTTGGGGTGAAATTTAAGTAAAAAATAAGTAAAAATAACTTAAATTTTTTGGCTCTAGTTATGCACAATTTTGTTGATGTGACCACACTCCTTTACTCCCTTCACTTTCAAAAAGCTAACGAGAGAATGGGACCTAGTCCTAGGTCCACATCCTACATGTGCCTTAAAAAAAGTCTAGAAAAACCTATTGAAAACTAGCTTCTTGAATGCCCTTATCCCCTTAACCCTACACAACATTAGCCTTAATCCCTAAAAATTAGGATTCCTATAAGTCCCATGCAAAGTCCATATACATGCAAAGTTAATATTTTTTCTAATGATAATCAACTCACTATTAGGCAAAATAAAGGACAGCATCGTAATTAGCCATTATACACCATCTATTTTGATTGTAATGCTAGCCACATACAACAAGAGTGTCGTAACATCCCTCCCAATAGGAATAGCACTTCTCCTAAGTTGCTCAATAGAGAATCAACTAGACCGTGAGTGATGAAAAGTGTGGAGAAGATCTGAACTGTCTTGAAAAGAATTTTCAAACATCCATTAAGCATCTTCTCTAGAGTGGCCTTTAAAAGTCAAAAGATAGTGATTTGTAAATTGTACCAATGCGTGTAGTGGTGCTCTCATGATCAACTATTTGGTCACCGATGAGTTGCTCTCTTGATCTACAAGCAAAGGTGGATCTTCATAAATATGATATGTAGATAGGGGTCCTTAAAAGGATTGGAAGAGAATAATGTGGAAAGCATTGTAAATGTTCTAGCATGAAGGTAATTCTAAATGAAACAAAACATAATTTATTATAGCAAAAATCTTGAATGGACTATATAAACAAGAAGAAATCTTTACAAAAATATTTATATCAACACTTTTAATTCTTTACTGTTTAATTCAAATCATAACATAATCACCTTCTTTAAACTCATGTGCTTTGCAGTTCTTATGAGCATGCTTAGTGTGAAGTTCTTGTGAATGCTTGATAGAAGAATGAACACTTGCATAAATGTCATGAAAATTTGCAATAAAAGAATTTGAAGTATGCATAATGCTGGAAAGATGTGAAGCATGAGTAGAAAGAGAGTGACCATACACAATATCAAATGGAGATTTATCTGTAGAAGCAGAGTGAGTGATATTGCCATAAGAAAAATATAAATTATGTAGATAATCGTCCCATTTCTTTGATTGAGAAGAAAAATAAGCTTTTACCAAATCAATAATGGTTCAATTAGTGACTTTTAGTTGACCATTAGAATAGGCCATTAAATCCTCTATGTCCAACATAAGACGGTTTGTGCAACTCTTCAATGAGTAAAAAGAAAAATGGTTTTGTGACACACAATTTTTGCTTAAAATAAAGACATTTTTCTTGTATGGTATATTCTGGAAATATGTGCACAAAATTGTCAAGCGTATACAACCATGTGGTTTTGAAATCATCATCTTGTGCATAAGTATCGAGCATAGAATCAAATGATGTACACGTAATGGTTGATAGATTATTAAGAGAGGGTCTTCAACTCAAAGCATCAGCTAAAACATTCTCTTTACCCGGTTAATATTGAATGTTGAGTTAAAAACTTTGAAAAAGCATCCCACTTAATATGCATATCATCTATTAAGGTTTGAGATAGTAAATACTTGATACTTTGTTGATTAGTTTTGATTATTAAATCAACAGCCGTTAAATAATTTTTTCCATATTTTTAAAGCATGTACTACAAAAGTAAAGTCTTTGTTATATCTAATGAACTTTAATTTTGAAGGTTTCAATGTATGACTCTCAAATGTAAGTGGATGGTTACCTTGCGTAAGAATTGCACCAATACCTTTTCCACTAGCATCGGCAACAACAAAGAATGATCTATCAAAGTACAACATTCAAATGTAAGTGAATGGTTATCTTGCATAAGAACTGCACCAATACTTTATCTACTAGCATCAATGACTACAACAAAAGATGATCTATTAAAATCAGGCAATTATAGCACAAGTGCATTAGTTAAATTATTATTACATACAATGAATGAGCTTTCTAGTATATCCATCCATACATAAGGAGTGTTTTTCTTTAACACGGTAGAGTCAAATAACAAAATCTATAAGCAAAATTATGAAAAAAAATCCTATAATAACTGCAAAGACCAATGAAAGAATGTAGCTCATGCAGATTTTTGGGTCTAGGCCATGACTAAATAACTTCAATTTTCTTGAAATCTACATGTATTCCCTTTCCCAATACCATGTGTCCCAAATACTCAATTTCAAATGTGGAAAAATGAAGTCTTTTCAAAAATGAGATATAAATGGTTTTGTGAAAGAAGATCAAACATACATGCTAAATGTTCTTTATGCTCTTGTTGAGATTTATCAAACAGCAAAATATCATCGAAGAAGACAATGATGATCAATGAAAATTATGTTCATCGTACAAGTGAAGGTCGCTGGTGCATTTTTCGGACCAAATGGCATGGTAAGAAATTCATAGTGCCCTGTTTGTGCTCCAAATTTAGTTTTGTAAATATCCCTAAAATCAATTTTGTTGAAAATATCAATGTGCATGTTTTGTAATTGAGCGGTAAATTTTGTTACCAAAAGCAATGACTATGTCTCGGTGTGTTCACTTTCAAGAACATTAAGCTTGTTTATTAGTTTTGAAGAGAAGAGCATTGGAAAAGTCTCTTGTGGACTTGGCACAATTCAAAAGTTGAATTCTATAAAATGGAAGAGTCCAGTGTTTGTCTTTTTCCAAGTATGGAAAAACCCTCTTATGTACTTGGCACAATTCAAAATGTTGGATTCTATAAAATGGAGGAATCCACTTTTGTCCTTTTCTCATTAAGAATTTAAATCCTTTTACTAAATTGACTTTTTCTTTTTCACTCAAATAAGAAAAAAGACTTTTCTTACAAAAGTACCTCATTATTTTACTTGTCTTACAAAGTACCCTTTATCTTACTTGTCTTACAAGAAGTACTTGTAAGAGTGTAAGAAATTATAAGAGGAGACTTGAGATGTAAGAAAAGCATGTGAATTGTAAGAAGAGGCATGAACCCTATCATTTTTGCTCAATTAATTCAACACTTTCCTTGAGGATCATCATAATGGAAACGTGAAGAGGCTAGTGGAGTAGTCTCATTATCCAAACACCTCTTCCCTTTCAAGGCAAAAGAAGCTCTCAAGGGACTTGAAGATACGTACTCCTCACCTGTTCTTCGTGAATTCATCTTTGAAGAAGGAGTGAAGTTCAAAGAGAAGAAGAGGCCCTCCTCTCCCAAGTTCATCATCTTTCCTACTATCTATCATAGTCAAGAAGATTAAGAGAGGTAAGTGCTTAAACTAAGATATGCAAGGAAACCCTAGGCCTTGTTATTTATTAGGAATTTTATTATGCCTATATTTTAATGCTAAAAAAATTATGAAGAGGAATTCGACTCTCCTTCCTTGAAGGATTAATTAGGTTATCTACAATTTAACACATGCATAATCATAAATAAACCCTAGAAATTATTTCATTAAAGTAGATAATAGTTAATAAGTAGCATTCCTCATGCATGGTCATAAGTAAGGAAAAAGACCACAAAATTAATCTCACTTGGAAGTATTTTATTCAATTTAGAAGATAGCACAAAAATTTAAGGAAAGAAGCATGAAGAATAGTACATAAGATAAGGTTGTAAACACTTACATAATTGCATAAGACTTATCATCCATTCTTAGTGAAGTTTCATCTCACAAACTTCTAAGAATGGTAGATAGGTTGTGGAAGCATTGTCGCACTCACATAACCTTACTTTCCATTTGCAATAAGGTAGTTCATGACCATAAGGACTAGGAAAGTTCAAGCACTAGGCTCTTTGCATTCTTCATGCACAACATTGAGCAGGAAAGAATGCATTATAATATTCTCATGAATAAGGCACTTGTTGAAAAAATACACTTATGGTAGAGTGGAAGAAATGCACTTAAAGTATATCTTTTGTCAAAGTAATGCATTTAAGGTAGCGTAGAAGATGTCCCACTATGCATAATGTACTACTAGTACTTTGATTATTCTTTTCTTTTTCTCTCAAGTTTGTGTTTATCTGGGATTTAGGGGGAGTAAGGGGGGATGGCTCTTACGGAAATGCACCGTAGGCAACCCAAACTGGATCTCCCACAGCTTCCATGGAGATGGCCCATGGATTGCATTGGATGGAACAAAAAGGGGATTATGTATTAGTTAGGCAAACATGCAGTTAAACTATAAGATGAAGATGAAACAAAACCATAAATACTTTTATTTTGGTTTATTGAGCTTCAAAATATAAATCAGTAATCCTTTCTTCAAACCTTTAACTAAACGGCCAACTTTGACCACTTTGAAGGGATTTTCAAAAATATTTTCCGGCTCTACCTTGTACTAGGACTTTTTCGCCGCTATAAGTTCAAAAAAGATATGGTCCCTTCATTGCAAGGGATTTCTGCTTTATTCATACTTAACCAATTCATCCCTAAAATTCCTTGAGACTTGCCCGTTTTTACGGATTTGAAACTTTTTGGTTGGTTTGATGATCTTCCAACTGAAAATCTAGATCTACGATTTGTTCATCTACACGAATGGTTGATCCATTTTCTAAGGAATCTTAAAACTTGCATCTAGTGGGAAGAGCAATTACTTGCAATCCCTTTAGGGCATGTTTCCTTTTCTTAACAAGAGCGAAACTTGCACAATTCTGAGACTTACAAAAGATAGGTATGTTCTTCATAAATATTACACTTCAAGAGGATTACCAATACAAAGACATGGTATGTTTCAAAAATCTTACATTCCAAGTTAAATGTCGGTACCAAAGTACAAAATATTTGGCTCTTCTACTAAGTAAGAGTACATCTCAACTCAAAAGTCTATGAACTTGAGGTAAATAAAGCCTTATAATCTTGATAAAAAATATGGGGTTGACCACAAATGGTCTCTTCCATCTCTTTCCAAGGAGAGTGCAAGAAAGGCCCCTCTAAGGTTCTCTAATTTGGATAGATGTACATCTTTTCATGTGGCAGGCTAGATACTACAAGTAGAAATTTGCTTGCAAAATTTGGGGCAAAATATTTGATAATACAATATCAACTGGGACCCAATCCCAACTTCTCTCTCATCATTGTACCGTAAGTTATTTAGAAAGTGTACTCCGTCGCATAAGGTTATCAGAGTACCTTCATTTTCATTAGTGGTTTTTGTTGGAATTAGGGTTGCAGAGAAACGGACACAGCTTGGAGAAGATGAAGGAAGCTCAACGCACACAATAGATAGTGTGTTACTTAGTGTGCAATGGAAAGAATGATAGCCCCAGAGTGATGGGCGTATATACAATGCACGGGGAAAAAAACCTCCTAAAGAGGGAAAAATGTCCCAGCGGTCCTAGTGTGCTCACACACATCACTACCACATGTATATGGTAACAAATCCCCCCTGGAGTGATGCGATGAACGAGAGTTGGCACAGGAGTAAAGGGAAGTGACATGCCCTGAGGACATGATCAGTCCACAAAGGGGAGTAAGCCCACAGCTTTGCGGAAAGCTTCGAGCTTCTCATGAGACAATGCCTTTGTGAAAACATCTGCAAGGTTGCCTGTGTTGGCACATAAGCCAACCTGATCTCTCCTGTTGAGAGCCTCTCCCTGACATAGTGGTAATGCACCTCAATGTGCTTTGTGCGATCATGAAAAATTGGGTTCCTTGCAACTACCAATGCACTCTGACTTGTCCAACACCGAAATCAGTCATAAGGCGTCTGAGCCATACACACTCAATTGTAGTTGTGAAGACTACTCTGTACTTAGCCTCACAACTCGAAGTGGCCATAGTAGGTTGCTTCTCGCTCAACCATGATATACATGAACTGCCAAGCATGAAACAAAAACCACTTGTGGACACTTGGGTGTCAAAACAACCAGCCCAATTTGATTCCGAAAAAGCATGTAAATCTGGCAGCAATGATCCCCCCTTGGGATAAAACAAGCCAAGATGTAAAGTGCCACTAAGGTAGCAAAAAATCCTCTTGACCTCCTGCCAATGCTTAGACCCTGGGCTATGCATAAATCTGCTGACCTGTGAGACTGCAAACTGAATATCTAGCCTCGTGTTGCATACATAAATGAGGCAGCCAATAGCATTTTGATAAAGAGTGACATCAGCAGGATCGTCAGTATCATGTAGACTCAACTTCAAACCTGTTTCCATGGGAGTGGCAATAGGTTTGCACTCCTCAATTCCAAACTTACATAGCAATGTCTCACATAACTTTTCTTACACAAGGCAATACCACCATCACACTTCTTAAACTGTATGCCCAAATAATGATGCAACAACCCCAAATCTTTCATCTTGAAAGTAGCATTCAAATCAGCCTTAAATTCAGCAATATGTCTCTCATTTGGTCCAGTGATCAGCAAATCATCTACATAAAGAACCACAATGATAAGTAGATCACCCTCACACTTTACATACAATGTGCTTTCTGTTGAACTGTTACGAAAGCCTTGTTTGACCAAATGAGTGTCAGCTTTCTCATACCAAGCCCGAGGAGATTGCTTCAGCCCATATAAAGCCTTGTTACGTTCACTGTCCTCTTGTCCTTTCTTGACAAAACCGGAAGGCTGTGTTACGTAAACTTCCTTAAATATGTCACCATTCAAGAAAGCAGTAACAATGTCTGATTGATGTACATCCCAACCAAAATGAGCTGCCAATGCACATAGAAAATGCACAGTAGTCATACGACAAGTGGGAGAAAAGGTCTCTTCATAATCTATGCCTTTTTGTTGTGCATAACCCTTTGCAACAAGTCGAGCCTTATGGCGATCGATCTCACCATCCGGCTTGCGTTTCAACTTGTAAACCCACTTCGTACCAATAGTGTGCGCTCCTTGCTGCACTGTCGAAGCAAGGGACTTGCCGATACACCGTGCGCGAGCCACAAATGGCTCCAAGCACACAACAAGCCTAAACTAGCAAGCTCAAGAGAGCAAAGGGTGTGTCACTCACTGCTCTACGCTCGCCTTCGTGGTGGATTCCTCGCCGCGATGAAGAAGAAGCTGCAGTCATGCCGCGCTCAACCGCTTCGCCGCCGTCGTGCCTTCGTAATGCTCGATTGCACACACACTCTCCCTCCCTCTCTCTCTCTCTCACACACATACACACACACACACACACAAGGAGGTGAAGAAGAAGAAGATGGAGATGGAGATGGAGCAAGAGCACTCTTCTATTGCACAAATGAGAGAATGAGTGAATTTTAGGTTAATTTGGCTTTTATATGAGCTCACCCCATTCACACTTGGGCGCCCATGCTTAGCCAACTAATCCCTTGAATGTCCCAGTTAGAGTGCGCCTCTCATCGGCGATCACTCTTACCCTTTTCCTATTGGTCCGACAAGCCCGGTACCTGACTCTACCAAATACATAATACACGTCCGTCATAGGTGATGGGGTGTCCGTGAGCCGTGAGGGTTATCATGCCCCCCTTCCTGATGTAGATTCCGTCCTCCTAAGCTATTGAGTTGAAGCTCGTTCGTCGAGGTGGAAGAGCATTTGAGATGAATGTCCTTAGCCTTCTTGAGTCACTGCAAAATCAAACAACATTGGCACAGTAATTGCATTCTCATAAGTGATTAAAAAGCATATGCAGTTTTAGGTAGACAAATTGATTGGTAAAAGAATTTCAAACAATTTGTCATCAATGAACATTAAATTGCAATGTAATCAAATGCATAAACAAATGTAAAGGTAAAAAATTAAACAAGTGTTGAGCCAGCAGATGCTCACACTCATCATTTTGTAACCATTGATTGTAATAAATGTCTTTCCGACATTAATTTTGATTTGAGCCATTCATTAAGTAACGGGACTCAATTGAGTTTCCAGCTTGTAATCCCGAAGTAATTTCACTTGCTGATGTAATTAGTTAGAGATGTTCTCACCTCCAAGGCTGAGGTATATAAGCCAAAGTTTTTGTAACCTAAAGAGGGCAGATTATTAATCAAAGTGAGTTTTTTGAGCGCCGTGACTGTGTCTGAGAGAGAGAGAGAGAGAGAGAGAGAGAGAGAGAGAGAGAGAGAGAGAGAGAGAGAGAGAGAGAGAGAGAGAGAGAGTCTTATCTACTTGCTACGCGAGCTACGGAGCCGCCATTGGAGAAGCGACACCGCCATTGTGTTAGCAACGGCGAGAGCTACGCAAAGATACCAAGAGTGCATGCTATCGGCTTCTATGTGTGGTAAGTTCCTACGAGCTTCGGTGTGAGTTTTCTTCCAACTCGTGTGTCGGAATGGAGCGTGCAGCATATCTATAGAACCACAACGAGTAGAGCTACACATTAGTACCATAGGGGTCAAGTTTCAATCACCTGTATTTTTTGGTCTGTCTTCATACGTGTTTACCGCACGGAGTGGTTATAGGTTGATTTTGCAGTTCAAGTCTTTAGGGTGTTGTTCTTACCTAGTGTATAGACTTCCCCTTGAGTTTGAGATCGATTCAATGATTCTAGATTCTGTTTCGTATAACATTCGTTCGCAGTACGGATTTCAGTCACTTGCGTATTTTAGAACTTAGATTTGATTTCCTTAGTAGTGATTGTCATTAGAAGGTCGAGTAGGTGATTTGAAACCCACCTAGTTGTTTCCATGTGCCTGCGGGTCAAGCTCTGTCCTCGTCTGACAAATTCAGTTGTTGGTTGAGTTCTCGCTATTTAGCTTCCGCTAGCGGCGTAAGCGCCTTAACATTTGGCGCCGCTGCCGGGGACGAGAGCCCTAAGTAGGTGACCTTAGACTAATCCTACGAGGTGAGTCGTATAAACTACTTTGTATACTTTAGTTAGAAAAGATCTAGGAGTGGTGGACTCCGAAGATCTCGAGAGATACTAGGAAGTGGGGTATTCCTGGGTCTTTCGTGTTGACAATATTTTTAGTTTAGCTTAGATTTGTTTGTTGTTTTGTTGGTGTTGAGTAGTTGTTGATAGAAGAAGAATTTTCTAGTCCGTGAGTGGCAGTGGATCTCTTTAAAATCACAATTACCAAACCCATTTTATGATTAGGAATAACTTAGGTAGGACTTCATTTGATTCTGATCTAGAGCTAGTAATCATTGGAGTATTTGCTTGATATGGTTGATTGCATGTTAGATCACTAAACCGTCGAGTTAGTAGTGAAACTTGTAATAAACAAAAGTCAGAGAAATTTTCTGTGTGTATCTGGGAGTTGCTGAGCACTTGACAAAGCTTTAGGAAGGATTCTGTGCCAAAAAACTGGAAATCTGCAACTTTAGACATCATACGCGTATGATGTCTAAATGACCAAACAGAGACCAAAACAGAAATTTTGACTTTACCAGAGTGTTCAAAAGGGGGGTTATACCCTAATTTCAACTTAAAACAAGAGCATTAACACTCAAAGAAATCCAAAAAGACAACCCGGAGTCCAAGAAACGTAAAGAATAGGAAATTTTGGATTCAGATCTTGTTTTTACATTCAAACCTGACAAAAACACTTGAAACTCAATTATAAACATTGGAGAAGGCTTAAAACCAAGAATAGTGAAAATCTAGGACAAAAGACATCATACGCGTATAATGTCTTTTAGCACATCCACTGCTTATTTTTTATATCTGACCTGACAAGATTGTTACAAACACTGTAGAAAGCATACATATCAAGTCTTGACCCAAATTGATGAAAAAGACATCATACGCGTATGATGTCTTTTACCTAATTTTTGACATATTTTGATACTTTGCCAACACAGATCCATTGTAATAGTTGTCTAGAGGTTATATTTCAAGTTTCATCCCATTTGGATCACAATTGACCCAAAACAAGTCAAAAGAGGAAAATTGCCAAGAAAAGCCTAAATTAGCCATAACTTGCTCAAACAGAGTTCAAACTGAATTTTGTGAGTGGATAGAGCATAAGGGGGCTACTGAGAGTGAGCATAACCAAAATAGTCCAAATCTGTGAAAAAAGACATCATACGCGTATAATGTCTTTTTCAGCATAATTGCAACAAAATTCTCACTTGATGAAACAGAAGTTGTCCAACTGACAAGATTAAACAATTGACCAAGTATCAATCAGTTTGGATCAATTCTGACCACAAAAACTTGGGAAAACAAATTGCCGAGACGGAAAAGTTAAAGTCCTTTAGGGGAATTGATGAATTTGAGATCGGGCAGGAATCTCCAGAATAACCAACCAAAACAAGGGGAACAAGCAAGTGTCATATCAACCGAGGGAAGTGTAAACCAAAGTTGGGTGCAACCGTTAGAGCCGATCTTTGAAGGAAGTGTTTCTGATACTTCTTCGGAGAGATCTTACGAGATTTTCACCGAACACTTGGAACACTTGAACCTGAACAACAGAGAAAATATGGCAGCAGAATCATCAAACCCTTCCGCCACAATGAAGCTATTGTTCATAAAATACCAGTACGACGATGAGCAAGGTGCCAAGATCTACAAAGATGGAATGGACCGCTATTGTGTAAAGATAGAAGATAGACCTAGTGAGTTCAAGGACTTAGTGCCTGTGAGCTATAGCGGAGATAGATATCTAGATGACGAGGGTACCATGTACTTGGTAGTCCTAAACCCTAACATTGTGGACAAGTGGGGATTGATAGGCACCAAAGCCAAAGTAGATGAAGAACTTGAGGAGAAAGCACCAATAATGAACTTCCCTGATGCAAGGTTAAGAATAGAGAATGAAATTACAAGGATCAACACTGATAACATCTATGTGGGGCTATACAAATATAATAATGGGGAGCAAGATCTCTATTATAGATGTGAAGAACCCTACACCGGAGAGTTGACAGACCAAAAAAGACTTTATGTCTTTACCTACACAGAGGGATCGGAAGTGAAAATTGCCGCTTACGACAAGTATGGGAGGCAATACTCAACAATGGGCAAGAAAGAATTACAAGGATATACATACTTTGGGGGACCACTACATCAGTATTATGTTACTTCTAGCTCACAAAGACAAGCACCAACAAATGGAGTGCAAAACCCAATGACAACAGGAGGACAAAGAACTCAAGCTGCTGACTCTTTCAGTCAACCTCAGTACTCGAAGCCCGGACCAATGGGATCATTACATTCCAGAGAGTCAATGGATACGAATCGAGGTAGTGCAGTTCTAATCCCCACGTATACCACTCCAGGTCCAAGGTTCGAAGCGGAACCATCACATTTACCTCCTAGTAGTAGACTCAGGGCAGGGGAACCGACAAGGGTAACCCATGAAGTCCATGATGCTAGAGAAAGCTTTAGCCGGGACACAGGAGCAATGAGATTGGTAGCAGACCATAGACGTATGAGACCATCTCAAGTAGCCAAGTGTATGCCAAAGAAGTATGGTGGTTCAAGAGATCTGTATGCACATGTGTCAATCTTTAAGCAAGTCTTAAGAGCTGAGCAGATAACTGATTTCCATACACAATACGAGGGATTTGGTCTTACTCTAGAAGGTACGGCATTGACATGGTTTCAACCACTGAACAGAGGGGGATTCCATGAAATTGACCATTTGCTAAGAGAGTTTACTGAGGAATTCTCAAAACGAGAGATTAAACACAATACGGTCTCACAAATATATGCTTTTAAACAGAGAGAACACAAAAAAGTGAAGGAAGCTTCACTTTGCTTCAAACAATACATTGAGAGATGTCCAGTACGTGAATGACCACAAGATGACAGACTATCTGTTCTCTTTATTGAAGGATTGAGAAACGACACTCTCAAGAAGGACTTGCACTTGAAAGCTTGTACAAGTTTTGAGCAAGTAACGACAGAAGCATTGTACTTAGTGGATAATTGTACGGTTTATGGAGAGGTGTCAGCGGATACAGATTTTGCATCCAGTAGCTCTTCCTCCGTAGCGAGCGAGACTACCACTAAAAATAACGTTCAAACAAAAACCATGCTAAATGTAGAGCAAATGATAGAAGATGCTCTAAAAAGGATGGCACCATACCAAAAACCATTGCCAAAACCACTGAAATGGTGTGCTATTGAACAAAAATGGACAAACCATCCAACAGAGGAGTGCTATTACAACAAAGGGTATGTAAGGGAGAGTCAGTATGCACCTCCTGCTCAATTAGCACCACCTCAGGTACATCTAGTACCTCGATACCCAACGGGAAATGTACCAGGACCTATGGGGATAGAAAGACTGCAACCGGTATTGGGACAACAACCACCTTTACCAGGAGCAAGACCAGTGGGCATTAGATATGCACCAACCTTAGAGAATCAGGAAGAACAAGCCTTAGTGCCTGTTCAAGCCTATTATGAATAATCTGGTGCACACATGTCTCCAACTGTGTATTACCCACCAGAAGAACCCAAACAACCAGAACCATGGGGCATGATTGGGAATGTTGGAACACCAACAGTTACAAGTGCTTCTGATGAAGAGAGATACAATTTGGACGCAAGAACATTGATGTTCATAGCTCATGGAGGGTTAACAGGACAAAGACCATCCTATCCACAAAGGACGAATCAAGTGGGACCAAGACCAGCACTAGGACCCTGTTACAAGTGTGGAGGTGACCATCTGATGAATGTTTGTCCACATACGGAAATCATTAGAATTAACGCTTATTGTACTGAGTGTGGGGTTACTCACTTCATTGAGGATTGTTCAAAGAATCCAAACAAAGTGCAAAAGACGACATTGAATATGCTAGAAACTATTCCTACCAACAGTGGGTCTGAAAATGAAACTCTGATACCAATGCAAGTTGTTACTAGAGCTCAAGCTAAGAAAACCACTAGAGAACCTGAGAATGGAAAGTTAGCAACTGAAGTGGTTAGTCAAGGACCGCGGAGTCAGAGAAACACATGGAAAGCTAGAAAAGCACGCATGAAGTTGAGAAAAGAACGTGAAGACGCTATTCTAGCTGAGGAACTAAAGAAAACTAAAGATAGATTAGAAAAACTTGAGAGTCAAAACGGGAAACGAGAGATGAGCCCGGAAAGAACGAAACAAAAGAGTATCAAAGAGACAACGAGCAAGCTCAGGGGGATCAGTGCTAGTTGACAAAGTACACGAACCATTGGACGCACTGATGAGAGCTTACGAAGCTAGGTTAAAGAACAACCAAACACAAGAACAGAGGTGGATGACATACCCAAACGCGGAATTGGAAAAGCAGAGACTTGAAATGTGCCAGAGAATGATCGAGACTGCATAAGCCTTATTAGAACCACCAAGAGAAACAATGAATTGTGGAACGGAAAACCCAATTCACCAAGAGACTATCATTTCACGGGTAGCTGAAAAGACTCCCAGTGCACAAAAGCCTGAAAATACACACAAGGATGATCGCATAGTATTGAACACAACCGATCAGGAGATAGAGAGTTTTCATCCAGTCATACAGAGGTCTTACGGAAGAGATGAGGATTACAATGAATTTTGGAAACAAGTGACAGAGGCAAACTTTGCAAACGAGCTAAGTTGCCAAGCTAATCAGACAAATTGGGAAAAGGACATCAGGAATCCTCCCATAGTGGAATTTGAGGCAGGATCTCAAGTGGACTTGGATCTGCAATCTTACTGGGGAGATGGGGGCTCTGTTAGAACAATGGAGAGCAAACCTCATTCACTGAATACCTTACCTTCATACTTAGGAGAGTATGAAGCAAAATACGAGATTAGAGCACTTCCCTCACGAAGAATTTCATCAGAAAAAGTCATGGACTCGCAAGGATTGATAGAGATCTTGTCACTACAAGTGGCATGCACTATCACTCTAGCTGAGCTTTTGAGGCTAAGACCACATATGTGGACCACTGTAGGAAAATGCTTGGAGAAATTTGGGATAAAAGACCCAACATCGAGACTGCAAGAGGGTTTACAAGAGCTGAGCAAACCACAAAAGAACGCTAAGCCTGTACCCTTAAACAAGGTCGGAGAGTATTGCGAAGGTGAAGAGGGGAATACAACCTTACCAATTGAATTCCAAGGCGTGAACACGATGGCAATACTAGACAGCGGAGCTGGGGTAGCCGTTGCTACAAAAGAAATCTGGAAAAAATGGGGGAAACCAGCAATAAGGAAGACTAGGTTGAAACTCCAATTAGCAGATGGACACATGGAGAAACCTATGGGGTTATTAGAGAAAGTCGTAGTGACTTCTTGCGGCATTGAATACGAACATACTTTTGCTATTGTCGATTTTGGCAAGGAGAATAACTATGATATCATACTGGGAAGACCATTCATGAGACAGTTGAAAATGGTCCAGGATTGGGGCTACGATCACATATACCTGAGAAATATGGAAACCACTACACGTGTGAACCTGAAAGACCATAGCTACAAAGATGTGAACCGAACACCGTAGAGGAGTTTGATTCAGCTACTTTGGCGGGATCCGAATTTCCAGCTTGGTTAGGTAAGCCCAAGGAGTTATGGATGTGTGGAGCCTCGAAATGTGGAAGTCTGAGGCGAGAAGAATATGTTTTAGAAAGGGCTATCGAAGACGAAACTTATATAGGAGAACCCTTTCCAGAGGACACGCTTGAACCATTAGAATGGACACACATTCTAGCAACCCTAGATGTTTGTGCAATTTTGGATGGTCCCACAACAAAATTTTGCGACAAGGACGGGTACGACGTGGTTCCGTACTTCATGTTGAGAACTGTACTCGAAAAAGAAACTGAAAAGAACGATACACTGGAAAAGGAAGATGAAGAAGAGGTGTTTCACGACATTCCCGATCATCCAGAGTGGGGAAATGAAGCAGACAACGAGTCAACGGACAATTCAAGCGGAAACGAAGAAACTATAAAGGATGTCAGATTTTATGATTTTCCGAACCAAACTAAACAACGCCAGAAATGCTATAGAGCAAAGAGAAAAACAAAGGGGGTTAGAACCAATCCGATGCCTAGAATAAGAGGAAAAAATCAATTCCTAATGCTAGTAAAGGTGGAAGATTGTGTTAAGGACAAGATTTCTGGAAGAATGAGAGGCAATGATCAAAAGAGCTTACGAAAAGACAAAAGAAGCTCAAGAAATCAAGTTCAAAGGAATGAAACAAAAACTGAAACAGAAAAATCAGAAAAGAACAAGCGCAATAGAGAACACACGGAGTCCAAGTTAGAACGTAGAAACAAGTACAGAGAGCTCAAGAAAACTCTGAAAGAAGTTTGGACGACAGAAATTGAGAGTGGAGAGGACAAAAACGCCAAAATCAAGGAAAACATGGATGTTCCCTCTCACTACAGGAAATTCACAATAGAGGATAGGAAGGTGGTATTAACCCAACCTATTCGAGAGAGAAAGGCGAACGAATCTTATGACGGACCGGAGGATGCAAAAAAAGTTGATTTAGCCACAGATTTGTCTCCAGGCGAGGAAGAGAGACTTTTGAGTCTTCTCAGAGAGTACAGGGATGTGTTTGCATGGTCTTATAAGGACTTAAAGGGAGTTGACCCATCGATATGCCAACACACAATCCCACTAAAACAAGATGCAAAGCCTAGCAGACAGAGACCATACACATATAATGATACATTTGCTAAGCGAATCAAAGAAGAGATAGATAAGCTAATGGAAGCTGAATTCATATACGAGATTGAACACACCGATTGGGTATCTCCAATTGTGGTGGTACCCAAGAAGAACGGAAAACTCCGAGTGTGTGTCAACTTAAACAAAGTGAATGCTGCAACAATCAGGGACAATTATCCGTTGCCGATAACTGATCATGTTCTAGAGCGTGTATCAGGGAAAACAGCATACACCTTTCTTGATGGTTTTTCAGGATATAACCAGCTAGCCATAGCACCGACAGATCAACATAAAACAGCTTTTGCAACAGAGTGGGGAATTTATGCTTATCGGGTTATGCCTTTTGGTCTAACCAATGCTCCCGCAACCTTCCAGAGGCTGATGACGCATGCTTTCAAAGAATACTTAAGGTTGTTTCTAGAAATATACATGGATGACTTATGTGTACATTCTCTTATGAGAGATGAGCATCTAGAACACCTAAGAAAAGTATTTGAGAAATGTAGGACATATCGCATTTGTCTCAATCCTGAGAAATGTGTGTTTATGGTCCGACAGGGCATAATTCTGGGACATATTGTCTCACAAAACGGAATATCCACGGATTTAGAGAAGATAAAAGTTATAGTGGATATGCCTAAACCAACCAATGAGAAACAAGTACAGAGCTTTATGGGACATTGCGGATATTATAGACAACTCATTTACATGTACGCTATAATAGGCCAACCACTTTACAGGCTAATAGTGAACTTTGAATGGACAGAGGAGTGTGAGGAATCATTCAAGAAATTGAAAGAGGCACTCATTACTGCTCCAGTCTTGAAATCACCAGATTGGGAGAAGATATTCCATGTGCATATAGATGCTTCGGCATATGCAAAAGGATGCATTCTGGCTCAGCCAAAAGAAGGAAACATGGATTTTCCTATCTGTTACGCCATTCGACAGCTCAACAATGCAGAGAAGAATTACACCACAATAGAGCGAGAAGGATTAGGAATGATATATGCTGTGAAGAAATTTCGGCATTATCTTCTAGCCAACAAGTTTGTGTTTTTTACGGATCACCAAGCCTTGCTCTACCTAGTGAATAAACCATGCAATACCGGGAGAATAGTGAGATGGTTCATTATCTTACTGGAATTCGACTTCACGGTAGTAGTAAAGAAAGGAAAAACACATCTTAGAGCTGATCATCTTTTCGCGATTGACGAATGGAGAAGACCCTATAGGAGTAGATGACGACATTGCAGACGCGTACTTGTTCAACATAGAAATGATACCGAAGTGGTCTCAAAATGTCATTAGCCTATTAACCTATGGAGGAGAGTTTGATAGAAGAGAATACAACCAGAAACATATTGCTATTCAACAATCCAAGAATCTTCAATTGGTTGCAAGAAGGTTGTATCAATTGGGAAATGATCATGTTTTACGACTATGCATCAATCCTGAGGAATATAATATATATCTGTGCGAAGCACATGTTCAGGAATGTGCATTTCATTGTTCAAGAAGGAACACATATAGGAATTTGTTACAATTGGGAGTCTATTGGCCAGGAATGAAAGAAAGCGTACATGAATATGTCACTGTATGTATTGTATGTTTATCAAAACCGCCAGCAGAGTATTCGACATTATATCAGATAATGATCGCTCCGGAATGGAGTCAGTATATTGTTGAATATCTCACAAATAGAACTTTCCCAGAAGGAACGTCAAAAGCTCGTCAGAAATCTGTAGAGACAGAAGCTAGAGATTACACTTTGATAGGAGATCAACTCTATAAGAGAGGTAAAGACAACCAGCTTAGGATTTGCGCATCAGAGTCTGAGTATGTGATAATCCTGGAGCAAGCTCATGGAGGAGTAGGTGGAGGCCATTTCTCAGGTGATAAGACAACAAAACTTGTCTTAGACGTAAGAATATGGTGGCCAACATTACATATGGACGCTGAGGAATACGTTAAACGGTGTGATGACTGTCAGTGGACCAAAGTACCACTTCAAAGAGATGATATGCGGCTTAGACCAATGATGGGGGCAAGAGCTTTTGCAAAATGGGGGATTGATTATGTCGGACCCATTTCACCTCCTGCATATAATACTCATGCACAATACATCGTTGTGGCTACAGACTATCTAACAAAGTGGGTCGAAGCAAAGGCAACTCAAAAAGCAGATGCCAGGACCACGACACAATTTCTATATGAATACGTCTTTGTACGATATGGATTGCCAATAGAAATTGTGAGTGATCGAGGCACACATTTTATAAATGAAGTGATAGAGATCCTTCTAGATGAATTCATGGTAGTCCATAGGAAATCAGCCCCGTATCATCCACAAGCAAACGGACAAGCTGAAGCAACAAACAAAACCATATGCACGGTCCTTACGAAGATTGTATTTGAGTCGAGAACTGACTGGGACCAGAAGTTGCATTCAACATTATGGGCATATAGGGTAGCATATAAAACATCAATAGGAACGACCCCATATAACATGGTTTTTGGGCTAAATGCTATCTTACCAATAGAATTCTTGATTTCAACCTTAAGGGTGGCTAAGGATCTAGAGTGGACAGGACACGAGCTTTCTAATAGAATAGATGACCTGGAAAAGCTAGACGAGCTTCGCCTAAAAGCAGTAGCTTCTATCTACGCTCAAAAAAGGTGACAAAAGGAATTTTTTGATAAGCATGTGTGGACTAAAGAGTTTAAGGTTGGGGACTATGTCCTAGTTTACACTCTGAAACAGCATGCTAAGAAGCTTAAAAAACGAGGGATGGGACCTCTGGTGATTAAAGATCTATCACCAAGTGGAGCCGTCAAGCTTGCTACATTAGACGGAGAAGAAATGCCCAATTGGATTAGTGGATGCAGAGTGAAAAAGTATCTTTTGCCACTAACCCAAGACATGCTTCTCAAAATACATCAAGAAAAGCTGCGTGTCCAGAAAAAGAAAAAGATTGTGGAGGAAGCGCAAGCCGAGGCGAAGGAAAGAATGGAGAAAAGAAGACTACTACGTCAGAAACAACGCAATGAAGGAGCAATACGAATAAACGCAGTCAGTATAACAAAAATGGATAATGACAAAGAAGAATCCATCATTGAATGCAAAGTAGGAACCAACCAAATCAAAGCCAGAGCACTATTGGATTCAGGAGCTCAAACTAACCTACTTTCACTCAGTTTGTATAGACAATTGACAAATGACACTAAATTACAAACTGCCAAGCAAGAGTTAAAGAGTTACTCTGAGAATTCAATCAAAACTGTCGGATGCACAGTTTTACATATACAGATTAACCAGTATGTGTATCCTCATATGTTTTACGTGGTTGAAGACCAAGCTACACAACATCCATTATTGCTAGGACAACCATGGCAGAAGCAATACAATGCAATGATTGACTGGAGTTCTAAATCAGTGCTTATCAAATACGAAGGTGAAAGTCAATCAGTTAAGTTCACCAAAGGAGCAGAGCCAACTCCAAAGGAAGAATCCAAGAACAAAGATAAACAAAAACCAAAGAAAAAGAAGAAGCAATGGAAACCAAAAGTTTCTATACAACTGGATTGCTCTTCGACGAGGAACTCTCAACATTGGATAAGGAAGACAAGCAATAATATAACAGCTCAACCTTGGGAAAAAACGGAGTCAAAGTTGGTATGGAGACCAAAAAAGGTTGTGCCAGAGAACACAAAGGTGGAAAACAGAGTCTTCAATACCAGACAACAGAGTGATTCCAGACAATCAAGGACAGTGAAACAGATCTGGATTCCAAAGAAGTTCATGACGGCACAAAGCTATAGCAAGAAAATTTGGATCCCAAGGATTTGTAAACAGAAAATCCCTTCAGTACAATCCACGAAAACTCCTAGGTATTTCAAGGCGAGGAAATCAACACAAAGAACAAAGCAGGTTTGGGTCGCAAAGAGTTTGTGGCAAGCACAAGCGAAGCGGAAGCAGATTTGGATTGTGAAAAAGAACAACAAGGTAAAGAAGAATCCATCTACTGAATCTACTACCGAAGTGCCAAAACCAACCCAAAACCCGACCACCAATCCTTCAATCAAACAAAGAGCAGCTTTATTGGAAAGACTGTTGTATCATTGCTCTACAATTGCATTGGGAACTTATGACCAAAACAACTACAATGCTTCGCCCACAGACACTTCATAGTCGTCCAAGAGGACTCAGACTAGGAGAGGGGGAGGTATACAGGTATACAGGAGCTACAAAGCAGCTACAAGCGACAAAAAACAAAGAAAAACAAAAATTATATTACAACGGCAGTGTCTTACATGATTTCACAATTTTTATGTTTGATTGCGGATATTGATAATATTTATGCCCTTATATACCTTGTTTTGCAACAAGAAGAGATCAAATGATGAATTTGGGTCTCTAGACGTGTAAATATCACTAAATAAGAGTGTTTTTGGAGCTAAAAAGTGGAAAAAAGTGGTAATCCAAGTCCAGAAATCACAAATAAGTGTATATTCATATACGCAGGGTTACCAGCTATTTATTGTGTATGTTTGGAATTTTTTGGCTTCAATTTGCTATTTTCCTTTATTTTTATGATTTTTTTGATAAAAGTAAAAGAAAAATAAAAAAGCAGGTGAAACGAGATCAAAAAAAAGAAAAGAATAGATGGTGATGATCCTAATGACAAGGGCAACCCATGGTAAAAATTGAGTACAATTCGGGAAAAGTTGCGGAAAGCCCGAAATGACAGAATTTTGGCAAAGTGGACAGATTTCTCAAAAAAAGGTCAAACGGAGTCCAAATTGAGAAATTTCAAATCCTAAAGTGCATTTCACGACGAGATAGGAGCACATGTCAAATTTGGTAACAAGTGATCCAAGAAGTCCAAAGTTAAGTATTGTTTACTTCACTTACATGCTCATTTGCACTATTACCCACTTGGAGAGAGCAAAGAGCACATAGAAGCATCCAACCTTCGACAGCCTTCTACGACTGCTACGAGAGCTCAGAGGACACCAGACATGAGAGGTAGGCTCATTGCCATAAGCTTTTGATGCTTATCATTAACTTTTGTCGCGAAAACTGAGCAAAACCAAGAAACAAGAGCAGACGGGGAATGCGGTAGAATGCTAGGTAGTGGCACAACCGCCTAACCAAACCTTGCAAGAACTTATAGGTGGGTTACCCTAGTATAGAAGATGGGTTTCTAACACTCAAAGCTCGAGAAAGAACGACTGGAAAAACCCTAGGTCAACAGAGCCTGCAAGAGGCAAACAGGAAAAAGTTGTCGAAACGACACAAAACTTCTCAGGAACTTAACAACATCGAGGGCAATGCAACCATGGAGTATCTCCAGGTTTGGACCACCAAAAGTGGGTCAAAACAACCGATTCGACGACAGACACACAAAGCGTCATTTTGGCATAACGGCTGAAATTGACGACCGAATGAAATGAAACTTCACAAGCAGCTTCAAATATACATGGATGACTTATGTTTGCAAGCAAAACCCAAAAGAAAGCTGATTCACTTACCGATGGTGAAAAAGACGCTTTCGGGCAACCAAAAGGAGAAAGATGGAGAACGGGAAGCCAAAGTCAAGTTCAACCAAATAGATGGCTTCACAACATATCCAATGAGCTGGAAATGCAACTCTCGAGAAGAAAAGTTGAAGAAATTCAACTCCAAGGCAAAAAGACGACTTCGAAGACTGAAATGCCTATAAGGGGGCTTTTTAGCTAAACTAATGACTTTGTTGTTAAACACATCTACAAGCTATCTGGAACCAAAAAGCACCATTTTGACACAAAAGACATCATACGCGTACGATGTCTATTTGCACTTACAGAGCCAAAACTGCTCATTTGTCATCATACATCCATTATATATATCTAATACATGCTACATATGAAATTTGGAACCATTTGGTCAAGAGGATCACCCCAGTAGCCCAATTGAGGGAAAATCCTTCACCTAAAGCCTATTTTTGGCCCAAATCCAACATACTCAAGTCCAAACCAAGATTTGAGTAGAGACAATCCTTCATTAGTACATGGGGAGTCCACAGAACCAATCCCATGCAAAATTGATGAAAAAAACATCATACGCGTATGATGTCTCCAGAGCCAATTTTAGCCCAAAATCTATCCAAACTTCATAAATCCACTGAATAAGCCTATCTAAAGCCAAATCCAAGCTTATAGAGAAATTTGGTCTAAAAATACACTAAAAGACATCATACGCGTATGATGTCTCACTATGTGATTTTGGCACCTTAGGGCTTCAACCACAAAACAGAAGTGATCTACATGCCATTTGAAAGTGAACCACCAAGTTTTATTCAATTTGGATCATAAAATCCAATTCCCTTTCAAAATTTTGCCAAGAGCCGGAACTGGACTAAATTGGCCAAAACTTGACCAAATGGGATCCAAACTCAAATCCAAGCATATGATAATCATGTATACACTATCAGCTACAAGCACAACCAATATGAAGTCATTTTGACACAAAAGACATCATACGCGTATGATGTCTCCAGCATCATTTTGAGCCCATTTTGCATATTTTTTCACCTACCTTGCATCCTTAGGCCCTGAATAGCTCATGTTTCAATTTTCAAGTCATTTGGATAGTTAAAAGCTTCACTTCGGCTTTCAGTACTAAAAAGACGCTAACTTCTGAAATTGGAGTTACAGGATCCATGGATTCCACCAAGTCATTAGCAACGAAGAGAAAAAGACCGACAATCAAAGATGCTATTGCAGAAGCGGAACCCTTTGACATTCCAGCAGAAACCCTCAAGCCAACCAAAACTTGGGTGGAGGAAGCAGTATTGGAGAAAGAGGGAATAAAGATCTACCAGGGGACTTTCAGAGATCCTCAAGGGCAAGCGGTGGATGTACCGATGATCCCACAGGAATTGGTAGATTATAGCAGGTCAGGAGACATCAGTAGGTACCTGGAAAGGGCAGACTTGCACAGTTTCTTCACCTCGAGACCATCAGGTGTGGATACAAGAAGAGTGTATGAGTTGGCAACATCCATTGAGAAGGATGGAAAAGCCACATTGACAGCCATGGATGGAGAGAAGGTAGAAGTACAAATCATTCCACAGCTAATTGCAGACGCATTGAAGCTGCACAACAAAGGGAGCTCGGTCAGGGAAAGAAGAGAAATCATAGAGGTCTATGGGCCCAAGAAACAGAATGCGACCTATGGAGATATGGCGGACCCAAGAGTGGCAACCCTTTGCCGAATGTACAACCAATTTCTTCATGTTTGCAGTAAAAGACCGCAAAAGTATATGACACCACCCCATGCCATTGCGACCACCATCACATGGGCATTAAAGAGCAATATGCCAAAAGAGGTGAATTACGCTCAACACATCCACGAGCAAGTAATTTCCATGCACAACGAGAAGCCAAAATACATAGGAGGAGCGGAAATTCTGGCAAGAATAGCTTATGAAGCTATTGGAGCTAGAGATCAGTGGCCAAAGGCTCCCTCCCAGAATGAGTGGCTTAGAGAAGCCGACGAGGAGGAAGAACAGCCCGAAGTACCCAAGAGGGCATCCACAAGAGCACGCCGGAAACTAGAAGTAGTTTCAGAACCTGAAGAGGATGTGGACGAGCCACTTAAGAAGAAAGTAAAGAAGAAGGTTGCTCCCAAGCAAACCCAAAGTCAGAAAGCGGCAAGGATGGAAAGATTAATGGAGCAGTTTAGAGCGAAAAGAGCTCTAAAGGGTGACTTTGAAGAAAAGTGGGTGCCAGACCCCACTAAAGTCGGAACTAGCTCGGCCAGGCTACATATTGATCAATACGATCAATATATTAAAGCTTATGAGGAGTCAGAGGCTATTTTGGAGCAGCAACCTGTCGAGCCATACACTGAAGAGGAGGTACAGCAATTAAAAGCTGAGCTGAAAAAAGACGACAAGGGGAAAAGGAAAGTAGATGAGTCTACTAAGCCTCAAGAGAAAGATGGGCAAGCCGACAAGGGGAAAGCCAAGGAAGCTGAGGACAAACATCCCTCTATGACTGATGTACCAAGCCCGAAGAAGACGGAAAAAATTGTGGAAGAGACCACAGTAGAGGTGGACACAAATGTTTTGGAAAAGCTAGAAGCCGAGACCAAAGAAAAGAAGATAGATCCAGTTCAGCAAAAGAGAAATGATTATGAGGATCTGGTAGAGATAGGATACACCGAAGAAGAGGCCCTTGAGGCAGTTTATGGGATCACCCTACAAAAACAAGATGAACGGAGAGGGACGGAGAAAAAGACAAAGAGTAAAAAAGAAAGTGAAGAGAAACTGGACGAACCAAAAGTACTAGAAGAGCCAAAGCCAGTGGAGGTGGTGGCGGAAAGAGCTTTAGAGTTGATAGATGATGATGAAAAAGACATGCACATGGTGCATGAACTGCTCAGCAAGATAAAAGAAAGGTCCAAGGCAAAGGAAGTAGAGATTGAGACAACCAAACAAAGGGAAGCAGAGTTGCAGAGAAATTTAGAGAATGCTATGACTGAATCTGAAAGTCATAAAGCATCACTTTATGACGTGGAAAACGAGAGAGACGGCTTGGTACTCCAGCTAGCCGAGGCTTCAAGAGAAGTAACAAGTGCACAGGAAGCAAGGGAGCGGATAGAGGATGAGTTGGAGGCGGCTAAGGATGAGCTCATTGAGCTAAGGGAAAGAGTCGAGCTCCAAGAAAGAACAATCACTAGACTCAGGTCTACCCCTAGAGCTAGCAGAGCAGGAACCGAACAAGAGGGAGCTATCGTACCAGTTTTGGAAGACCAGGTCCGAAGCTTACAAAGAGAGCTAAGATTAGAGCAAGTGCAAAGGTTGCACATTGCGGAGGGATCATTGGCCGTAGAGGAGAGGCTCACATTAGAAAATCAAACACTACAGACAGAGAATGAGGCCCTCCGCAAACAGCTCCAAGATCTACAAGAGCAACAAAGAAAAGAGACAGGGACACCACAAGAAGAATCAGGTGGAGCAACCATAGAGCTACCAGAAACTGGAGAGGCAACCACAATTGAAGATCCAGCCCCAGCTCAAGAGGTGGCCTCGACTTCAAGAAGTCTGAAGAAGAAGAACAAAGGCTCCATGACCAAATAGAAAAGTCAGCAGAGGAGAGTGCCAAGGCGGAAATGGAATGGGAGAGGAGACTCCTAATCTCCATTAGACTTCAGGGACTAGACACAAAAGTGCTCCATGAACAGTGGATGCAACCCAGCCTGCCTTTCCCTTTGATGAAATTTGAAGTGCTAAAGACGAAAAAGAGAATAGCGGAGGAGCAGTATGTCGCTCTTTACGAAGGCGACATCACAAAGGAGGAACAATCAAAGAAGATAGTAGATTCACAACCTAGATGGAGGAAAGGTTGGCTGAACAAATACCCAGCCTACCTCATCTACTTGGTGGAGGCACCAAAGGAGATTCGGGAGGATGCAACCTTCTGCCCGGTGCCAAGAGTCAGAAACTGGAAAGAGCATGGTAGGATTGCAGAAAAGAAGCCAAATTGGCTTAATTATCCCAGGATGCCAGGACCAAAGGCAGGAGAGAGAATAGGTAAAGCCTACATGGTGAAAACCCTAACGGGCACCATCAAGATCTTTACTGGCTCTCCTGACCTTTCATGTCAGATGCTCAAGAAAATCTGCAGGACTCTCTTAGCTTGCATTGAAGTGTTCGCGCCAGATAAAGCCACGACCTCGAGTCTACTATCGACGGCCGACACGGTGACTGATATGATGTACGATCTTTCATTGCAGCCTTCTCCAAAAGTGTTACACCTCCTATACCAAAGGATTATGTTTTTGCCTAGCTTCCACATGCAAACATTCGAAGAAGCTTTCTACACCGGCTTTTTCACCCACGAGAGCAAAATATTCGGCCCAACCTTGACCATCGACAACCTACGATACGAATCACATTTACAGATGCTCAAGACGACAGGACTTTATTGACCAAGCATAAAATTCATGTCAGGGACGACATGAACGCGGAGGGGGGGAGTGTTGAGCCAACAGAGGATCACACCCACGTTTTTGCTCACACTCATCATTTTGTAACCATTGATTGTAATAAATATCTTTTCGACATTAATTTTGATTTGAGCCATTCATTAAGTAACGGGACTCAATTGAGTTTGCAGCTTGTAATCCCGAAGTAATTTCACTTGCTGATGTAATTAGTTAGAGATGTTCTCACCTCCAAGGCTGAGGTATATAAGCCAAAGTTTTTGTAACCTAAAGAGGGCAGATTATTAATCAAAGTGAGTTTTTTGAGCGCCGTGACTGTGTCTGAGAGAGAGAGAGAGAGAGAGAGAGAGAGAGAGAGAGAGAGAGAGTGAGAGTCTTATCTACTTGCTACGCGAGCTACGGAGCCGCCATTGGAGAAGCGACACCGCCATTGTGTTAGCAACGGCGAGAGCTACGCACAGATACCAAGAGTGCGCGCTATCGGCTTCTATGTGTGGTAAGTTCCTACGAGCTTCGGTGTGAGTTTTCTTCCAACTCGTGTGTCGGAATGGAGCGTGCAGAATATCTATAGAACCACAACGAGTAGAGCTACACATTAGTACCATCGGGCTCAAGTTTCGATCACCTGTATTTTTCGGCCTGTCTTCATACGTGTTTACCGCATGGAGTGGTTATAGGTTGATTTTGCAGTTCAAGTCTTTAGGGTGTTGTTCTTACCTAGTGTATAGACTTCCCCTTGAGTTTGAGATCGATTCAATGATTCTAGATCCTGTTTCGTATAGCATTCATTCGTAGTACGGATTTCAGTCACTTGCGTATTTTAGAACTTAGATTTGATTTCCTTAGTAGTGATTGTCATTAGAAGGTCGAGTAGGTGATTTGACACCCACCTAGTTGTTTCCATGTGCCTGCGGGTCAAGCTCTATTCTCGTCTGACAAATTCTGTTGTTGGTTGAGTTCTCGCTATTTAGCTTCCGCTAGCGGCGTAACCGCCTTAACAACAAGTCTGGGGTCGCTAATTTGATGGTCGAAAGGCACTAGAGATCGAATATTAATACCATGGGTAAGCTTCTTAATTTTCTCTGGTCAATTAAGTTGTTTAATCGCGAGAGCCAAGTATTTCATGTTCGAGGGCTGACTAGAGGCTATACTTAGAGGACCTTGTAGTTAAGCTACGATAAAAGGAATTGCTCATGAAATCATCGCCTGATTGATTACCTTTTCTTTGACCCCCCAAAGTGTTTTCACAGTGATTCAATTTGATGTGTGTGCTTATTTTGTATGCCTTGGGTTTTTTGCTTTTCAAGGAAAATGCGCCCATACTGGGAACCTCTAGGGCTCTCGTACCATAGGCAATACATGTGAGTGAAGTACCAAATCAACTTGAGATTTCTCTTCCAGCTTAAGATTTTACAGTGTGGCACTTTTAATTTTTGTTTGTTCATTTTCAGCATTTTAATTTTGTAACTTTGGGGGGTCATATAACACTGATACACCTCCCCAGGCTCATCACACTAGTAAACTCCCTTTATAATACTTAAGATAAAGGTCAATAGGGTCAAGACCACTAGAAAGCCCTAGTACATTTCACACAATGCTGCCTAAATCGGATTAAGAACCTAAGTAACCATTGATTATTAGGAAGGCATTCCCCATGGTATTAAGAGAAGATCTCTAACACCTAACTTGGTCAAACTAGCTTAGTCGGACTGCTTGATTTTTAAACCTAGACAAGTGATTATGACAAAAAATTACATTGAATTAAATATTTGTTACTAAGCAAATGTGTTGGATATTATCCTACCAATCACAATTAAAGCAGACAATCATAGATGCAAAAAAGATAAGGGGCAATGCTAATGGACAAGAAACACCTGTTTGTGTCGATGGTCGCGCTTAATTTGAAGAGTGAGTCGAGATAAAGATTCCATGAAGGTCCAAATCCTATCAATAGCAACACGCTCCTGTACACACGAGGAAACAAAAGGAATACCTCCAGAGGCACATTAGTGGGAAAAGGTACCAACACTTATTGAACACAACAAAAAACATAAGGAACCCTAACCTAATTATTTGCACTCCCCCTAGAGAGTCAAGGGAATAGGATATTGTAGAGGTTGGGGGGAAACCCTAAGGCTAAACCCCTATCCTCGTCGTCGAGATAAAAAAAGTCATCATCCATGAGACCATATGTGCCATCCGTGTAGTCCTGTAAATTTTCTTCTTCATCATAGGTGCCCATGTTTACTAAGAAGGTCACTAGACGCCTATAGTCATCTTGGTCAAAAGGGTAGGCTTGTGCAATGGGAGAAACGCTCTCTACTAAGTATGGATCAGATGTGGTCAAGAGACGTATCAGCCATTCTAACTCCTCAAAATTCCTCTCAGATGCTAGCGTACCTATCAAATCCCATTCACATGCAAGCACTGGAAAGACCATGTGAAATATTTGTGCAAAGTAACGAGGGTACCTCTCACCCAAGGCAGGAGTGGATGACTCTAGCGTACTAGCCATATCTATACACGCAAATAGATGATGGTTAGAGTGCAAATATTACAAGGGTCGTGTTCTTGTGCATAATTTGTTTTTATGATCTTGTGTTATGGCTCTTGCTCTTTTACTTTTTTATGTTGTTTTTGTGAGTATAAGGCTTTATATATACATTCCCTAAGATTGGAGATTAAGAGGTCAGGGAGAAAGGCTGAGAGGGAAGCAAGTGAATAATGGATGTCCACAAACACTTCCCCCTTCCTTGGGTAGATCATACCGTTTGAAATGATGTCGTCACCCTTTGAAACCAATTGTTCCAGCTGGTAATAGGTGAGGATTTTTGCCAGTAGTTTTCTATTACCCTAGGTGCCTCTTCAAGTTGCAAGGGTGGTAAGGTACTCTCCCAGGATCGAACTTGAAGTGGTTCATCAGGTGATTCTTGAACACTGGGAGGTGTGGATTCTTTTGTAGCTTCATGGAGGTCCACTACTATAGATGGAGGCTGTGTAGAAGCTTTTACCTCTATGGATGAATAACATGAGGAGCTAGAAGCTTCAGAGAACTCCCCCCTTCCTGAGCTAGGTGGAATAAATTGGTTTTGCCTTGGAGCCCAAACTAGCTCTGGACTAGGTGTGTAGCATTCTGTGATCTTTCCCTTCCCAAGGTCTGCCATTGGCTTTAGCGTTACACTATTTGACTCATATGGGTTTGTTGTTGATAGGGAAGGACACATTTTACGTTTAGGTACCCAAATTTTCTCATTTCCATCATAGTAGCCTTGGGCTTCTAATAGTCGTTTTGGAATCCATCGTGATTTGGTCTTGAATCTCCTAGAGCGCGCTCTTGGTTCTCCAGGGAAATTTTTTCTTGAAATGGATGGGAGGGTTGAGGTAGTTGGAAGTAAGGCTTTGGGGACCCATTGATATGTACTCTTAGGTCGTGCAGGTTGAGTACTTGCAATATTACTGCTTGCTGCAACTACAAGTGTTGAAGTGCTAGGTTCATGGGTAGCCGACAAAGATGAGTTAACCACCTTGGCTTGTGAATGTTGGCTATCCTTCAACTTGGCTAGAGTTTGCAACGTAGGTGACTTTGCTTGAATGATAGGGGTAAGAGTCGGTGGTCGCGTCGTGACACTACCAGTATCCCAATCAATAGTGCATTTGGTTGCCAACATCCACGTGCGTCCCAGGTTTACGTTGCCTTCCATAGCTCCCGTGGGCATGACTAGAAACCTCTGCACTATGCTTCCATTGTCATAGACAATAGGGGTCTGAAGGACTCCAAGAATAGCAGTTTTCTTTTTATTAATGCCCTTGACTTGCATTGTACTCAGGGATAGGGTCAGTTTCCCTAATTGACACCAAACTCCATAGGATAACAAATTGTGTTTAGCTCCCGTATCTAATAAGGCATTGTATAGTACTTTCCCATAGGGGCTATTTAGCTCAATTGGGTATCGTAGGGGTGGCTCAGATTCTAATGAGTCGTCATCTGTGTCCTCGAAAAATGCTTGTGTGATTCCCAGATTAGCCTCTCGTTGGCGTCTAAGACGTTGTTGTCGTTCTCGAGCCTCAACTCTTGCTTGGATTTTTTAAAGCTCTGCTTGTTCCTTGGTAGCCTTCTTTTGATGGATGGCTTGCAACTCTTCCTGGCTTAGAGGATCATAATATCTTTTGAATTTACTCCCATTAAGGAATCCAATGGTTTCAACTCCATCTAGAGTCTCCACACGAATGGTACCTTGCGGAGTAATTTCACACACTCGATATGGTCCCTTACCAGCGTATTTCAATTTCTTCTTTTCATTACGTACCCCGTACATAAGAACTTTATCACCAACCTTGATGTCTTTATCCTTTAAATGGCTATCGAACCACTTCTTTCTCCTATCCTTCTCCACTAGAGCATTTCGCACAGCTAATTGCCTCTCTTCATCTAGCCTTTCCAGGATATATAATCGCTCAACTAAGGGGTTACCATCCCAACCTTCTTGAGAAGCTACTCAAAGACTAGGAATGACAAACTCCCATGGCATAACTGCTTCTTGGCCATACACCATTTTAAACGGTGTGCAATTAATAGCAACTTTATACGCAGTACGATAAGCCCATAAAGCTGATGTAAGCTTTAGGCCCCAATCAGTGCGATTAGTCTCAACTGTCTTTGTCAAAATGGAGATGAGAGTTTTGTTGGTACTCTCAGCTTGGCCATTTGCTTGGGGATAATAGGGTGTAGACTTGTGGTGAGATATCATGAAGTTTGATGTGAGTTCTTTTATTACTTCATTTATAAAATGAGTTCCATTGTCACTCACAAGTTCAAAGGGGCATCCAAAACGTGTGATAATGTTCTCAAAGAGGAACTTAGCTGTTGTTTTTGCATCCGCCTTCCGTGTTGCTTTTGCTTCAGCCCATTTGGTTACATAGCCGGTAGCCACAATGATATATCGTGATTGCGTGTTACGTGCAGCCGGACTAATCGGTCCTACAAAGTTTAAGCCCCACTTTTCAAATGGTTGGGTTACCTTGATGGGATGTAGAGGCATCCTATCACTTATTTGTGGCTTCTTGAAGCGTTAGCATTCATCACATCCCTTTGCAAAAAGTAATGCATCCTTAAACAGAGTGGGCCACCAATAGCCTGACTGTAAGATCTTTCGGGCAGTCAACTTTCCTGAAAAGTGACCACCAGCTACGCCCATGTGTGCCTCTTGTAGAATATATAAATACTCATCCTCGCAGGTACAACGTCTAAGAAAATCATCTTTTCCTCTCTTATAGAGAGTTCTAGCGAGTAAGCAATAGGGTTCGCATTCCTTGATTAATTTTCGAGCTATATCTTTTCGTAGCTCTTTGGATGGAAAACCATTAACTAAGAAGTTAACAATGTTTTCACTCCATTCAGGCATTGTCTCAACAACGAACAAAGGAGTACAGGCAATTCATCATCAACTTCCGTAGGAGCTTCGCCATTAGGGATATGAGATAAATGATCTGCCATGACATGTTTTCTCCTAGGCCTCACAACAACGGTGAAGTCAAACTCAAGAAGAATTAACAACCATCGTGTAATTCGACCTGTGGAACACGGCTTGTTTACCAAATATAGCAATGCTTGATGATCAACATAAAACACAAACTTGGTAGCAAGAAGGTAATAGCGAAATTTCTTTACTGCGTAAATCATAGCTAGACCTTTGCGCTCTGTAGTAGTGTAGTTCATCTCGGCATCATTTAATTGGCGACTTGCAAAGCTAATAGGGTAGTCCAATTTATGTTCTCCTGGTTGAGTTAGAACACACCCAGTAGCAAAATTTGATGCATCAATATGCACATGAAAAGGTACATTCCAATCAGGTGTTCGCAGGATTGGAGCACTTGTTAGGGCCTTCTTTAATAACTCATAAGATCGATGACATTCTTCCGTCTAGTGAAACTCGATAAGAAGCTTGTACAATGGACGCGCTATCTCGACAAAGTTTAAAATAAACCTTCGATAATAACCAACATGGCCCATAAATCTTTGAACCCCTTTATATTTAGTAGGTGGTGGCAAATCGGCAATGGATTTAATCTTACTCTCATCTGTGGATATCCCGTTCTTGGACACTATATGCCCTAGAATGACTCCATGCTTAACCCAAAATTGGCATTTGAAAGGGTTCAATGAGATGCGATAAAATCTGCACCTTTCAAATATTTTTCGTAGATATAACAAATGCTTCTCCCAAGAAGAATAAACACAAAGGTCGTCTAGGAAAGCCTCACAAAACTCCCTTAGAAATTCTTTAAACGCAGTGTTTATTAATCGTTGGAATGTAGCAGGGGCATTTGTTAAGCCAAAAGCCATAACACAAAATGCAAACACTCCAAACTCTGTGATAAAAGCAGTTTTAGCTTGGTCCTCTAATGCAATTGTGATTTGATTGTAACCAGAGTACCCATCTAAAAAGCTATAAGCTTCCTTGCCCGCAACTCTTTCAAGCACATGTTCTGAATATGGCAAGGGATAATGATCTCTCCTGGTAGCTGCATTAACTTTCTTGAGGTCCATGCACACTCTTAGTTTACCATTCTTTTTTGGCACAATGACTATTGGAGAAACCCATTCTCAGTGCTCAATAGGGTATATGAATCCACATTGGATAAGTTTTTCAATCTCCTCTGTACAATTTTGGCGTACTTAGGATTCATTGGATAGGGTCGTTGCTGGACGGGTTTAGCAGTGTTGATCACGGGAATCGTATGTTGCACCACAGAAGGTGGGACGCCCTTCATGTCATGATATGTCCAAGCAAAGATATCCTTGTATTCCTTGAGGAGCTCCTTAAGTACAGCCTCTTCAGTTTCGGTAAGGTCTTGAGCAATAAAGACTGGTTTAGATTCCTCACCTGGTTCTGCTAATTCTATCTCTTTAACTACCACTGGACCATCAAAGACTCCACTGCTTTCATTGGTAGGTATTCGTTGGGCCTTGGCATACACAACCTTTCGCTCCCCCGTGGTATAAGATTTAAAATGTTCAGGGGCCGTATGTAAGTCAGTAGGCTCCTATCCTGACGGAGACCTTTCTTTTAGTTCTGCCTCCTTTTGTTGTTGTGCTAACTCTCGGTTTTGACGTCTTCTTATAGTTCGACTCAATTTCGGCTCTGTAACCTCCAATTGAGCGAGGTCAATGGGTCGCGGGCTGCACCACATGACACTCTGGAGATGTTCACCCCAATTGTCTACTAGCTTTCGATGAGCATCACATGCCCCTAGATAGCTAAGCCATTCTGCAATAGATCTTTCCTTGTTTATCCTAGCTCTCACATTTGCTCGATATCGTCGTCTCTTATATGACCTTTGTTTCTTGTTAAGGTTTTGATTTTGGTAAATGTTTGAACTCGACTCGCCTGATAGGTCTTCGCTTGTATCTTCTTCACTATCATATAAATTACCATAGATGGTCGTACTAGGCCTTGAGTGTTCAGTTTCTATACTTGGTTCACTCGATGTTTCTTCAGGTTCTGAATCCATTTCTCCCTGAGATTCCGTTTCTGCTGTGTATTGGCCTGAAGCCTTTGAGGAATCATCGGTTTCACTCTCAGGTAGGTGTGCCTGTTTCTTATCATCGGATGTTACATGCGCTACACCTAACATGTTTACTGGCGCAATGTGTGGTATCTCTTCCCCATCTGGTGTTACCCAGGTTGTTCCTCTAGCTCCCCATGTATCTATAGTTGCCGCTAGGTGTACCCAATTGACATTGTCTGACTCAGCCATTCCGGGTAGGATATCCATATAAGGAGAGTTCTCCCCAATAGCCGTGTCTTCGTTACATGTGTAACAATACTGTAATGGAGCTGAGTGAATTGTTGTGTCTGATCGATTATCAATGATGAATTTATTTCCTAGAGGATGCGTTCGACCACTTAAAAGATCAACTCGAATGACAAAGTCTTGGAATTGTAAGTAGACGTGGTTTTTGGACCAGTCATGCACCATTTTTGCTTCCCTCATGAATGGACGCCCTAAGATCATCTCAAATGACATAGGATGCTTGGAAAAATCCATAACAATGAAAATCTGCCTTACCTTGTGTCCCTAGACTTTGATCCTGAGATCCTTTAGAATTCCAATAGGCGTAACAATAGATCCATTAGTCATTTTTACCACTACGCTTGTGGCTTCAAGGTGAGGTCGCCCCATAGACTCCCAACAACTCTTTGTCACCATGCTGACTCCTGCACCACCGTCAAGGACCCCCTTTACAATTAATCCTTTAGTAGTGACTGGTAGAGTAGCATTAGATTCATCACCTTCAAAGTATTACCCCAACTTGTTAACGGGTACTTCAATTACAGATTCATGTCCCGCTAGGTCAGATGGTGGTGCTAAATGTTCCTCATCATTCATTACCGAGTCAGGTTTGTTCATATGTGAAAATTGTGGTAATCCGGCTTATAATTCTCCATTGAGGAAGGCTCGAAGAGCTGAGACTAGCTCGGGATCTTTATATAGTTTGGACATGATGGTGGTTCTAACTTCTGAAGACATGAAATCCATCAATTTGGCAACATTTAATGGCATCTTGTGGGACGTAGGACCCTGACAAGAGAATGGTGAAGATGGAATCTCCACTTCCTCAAGGAGGTCGGGCATTCCCTCATTGAACATTCTCTCTAGTAGGAAAGGTATGTGTCCACTTTCAGATGTCCTACCCTCACTCTCTTCCCGAATGATAATGGGTATAGCTAACGGCCTGTAGTTCTTGTGAGGTTGAACTTGTGTGGGAAACATTGTGTCCAACATCTGGATATGTTTGGGTTCAGGTTCTAATGTTCGTTGAGTTTCTTCCACCAAACCCCTCAGTTGTTGGACTCGTTCAATTTCCACTGTTGGGTTTGATAGGTTCCAATCTTTCTCTTGCAATTCTCATTTTTTGTCTCTCGTTGCTTATCTTGGGAGTTTGCAACTGGGTGGTTTAACTTTGAATACTCTTTTGGTGTTCGTCGTAATTCCCCCTCGTGATCCTCTTCACTGGCTTTTTCCTTTGTAGTAACAGTTTTGGTCTCCGTGGTCTCTATCGAATCTGAGTCATCCTCAGGGTCATCCATATACACGGGATCCTCTCCTGTCCCTATGTTAGTCTTTGAACTAGGTTTTGAGCTAGAAGCATTAAGGGATTTCTTTCTTCGTGTTTTATTCTTTCTTGCTCGGCCAATGACTGCAGCATCTCTCTCTTCGAGGATGTAATTTTGCTTTTGGAGCATCGACCGTGTGAGTGCATTCACTGGTGCTATGTTTATAGTTGGTGGTGTCCCATCAACAATCTCTATTATGTTCAATGGTGTGATTTTCGGTGCGTTTGGATTGTTAGGACACTGTGCGATCAAATGATCTATGCCACAACAATTACAAATGAGTATTGGCATTGCCAATGCACTCCCTTGACTTGTTTGCATTAGTGCAACATTCTTTTGCATTCTAATGGGGCACTCAGCTACTCAATGTGGTCCCCCACATTCGTAGCACTGAAGAGGTGGTCTCCTGGCAAAACTATTAATGTTTTGGCCTCTTGCTGCTAGCGCAGTAGCTTGATATACCGGTTTGATTTGTCCCCAATGGTCTTCCATATAGTACATGGGACACTCCTCAAGCATGTCGACTCCATAGGTGATACTAGAGTCTATGTCCTCTTCGCAATCTACATAAGTACTAGATGACTCGCAACCTATTTGGTTCATAGGTGTAACTCTTGGATGAGGGGGTTGCAGTCCTAGCACTGGAGGTGGCAACGGTGTGGTTTGGACCACATTTTGGGTTCTAGGGACCATGTGCTGTAATGGCAACTGTTGCTCCATGGGTGGGGTAGGCATCAATGCAGGAAATCGAGGTGAGTCTGCCCAA
Organism: Adiantum capillus-veneris; assembly: GCF_014529385.1. Taxonomy (NCBI): domain Eukaryota; kingdom Viridiplantae; phylum Streptophyta; class Polypodiopsida; order Polypodiales; family Pteridaceae; genus Adiantum; species Adiantum capillus-veneris. Next base: position 111,087,870 of record NC_140943.1, on the reverse strand, counting down.
GCTATAGGCGGTCTATTTTCCATGATGCGTTTAAGCATTAGGCAATCCTTCACTTGATGGCCATACCTACCACACGCGTTACAAGTCCCGTTAAACTTTACTCTAAAAGTAGGGCATTCACTCGTAGTATGTGGCCCAAGCAAATTGAGCACCATTGTTGCTCCCTTCTTGGATACATATGAGTGTTTTGTGGAGCACGATTACCCCTAAGCCTTTCTTGGATGGCCTTGGTGAGATCTGCCAAAGTCATCTCAGATATCGTTTGCTCTTTCACTATTGGCTTTATCTTCATTGGCTCATGCCCTGACGCTTGCGAGCTACTAGACTTCGGCTCGGCGGACACTCTTTCTCCTGCAATCATTTAATTATCCTCCAATTGGATTGCATTCATGGTGACTGCTTCCCAAGAGGTGATACCTCTAATGACTAGGCCATTATAGATACTTTCATGTCGTAGTCCCCTAATGAATCTATCGAGCAATTGGTTGTTGTTGAATCGCTCGTTTGGATTGCATCGAGAATTCAAATTCTTTAGGCGACTAATGAAGTCTCTCACGGATTCACCTTCTTCTCGTTGGGCTTTCTGGAGCTGAGAGGCTACACCCCAAAGTACTCCCTCTCGTATGTATTCTTTTAAGAACAGTCTCCTAAGAGTAGAGTAGATTGTTTTCTCTTCTACTCTTAAGGCTCTATACCAATCTCCAGCCTTTCCGCTTAGGGTCAAACTCAAAGCCTTACACTTATGTAGCTCATTGTGCTCTTCCAAGGAATTGCACACATGTTCAAAGACTTCCATATGCTTTCTAGCATCTCCGTCTCCACTGAATTTCTGTGTGAGCTTAGCTACTTGAACTCCCTTGCTCCTAGGCTCTCTATCAGGTGCACTACACATGTTTTCCGCAATAGAGTGACCGATAGTTTGAGCAAATGCTGCCAAATCTCCTATTTGAGTAGGTATAATGGGTGTATGTGCTCCTGGAACCACATGTGAGATGGGAGTTGGCCTTGGCCTTGGCATACACGCGGCTCTTGGGTCCCATATTTCGTATGGTGGTGTACCAGACGGTGGTCCAAAGTTTACAGGCGTGGCCCTAGGCAAAGGGGGTGCCTGATATGGCATGTTATTATTAAATGGCATGGCTCCACTTGTATGAGAGCTTGGATAATGCCATTGTGGATTGTAAGCTCTTGGAATAATCGGAGGTGTAGGAGCTACATGAGGTTGAGGTACGACAGGTGCACATGATTGATACATACATGTAGGTATAGTTGGGGGCACTGTGCTACTAGGCATCGGCGCAGTGTTAACAAATGAACTCCATGGTGTACTTCTTGTCATGATCACCACTGGGATATGCATGGTAGCCGTAGTGTCATTAAGAGAAAGATGAGCTAGATCTGGGAAGGTAAAGCTGCCACTTGTGGGTTCAGATTGTACTGAGGCTCCCGGCGAAACAACATATGGAGGATCAAGGGGGGCTCACTGAGGGAGTCTCCATTTGTGATAAGGTTGGTTGGTTGGCCTTTCCCGTATCCAAGAATCTCATTAGGCCTGTTGAAGGCATGTTGATCCCTGTGTTTTGTGTTTCTAACTCGACAATCCTATGGAGAACATCACAGACTTTCTGTTGTTGCTCATCTATGCTAGTAGCACCCGATGTGGATTGTAGAACATCTAACCAACCCACATGATAAGTGTGTCCTGTGTACCGATCAGTTAAAGCTTCTGCTTGTAGGTCATACTCCCAATTTTTGTTTAGGAATATCCCATCTAGGCCTGGCGTGTTGGAGGTTTCCCTTGAAGTGGAAGCATTATTGCTCCCCATTGCTTGCCCCTCCGTGACTGCTACCTTGGGAGCACTCGGTTGCTCGGCTGCCATGATTGTTGTCATAGGAGCCTTTGCTTTCAGGGTTCGAATTTGTTCTAGCTTTCGTAGGTTCTCAATTTCCCTCTCCCTTGTTGCTTGCATATAGCGTTCGATCTCTTGCACTTCGGCAAGACTCCTACCATCGGGTAGTAGAACCTCAAAGGGAGATAGTCCTAAAGGATCAGGAGGTGCAGTGGATGGAACATTCACATGCACACTCTCAAGAAGCATAGGGTCTATTTTAGGCATGAATGACGAATTTACTTCCCCACTCCCTTCATTTATTTCATTAACCGCATGTTCGGAGCGAGTAGCTCTACTAAGGGTCTCTTTTAAGCGGCTAAACACGCTGGACCCGAGCCGTGGGCCCATGGCATGCATGTCTTGACTCTAAATATCAGGGTTTGGTGTAGGATACCCCTCCATGACTTCGTAGTCAGAGGAAGAATCACTAGACGCGATATGAGGATCTTGGGTCGCGCTACCTTGAGTCCCGACCGAAGGTCCAGAACCTAGGGTGGAGGAATAATGGGTGCCCGTGTAAATGGAGGCACTACCAATATGCTCGTGCTCTAACACTCGTCCAGAGCGTAGGTTCATATGACTTCCACACTCTAAGCGCGTTGGTGAGTGCCCGTGAAGGCCGCTCACTTAGTTTTTTTTTTTAGGTGTTTATAACCCAAGTTTTTCGTTATTCTTGGTTATTTTTTGTAACCAAGCCACAAAATATGGCGTGTAATAGCTCAAGACGAGCGTTTTGGCTAAAGGAACATGCCGTGCTTTACAGCTCCCTATTCGGCTACGTGAAGCCCTCGAAATCCTAAAAATAGTCTTTATAGTCCTCGAAATCCTAAAAATAGTTTTTAAATATAAAAAGGTGTATAAACTATATTTTAAAACTGAGGACTAAAGTCTCGGTTTGAGCTTGGGCTTGGGGAATGATCCCCAGCCCGATCCTTCTTTTTAATTTTAAAATAAAAAAATAAAAAAAATATATATATATATATATTAAAGTTGCTACGGCCGCGCCGCGCACGCGCGCACACACACACTTGACCTACACCTAACTTATCTACTTACAGCTAATAGAGATACTGCCACACACACTCCAACACTGTTTACACAGTACTACAGTAGCTAACAGATCTACAAAACTAACCTTAGAGAACTAGCATTGAACCTTATAGAACTAACATTCCATAGCTAATACCTTAATTCTTACAGTACATTGCAAAAAAATTGTAACTCCTTCTTTACAGAAAACAAAAAAGACAGTACAGTGTAACAAAAATCTTCTCCACACAACCACACACCTTCCTTCTTCACAAATCCTTCTCCACACAACCACACCTTCCTTCTTCACAAATCCTTCAATTGAAATTGCATCACAAGAAAGCGTAAAGTGCTTAACCGAGCTTAGTGTAGGGCATTTCCCCGGCAGCGGCGCCAAAAATGTACGCTCCTTGCCGCACTGTCGAAGCAAGGGACTTGCCGATACACCGTGTGCAAGCCACAAATGGCTCCAAGCACACAACAAGCCTAAACTAGCTAGCTCAAGAGAGCAAAGGGTGTGTCACTCACCGCTCTACGCTCGCCTTCGTGGTGGATTCCTCGCCGCGATGAAGAAGAAGCTGCAGTCGTGCCGTGCTCAACCGTTTCGCCGCTGTCGTGCCTTCGTAATGCTCAATCGCACACACACTCTCCCTCTCTCTCTCTCTCTCTCACATACACACACACACAAACAGGTGAAGAAGAAGAAGATGGAGATGGAGATGGAGCAAGAGCACTCTTCTATTGCACAAATGAGAGAATGAGTGAATTTTAGGTTTAGTTGGCTTTTATATGAGCTCACCCCATTCACACTTGGGCGCCCATGCTTAGCCAACTAATCCCTTGAATTCCCCAGTTAGAGTGCGCCTCTCATCGGCGATCACTCTTACCCTTTTCCTATTGGTCCGACAAGCCCGGTACCTGACTCTACCAAATACATAATACACGTCCGTCGTAGGTGATGGGGTGTGCGTGAGCCGTGAGGGTTAACAAATGTCCTTTTTTCCAGGAGGCAAATCACATGGACGTTTCTATAAGTGCATCATATTCTGATTGCATGGTAGCCATCCAATTTTTTGAATTTTGTGCTTCATCAAAAGACACAGGTTCCTCAACATCATGTAAGCTAGACATAGACAAAGCATAACAATCTGATGCATAAGATGCAGGGCGAGAGCCTGAACGAGTACGACTAGACAAAGGTGCATCCAATTTACTGTCACGCAAAGTGTACACCAGTCATTTTGGCATACCTCTAGCCTGTTCATTTTCAGCTCTTTCCTCATCAAGTACATCATGTACATCTGCATCAATAATAGGCTGATTTGTAACATTTTCAGAAACCCCCATAGGCTGTACATTTTCTTCATTGGAACTTACATTCGTATTTCCACCACTGAAAAGAGGCAACAAAGTGTCATAAATGTCCTACATAGTACATGACAACAAGGGTTGAACAAAATCTTGCGCAAACACTACATCCCGTGAAACCAAAATGCGTTTTGTTTGCGGATGATACAACCTGTAACCTTTGCTTTCATCATTATAACCAGCAAAAATACATTTGACAGTCTTATCATCCAAATTTTTGCGTTGCGTTTGTGGCATCAAAGCATATGCCAAACAACCAAAAACACGCATGTGCTCAATAGAAGGCCTTCTATCATGCCATGCTTCATATGGAGTAATAGACTGCAAAGCTTTTGTAGGACACCTGTTTAGTACATAAGTGGCACACATGATGGCGTCAAGCCAAAAAGAATGCGGAAACGCTTGACTTTTGACCATACATCGTGCCATTTCCATAAGTGACCTGTTTTTCCTCTCAGCAACACCATTTTGCTCAGGTGTATAAGGCACTGTAAAGTAGTGTTTTATCTCGCGACTAGCTAGAAATCCATTGAATTCATGAGACATATACTCCCCCCCTCGATCAAAACGGAGGGTGCCCAAAGTACATTTCAAGAAATTTTCAGCCATAGCCAGAAATTGTTTGAAGCACATAAAAACTTCGGACTTCTCTTTAAACAAAAATACCCATGCATGCCTGGAGTAATCATCAATGAAAGTCACGAAGTAAAGGTAATTGCCCAAAGATGGAAGTTGCATGGGCCCACAAATATCACTATGCACAAGCTGTAACCTGCATGTGGCCCGAACTGAACCATTCTTTGGAAACATAGAATGCTACATCTTACCCAAAATACAGCCTTCACAAACATGTTTGACAGGGGCTTCACGAGGTGGCAAAGAAGCAACCATATCAAATTTCGGCAAACGCAGCACACTGGCAAAATTTCGATGACCAAAACGTGAATGCCAAAGTTTTGCATCTGAAATAGCCCTTGAATCTGCAATTGCATTTTAAAAATTTTGACCACACTTGTCATACAAAGTGAGCTTATACAGTCCACGGCACAAAAGGCCATATGCAACAATTTCATCACCAAAACTGAGATCATGAACTGTACATCTGTCATCCACAAATTTGACTACAAGTCCAAATCTAGCAAGTGCGGATACAGACAAGAGATTCTTCTTGATCCCAGCTACATAAAGTGCATCAACAAGTGTGAAGAAACTGCCATTTACAGTAGTAACCACAATCTTTCCAACTCCCTAAACCGGATAAGAGGCATTGTTGGCACAAGTGATTGAATTCCCATGAGGGACATACTCGAGAGAGGTGAACAATTCACGATGTGAGGTAATGTGCTTTGTAGCACCACTGTCGAAATACCACACATGTGAATCTGTAGCAGCTGACAAGCATGCATCTTGGACAACAGGATTGTAAGTGCACTATGCACTAAAAGCCCATTCCACATCAACATCAACAACACAGTCTCCTTTCATAGAAGACTCAACAATGGCTGCATTTGTAGTGGAACCAACATTTGCAGTGGAACCACCCTCTTTCTTCTTAGCCTCTTTGGCCTTGAACTTAGGACACTGCTTGATCAAGTGATCATTAGCTTTGCAATAATGGCAGCGCATGGTCTTTTTGCCCTTATCACCAGAATTTATGGATGAATTGCTATCAACAAAAGCATTAGGAACAGAAGTTTTGCCACTCGCAGCAAAACCATAAGAAGTGGCTGCATTGCTGCTACCACCCTTTCTTTGAGAAGCAATAAAAGCCTGTTCAACTGCACGCTGTCTAGTCCTATTTTTTCTGGAAAGTGACTCTTGCAACAGCAATGTGCATAATGCATCAAACTTGACAACTTCTAGATTTCCTTGGGTCATAAGTCTCCAAGTACTAGCAAAAGTCTGGCAAGAATCTGGTAAGGCATCAAGAACAGTCTGCACAAGGGAACTGTCTGAAATGACTTCACCTGCAGAAATAAATTGCTCATTGATATCCTTGACACCAGCAAGAAAAGTGTCCATATCATCTTCCTCATGCATAATCTTCGACTCCAACTCTTTACGCAGCAAAGCAATTTTAGCCTCATTGTGGCTTGCATAAAGTCCTGCTAGAATATCCTAAGCCTGTTTTGCAGATTTTGCTGAATGGATGTGAGGAACAATAATGCGCTTCACAGACAACGCAATCAATGCATGAGCCTACGCATCCTTTACATCCCAACGAGCTTATTCTACCGTAGGCAAAACAACTCTATTAGCAGAAAATCCTTGTAGCAAGACCTGCAACATCCTCAACATCGCCTACATCCTCAGAACTAGGACGTACATCAATGCCCTGCACAATATTCCAGATGCCCTTTGACACAAGAACGTGTTGCATCATATAAGCCCACATAGTGTAATTGTCCCCATCCAACCTGTCCTCAGCAGCAAACATCTTGAAGACATCTATGTTGGTGTCAGCCATGGTAAATGTTGCACCTGATGTGAAAACTACCCGAAAATAGGAGAAACGGAGCAAGAACAACACGTGCTATATAGCAGAAACCGTAGAGGACTGTAAGGCACCTATTATGCAGAAAATTGCACTGACAAAAATTTTGCACAAAATGACGAATTGCCTGTGCAGACTTGCCTGTAGTGGAAACGGAGGCCGAAATGAGCCCGAGTCAAAAATCTGAGCAAATATTTGTCGACCTGCGAAGGCTTGCCAAATCTCACAAACATGTGAGAAAAAGAGCAGGCGTGTGTTGGAGAAGTTGGCGACTAAGCCCGAGAGGACATAACCTGCTCTGATACCAATTGTTGGAATTAGGGTTGCAGAGAAACGCACACAACTTGGAGAAGATGAAGGAAGCTCAAGGCACACAATAGAGAGTGTGCTACTTAGTGTGCAATGGAAAGAATGATAGCCCTAGTGATGGGCATATATACAATGCACGGGGGTAAAAAACCTCCTAAAGAGGGAAAAAATTCTGCGGCGGTCCTAGTGTGTTCACACACATCACTACCTCATGTATATGGTAACAGTTTTCCATTTCCTAGTGGAAAAGTCACTTCCTTTAGGGAAGAAAAGCTCGATAAAGTGACCCAACATGGCTTGCTTTTTTATGGACTTGCTAGTTCCATTCTCTGACGAGCTATCATATCAACTTATTCTTGAATATTGTGGGCCATGTGTAATTTCAAAATAAGTCTTACAAGTCTTATCTCTATAATTTAGAGCTCTATCTTAGGTTCATCATCACAAGAAACCTCTTTAACAATACCTCAAAAATCAATCCTGCATGTGGTGGCTGGCTTACCCTATCTTGTTCCTTATTGTTGAGCCTCAAGAAAAAAAAAAAGACATGTAAAGCTCCATAAAAGTTCTATCCATTCAACTTTCATCTGTATTTACACAAGTGCATTCATAACTATTCCATTAAGTTCCAGTGTATCAAATCCAGTTTTCTAGTAAGTTCCAAACCATCAAATCTAGCTTTACCCCGCATTTCCCACTTGCTCAAAATCCAAGGTCAACAAGATAGGTTCCATCCCACCCCAATACAATTAACCAACCATGCTCTGATACCACTTGTGAGGGCCATGTCTAGGTCTAGCTTCCCCTAAACACTAGACATTAATCCCACTTGGAACCAACATCGAGATATGTTCCCTCCTGCTCTCCAATGCCAGCCCAAGGGGGTCTCAAAACAATCCAAAACCTTTCAATTTCCCTTATGCGGATATCTCTTCCCTCGTTTCTCCCTAGTTCCCAAAGTCACCAAACTAGGTTGTGATGTCATTCCAAGGGCGGACTACTGAAGCACCCTAGTGATCCTCCTTTTTTCCTACTCAGTGTTGGGCACGGTAGTTGTCATGTTCCCCTAAGAGGAGTGTTGTTACTTACTACTTGTAATCCCTCAAATCCCCATGTTTTCTATTTCCGTTCCCATTTTGTATTACCTTCCCACGTGGAAGACTTAATTAGAGAAACATAAAATTTGGTGATCAATTCCGGCCAACTAACCCTCCGGATCCACTCGCCCACCGAACCTTTCGGTAAGTGTACATTTCCAAGGTCATTTTATCCTACTAGATAGACAAATTTGAAAGCAAGTAAATCAATTGAAGACCTGTGAAACAGTTCACAACATCATGTAACTATTACATGTAACTATTCTCGCCTTTCCAACTTGTTGTATTTCTTAGGTATACAAGAAAACACACATATACCTTGTCATCCTTCCTCAACATGTCCCAGATGACTAAGGTCTCTACTGTTTCCCCACGGTAGCTCCTTCACAAAAATTCCAACTTAATTTGTGTGGGAAAGGCTTCATCTTTAATTTTATGTTCCTTTTTAAATTACACTCGGAGGTGGGTCTACAATTCCGAAATGGGTTGGACAATCGGGATAGCTCATATGGTTCCTAGCCTTTTCAGGTTCATTTTTTTCCATGTAAGCAATTCATACAAGTTCCTTAATTATGCACATTTTCCTCCCAAATCCACGATTCTTAGATCGTCCAACATTTTCCTTCCCATTGGCATCGGGCCTACCCAGAATAGGCCGTTTTCCAACGACTTCGCGGGTATACCACCCGACCGGGCACCATTCATTCGAATCCAGGATATGATCGAACATCGAGCTCGACAAAATCAGACACTTCAACAGTTACTGATTCTAACCAGACAGAATCACTCTTCCTGTTGAAGCCCCCATGTATTCTTGGTCTGGCCTTATTTCAACCAATCAAAAGGAGTAAAAGCAGTAAAGTAATACTATCAATTCCTATGTATTGCATGGGCTATCCTAGTCCAACTCTCTCAGGTTCCTTTTCATCCTAGTGTAAGACTTTTGTTCACCTTCATTGAATTATCAATTCCTTTATACCTAATCCTTTTTAGCTACACAATCAGTGTCGAGTCCTGGGACAAGGATCGAGATATTCCTAAGAAAGTGTATGTGATTGCTTGAAAAATAACTAGATATCTTTAGTATTACTAAAGGAAGAAGGAAATAAAAATATTCAAAAGTGTAAAAAGGTGGGAACGACCTGATAAATGCACACTTGCAAGGGTATGCAACAGTTTGCATGCTGCTTTCAATTGCTTGAAATGTATTTTTTGATTGACATGACTGGAATATTGGTTTCTAGTATCATAGTACTATCTTCAAAACGTGCATTTATTAAATGGTTCGGTGGGTGGGTGGATTCCGGAGGGTTAACTTGTCATTAAGGATAAGTTGAGATCTTATTATAATCAAGAAACCTCGATGTTGATGGGTAAGTAGTTATCGTTGCCTACAACTTTACATCATGAATATTAGGCGCATCACCATTTTAACGATCTTTATAGTCAAGATTGTCTCATTCCACTTTGAATGCAAGAACTAAGACTTCTAGTACTTGTCACCAAGAATACACTTGAAGAAACGGATTGCCAAATTTAGATCATAAGTGAAAGTCTTAAAAGAACAAGCGATAGACACAAAAGTTAGCTAATCTACATTGATCTCAAAAAAAAAAAAGAGAAGAAAGAATCTTTTTGAATCAAGCCAAAAGAAGTTACAAGAGGTTGGGGAAATACAAGAAGTTTACTGTTATGAGAAGTTGAAAGTAAGAATGTCCAGTAAAAGGATGTTGCTCACAAATTCATACAAGGAATCGAAGATGGATACACCTTTCAATTACTTTAGCAATAAAGTTAAAAAAGAATTGAAGACTTTCATGACCAAAGAATTGAAGCAAGAAAGGTAAATACTATCCTTTAAATTACCAAGTTGAAAAATGGGTACAACATTTATTTTTTCATGATACGCCTTACATAAAGAGAAAGGGAAGTTCTACAAATCATTAAGATTGTCCATCATATGATCAGAGAAGCAAGAGTCACAAGCAGGACACATATCAAGCCTTTCATCCAGAGGAAGAATTCATTGGATGATTGCCACACTAACCTCTCTAGTATGAGGTGAGAAGTTAAATGGGCCTCTAAGAGGTAATCCAAAGCGAGGGTAAAGACTTATTTTATGGTGTGGAAGGAATTGTGCTAACAAGAAAAGGCACTTAGAAAAGCCATGGTTGGATGTTCGCATGACACAATAGAGTCGGGGTCACAGACCCAAAGCCCCCGTCACCATGGGAAGTTGATTGTTGCAAAAGTTATACTGACCTCAAAGCGTCACCCTTGCAACGTCACGCCATGATCGCCACATGATCTGGGTGGCCAATAGAATACCATAACTCAGGAAATAGTAGTTGCCTATACCTCGCTATGAATTCTCTTTTTTCAACTTCATTTGTATTCTGCAAGTGTGTAATACTAAAAGATAAGATTAAGTCGTGTTCCCATGATGCCATCAGACAAGAGTAAAGAACTGAGAAAGAAACTAAGCTATGAGAAGACAAAGCTTTCAAAGAAGATTTATAAGACCAAGTAAAGAGAAAGCAAGTATGATGTAGCTTATATAGAAGGAAACAATGGCTTATTGACGAAGCCACATCTAAGATAAGAATATCAAGTATAGTGATTCAAGGAGGACATGACAAGACAACAAGACTTCTATATAAAGATTAAAGAAGTGTAAGCAAGAATAACAAGTTAAATCCCCACACGTGTCCATGACCTATAATCAATGTAGTAACTTCACTCGAGCTGAGGACCGAGCTGAGGACAAATCTTTCTTTTTGTTGGTGGGGAGTTTGTAAGGTCCCTCTCGAAAATTGTACAAGTCACCAAAAGCAATGACTATGTCTCGGTGTGTTCACTTTCAAGAACACTAAGCTTGTTTATTAGTTTTGAACAAAAGAGCATTGGGAAAGTCTCTTGTGGACTTGGCACAATTACAAAGTTTGATTCTATAAAATGGAGGAGTCCACTTTTTGTCTTTTTCCAAGTATGGAAAAAGCCTCTTATGGACTTGGCAACAATTCAAAAAGTTGGATTCTATAAAATGGAGGAATCCACTTTTGTCTTTTTCTCATGAGGGAAAAATCCTTTTACTAAATTGACTTCTTCTTTTTCTCTCAAATAAGAACAAAAGACTTTTCTTACAAAAGTACCTCATTATTTTACTTGTCTTAACAAACACAAGAAGTACTTGTAAGGAGTTTAAGAAATTATAAGAGGAGACTTGAGATTTGTAAGAAAAGCATGTGAATTGTAAGAAGAGGCATGATTAATTGTAAGAAAAATCATGTGAAGTGTAAGGAGATGTAAGGAAAAACATGTGAAGTGTAAGAACAAGCATGAGAAGTGTAAGAATGTGTAAGAATAAGCATGAGAAATGTAAGGATATGCAAAAATAAGCATGTGTTACAACTAGTTCTAACTAGAATTGAGTGGATTTGTTAGCTCAACTAGTAAGTCAAAATCTATAAGATCTTTGGAGTCCATTGCTATATAAGAAGCCTCTTTTTGGAGAGAAAAGAAGGAGATACATTTTTGCTACACTCATAAGATCTCCCAACACCATAGCCTTCTAAGAACTTCATACTTTTCCTTTGGGAAATTCCTAAAGTCTCTCCTCATCTTACATGCATACATAGTCTAAGCTATGGAGTCTTGAGCTTCATCTTCCCCTTAACCTTGCCCCTTACTTCCTAAATCTTGCTAAGCTTTGCCTAATCTTGGTAAGGTTTACTTTTTTCTTGAACCCTTATCTTTAGCAAGGAACTCTCCCTTCCCAATCATACCTCGCCTTTCTTAGGATAGCCTTCGTTTTTACATTAGTGATTACATAACTCTTACTTCCCTACCTTTAGCCCACCTTCCTACTAGGGTAGACTTATCTATCCTCTCCATTTTCCTAAGTTTTTCTTGATAATACTCAAACCCTATCATTTTTGCTCAATTAATTCAACACTTTCCTTGAGGATCATCATAATGGAAACGAGAAGAGGCTAGTGGAGTAGTCTCATTATCCAAACACCTCTTCCCTTCAAAGCAAAAGAATCTCTCAAGGGACTTGAAGATACATACTCCTCACCTGTTCTTTGTGAATTTATCTTTGAATAAGAAGGAGTGAAGTTCAAAGAGAAGAAGAGGCCCTCCTCTCCCAAGTTCATCATCTTTCTTACTCTCTATCATAGTCAAGGAGATAAAGAGAAGGTAAGTGCTTAAACTAAGCTATGCAAGAAAACCCTAGGCCTTGTTATTTATTAGGCATTTTATTATGCCTATATTTTAATGTTAAGAAAATTATGAATAGGAATTCATCTCTCCTTCCTTGAAGGATTAACTAGGTTATCTACAATTTAACACATGCATAATCATAAATAAACCCTAGAAATCATTTTTATAAATTAAAGTAAATAATAGTTAATAAGAAGCATTTGTGAGGCATGGTCATAAGTAAGGAAAAAGACCACAACATTACCCTCACTTGGATGTATTTCATTCAATCTAGAAGATAGCACACAAATTTAAGGAAAGAAGCAGGAAGAATAGTGCAGAAGATAAGGTTGCAAACACTTACATAATTGCATAAGACTTATTATCCATTCTTAGTGAAGTTGCATCTCACAAACTTCTAAGAATGGTAGATAGGTTGTGGAAGCATTGTCACACTCACATAGCCTTACTTTCCATTTGCAATAAGGTAGGTTATGACCATAAGCACTAGGAAAGCTCAAGCACTAGTCTCTTTGCATTCGCACAATTCTTAGACTTACAAAAGAGGGGTACCATCCCACCCCAATACAATTAACCAACCACGCTTTGCTATCACTTGTGAGGGCCATGTCTAGGTCTAGCTCCCCTTAAACACTAGACATACCTCCCGTTTGGGACCAACATCGAGACAAGTCTCTTCCCGCTCTCCAATGCCAGTCCAAGGGGGTCTCAAGACAATCCAAAGCCTTTCGATTTCCCTTATGTGGATATCGCTTCCCTCGTTTTTCTCTAGTTCCCAAAGTCACCAGGCTAGGTTGTGCTATCATCCTCAGGGCCGACTGCTGAAGCACCCTAGTGATCCTCCTTGGTTCAAGGATGACAACTCCTTTTTCCCTACTCACTGTCGGCACGGAAATTGTCATGTTCCCCTAAGAGGAGTGTTGTTACTTACTACTCGTAATCCCTCAAATCTCCATGTTTTGGATTCCCCTTCCCATTTTGAATTCCCTTCCCACGTGAAACATAAAATTTGGTGATCAATTTCGCCCATCTAACCCTACAAATCCACCCACCCACCGAACCTTTTGGTAAGTGCCCGGGGCGGTCACTTTTTAGAATGTGTATGATATCACGTGAGTTAACCGGAGAGGATTATTAAGAGACCAAAATGTATAAAAATGTATACTTTTATGTATACATTAGAGGGGGGTGGGGGTTTTTTAAATAGGCTCACAGTGTAAGTATAGTATGTATATTGGGGTATTATTAATTACCTCTTGAACTCACGTGATATAGGGATCTTTTTATAAATGACTGCCCCGGGGGTAAGTGTACATTTCCAAGGTCATTTTATCCTACTAGATAGACAAATTCAAAAGCAGTAAATCAATTGAATAAATGTCAAATAGTTCACAATATCATGAAACTATAACATATCCTTGTAATTTAACTATTACATGCATGTTCTCGCCTTTCCAACTTGTTATATATATTAGGTATACAAGAAAACACACATATACCTTGTCATCCTTCCTCAACAGATCCCAGATGACTAAGGTCTCTACCACTTCCCCATGGTAGCTCCTTCACAAAAATTCAAGCTTTATTTGTGTGGGAAAGTATTTATCCTTAAATTTAAGTTCCTTTTTAACTGACACTGAGAGATGGATCTATAGTTCGGAATGGGTTGGATGAGCGGGATAACTCATATGGTTCCTAGACTTTCCAAGTTCAATTTTTTTTCATGTAAGCAATTCAAACAAGTTCCTTAATTATGCACATCTTCCTCCCAAATCCACGATCCTTAGATTGTCCAACATTTTCCTTCCCATTGGTATCAGGCCTACCCGGCTTATGCCGTTTTTCAATGACTCCACGGGTTTACCACCCGACCGGGCACCATTCATTCCAATCCAAGATATGAATAAACATCGAGCTCGACAAAAGCATACACTTCAATAGTTATCGATTCTAACCAGACATAATCATTCTTCCTGTTGAAGCCCCCAGGTGCACTTGAAAGTAAGAATGGCCAGCAAAAGGATGTTTCTTACAATTCATACAAGAAATCAAAGATGGATACTCCTTTCAATTACTTTTGCAACAAGAGTTAAATTTTTTTTGAAGACTTTGAAGACCAAAGAATTGAAGCAAGAAAGAGAAATACTATCCTATAAATTACAAGTCAAAAAAAGGGTACACCATTTATTTTTTTAAGATACGCCTTACATAAAGAGAAAGGGAAGTTCTTTAAATCATTAAGCATGTCCATCATATGATCACAAAATTAAGAGTCACAAGTAGGACACATATCAGGCCTTTCATCTAGAGGAAGAATTTGATGGCTGATTACCACACTAACCTCTCTAGTATGAGGTGAGAAGTTAAATGGGCCTCTAAGAGGCCGTAAGCCAAAGTGAGGATAAAGACATATTTTATGGTGTGGAAGGAACCATGTTTACAAGAAAAGGCGCTTAGAAAAGCCATGGTTGGATGTTCGCATGATACAATAGAGTCCGTGTCCCAGACCCAAAGCCTCGATCACCATGGAAAGTCTAATATTGTTGTGAAAATGATCTTGAACCCAAAGAGTCACCCTTGTAACATCACTCCTTGATCTTCACACGGTCTGGCCAACAAAAGACCCTAACTCAGGAAATAGAAGTTGCCTATACCTTGCTATGAATTCTCTTTTTTCAACTTCATTTTTATTATGCAACTGTGTAATACTAGTTGTCATGACTCGATCAGATAAGAGTAAAGAATTAAGAAAGAGACTCAGCTACGAGAAGGCAAAGCTTGCAAAGAAGAGTAATAAGGCTAAGTAAAGAGAATGCCATTATTTTGTAACTTATATAGAAGGAAACAATGGCTTTTTTATAACAAAGCCACATCTAAGATAAGAATATGAAGTTTAGTCATTGAAGAAAGACTTGACAAGGTAACAAGACATCTAAGATAAGAATATCAAGCATAGTGATTCAAGGAGGACACGACAAGACAACAAGACTTCTATATAAAGAATAAAGAAGTGTAAGCAAGAAGATCAGTTTCCATGACCTATAATCAATGTAGTAACTTCACTCGAGCTAAGGAAGACTCTTTCTTCTTGTTGGAGAGTTTGTAAGGTCCCTCTCGAAAACCCTACGTCACCAAAAGCAATGACTATGTCTCAGTTTGTACACTTTCAAGAACACTAAGCTTGTTTATTAGTTTTGAAGAGAAGAGCATGGGAAAAGTCTCTTGTGGACTTTTGGCACAATTCAAAAGTTGGATTCTATAAAATGAAGGAGTCCACTTTTTGTCTTTTTCCAAGTATGCAAAAGCCTCTTATGGACTTGGCAACAATTCAAAAAGTTGAATTCTATAAAATGGAGGAATCCACTTTTATCTTTTAGGAAAAATTCTTCTACTAATTAACTTTTTGTTTTTCTCCCAAATAAGAAATAAATACTTTTCTCACAGAAGTACCTCATTATTTTACTTGTCTTAACAAATTATCATTTATCTTACTTGTCTTACACTCCTTACAAGAAGTACTTGTAAGGAGTGTAAGAAATTATAAGAGGAGACTTGAGATTTGGAGAAGCCTCTTTTTGGAGAAGAAAAAAGGAGATACATTTTTCCTACACTCATAAGCTCTCCCACCACCATAGCCTTCCAAGAGCCTCACACTTTTCCTTTGGGAAATGTCTAAATTCTTTCCTCATCTTACATGCATACATAGTCTTAGCTATGGAGTCTTGAGATTCATCTTCCCCTTAACCTTGCTCCTTACTTCCTTAAGCTTGCTAAGCTTTGCCTTATCTTGGTAAAGCTTACTCTTGTCTTGAACCTTTCTCTTTATCAAGGAACTCTCCCTTCCCAATCATACCTCACCTTTCTTAGGATAGCCTTCCTTTTTACATTAGTGATTACATAACTCTTACTTCCCTACCTTTACCCCACCTTCCTACTAGGGTAGACACCTATGCCCTTTCAAGGAAAAATAATATCTCAAGGGACTTGAAGATACGTACTCCTCACTCGTTCTTCGTGAATTCATCCTTGAAGAAGAAGGAGTGAAGTTCAAAGAGGAGAGGCCCTTCTCTCCCAAGTTCATCCTCTTTCCCACTATCTATCATAGTCAAGGAGATTAAGAGAAGGTAAGTGCATAAACTAAGCTATGCAAGGAAATACTAGGCCTTGTTATTTCTTAGGCATTTTATTATGCCTATATTTTAATGCTAAAAATTAATGAAGAGGAGTTCATCTCTCCTTCCTTGAAGGATTAACTAGGTTATCTACAATTTAACACATGCATAATCATAAATAAAGCCCAAAAATCATTTGTATAAATTAAAGTAGATATTAGTTAATAAGGAACATTCATGATGCATGGTCATAAGTACGGAAAAAGACCACAATATTACCCTCACTTGGAAGTATTTCATTCAATTTAGAAGGTAGCACACAAATTTAAGGAAAGAAACATGAAGAATAGTGCATAAGATAAGGTTGTAAACACTTACATAATTGCATAAGACTTATCATCCATTCTTAGTAAAGTTGCATCTCACAAACTTCTTTAAGAATGGTAGATAAATTGTAGAAAGATTGTCCCACTCACATAACCTTACTTTCCATTTACAATAAGGTAGTTCATGATGACCATAAGCACTAGGAAAGTTCAAGCACTAATATGTTTGCATTCTTCATGCACAACATTGAGTAGGAAAGAATGCATTATAACGTTTTCATGAATAAGGCACTTGTCAAACAATACACTTATGGTAGAGTGGAAGCAATCCACTATGTATAATGCACTACTAGTACTTTAATTATTCTTTGCTTTTTCTCTCAAGTTTGTTTTTATCTGGGATTTTGGGGGAATAAGGGATGGCTCCTACGGAGATGCACCGTAGGCAACCGGAACTAGAACTTTCACCGCTTCCATGGAGATGGCCCATGGATTGCATTGGATGGAACAAAAAGGGGATTAAGTATTAGTTAGGCAAATATAGCGTTCAACTATAAGATGAAGGTGAAACAAAATCATAAACATTTTTCTTGAGACCCGTTGTTTTCCTCTAAGGGACACTGATTGTGTAGCTAAAAAGGATTTTGTGTAGCTTAAAAGGATTACATACAAAGAAATTGATAATTCAATGAAGGTAAGGAAAAGTCTTACACTAGGATTAAAAGGAACCTGAGGGAGTTGGACGAGGATAGCCCATGCAATACATAGGGATCGGTAGTATTACTTTACTGCTTTTGATTGGTTGAAATAAGGCCAGACCAAGAATACCTGGGGGCTTCAATAACAAGAATGATTCTATCTTGTTAAAAATGGCAACTGTTGAAGTGTATTTTTTTGTCGAGCTCGATGCTCATTCATATCTTGGATTGGAATGAATGGTGCCCAACCGGGTGGTATACCCGTAGAGTCGTTGGAAAATGGCTTGATCCGGGTAGGCCCTATGCCAATAAGAAGGAAAATGTTGGACGATCTAAGGATCGTGGATTTGAGAGGAAGATGTGCATAATTAAGGAACTTGTTTGAATTGCTTACATGGAAAAAAATGAACATGGAACTTTGCTAGGAACCATATGAGCCAATCCGCTCGTCTAACTCATTCCAAACTGTAGCTCCACCTCTCAATGTAAATTAAAAGGAACTTAAAATTAAGGATAAAGCCTTTCCCACACAACTTAAGTTGGAATTTTTGTGAACGAGCTACCATGGGGAAGCGGTATAGACCTTAGTCATTTGGGACCTGTTGAGGAAGGATGACAAGGTAAATATGTATTTGCTTGTATACCTAAGATATATAACAAGTTGGAAAGGCGGGAACATGCTTGATAAGTGTACATTACAAGGATATGTAACAGTTGCATGATGCTGTGAACTATTTGACATGTCTTCAATCGATTTACTTGCTTTCAAAATTGTCTATCTAGTAGCATAAAATGACCTTGGAAATGTACACTTACCGAAAGGTTTGGTGGACGGGTGGATCCGGAGGGTTAGATGGCCGGAATTGATCACCAAATTTTATGTTTCTGTAAATAAGTCTTCCAAGTGGGAAGGGAATACGAAATGGGAAGGGGAATAAAAAATGTGGGGATTTGAGGGATCACAAGTAGTAAGTAACAACACTCCTCTTACCACGGGAACGTGACAACTGTTGTGCCCGACACTTAGTGGGGAAAAAGGAGTTGTCATCCTTGAACCAAGGAGGATCACTAGGGTGCTTCAACAGTCGGGGCCCTGGGGATGATTGCACAACCTAGTCTGGTAACTTTGGGAACTAGGGGAAAACGAGGGAAGGGATATCCGCATAAGGGAAATCAAAAGTTTTTGGATTGTTTTGAGACCCCCTTGGGTTGGCATTTGAGAGCAAGAAGAGACCTATCTCTATGTTGGTCCCAAGTGGGAGGGATGTCTAGTGTTTAGGGGAAGATAGACCTAGACATGGCCCTCACAAAAGGAATTCCCAAAATCACATCAATACCATGTAGTGGTGAAACCAAAAACGTAAGTGTATATGAAAAGGATGAGTTAATAAAAGGATGGGTATCAAAAACAGAGAGTTGAGTTAATAAAAGGATGGGTATCAAAAATAGTCAAATAGAAAGAGTTGTGCCAATTGTGCAAAGATGAAATCATGGCTACTATTATCATCTAAGAGAATTTTGATATCTTCACCTTTAACTATGCCTTTCACTTTGAGTAAAGTGTGTGGAGATATAGGAATAACTAGAGAATGCATGTCATTGGCATCATATTCAAGATCATGGCCCTTACCATAATTGGCTTCAACTTCATTATCATTGAGAATACATCTTTGATGAGGTTAACAGTTGCACCATTTGGGTGGTTGTTGTTGAATGGTCTTTGGTTGGGATTTTGTGTGACTCCATGGGGTTGGCCATTGGAATGACCATTACTCTTAGCAGTGTTGGAGATGGGGAATGAGGAACACACCCAGCACACAAATCAGATGCCTCTATATAGCCCACGACTTCCAAGAACCCCTGTCCCCTAGTTATCACACACACAGACACTCAATTTGCTAACCACTATACTGCCCATGCTCGTACCCAACCAACCTTTACTACACACACCCAATTTCAAAGCTTATCATCATGGATTTTGTCTATAGCCTTCTAGAGCACCTTCAATCATAGACAAATTGACCCGATACACTCAAACACTTACATGATCACTGACATGCCCAAATGCTTTTAGGACTTATGGCATACACACATTCCCCTACACACCTCTTGGCATACACAACACCCACATAGGAAGCACTCTCACACTCATCACACACCGCAAGCTCACACATAAGACACACTCACATAGCCCTTCAACCAGATATGCATGAGAGAAAGAGAAAATAGATAAGACTGAACCAGAGAAGACTTAAACGAGCACCATGATTCTGAAGGCTATAACTACATCAATTCAACTGAATAGCAAACCTCTTGGCATACACACCATCCACATAGGAAGCTCTCTCACACTCATCACACACCGGAGCTCACACATAAGACACACTCACATAGCCCTTCAATCAAATTGGCATGAGAGAAAGAGAAAATGGAGAAGACTTAAACAAGCACAAGGATTGTGAAAGCTACAACTACATCGATTCAATTGAATAGCATACAATGATAGATTTTACATGCTTGGCTTCCACTGGCTCTCCTTTTTTCCACATTGCCATGCCCTCCTTAATTGTAGCACCATGCAATATCTTCTCTTTGCTTCGTGCCCTTCCAACACCACACATGTACCCTTCGATCTTCCACTCCCTTTTTGACCCTCCAACACCCCTTCTCCTTGATAAAGGATCTCGCATCCCATCCCTTTTCTCATGCTCTTTGGCCCACTTTTAGCGCTATCGTTACTTACTTCTGCACTTGGCAACTAGTGGTGCCGCTCCTCTTCTCCAATAGCGCCTCCTCTTTTGCCATGTAACTTGCTCCCAACCTCCCTTTTATTGCACTCGGTCCTTCCCTTGCTCGTGTTTGGCCTTTGGCTGCCATTGTAGATTTTTTCTACTCATGGACCTCCCCAACATGTGGCTCTCACTCGGCTCGTTCTAAATATTGGACTCTTTGGGATGTGGCACACCCCAAAGTCTGCCACATGTCACATGTCACAATCGATCAAGCTGGTTGCCGATGAACTTGCATGACTTAGTTTTTTTCCAAGGCAGCAAGGGGGGGGGGGGGGGGGGGAGGGGAATGTTCTAACCAAAAAGGTGATTAAACATGGGAGGGTTTGAACCCTAGACTTTGCGTTCAAACTCAAATGCTCAATCACTAAGCCAAAAGTTGTTCGGTGCTCAGCCCCTACCTGTAAGTGCTTTTAACTTAAAGTGCTTAATATTAGTGAGTTTAAATGCGCCCACATAGGGGAAGGGGGGGTCTATGTGTATGGGCCCCCCTCCTCCCCCCCCCCGTGGGCATAGAGTCTAATATCTAGATAGATGCCTCTCAGTCCTCAGATGCAACTGGCACTCTCCTTTTGCAACCCTCAAAGGCTCTCCCCAACCAATGCTCCTGCTTTGAAGGCTTCAGCTCACAAAATTCTCCTTGATTTTGTGTAGTGCCACCATTTTTAGTCTTGGCCCAGCTATTTGCAGCCTTGGCCCACAACCTGCTCTCCCAAACGGCCCCCAAACTTTTCAGCGGTGGCTCCTCCTAGCCCCAACTTCTTGTAGCAGCGGCTTGTAGTCTCCGTTTTTCCAATGTTCTCATTTTTTTTCCATTGCTACTAGCCTTCTTTTGGCACTCACCACCTCTATTTTATTTTTACAAAAATCTACTTCAGTCCCTCATCACACCTTGTGCTTGCATATTCGACCCCACTTTTGTAAAAATATCTAGCTTAACCTCCTCTCACACGCACTGCATAGATCCTCTTCCATCCATGTCAAAAAATGCATTTTTTAAACTTTCCCTTCACCTTAGAGACTTGTTGCATGTACCCTTGTTCATCCTCGTGCATTCCTACGCAAGCAGTTCCTCACAAAAACTTATGTTCCTCATCCAAAAGCTGAAGCGTTTCTGACACTTTTTTATTCTTTCAAGTACATGTAGATTACAATGTGCCATCCACTTGAAAGTGCTTTAAACTACCTTCAACTAGATTTTACAAAAATGTATGGCCCTTTAAGCCACCCAAAAGTTATCAAGACATGCTTATGTATGTAGTTTCAATATCATTGACCACCTACAAGTGCTATCTAAACCACTAGCAAGTGGTTCAGAACCTTTTCCAAACCACTTTCAAAGCACTTGCAAGTGGAGGAGAAGACCTAGCAAGTGGTCTAGAAGGCCTTTGCAAGTGCTTTAGAACCACTCGCTTGTATACATAGTTTTGATCTCATAGACCACCTGCAAGTGCTATCTAAACCACTAGCAAGTGGTTCTGAACCACTATCAAGTGCTATCTTAACCACTAGCAACTGGTTTTGAATAACTAGAAAGTGCTATCTTAACCATTGCAATGTCGGTGGCTCTTAACCACCGACAAGTGTTATCTAAACCACTATCAAGTGCTATCTAAACCACTAGCAAGTGGTTCTGAACCACTGGAAAGCGCTATCTTAACCATTGGCAAAAGGCTATCTTAACCACTCCAAGTGGTTCTAAACTACTGGCAGGAGGTTCTTAACCACTAGCAAGTGCTATCTTTACCACCAGCAAAAGGTTCAGAACCACTGGCAAGTGCTATCTTAACCACTAGCAAGTGAACCACTTGCTAGTGGCTACCAGTTTACATAATGCAAATGGTTTTCAACCACTTGCATGTGGTCCACAATTCACAAGTGTATAGCTTGCACTTATGCCCACTAGCCGCTGACTTTTATCTTCTACAAAATCCCTAAGAAAAACTCCTAAAACAATTTAAAATCAACTTATAATAAGACATCTTGCAAGGCACACAAAAAAATGGTCAATTGAATAGAAAATCATGTTTCTACATTAGAAATCGGATTAGAATTCTGCAATACAATGTCAGTTTTTTCCCCATCTTACAAAACAAAAGAAATCCTCATCATGAGTTACACTATCAAACTCATCATGGGTATCTACATACATGATCACATATACACAACTCTTAAGATTTTTGTTGAGATCGGAGATCAAAAGGTGGCCTTTTATAACGTGGTTGTGAAGGTGGTGGAGGCAGCACTTTGCCTTTTCCGCTTGATAATTTTTCCCTCACAAATTCATTGTTTCAAAGTTGCTGCCACCTTCTTCTTCTAGCATCCAGTTTACAAGCAGTTATCAGCTCCGATCGATTATTTGGTTTCTTCCACTCATAGACAAATGGCAAAACTTCATGATGCATAAACTTTTCCCATTGGTCTTTCGTCCGGTTCTTTAGAGAAGGAAAGATAACATAGGAGTCTTCGTCGTTCAAGAAGCAACTGAGATATTTGTCATCTAGCATGAGGGTGTTATCTTTGCTGAATTGTGGAAACTATTTTCAAAAAGTGCCTAAGGCTAGAAAGAGCGTTTGTTCCCCTTGCTCGTCCAGCCATGAGCTTCTACTACATGCCTCCTTTGCAATCCACCCATTCAAGCACCTGCACGCCTCAGGCAAGCACAATTCTAACCTCTTTTCCAGGTCTTGGTAGGGGCTTGTGTTCCAGACGTACACTTCAACAATCTGGCTAGCCCCAAGAAAAAACCACTCTGCAAAATGGTACACATAGTGGTTCAGATTATTGTCTTGCTTCACCTTCCAAAAGTGCAGCATGTCCACGTTAGGTGGGCTCGGTCCCTCTCTCTTGTTGTGAGTGACAATAAGGAGATCATTAATATTAAAAATCAAGGCAGTCCTATTATCCTCCAAAATGTGAGGGACACGAAATTGAATTACTAGGGATGTCTCCCGATCAAAGTGCCCAGGCCTTCTTGAGGACAATGTCAGTGCCCAACATTACCAATCACTTGTATTTTTACTACAGTGTCCACAAAACCACACCCAATAAATTGTAGTGAAGATTGACACCATGTGACAACAAATATATCTTATATTCAAGATAAATAAATAGCACACAAAGCACATGGAACTTAAACTTTTCGATGTGCACGGGTTTTGGGGGGTCTTAGTACTTTTCTTTGGATTTGGATTATGCACTCTTCTTCATGCTGTCGCTTGCGTTTCTTCCTGAGGGTATTTGCAATTACTAGTAATGTCTCCACATCCTCTGCATCCTCCACTTTATCCACGGTTTCCAATTCTGGGATCACAATAAGGTCTAGGGGAAAGAAGCCAAAATCCGCTCGAACAAAAATGAAACACTCCATATATGCACTTCATTACCAAAATTTGCTCGAACAAAAATGAAACACTACATATATGTCCCAGATGACTAAGGTTTCTACTGTTTCCCCACGGTAGCTCCTTCATGAAAAATCCAACTTAATTTGTGTGGGAAAGGCTTTATCTTTAATTTTATGTTCCGGAGGGTTAACCTGTCATTAAGGATAAGTTGAGATCTTATTATAATCAAGAACCTCGATGTTGATGGGTAAGTAGTTATCGTTGCCTACAAATTCAAATCATGAAGATTAGGCGCATCACCATTTTAGAGATCTTTATGGTCAAGATTGTCTCATTCCACTTCGAATTTAGGAGCTAAGACTTCTAGTACCTGTTACCAAGAATACACTTGAAGAAACGGATCGCCAAATTTATATCATAAGTGAAAGTCTTAAAAGAACAAGCAACAGACACAAAAGTTAGCTAATCTACATTGATCTCAAAAAAAAAATTAAAAAAATCTTTTTGAATCAAGCCAAAAGAAGTTACAAGAGGTTGGGGAAATACAAGAAGTTTACTGTTATGAGAAGTGCACTTGAAAGTAAGAATGGCGAGTAACAGTGCACTTGAAAGTAGGAATGGTGAGTAACAGGATGTTGCTCACAATTTAATACAAGGAATCGAAGACGTATACTCCTTTCAATTACTTTAGCAAGAAAGTAAAAAAAAAATGAAGACTTTGAAGACCAAAGAATTGAAGCAAGAAAGAGAAATACTATCCTTTCATCCACTAAGAGTACCTAAGAATTCATTTTTTTTCGTGAGGTGCAAAACCATTCTTGCATAAACTCCCTAGAGATGTACCTTTCAACGTGAATTCCCAACTTGATGGGACAAATTAACAAAACTCAATGTGCGCTCCTTGCCGCACTGTCAAAGCAAGGGACTTGCCAATACACCGTATGCGAGCCACAAACGGCTCCAAGCACACAACAAGCCTAAACTAGCAAGCTCAAGAAAACAAAGGGTGTGTCACTCACCGCTCTACGCTCGCCTTCGTGGTGGATTCCTCGCCGCGATGAAGAAGAAGCTGCATTCGTGCCGCGCTCAACCGCTTCGCCGCCGTCGTGCCTTCGTAATGCTCGATCGCACACACACTCTCCCTCTCTCTCTCTCTCTCTCACACACACACACACACAAGGAGGTGAAGAAGAAGAAGATGGAGATGGAGCAAGAGCACTCTTCAATTGCACAAATGAGAGAATGAGTAAAAATTAGGTTTAGTTGGCTTTTATAGGAGCTCACCCCATTCACACTTGGGCGCCCATGCTTAGCCAACTAATCCCTTGAATGTCCAAGTTAAAGTGCGCCTCTCATCGGCGATCACTCTACCTTTCCCTATTGGACCGACAAGCCCGGTACCTGACTCTACCAAATACATAATACGCGTCCATCGTAGGTGATGGGTGTCCGTGAGCCGTGAGGGTTAACATGCCCCCCTTCCTGATGTAGATTCCGTCCTCGGAAGCTATTGAGTTGAAGCTGGATCGTCGAGGTGGAAGAGCATTTGAGATGAATGTCCTTAGCCTTCTTCAGTCACTGCAAAATCAAACAACATTGGCACAGTAATTGCATTCTCTTAAAAAGCATATGCAGTTTTAGGTAGACACATTGATTGGAAAAAGAATTTCAAACAATTTGTCAGCAATGAACATTAAATTTCAACGTAATCAAATGCATAAACAGATGTAAAGGTATAAAATTAAACAAGTCTGGGGTCACTAATTTGACGGTCGAAAGGCACTAGAGATCAAGTATTAATACCATGGGTAAGCTTCTTAATTTTCTCTGGTCAATTAAGTTGTTTAATCGCGAGAGCCAAGTATTCATGTTCGAGGGCTGACTAGAGGCTATACCTAGAAAACTTTGTAGTTAAGCTACCATAAAAGGAATTTCTCATGAAATCATCGCCTGACTGATTACTTTTTCTTTGACCCCCCAAGGTCTTTTCACAGCGATTCAATTATGATGTGTGTGCTTATTTTGTATGCCTTGGGTTTTTTGCTTTTCAAGGAAAAGCGCCCACACTGGGAACCTCTAGGGCTCTAGTACCATAGGCAATACATGTGAGTGAAGTACCAAATCAAGCCAGGATTTCTCTTCCAGCTTAAAATTTTACATTGTGGCACTTTGATTTTTTGCATGTTCATTTTCAGCATTTAAATTTTGTAACTTTGGGGGGTCATATAACATTGTTACACTCCCCAGGCTCATCACATTAGTAAACTCCCTTTATAATACTTAAGCTAAAGGTCAATAGGGTTAAGCCCACTAGAAAGCCCTAGTACATTTCATACAATGCTGCCTAAATCGGATTAAGAACCTAAGTAACCATTGTTTATTAGGAAGGCATTCCCCATGGTATTAAGAGAAGATTTCTAATACCTAGCTTGGTCAAACTAGCTTAGTCGGACTGCTTGATTTTTACACCTAAACAAGTGACTATGACAAAAGATTGCATTGAATTAAATGTTTGATACTAAGCAAATGCGGTGAATATTATGCTACCAATCACAATCAAAGCGGACAATCATAGATGCAAAAAAGATAAGGGCAATGCTAATGGATAAGAAACACCTGTTTGTGTTGATGGTCGTGCTTGATTTGAAGGTTCCATGAAGATCCAAATCCTATCAATAGCAACACGCTCCTGTACACACTAGGAAACAAAAGGAATACCTCCAGGAGGCACATTAGTGGGAAAAGAGAACTTCGCTAATCACTCAACTCTATAACAGAAACGCTCCTATCGTACTAATCTTACTTACCCTCCATCACTCAAGTGATGAGGATGAAAGGTGTTTCATGGCATAGGTTTCTGTTTCACTGTACCAGATGTGACATGTGTAGGTCTGAGTCAATGTTTTGACTTTTATTGTGCATACTCGTTTTCTAATTGCTCTTGCTCTTTTTTTTTTTTTTTTGTGAGTATAAAGCTTTATATGTACATTCCCTAAGATTGGAATTGAGAGGTCAGGGAAAAAGGTTGAGAGGGAAACAAATGAATGATGACTATCAGCAAACACTCCCCCCTTCCTTGGGTAGATCATACCGTTTGAAATGAGCTTGTCACCCTTTGAAACCAATTGTTCCAGTTGGTAATAGGTGAGGATTTTTGCCAGTAGTTTTCTATTACCCTAGGTGCCTCGTCAAGCTGCAAGGGTGGTAAGGTACTCTCCCAGGATCGAACTTGAAGTGGTTCATCAGGTGATTCTTGAACACTGGGAGGTGTGGATTCTTTTGTAGCTTCATGGAGGTCCACTACTATAGATGGAGGTTGTGTAGAAACTTTTACCTCTATGGATGTATTACATGAGGAGCTAGAATCTTCATGGGACTCCCCCCTTCCTGAGCTAGGTGGAACAAATCGTTCTTTCTTTGGTACCCAAACTAGCTCGGGAGCGGGTGTGTAGCATTCTATGATTTTTTCCTTTCCACGATTATTGATTCGTTTTGGATCTACGGGATTGGGCTCACTTGGGTCAGGTGATAGGTAAGAGCACAATCTACGTTTTGGCACCCAGATTTGATCATTTCCTTGATAGTAGCCTTGGGCTTCCAATAGTCGTTTAGGGATCCATCGCAACATTTTCTTACTTTTCTTGGAGCGAGTGGTACGTTTCTTACAAGGCTTCTGCTTTTTAGCACTAGTTATGGTCACTAAAGAAGCTTTAGGGACCCACTTGTATGTTTTCTTCGTTACATTAGGATGAGTCTTGTGAGAAGCGATATGCATTGCTTGTAGCATATTTAAGGGTATAGGAATTTCATCCCCCTCAGGTGTTACCCAGGTCATCCCCCTATTTCCCCAAGTGTCTATGGTTGATGCTAGGTGGACCCAATCCACATTGTCTGATTCCGTCATACCCGGTAACACATCCATGTAAGGAGAATCTTTGCCAATGTCTGTATCCTTCTTACAAGTGTAACAATATTGTAGTGGGGCAGAGTGAACTGTGGTGTCAGAGCGATGATCAATAATGGTTTTACTCCCTAAGGGGTGTACCTTACCAGTCACCAAATCCACTCTAAGGACAGAGTCTTGGAATTGCAAATAGACATGATTTTTAGACCAATCGTGAACCATTTGTGCTTCCCTCATGAATGGTCGTCCTAAAATCATTTCATATGACATAAGGTGTTTAGAGAAATCCATTACAATGAACGTATGTCGTACCTTGTGTCCTAGAACTTTGATCTTAAGATCCTTGAGCATCCCCATAGGTTTGGCTATGGTACCATTTGCCATCTTTACCACAATGTTAGTAACACTGAGGCGGGGTTTTCCCATGGATTCCCAACAATCTTTTGTAACGATGCTAACTCCCGCACCACCATCAAGAATTCCCTTTATAGTTAATCCCTTGGTAGTGATGGGTAGGGTCGCATTAGACTCGTCGCCTTCAAAATACTCCCCTAATTCGTTAATGGGTACCTCGATCACAGACTCGTGTCCATCTAAGTCAAATGATTGCACATGATTTTCCTCATCAATCATAATCGAGTCAGGCCTATTTGGTTGCGCAAACTACGGTAATCCCGTTCGTAGCTCTCCGTTAAGGAATGCTCGAAGTGCAAGGAATAACTCAGGATCTCCATACAGCTTTGCTATGATCGTGGTTCGAACCTCAGAAGACATGAAGTCCACTAGTTTGGCAACATTCATTGGCGTTTTGCAGGGTGTAGGTCCTTGACTAGGAACTGGTGAGGATGGAATCTCATATTCCTCAATGGGATCAGGTATTCCTTCGTTAAACATCCTTTCCAACAAGAAGGGTGTATGCTCACTTTCTGATGTCCTGTCCTCACTCCCTTCTTGGATGATACTAGATATGGCTAACGGTCTATGGTTCATGTGGGGTGGATGAACTTGCGTGGGAAACACTGTGTCATGAATTTTGACCTGCATGGGTTCTGGTTCTAGTTTCCTTTGAGTCTCCTCCACTAAACCTCTTAGATGTTTCACCTGCTTAATCTCGTCTACAGGGTTTGGGTACGTCCCAATCGTCTTTTTACGATTTTTCCCTTTTTGCCCTTGCGATTTATCTTGGGGGTCTTGGATTGGATTTGGAAACACTTGTGGTGTTTTCAGAGGCTCTTTATGGTTTTCTCTTATTCGGTTTTCATTTGGTTCCATGTTACGGTTTTCCTTGTCGGTCTTTCCCTTTGTGGTATTGGTTCTAGTCTCCATTGTCTCGACTGAATCTGAATCATCCTCGAGGTCATTCATATACACGGGGTCATCTCCTGTTCCTATGTTTGTTTTGGAACTTGGCTTTGAATTTTCCGTATTCTGCGACTTCTTCCTTCGTATCTTCTTTTTCTTTGCTTGGATAACTGACGCAGTACCTCTCTCTTCGAGGATATGGCCTGGCCCTTGAAGCATGGACCGTGTAATCGCATAAGCAGGTGCGACGGGTGGTATTGGCGATGTCACACTAGCAATTTTGACCAAATTTAGGGGTGTGATTTTAGGCGCATTTGGGTTATAGGGGCATTGGGCAATCAAGTGATCTATGCCACAACGATTAAATGTGAGTATTGGCATTGCAGACGTGCTCCCTTGATTCACTTGCATCTGTGCAGCATTCTTTTGCAGCCTAATAGGGCACTCCGCTGCTCGATGTGGTCCACCACACTCGTAGCATTGAAGAGGTGGCCTCCTAGCCTGGGTGTTGATATTTTGACCTCTGGATGCGAGAGCAACAGCTTGATAAACCGCCTTGACTTGTCCCCAACAATCTTCCATGTAGTATATAGGACATTCTTCCAATGTATCAAGTCCGTAGGCAATACTAGTGTCTATTTCCTCCTCACAACCATCTGCATAAGCATTAGATGGCTCGCAACCCACTTGGTTCATAGGGGCGACTCTTGGATGCGGGGGCTGCGGTCCTAGCACAGGAGGTGGTAACGGTGTAGCTTGTACAACATTTTGAGATCTAGGGACCATGTGTTGCGGTAGTTGCTCAACAGGTGGAGTAGGCATCAATACAGGAGCTCGAGGTGCATCCGTCCAGGCTACAGGTGGTCTATTTGCCATCATACGTTTGATCATTAAACAATCCTTAGCTTGGTGACCATACCTACCACATGCATTGCAAGTTCCATTAAATTTTACTCTAAACGTAGGGCACTCACTAGTGCTATGTGGACCTAAGCAAATGGAACACCATTGTTGCTCCCTTCTTGGATACATGTGACTATTTTGAGGGGGTCGATTATCCTTAAGAGACTCTTGGATTGCCTTGGTGAGGTCTGTCAAGAATGTCTCAAATACCTTTGGCTCATTGGCAATGGGCTTTGCAGTCATGGGTTCATACTCAATGGCTTGTGAGCTAGTGGATCTCGTGTCAGTAGACACCCTCATGCCTGCTATCATCAAGTTGTCCTCTAATTGGATTGCATTGGCAGTGACATCTTCCCAGGTTGTGATACCTCTAATCACTAGTCCATTATAGATTCCTTCATTCCTCAACCCTCGAATGAATCGATCAAGCAGTTGATTATTGTTGAAGCTCTCATTTACAGGGCAACGAGAGTTTAAGTGCTTTAGACGACTAATGAAGTCCCTTACTGACTCTCCTTCCTTACGTTCGGCCTTCTGTAGCTGAGATGCTACACCCCAAAGCACACCTTCTCGTATGTACTCCTTTAGAAACAACCTTCGAAGGGTAGGGTAGATTGTTTTCTCGTCCACCCTTAGGGTCCTATACCAATCTCCAGCCTTCCCACTTAATGTCAAGCTTAAGGCATTGCACTTATGTAGTTCGTTGCGTTCCCCTAAGGAATCACATACTTGTTCAAACACTTCAATGTGTTTCCTAGCATCTTCGTCCCCATTGAATTTTTGCGTGAGTTTGGCAATTTGTACTGCCTTACTTCTAGGCTCTCTATCAGATGCATGACGCATATTTTCCACGATAGATCGACCTATGGTTTGAGCAAACGCTGCCAAGTCACCTATGTGAGGAGGTAGGGCCGGTGGAGGTACTCTTGGAATCATATGTGGGAGAGGAACGGGTACCGGTCTTGGCATATGTGTGGATGATGCAGGATATGGAACATAACCGGGCATAGGTCCACTCGGATAAGAGCTAGGGAGCGGCACTCGAGGAGCATAAGCAAGTGGTACAGTTGGAGGTGTGGGGGCCATGTGTGCATAAGGGGCTAAAGGCACATATGGTCGAGGCCCCATATTAGGTACTACAACACTAGGTAGTGGCATTGCGCTAACCGTAGATGTCATCGGTACATTCTCTGTTAGGCTTATCCCTGGAGTGAGCACTGTGTTTTCCTTAATAGAGGGTTGAGCCAAGTTAGGGAAGCTAAAGTTTTCGCTCGGAGGCTCAGATTGCATAGAGACCCCAGGTGAAATGACGTAAGATGGGTCCATGGGGCTCATTAGAGGAGTCTCCATTTGTGATAGAGTAGGCTGTTGAGCCTTGCTCGTATCCAGAAATCTCATGGGGCCAGTTGAGAGTATATTTACCCCTCGGTTTTGCCTTTCTGATTGAATAATGCCATGGATAACATTACAGATCATTTTCTGTTGATCTTCGATGCTCGTGGCACTAGAGGTGGATTGTACAATCTCTATCCATCCTACATGGTAGGCGTGGCCAGAGTGTAGATCCGTCAACACCTCAGTGTGGAGGTCGTATGTCCAATGATCATTAATGAACAATCCTTCTAGAGTCGACGTGTTAACGGTTTCTTGTGAGGTAGAAGCAATATTGCTTCCCGTGGTTTTACTTGTCACCAACGGTACTCTAGAGGGAACTTCTGAAGGGGGCAGCTCAACAGGGCCTTCTTGGTAAGAAGTTGGTAGGATATCCACATGGACACTCTTTGGGGGTGTGGGGTCCACGTGCGATGTGAAAGGAGAGTCCACTTCCCCACCCCCTTCGTGTGCTTCATTTGCATCAGGTTCCGAGCGAGTAGCTCTACCTAATGTTTCCATGAAATGGCTAAACATACTAGTACTAGGCTGTGGAGCTTCGGGAGGTGCATGGCCTTCTCTCTCAGTGTTTTGGGTAGGGTATGCTTCCATGATTTCTGAGTCGGAGGAGGAATCACTAGCGGCTATTTTAGGGTCTTGGGTGGTGCTACCTTGTGTCCCCGCTGAGGGTCTAGAGCTTATCGTGGATGGGTAATGGGTGTCCGTATGACCAGAGGCACTACCAATGTGCTCGTGTTCTAGCACCCGCCCAGAGCGTAAGTGCATGTGCTTCTGATACCCTAAGGTGTCAAAAAGCTGCTCTAGGAGGCCTTGTGACTAGTTTTTAGCGTGTTTTTTGTTTGTTTTTTTGCTATATTTTTTAAAGCGTGTCGTGGAATGGGCCGTGTGATAGCTTGAAACGAGCGTATCGGTCAGAGGGTCGTGCCGTGCTTTACAGCCCTCCGTTTGGTCACTCTATGCCCTCGGAATCCCTAAAACTGTCAATTTCCAGTAGGGAACTAGGCCCAAACTAGAAAGTCTAAGGGTGCAAGTGGGAAGAGAAAGGAGGAGAGTGGAGGACTTGTCCCACATGCTCTCATTCTCTCTTGAGGGAGTAGGGTATATATATAAGAATGAGTCTAGTATATATCATAGGACTGGGGCTTGGGCTTGGGCTTGGGCTTGGGCTTGGGCTTGGGAAAATGATCCCGATCCCGATCTACCTTTTATACAAACCAACCCGTCCATTTTAAGAGTCACGTTTTTTATTTTCGAAAATATCGCCGCCGCCCACTCGCTCGCGTTTTTAATTTCCGAATTTTTCCCCTTTTTTAAATATTTTTTTTTCTCAAAAACTTTTTTTTTTTACATTTTTTCTTTCTTGTTGATGCAGAAAATACAGAAATTGAAAAAAAGGCAGAAATGCAGAAATTGCAGAAATTGCAGAAAAAACGCAGAAATTGCAGAAAATTGACAGAAATGCGAAAAATTGCAGAAATTGAAAACGCCGAACTTGAAAACGCAGAAATTGCAGAAATTGAAAAACGCAGACAATAGCAGAAATTGAAACTTGACAGCAATTGCAGAAAACGCAAAAAAACAGAAACCTTCCACACACTCCTTCCCTGCCTTTCCTATGATAGAAATTGCACCACAAGGAAGCGTAAAGTGCTAACCGAGCTTAGTGTAGGGCATATCCCCGGCAGCGGCGCCAAAAATGTGCGCTCCTTGCCGCACTGTCGAAGCAAGGGACTTGCCAATACACCGTATGCGAGCCACAAACGGCTCCAAGCACACAACAAGCCTAAACTAGCAAGCTCAAGAAAACAAAGGGTGTGTCACTCACCGCTCTACGCTCGCCTTCGTGGTGGATTCCTGGCCGCGATGAAGAAGAAGCTGCAGTCGTGCCGCGCTCAACCGCTTCGCCGCCGTCGTGCCTTCGTAATGCTCGATCGCACACACACTCTCCCTCTCTCTCTCTCTCACACACACACACACACAAGGAGGTGAAGAAGAAGAAGATGGAGATGGAGCAAGAGCACTCTTCAATTGCACAAATGAGAGAATGAGTAAAAATTAGGTTTAGTTGGCTTTTATAGGAGCTCACCCCATTCACACTTGGGCGCCCATGCTTAGCCAACTAATCCCTTGAATGTCCAAGTTAAAGTGCGCCTCTCATCGGCGATCACTCTACCTTTCCCTATTGGACCGACAAGCCCGGTACCTGACTCTACCAAATACATAATACGCGTCTATCGTAGGTGATGGGTGTCCGTGAGCCGTGAGGGTTAACACTCAAAGAACTCCTTAATGAGTATTTAAAAGCTTCAAAGGCAAAGGAGGATAAAAATCAAGACTCTCAAACTACTTCAAGTGTAAGTTTTGGGGGTCCATTTATGTTAACTAAAACTAATTTAGAACTTGTTATCAGATGACCACTAATTTTGCCTTTGTTCTGGTCAATGTCATAGGTAGTCAAATATAAAAAATGTCAAGGAGTAATCAAACTACTAGAAGGTTCTTGAGCTTAAGGTTAGACAGGAAGTGGTACCCGAGTGTGTGAGTTCAAACGATATTACTAAAGCTGAGAAAAAACATTAGGAAGAGGATGGTATCTAGGAGGGCCTCTTTATTTTCCATGAGCTTATGGAGGTGATTAACATTTTGACGAATAGGTGTATGCCATGTGTGCAAGAATGGTGGGTGTGTAAGAGATGTGTAAGAGTGATCAAATGATGTAATTTTTCCCCCAAAAAGGAGGTGGGCAATTTTATGTTTTTTGACCTTCCATAACTTCCACATATGATCTCCAATTTGAGCGAAGATCATAGGTTTGCATTCTATGCATTGAGCTCTTCCCATAGATATGCCACATGATATGGTTTTACCCACTGGATTTTAAATTCCATTTTGAGAAAAAATTTGAATTCAAATAAACTAGTTGTTTTGCCTATTTGAATTCAAGAGGTTTCTTTGGATTACTTTCTTATACTAAAGGTTTGACTTTCTTAAACTTCCAAATAAAGAGTCCTAATTAAGGGTGCAAAATCATAAGGTCTAAAAGGATCCTCCAACAAAAAGTCAACCACCAAAGACGATAACAATGGTGACTTCTTAGAAGGCAAGCAATCTTGGGGTTGATCATGGTACCTAAGAACACGTTCTTCATATATAATGGAATGAAACCATTTTGGTAGTGATAAACCCTTAACAACAAGGTACTATGACTTTTCATAGATGAAGAACAAATACTTTATGTAATTGAAGTATAGTTGTGGTGACTTTGGGCCTACATGCTATTGAATAAAGTCACCAATAGTGTTGTAAGGTTGATGAGACTCCACAAGACCTCTTTAATAGTTTATACCTTGCCCGGAATTCATGATTCAAAGGTCAATGGTTATGGTTACTTGTAGACAAAATGATCTTATCATATATCGATAGCTTATGAGGATTTTTGTCTAGGGGCAATTATGCCAAGGCATACTAGTATGGAGGTACTATTTGGAGAAATATTCTAGAGTATGTATTTACTCTAAACCAAATCTAATTAACCATAAGCTATGAGTACTAGGACACTTACAAATTTTTTAGTGTGTGGTAATTAACATTTAACGGGAGGGAGAAATTTTTGAGGGTTCTCATTGTTTTACTGGCTAGTAAATTTTCATCAAAATCATCCATAGTTGATGATCATGTATTTAAATTATTCGTAGTTGATGTCAATGAAGTGTTGCTTCTCATTTGTAGAGTTGATGATGCCTCTCTCTAGTTAGCATGGCAAGATATGAAATTCTACTTGCAATGCTTGTAGACTTGCATTTGGGAAAGTTTGAGGTCTCGAATTTGCCCTGTAAGAAATGCTAGAGAGAGATAATACTTTACACTTTTGGAAAAATAAACAAGCTATTTTAAAACTTGAAATCACGGAAAAACCTTTAGATTTCACTAGGTGCACGAGATGATACTTTTTGGGGGCCCACATGTAGTGTCGTTTTCAAATCTCTTGGGAATATGTCCCTTTCCCCAAAAATTCTCCCTCCCAATTCACCCGTGTTTCTCTTTTGGTCTAAATTCCCTCTGCTCATTCTGTCCTTTCTCTACACCTTTCTCTGTATTTTTCTTTGCATCATATCCAAATCATCATCTTCCCTACATCATCTCCATGAATCCTGCTAAAAGAGGTATCTATCATCTCCATGTCAAGTATAAAGAAGAATATTCCCCTCTCTAAAAAAGAAATAGGCTTTGTGAAACTCCTCCTTCTGCCATAGAAGCATTGAAATTAGAACAAAAGAAGCACATTGATCTATGGATAGATGGTAGATTGTATCCCATAGACCTTGCACCCCACCATTCTTCAATTGTTTTTCATTGATGAAATTTGTAGGAGATGGTATAAAAGGGCTATTAGGACATTAAAAAAACCTTGCAGCAGAGAGGGACATTCTTAAGCTAGAAAACTGTTTTGCTAGTACGGTTCAAGGATTCTCTTAATCATCAATCTCAAGAAAGCAAGGAGAAGGTAAAGAACCTCCAATCATTGTCAAACATAGTCATAAGAAAGAGAACAGATATTGGACTTAGAAAACGACAAAGGAAGTTGAATAATATTGAGAGTCTCAAGCAAGGAGGTGGAGGTTGTAGTAGATGAATCAAAACAGTGAGGTAAAATTGTTATTTTTTTCCAAATTGATATCTGTTTTGCAAGTTGATATCTTTTTTTCCAAATTGATATCTGTTTTGCAAGTTGGTATCTTTGGGTGCTATAGTCTTTCCTTGTGTTTACTCAGGTGCTTAGTTCAGCGAGGCTGCTCACAAGGAAACATGAGAGGTGCATCACAATCATTTTGTGAAGTGATTCCACTTGTTCTTGTTGGCAACCTATTGAATGAAGAAAGATTCAAGGTTGCTAGGCAAAATGCATCAATGGATTTTTGAAAAGTTCTACTTTGGACAAAGATGAAGCTCAAGGCACTTTGAACAAAGTTGGAATCAGTAGGGCAAGTTACCAAAAGCTATTCAAGCTCATCAATAGAAACCTGAAGAAGTAAAGAGTGAAGGGGTCCTTGCTTCCAAAGCCATCAGTTGTTCAATAGGCCAAGATCAAAATTAATTCCAAAGTCATGGAGATGCTTGGAGAGCCTTTTCAAAACAATTACATATATCCTAGTAAGAAGAAAGACCTCAAGTTAACTCTTTCAATAATATGTTCTTTGACTTGAGAACTTTGCAAAGGGCCATGATAAAATTCTATGATCTTCAACATACTGAGGTGAATGGGCAAGCCACTTTTGTCATCAAATTAGATGAGAGTGAAATTTTCAAGGGTAGAAAGCTTGAGAGAGTCTCAATAACTCTCATGAATAGAGCTCTTCATACAACATAGGGAAAAAATACACTAAAAATTTTAGTGTGCAGTCAGAGAAGAACATTTGGTGGTTGGGTGCTTTTGAGGTTGATACTGAAGATTTCAATGTGTTGAATTGGGTATTCCACCAGTGGAAGGCATTGCACAATGTTGTGAAGGACCATGGAGTTGATGGCACATCAAGAAATGAAAAGAGAAAAGTGTAGGAAGCCTCGGATACATTATTTCCTTACTTTGATAAAATTCGTTGGGGAAGGATGACCTCTCCAACTTAAGAAAGAGTTGAACACATTCAAGAAAGCTATAACAAGTGCTTGGAGCTTAGAGCACTTCACACACTACATGGTAATAATTATGAATTTTTACTCTACTAATTTGCTTTAATACTTGCATAAGTTGCAATTATCTAACAATCACACTCTTTGGTTTGTAAAGAAATATGGAATCTTTTCAATT
This sequence comes from Adiantum capillus-veneris, assembly GCF_014529385.1. NCBI lineage: Eukaryota > Viridiplantae > Streptophyta > Polypodiopsida > Polypodiales > Pteridaceae > Adiantum > Adiantum capillus-veneris. The sequence continues at coordinate 111,050,878 of NC_140943.1, read as the reverse complement.
TGGTCTACTAATTTGCTTTAATACTTGCATAAGTTGCAATTATCTAACAATCACTCTTTGGTTTGTAAAGAAATATGGAATCTTTTCAATTTGGTCTACTCAAGCTATGTAGAAGTCCCACTATCAGGGGAGAACCAAGTTTTTCAAATACACTTAACATGGTGGAGGAGCTCAAAAAGCTAATAGCTTGTTTGAAGTATTCCAATGGTTTTATGTGTGGCACAGAACAAGATCACAAGAGACTAAAAAATTATTTGGACAGTTCTGATATTACTACAGCTATAGAGGAGTATACAAAAAAGGAAGGATGCATATAGTAGATTATCTGCAAGTGAAAGGTTTTTACAATGACTTTCCACTAGAGAGAGGCAAGGAAGAAAATGGGGGATAATACAAGGATCATTTATCTACTTGAGCCACTCATCAGGGTTTTCATTTTTCCCCCTCCGCTTCAAGTACTCCTACTTCTTATAACCCTGCAACCACTTCAAGTCACAAGAAGAGGCAAGGATATAAATGGCCATAGTGCCAAAGTATGCACTTCTTGAGACCATAAATCCTGGATCAAGTCCAAAAAATATAATGGATTCTTTCTTCTCAAGGAGTATGATTTTGCCCACTCCAACTCTTATTGGATGTGAACCTACCACCCTTGACAGAGCCACTAGTGCAAGTATGGGGAGACTAGGTGATTGGGACAGCTTCATGTGGTAGATAGATTTTTTTCTCCTTATTGATCTTCCCAATGTAATGGCCAAAACTTTGATCCCTCTTCACATACAAAGCCCTGGAGCCCTTCCCTCTCCCTAGAAACTTGTTAGGATCTAAAATATCAACCTATGCAAAAAACCCACTAAATTCACTTAATAGAAAGGATGTGTTACTAAAATTTCAATGGCCAAAATAATGTTCTTGCAAAAATTATATATAGTTTTTTAATTTTACCTTAAGGTTTTAATCATCTTCAAAAATTTCTTCTTTCCATAGGTCAATGGAAAAACTTGGCTTATTCTCTTTTCTCTCTCTTGGGATCTCTCTGCCCATGTGTTCAATCTTCAATTTTTTTTGAATTTGTTGGAATTCCTCATCTGTGGGAAGCCCTTGCTCTTCATAGCTTTAAACAACACTGAGCACGTGCTCTCCAGCATGGGACTGATCAATAAACTGCTTAGATTTTGTATCAAGTAATGATAATGGGCATGGTGTACTGTAGTCAACAAAGCCTTTATCATGATCTACTACTGCGCCAAAATAGCAAGGGCGTAGTCCTCTCTTAGATCAGAGAGATTTTGTATGTCTTGTAGCATCAAATACTTCATATTGTTTATCTTTTAGGTGGGCATGGTTGTTGTGCATAGCAAGGGATCAAGCTCTTCCAGTGGAATATGGATTGACTCCTCCACTTTGGTGATGTTCCTTGCCTTGAATTCTGCAACATCCAAGGTCTCTTTGCTTTCAACCCTGTCCATTTCCTCTCTAAAATCTTCAGGTCTTTCCTCCATATCTTGGAAATTGACATCTACTATATTTTGCAGAGATTTGGTCTCTCCTTCCTCTACTGGAACAAGAGTCAAAAAGAGCAAAAATTATATATGTTCAATCACAAGCTTGCAACCATGCCTTCCATGCCATTGACAAGGGTTGTTGGCGGATATGCCGCGAGCGGACGCTAGCATATCAAGAACAAAACCAACAACTCTATGTCATCCAAGGATGAAGCTTAACCCGTAGACACATGGAAACAAGGAGATGGATGTCAATCACTGTCTCGACCTTCTAAGACAATCTCTACTCAAGGAAATCAAATCTAAATTTCTATGCACTAGTGAATACAACTCAACCTACAATGCTCATGCTATATGAAACTAGACCAAACACATTTGAAATGTCATGAAACTCATAACAAACACTCTCCTCACCTTATGGACTCTGACTTGATATCCTACTTCAAACCACCTTGTGTGACAATCACGTATAAAGACAAGCAGCAAAATGCAGATCATCGCTACCCACAGGTATATAGAAATCACCAAACGGACACATTGTTTGCAAGAAAACTCACCCAGAAGCTCGTAGGAGCTCACTTCACGACAACACTAGAATCGTGCAAGCTTCACGTTGGATTGAAGCCCTAGTTGTTGCTAACGCATTGGTGGTGTCTCTTTCGAGATGGAGGTTCCATAGAGCGCATAGGGAAGAAATTGTAAGGTATATATACCACTTTTTGACCTTAATGAAAAACCTTTTGTCATTCTTAAAACAAGTTTGAAGTCTGTGAGTGAGCGTATTGTGTACGAGAGAGAGAGTGTGAGCTTCATCTTGACACTACATGTGCTCCGGTGGGGTCGGAATCGAGTGCGAAGAAGTGCAGCGTGTTGCCCCCGACAAGAGCCACGTGTCGATACCTACATTGTGCGCGTACGGTACGGTTTTGCGAGCTCCTTCTACGAGCTTCATCGGGTGTTTGGGTGAGCATACGTTATCCGATTTTGCATTGCATCATATCCACGCATTCACATTGAGTAGAACTACACATTAGGCACTTTAGATTTTTAAAACGAAGACCTGTAGATTTCGGCCAGACATCCTACGTGTTTCTGCACCAGGTGTTTTGGGTCGGGATTTTGGTTCATAGACCTTAGGGAGAGCGACCTATTGGTATTAGTAGGGTCTCCTTCAAGTTCTATGGCGTTTTGAGATTGTTTGATGGGTGTTCGGCTCTAAACAGCGTTGTAGGAAGTTTCCTCTTATGCACTCTTGAAGGCTGTGACTTAGACAATTGGTAGAGACCTCTGTAGGAATTAGTTAGGAGTCGGTCGAGTGTAGGTTGACACCTTATGCTTGCTTCCACGCGCCTGCGGGTCGAGCTTCGTCCTTAGCTAACATTACATGTTAGGTGAGTTCTCGCTGTGCTGATGTCCGTCGCAGCGTATCCGTCCAACATTGGGGCTTTAGCAGCTTCAAGTAATGACTCGTACCTTATATTTCCCAAGGTGATTGTGGGGCCAAATATTTTGATGTCATAAGTAAAGCAGCCGGTGTAGAAGGCTTCCTCAAAATCTTGCATGTGGTAGCTTGGTAATAACATTAACCTTTGATATAATAGATGTAACACCTCCAAGATGGCTTGACAAATCAAATGTCATTGTGGTGACACTGTCACCTGTTGACAGGAGGGTTGAGTCCATAGCTTTGGATGATGCAAACACTTCAATGCAAGCTAGTAGGGTTTTCCCTGTTTTCCTTATCATCACGCACATCAAGTCAGGGGAGCTAGTGAAAATTTTAATGGTGCGCTTTAGGGTTTTCACCATATAAGAGACACTTATTATCTCTCCTTTCTTGGGCGGTGGCATAGATGGGTAATTAAGCCAGGTGGGATGTTTCTTTAAGATTATGATGTGGTTTGCCCATGTGCATACACAAGGAACTCGGCAAAATAGAGTGTCATCCTTGATCATTTTGGGGGCTTCCACCAAGTACTTTAGAAATTTGGGGTACTTGAAGAGCCACGCTTTTCTCCACTTTGGTTGGGAATCCACTATCTTCTTTGCAGTCTCTGCATCTCTGATGTCTCCCTCATACAACACTGGCTTTGTTGCTTTTGCTTCGACTCTCTTCTTGATCACCAGCACTTCATACTTTAGGAGAGGATATAGGAGTGAAGGTTGCATCCATTCCTCCCTAAGCACATTTGGGGCAAGCTCTTGGACTCCTACATAGTGTAACATTCTTGTCTCCCATTTCAAGGTTTCCTTGTGGTCTTTAGCTGTGGACTTTTCGATGAAAATTTGGAGGCGTGTCTCCTCCTCTGTAGTCAATGATTGTTCTGCTTCTTCCTGTGTCTCTAGATGTTCTTCTTGGTGTTGCAAATCTTTTGCATCTTCAGGAACTTCCAAGGGCTCATCTCTGGTGTTAGTCCCTAGATCACTGGGCCTCAATTCTGTTTCTTGTGTTATTGCTTCGGCTATGTCTTTTTGGTTTTGTTATCTATTTCTGAGAAAGTATATCTTTCTTTGTAGCTTCTTCTGCTTGGTCTATCCATATCTCTTGTAGGATAGCTAGTGGCAAAAGGGAAAATGGTTTCAGAAACTCAAGAACCGCCACCAAACATTGATCGGCCCGGAGCAATTTTTATGTATGATAAGAAAACAACCAGGGTTCCAACTTATAACGAGAACGTGGGAATCTACAAACATGAGAGTGAGGGTATAGTCTCTTACTTTCATAGCAAAGAACCATACATAAACGAATTAAGCAAAGACAAGGTTCTTTACTTATTCTCTTATGAAACTGCTACGGGGAAGGGCATAGTTTTTGTTGATAGATACGGGCGACAATACCAACGTATTCTCCCAGAGGAGGTAGAGAGGGCAACAGGACCAGGAGCATCAGCAGAGGCCCCTAAGGAAGTGCCAAGAGCCACCTACACCCCAAGCAAGTCAACAAATCCTTTTTCAGATGAGTATGACGCAACCTCACATTCCACCTGACTGCAAGCATTCAACAACCAAGACCAATCCGCAAACCAACCATCATTGCATGCATGGCTTCGACAGAGTGCAACAATGGAACCAGACCGAAACCAAGATGGTTATCAAGACGCACGAGGGCTCAGGGATTTTCAAGAACCACCACTCTATTCAAGGTATCAGGCAGAGAGTAAGCCAAAGACACAAGGGTCAACAGAGCCTGGAGGACCACCCATAGAACGAGTTCGAAGAGAAGAACCACCTCCAGTAAGAACCGTTAGAAATTATGGCTTAGGAGCACCATTGGGAGAGGAACCAGCCTATTACAGAAGGCCTGAGGAGGTATATCGATTAGGACGGGGTGATCCAATGATGAGGTTTGTAGAGCATCGAAGAATTAGACCTTCTCAAGTGCAAAAATAGGTAAACAAGAAATACACAGGAAGCAGAGACCCAAGAGATCATGTTGCAGCCTTTGTGCGTGTAATTAGAGCCGAAGAGGTGTTAGATTTTCCTACCCAATTTGTAGGGTTTGGACTAACCCTAGGGGATGATGCTGCCACTTGGTTTGACTCCGTAGAGCGTAGAGACTTTGAGTCGATGGAGGAAGTGTTTGACGAGTTTATCGAGGAATTCTCACAAAGGGGAATAGCTCATAATACCGTCTCACAGATCCATAAATTCAAACAGAAAGATGGAGAATCTGTACGAAAAGGTAGCCCTAAGACTAAAAAGATATGTTAAGTTCTATCCTGTTGAAGAACTGCCAACTCTGTCCAGACTTATGTTGATATTCATCGTGGGACTAAGGAATGCAGATCTCCAGAAAGACTTACATATGAAGAGGAGCACGACGTTGAATGAATTGACCAAGGAGGCTCTTTACCTTGTGGACAATTGTGCGGTCTACAAAGAAGGGGAGTTCAAGGACCTTGATGACGATTCGTCTTCACAGCAAAGTGGAAACAAGTCTTCTAAGATAGCACCGAAAGGAGAAGTAGCGGTAAACCAGGAGCAGCTTGTAGATGAAGTGCTAAAAAAGATCAACTTGTACGCCAAACCCCAGGCTAAATAGCCCAAGTGGTGTGCTATTGAACAAAAATGGACAAACCATGGGACCGAGGAATGTTATTATAACAAGGGATATCTGAGAGAGAGACCTTACGCTCCCCAAGCTCCAGTAGCTTCCCCTCAAGTTCCATCGATGCCTAGATATCAAGCAGGCAATTTACCAGGACCTGTAGGAGTAGAAAGACCACAACCGGTGTTGGGGCAACAACCACCCCTACCAGGATTACGACCAGTTGGTATAAGATACACACCAACAGTAACTGAATCAGAGGATAAGGCTTTGGTGCCTATGCATGCATATTATGAAGATCCCAATGGATATGCGGCAAACCCTGTCTATTATCCACCGGAAGAACCCTCGACACCAAAACCATGGAGCATGATAGGAAATCAAGGACCGCCAACTGCTACACAGACAGCAGGAGAAGGAAGATATAGCCTAGATGAACGAACATTGATGTTCATAGCCAATGAAGGCATGGGCGGACAGAGGCATGCTTACCAACAAAGAGGAGCTCAAGGAGCACCTCAACAACCCAAGGGACCCTGTTACAAGTGTGGTGGAGACCATTGGCTGAGAGACTGTCCTCATGATGAAATCATTAGAATCAATGCGTATTGCCCAGAATGTGGAATTACTCATTTGATTCCCGATTTCCCTAAAAACCCGAGCAAAGGAGCAAAAACCACCTTGAACATGTTAGAAACAGTACCTTCCAGCGGAGGATCGGAAAACGAAACAATCATACCTATTCAGGCGGTAACACGAGCCCAAGACCAAAGAAGGACGAATGAACCCATAGTTGAAGAACCAAAAACCGATGCCCAAAGTTCAGAAACGAAAATCAGAGAAGCACTTGGAAAGCTAGAAAGGCACGTAGGAAATCCAGGAAAGAACGAGAGCAAACAGCCCTATCCGAGGAGTTGAAACATATAAAGGACAGATTGGAGCGGTTAGAGGATCTAGCTAGCTTAAGCTCACACACCACAGCAACCGTAGCACCCAAAGAAATAGTAGAGCCCAAGAGTGCAGGATCAGGAGTATCTGTACTGGCGGACAAGGTAAATGAGCAGTTGGATGCGCTTCTAAAAGCTTATGAAGCTCGACTTAAAAAGAACCAAACCCAGGAGCAAAGGTGGATGACTTATCCATATGCAGAAATAGAAAAAAAGAGGTTGGATATGTGTAAAAAGATGATCAAAATGGCTCAATCATTGATGGAAGACCCGCTGGGTAAACCTGCAAAATGCCATGAGGCACCAGCTCCAACCCCTATCCAACCAACTTTAGAGAAACATGTGGAAACAAAGGAAAGACTCACTAATGCCTATGAGTCTATAGGAGAGCCTATCATAGTGCCAAATACCACCGATGGGGCAAGTAACGGGTTCCAGCCTAAAATATTGGCAGAAATGGGTAAGGACTGTAACGGTCTAGATGATCTGTGGAAGCAAATCCGAGAGGCCAACGAGGCTAACAGGATGAGTAACCACATGAATAGCGCGAGAAAAGAAACGAATGTGATCTTACCTCCTATTGAAGAATTTGAGGCGAGGTCGCAAATGAACTTTGAGATACATTCACAAGCGGGAGACCAAGGATCAATTAGTTCAGGGCACAGCCAACCAGACTCATTGAGAACTTTACCCTCTTACTTGGGAGAGTACGAAGCCAAGTCGGAAGTGAGAGCAATCCCATCTCAAAGACTTTCTTCTAACAAGGTGATGGATTCGCAAGGATTGATTGAGTTGTTATCCACTCCGGTGGCATGCCCAATCACGTTAGCAGAACTCCTAAGGTTAAGGCCAAATATGTGAACCATAGTAGGAAAATGCCTAGAAAAATTTGGAGTGAAAGACCCCACCTTGAAGCTATAAGAAGGGATCAGAGAGTTGGACAAGCCTCAACTAAACACTAGGCCAGTACCATTGAATAAGGTTGGAGAATATTACGAGGGAGAAGATGGAAACACCACACTACCGGTAGAATTCCAAGGAGTAGTTTCCAAAGCTATTCTTGACAGTGGAGCGGGAGTTGCTATCGCCACCAAGGAAATCTGGAAAAAAATGGGAAAAACCAGCTTTGAGGGCTACCAAAATAAAACTGCAATTGGCAAATGGGTTCATGGAGAAGCCTCTAGGACTCTTAGAAAAAGTGATTGTCACTTCGTGTGGAATCGAGTATGAGCATACATTTGCAATAATCGATTTCGACAAAAAGAACAATTATGAGATCATCTTGGGACGACCATTCATGCTACAATTGAAGATGGTCCAAGATTGGGGTTATGACCACATATACCTCAGACATGGCGAGACAACAGCTAAAATACACCTGAAAGACCATAGTTACAAAGATGTGAACCAAACACTTGTGGAAGAGTTTGAGTCGGCTACAATAGTAGCATGATCAGAACTACCCGCATGGTTAGGGCAACCAAAAGAGCTACGGATGTGCGGAGCTTCACATTGTGGAAGCTTAAGAAGAGAGGAATGCGTCTTAGAAAGAGAAATTGAGGACAAGGAGTATATTCCGGAACCTTTCCCTGAAGATGCCTTGGAACCTCTAGAATGGGAACACATACTAGCAACATTGGATGTGAGTACCATTACCGACAGTCCAACAACAAAATTTTGCGATAAGGATGGCTATGATGTGTTACTCTATTACATGGTAAGTGTTATACCAGAAAAAGAGACGGTAGAACCACCAGAACAAGAAGAGTTTTACAACTCCTCTGAACATTTGGAAGTAAATGATGATGCAGATAATGAGTGTTCAGACACCTCAAGTGAGCGTGGAAATGAAACCGAGAATATCAAGTTTTATGATTTTGCTAATCAACACCCTAGACGCCAAGAACGCTATAGGAGAAAACGAGCAGGAAACAAAGAGAGAGAGAACCTGATGCTCAGAATAAAAGATAAAACTCACTATTTGATGCTTGTAAAAGCAGAAGATTGTGTAAAAGATCAAATATCAGGAAGATTCTCAAAAAATCAAAAAGAAAGAACGCGAGAGGAAATAAAACAGGTACGAAAAGCTAAAACCGAAACAAAATCACAAAAATCTCAAAATTCAAAAAAAGAAACAACAAAAGACCAGGAGTGGACCAAACTGGAGCGTAAACAAAAATTCCAAGAACTGAAACGGTCTATGAGAGAGATATGGACTACTGAAGAAGATAGTGATGGTAAAAGGGAGTTAGAAAAGGGGAACATGAATGTACCATCACACTATCGAAAATTTACTATTCAGGACAGAAAAATCATAATGACACCACCGGTCAGGGAAAGAACCAACCAAGAATCTTACGATGGACCTGAAAATGCAAAAAAGATAGACCTCGCAAAACCAGGTGAAAAGCCTCAGCCGGTCTATATAGCTAACGATTTAGAGCTTGGGGAGGAAGAATAGCTAACACAACTTCTCAAGAAGTATAAAGATGTGTTCGTTTGGTCCTATAAATACCTCAAAGGAGTTGATCCATTGATATGCCAACATCCAATTCCTTTGAAATCGGATGCAAAACCTAGCAAACAACGTCCTTATACATATAATGACACATTTGCTAAACGAATCAAAGAAGAGATTGATAAACTTATGGAAGTTGAATTCATCTATGAGATTGAACATACAGATTGGGTGTCACCCATTGTGGTAGTTCCCAAAAAGGATGGAAAACTGCGAGTGTGTGTAAACCTCAAGAAGGTGAATGCAGCAACCATAAGGGATAATTATCCCTTGCCAATCACAAAACATGTACTTGAGCGAGTGGCCGGGAAACGGGCTTATTCCTTTCTGGATGGGTTTTCAGGATACAACCAACTTGCAATAGCAAGGGAGGATCAACACAAAACAACGTTTGCCACAGAATGGGGGATTTATGCGTATCGAGTTATGCCATTTGGCTTAACTAATGCACCAGCCACTTTACAAAGGTTAATGACTCACGCATTCAAGGAATACCTAAGAATATTCTTATAAATTTACATGGATGACCTGTGTGTACACTCTCTCCTAGGAACATATTGACCATTTGCAAAAGGTCTTTGAAAAGTGTAGGACATATCGAATCTGTCTTAACCCGGAAAAGTGTGTATTCATGGTTAAGCAAGGCCGAATCTTAGGACACATTGTCTCAAGAAATGGCATAACCACTGACCTAGACAAATTCAAAGTCATTGTAGACCTACCCAGGCCTACTAATGCGAAATAAGTGCAATCCTTCATGGGACACTACGGATATTATCGAAGATTCATATACATGTATGCGGTTATCGCACAACCTCTGTATCGTTTGCTAGTCAATTTCGAGTGGACCGAGGAGTGTGAAACTTCATTCCAAAAGCTGAAGGAAAACCTTATATTAGCACCTGTACTAAAGGCACCAGATTGGGAAAAGATATTCCATGTGCACATTGATGCTTCAGTATATGCCATTGGAAGTATTCTAGCTCAACCTGGAGACGGAACAATGGATTTTCCGATTTGCTATGCGAGTCGACAGTTAAACAGTGCGGAAAAGAACTACACAACCACCGAGCGGGGAAGGGTTAGGAATGATTTATGCTATAAAGAAATTTCGGCATTATTTGCTTGCAAACAAATTTGTGTTCTTCACAGATCATCAAGCTCTTTTGTACCTGGTAAATAAACCTTGCAATACAGGGAGAATCGTACGCTGGTTTATTATATTGCTAGAATTTGACTTCACAGTGGTGGTCAAAAAGGGTAAAACCCATCTACAAGCGGATCATCTTTCAAGAATACACAACGGGGAAGCTCCTGAAGGAGTAGATGATGACATACTAGATGATTATCTTTTCAACATTGAAATGGTACCCAAATGGTCTCAGGAAATTGTTAGCGTTCTTTCCTTTGGAAGTGGGTTTGATAATACAGAAAGTATGTCCAAACATCAAACAATGCGACAAACAAAAAACTTCCAGTTGAGAGTAGGACGGCTGTATCATCTTGGATCAGACCTAATCCTACGATTATGTATAAATCCGAAAGAATTCGAGTGCTACCTTGAAGAGGCACATGTCCACGGTTATGCATTTCATTGTTCAACAATGAAGACACACCAGAGACTAAAACAGTTAGGGGTTTATTGGCCAACTATGTATGCGGACACACATTCTTATGTTACCAATTGTACTATATGTAGTGCCAAACGACCAGTGGATCACGCAACTTTGTTTTAGGTAAACATAGCACCTGCATGGAGTCAATATATCATTGACTTCTTAACCACCAGGATGTTCCCTGAGAACATCACAAGAGCACGGAAAAAAGCTATAGAGTTGGAAGCTCGCGACTTTCAGTTAATTGGGAACCAACTCTATAAGCGAGGTAAGGACAATCAACTTAGAATTTGTGCAAGTGAAAGAGAATACCTGCTGATTCTAGAACACGCACATAGCGGAATAAGTGGAGGTCATTTTTCGGGCGATAAGACGGCAAAAATTGTCTTAACCGTAGGAATTTGGTGGCCTACATTGCACATGGATGCTGAAGAGTTTGTAAAGCGTTGTGACGCATGTCAACGCACCAAGGTGCCAATAAAAAGAGGTGAGATGCCATTACGGCCAATGATGGGAGCAAGAGCATTTGAAAAATGGGACATTGATTTTGTGGGACCTATAACACCCCCTGCATACCGCACCCATACCCCATATATCATTGTGGCTAAGGACTATCTCACAAAATGGGTCAAAGCCAAAGCAACACAAAAAGCTGATGCACGCACCACGGCACAATTTTTATATGAGAATGTTTTTGTACGTTACGGGTTACCAATAGAAATAGTCAGTGACCGTGGAACACATTTTCTCAATGAAGTCATTGAATATCTGCTAGAGGAATTCATGGTCATACATAGGAAATCCGCACCATACCATCCACAGGCCAATGGGCAAGCTGAGGCCACTAATAAAACACTATGCACGATTCTCACTAAAATAGTGTTAGAATCAAGAACAGATTGGGATCAACATCTACACTCAACACTATGGGCATATAGGGTAGCTTACAAAATATCGATAGGAACAACACCATACAACATGGTGTTTGGCCTAAATGCTATACTACCCATAGAGTTTTTAATTCCAACTCTACGAGTAGCAAAAAGCTTAGAATGGACAAGGCATGAGCTCTCTTCAAGAATTGATAATCTTGAAAAGCTAGATGAACTACGCTTACGAGCTGTCGCTTCAATCTATGCTAAAAAGAGAAGACAAAAGGAATTTTTTGACAAACATGTGCGTACCAAAGAGTTTAAAATAGGCGATTACGTACTTGTTTATACCTTGAAGCAACATGCCAAGAAACTTAAAAAGCGAGGGATGGGACCATTTGTGATTAGTGATCTATCACAAAGTGGAGCTGTCAAGCTTGCTACATTAGCAAGTGAAGAAATGCCAAACTTGATTAGTGGATGTCGACTGAGGAGGTATCATCTACCACTCACACAGGAAATGCTCCAACAAATTCATCAAGGAAAACAAAGAATGAAGGAAAAACAGAGAGTATGGGAGAAAGCTTAAGCCGAAGCACAAGAACGCATTGCAAAAAGACGGCTTCTGCAACGACAACAACAAAGTGGACCACCATTGCGAATCAATGCCATTCGACTGACGAAGTTGGAGGAGGAAACGATGGAGCCAATAATTGCTGTCAAAGTGGGCAGAAATCAAGTTGAATCAACAGCCTTGCTTGATTCGGGAGCTCAAGCAAATTTGATATCTTACGGATTATACCAACAGCTCAAAGTCACAGGTCAACTTCATCCTACTCCTCAAGTGCTGGAAAATAGCACATCACACCCGTTGAAAACATTGGGATGGACTATATTGCATATACAGATACATCAATATTTTTACCCACACAAATTCTATGTGGTGACAGATGAAATCACACAACACCCAATGAAAGCACACAACACCCAATGATGCTGGGGCAACCTTGGCAAAAAGATGCTGGGGCAACACCCGATGTGGTGACATATGAAAGCACACAACACGCAATGATGTTGGGGCAACCTTGGCAAAAAGAGTACAATGTGCAGATAGATTGGAAAGCAAAGGTAGTCAAAATTCAGCATGCATATGAACAACAGGTGATAGCTTTTGCTCAGCAATACAAGCATGATCAACTGCAAGCCATACAATCACTAGAAACAAAGCCAAAAGATCAAATGCCATTAAAGAACAATATGATACCCAAGACAAACAATCAGGTAAAAGCCAACCATGCTAATTAGAGACATATAAAGTCACCGGTCGCAATGCAAAGATCTAGGTTACCAACACAAGGAAAACAAGTATGGATGCGGAAGGATAGAAATGCCATGGCGGACAAACAACAATGCAACAAAAAGATTCCACCGAAGCAGGAGGTTCAACCACAAAAAAAGGTCATAAAACAGATATGGATCCAAAGAAAATGCTTAGCCATAACCCAAATGTAACTCACATTTGGATACCAAAGCAAAAGCAAAAGGAACTCCCTTCAGTACAAGCAACAAAGGAAAGCAGACAGCTGCATTTCAAAAAGGAAAACCGACATATGTGGATGCCAATAAAAGACAAACCAGTGGCAAACAAGAAAGAGCCAAACCATCTACAAAAATCGGCAGCAACAAAATAGAAATGTAAAGCAATGGCCATACGGCCCATAGCCATTACGGCCTAGCCAATTCTATCCTTAGAAATAGCTACGACTCCATCAACAGTGTCGGCAAAGCAATTGCCGTTTACAAAAAAGACAATTAAACAGAGAGCAGTAGAGTTACAGTTGTTACTTGCAAAGAAAGCAGGAAACCTCGACGGTGAATTCCAATAAGCATCTTGCTTATTCCCTTCTCTTGCACAGCATTAATTTTTCCATGCATTGACCGAGTATGCATAAAGTAGGGCCACATTAATCGGCTAGGCATTAGCACAACTTTTTCAACCTATGCACGGCACATACTCCGACGCGATACCTTGTCGTCCGGGAGGACTTGGGCTAGGAGGGGGGGAGGCATTCTAGAGGCACTCTCAAATGCGGAACCAATAACAGAAACAGCAAAAAAGGGCATGATTTTCGACTATTTTAAGGGTTGTTGTTTGATTGCAAAATTTTTTGGAGTAACCCAAGTATATATGCCCTTATACAGCATGAAGCTACAGGTATATGGGGCCAAACACCAAATCAAGCCCCTAGGTGTGTGTATATAAGTAGAAATAGCCATTTTTCATGCAAAATATTGGTAAAACGGAGAAATCCAGCCATAAAAATTGCATGTGAGTGTATATAATGTGTTGTGGTGATGTTTGTGACTTATTATGATTTTTGGGGATTTTCAAGGATTGATTTGCTATTTTTCTTTTAATTTTGCTAATTTTCGGCAGAAAAACTTCAAAAATACAAAAAGTAGGTAAAAAACAGTCATAATGAAAAACAAAAAATATGGGGATGATCAGTGACTATAGGACAACCTATGGTACAGTGGGGGTGCAATTATGAGACTGGAGCGGAAAGCGTGTTTTGGCCAGGTTTTGACCGAAACACCAAATTTCTGGTAAACAGAGCAAATGGAGTCCAAATCAAGAAATTTTTGAGCGTAAACCGCATCTCACAAGAAGATAGGAGCATATGTCAAATTTCATGAAAAGTGGTTCGGGGACCTCCATTATAAGAAATTTTCACTCCATTTTTAGCTCATTCTCACTATTGACTTTGTGGAGAGAGCTTCTGCCACCTAGAGCGGATCGACCTTCCAGCAGCTTCTACGACGCGCACGACTACCCGACGAGCTCCAGACATGAGATGTAGGCTCACCACCTTGAGCTTTTCGCGCATGTTTGTCATTATGTCGCGAAAACTAGCATAGGGGTTACACACAAAGCGGGCGGTAGAGACCTACAAGTAGAGACGGCGGCCTAACGGCTAACCCGAAAGCAACAAGAATTCATCGGCAGCTTACCTTAGTCTAGGAGACCAGTCCTGGATGGCCAAAGGCAGTAGGAAACCATCGGGAAAAACCCTAATTCCCAGAAACCCGCAAGAGGCCACCAAATGGGAAATCGGTGAAACAGTGACCAAATGCTACCAAAATTCATGGGTAGGAAAATCTCGACATGCTCAACAAGTCTATATGAACCGCATGACCAAAAAGTGACCCGAAGCGGCACTAAACTACGTCATCAGACACACAAAGCGTCAAATTGCCCTTGCAGCCAAACCGCAAGTCCGTTTGCCACCAAACTTCACGAGCGGCTTTCCTAGACCATCAACAGCCAAGTCCTATGGTGGTAGACCACCACAAATCATCAAAGGTATGTAAACGCAACCACGGGTGCTTCTAGAGCGACAAATTGCCAAATGGAGCTCCGGTGAAGCCAAAGTCGACAAAAACCATACGGCAAGGATCCCCAAGGGATCGGGAAGCTATGGAGACCAACATCAAGAAATTTCATCGCCAAAAAGCACTCCAAAAGTCAGAAAACGGCTTGGACGCTGTGAAGTCCACACAAGGAGTTATTCTCTATCCATTTGACTTTTTTGTTGAAAGTAGGCTCAAAAGGGACTTAGGGGGGCCAAGGACAAGCACTGGGAGCACCAGCAATGAAAAAATCACCAGGAGACATCCTACACGTAGGATGTCTCAAGGGCACTTTTTGGCACAAACTCCAACATTTTTCATCATGCACATGTTTTGAATGACATTTACAAGCTATACACCAAGTTTCATCACATTTGGACCAAATTTGACCTCATATGCATGGAAAAACGCAAAGTTAGGGCATAGAAGCAATAATGGGCCATGGACCTACCAAATCTTGTCCAAATCCCATGAAACTTGCACAGCACATTCACCAACACATCAACAAACAATCTATGTGGTCGGGGAGAAAAAATGATGAAATAGACATCCTACGTGTAGGATGTCTATTTGACCTTTTTGACATGCAAGGGATGATTTGTCATTCCAGATCCAATCACCTCATCATCAGGAGCCCATATATCAAGTTTGAAGCCATTTTAATCACTTTTGACCCCCAACACCCTCAAGATACACTTTTTGAGCCCAAAAACACCTCACAGAGCCTTACAAGCATCAAATCTTGTCCAAATTCAAATCCAAGAACAGGGCCATGTTCCATAGGCCAAGGACAACCCACAAAACAAGTTTCATGTCATTTTGATGAAAAAGACATCCTACGCGTAGGATGTCTCCAGCATAAATTTAGCCTTCTGTGCAAAGAATGACATCATGGGAGCCAATACCATGGTGCAATGAGCCCATATACTAATTTTCAACCCATTTGGACATCAATTGCTACCTATGATGGACATTCTACCCAAATTGTGACCTAAATCCTGAATCAGCCCAAAAATCCACTTTTTGATATTCAAATTCAAATCCAAGCATATATCCATGTTCCATGAGCCCTACACTACCTGCATGTCAAGTATGAACCAATTCTGATGAAAAAGACATCCTACGCGTAGGATGTCTAGATGGAAATTTTTGGCCAGATTTGCACTGTGAGCACATGCACAGCTTCACAAGTTCTTTTTAAGCTTTATTTTCAATTTCAAGTCATTTGGATAAGTAAAACTCAGTTTCGCAGCTAATATGGAAAAAACGCTAACTTCGGACTACTGAGTGCAACAGGATCTATGGCAGCCTCGAAGTCACCAGCAAAGAGGAAAATAATGACCATCAAGGATTATCAGGACGAAGTGGAACCCTTTGTCATTCCAGAAGGAACACTAAAGCCCACCAGCACCTGGATACAAGAGGATCTGTTAGAGTCCAATGACGTAAAGATCTACCAGGGAGTGTTCAAAGACACTAAAGGCAATGTTATAGAGCTACCAATGCTGCCGAGAGAACTCAATGAGTTTGTATGAAGCAAGATGGCCGGCTACTTGGAGAAAATTGATCTCCACAACTACTTCGAAGCAATACCGGTGGGGGTGGACATCAAAAGAGTCTGGGAGTTTGTAACAAGCATCAAAGAGGATGGAGTGGCCAAGGTAACAGATTTACAAGGCAGACCAGAAACAGAGATAATAATCACTGAGCGGGTTGTAGCCCATGCACTAGACCTCTCCAATGAGGGAGACAGTGTAACAAAAAGAAGGGATGAAGTCAAGGTGTACAAAGAGAAAAAGGAAAATTACACCTTTGAAGACATTGCCAATCCAAAAGTGGCAATTATGAGTGAGTTATACAACGAGTACTTCCACATGTGCACGAAGAGGCCACAGAAGTACAGGATGCCGCCAGGTGAAATTGCCACAACGTTCACTTGGGCAATGACAAAAGGAACCCCAAAGATAATCAACTATGCGGCATATATACATGTGCTTCCACATGTGCACGAAGAGGCCACAGAAGTACAGGATGCCGCCAGGTGCAATTGCCACAACGTTCACTTGGGCAATGACAAAAGGCACCCCAAAGATAATCAACTATGCGGCATATATACATGACAGCTTAGTAAAGATGGGCAACTAAAAGCCAACCTATATAGTGCCAGGAGAACTGATCACCAAGGTGGTTTATGGGGCACTACACGCTAAAGGAAGGTGGCTTGATCCCCCATCTCAGAATGATTGGCTGAGAGTAAAAGAAGACAAGGAAGATGAGTTGCAAAGGGCACCAAGGGTGGCTACGAGACTGAAAAGACGGCTAGAGCCAGTTGAAGAGGAGCAACCCGAGCAGAAGAAAGGAAAGAAGGAGTTTGCTCAAGTGCCGGCCAAAGAAACAAGGTCTCAGAAAGCGGCAAGACTAGAGAGGCTGATGGAGAGTTTTCGAGCGGAGAGAGCCCTCAAGGGTGACTTAAGCGAACTCTGGAATCCATCTCTAGAGTCTATGTCTGGATTGTCCAGAAGAATGCAAAGGGACCGATTTGAAGATTATATCAAGAATTTCGAGATTCTTGATGCTGCAGCAAAAAACATCCCTCATGTTCCTTTCACAGAGGAGGAAGTACAGTAGATAAGGCAGAAACTTCTGGATGAGCAAGAGAGCCAGGAAAGAGAAATAAAAACAAAAGCAGACAGGGACTTAAAGGGCAAACCTGCATATTTACCAGATAGCCCTAAACCCAACCCACCGCCCTCACCACTTCCTAGCAGCCCTCCACAGGAAACGAACGAGGCTGAGGACAGACAAGAAGAAAGGCAAGCAGAAGATCAAGAGCAAAGACAAGAACCTGAGCCAAAAGAAGAGACTAAGCTTGAAACTGAGCAAAAAGGATTAGATGAGGCTTACTATGCATTTTTGGACCTGCTAGCTGCAGGCTATACGAAGGAAGAAGTCGCCACAGTCACATTCGACTTGGCGAGGACAGGGCCTAAAGAACAGATACAAGGCATCAGGCTAGTGGAGCTAAAAGAAATTGCTACAGACACGGTAGACCTGCACCCGCCCTCCAATGATTGGGACGTGATGATGACAAAGCTAGCCGGATTGAGGGCACAATCCATGGCTTCAGAGAAAGAAATGACAACTCTCAAAGCCACTAAAGAAAAGATCAAAATGAAACTACATTCTCTGCAGGCACAAAGCCAAGGCCAAAAGGAGCAAGAAGCCGACCTACAGGCCAGCTTTGGCAAGGGATCTACAAAACTGCAAAGCAATGGAAGAAGCGAATCAGGAAGCAACAAAAAGAATACAAGCAGCTGAAGAAGAGTGCCAGCAGCTCAGCAAGTCATTGTGAGATGCCGAGAAGAAAGAGATAATGTGACACTACAACTGGCAGAAGAAACGAAAGAAGTAGAGGCCATGAGGAATGCCAAGGAAAGAGCAAAGATAGAACAAGAAGCAAGCCTGGATGAAGTCCTTGAGCTCAAGGACCAACTAAAAGTCAAAGATCAAACCATCCAGAGGCTGCGAGCATCACCTGCTAGAGTCAGAGCTATGAGCTCGACTCAAATCATGTCTGAGAGCCAACTCTATGAAGAGTAAATGCAGGAACTTCGGAAAGGGCTGACTCTCGAGAAAAAGCAGAGATTGATGATGGCTGAAGGTTCTATAGTCATGCAAACTAGAATGGAAGAGGGCCAAAAAGCCCTGCAAGAAGAAGTGGAAAACATGAAGATAAAGCTCGAGGAGGTGGAAAGAATAAACGCTGAACTTAATAACCTCCTCGTGAATATGGGAATCCAAAATCTTATCGAGGATAGTTATTGGGAAGACAAAGAATTGTCTTCGTTCGCATAATTCCTGCGGAATAACCTATATCACTCCTTCCAATCCTACCTCTCAGTGGAAAAGCAAACACTCCTCAGGCAAATTGAGGAGTTGAAAGGCCAGCAAGGAGGAGAGGCAGAAAGCTCAGGGCCAGCCGCCAATGAGGGCATCAACCTCAAAAATGTGGCAGATCCTGTGGACACACCTGTGCAAGAGGAAATCATAGCAGGATCCTCTCAAGAGCCACAGGATCTAACACAAGAAGAGGAGGAAAAATTGTGTAAGGCAATAGAGGAAGATCTCAGAGAAACCACGAAAGAAGCCTTGGAGTGGGAGCAGAGGGTCTTCAAATTTATGACCATTCAGAAGATAGACGCCGGCAATCTCAGGCGCGAGTGGCTTCAACCCTCTCTCCCATATCCATTGCTGAAATATGAGGCAGCTACAATAAACAAGCGGATCAGAGAAGAGCCAGTTGTACCTCTCTACAATGCCGACACCTCAAAGCCAGAAGGAGTTAAGCTTATTGTGGATTCTCAGCCAAAGTGGAGGAAGGCTTGGCTTACAAAGTACCCACAATACCTAATCCACTTGGTAGAGGCACCTAAAAATATCAGAGACAACCTCAGCTTCTGTCCTCTACCAAGGGTTAGGACGTGGAAGGCACAGGAAATTTTGCAAAGAAGCCAACCCACTTGGCTGAACTACCAAAAGCTGTCGGGCATGAAGGCAGGTGAGAGAATAAGTATCCAATACATGGTGAAAACCCTAACGGGCGCCATAAAATTGTTCACTGGCTCACCTGACCTTACATACATTATGATGAGGAAAATCTGCAGAACCATCTTAGCAGTGTTCGAGACCTTCAAGCCAAGACAGGTGACTGACAGCATCTTCTTCTTCCAGGATACATACAAATGCACCTATGATCTGTCAGGTCAGTCTTCCAAGGAGGTGATACATGCGTTGTATCAAAGGACCATGTTTCTACCATCCTATCACCCCCAGGATTTTGAAGAAGCATTCTATACATGGTTCTTCACCATGAATACGGACATTTTTGGCCCAACAATGCTGAACCTACATGCCAGGTACGAATCACTGCTAAAGATGCGAGAAACGATAAGATGAAGCAGCAGATCAAGGCCATGTCGGGGACGACATGAGCAGGAGGGGGGGAGTGTTAGAAGCTGGACACACCCCACGGCAATAACTACTCGGAGGATTATTATTTTTTGTAATTATTCATTCATTAGGGAAAACCTGATTTTTCACCTTGTAATTATTGGGATTTACAGAAGTTTCCAGATTGTATCCCAGTTTTGATAGTTAGATTGAGTAGATGGTTGATTTTGGAACATTAGGATTTGAGAAATTGTAAGGTATATATACCACTTTTTGACCTTAATGAAAAACCTTTTGTCATTCTTAAAACAAGTCTGAAGTCTGTGAGAGAGCGAGAGAGAGAGTCTGAGCTTCATCTTGACGCTATGTGTGCTCCGGTGGGGTCGGAATCGAGTGCGAAGAAGTGCAGCGTGTTGTCCCCGACGAGAGCTACATTGTGTGCGTACAGTCCGGTTTTGCGATCTCCTTCTACGAGATTCATCGGGTGTTTGGGTGAGCATACATTATCCGATTTTGCATTGCAGCATATCCATGCATTCACATTGAGTAGAACTACACATTAGGAACTTTAGATTTTGGAAACAAAGACCTGCAGATTTCGGCCAGACATCCTACGTGTTTCTGCACCAGGTGTTTTGGGTCGGGATTTTGGTTCATAGACCTTAGGGAGAGCGACCTATTGGTATTAGTAGGGTCTCCTTCAAGTTCTATGGCATTTCGAAATTGTTTGATGGGTGTTCGGCTCTAAACAGCGTTGTAGGAAGTTTCCTCTTATGCACTCTTGAAGGCTGTGACTTAGACAATTGGTAGAGACCTCTGTAGGAATTATTTAGGAGTCAGTCGAGTGTAGGTTGAGACCTTATGCTTGCTTCCACGCGCCTGCGGGTCGAGCTTCGTCCTTAGCTGACATTACATGTTAGGTGAGTTCTCGTTGTGCTGATGTCCGTCGCGGCGTATCCATCCAACATTGGGGCTTTAGCAGCTTCAAGTATGACTCGTACCTTATATTTCCCAAGGTGACTGTGGGGCCAAATATTTTGATGTCATAAGTAAAGAAACCGGTGTAAAAGGCTTCCTCAAAATCTTGCATGTGGTAGCTTGGTAAGAACATTAACCTTTGATATAATAGATGTAACACCTCCAAGATGGCTTGACAAATCAAATGTCATTGTGGTGACACTGTCACCTGTTGACAGGAGGGTTGAGTCCATACACTTCAATGCAAGCTAGTAGGGTTTTCCATGTTTTCCTTATCAACACACACATCAAGTCAGGGGAGCTAGTGAAAATCTTAATGGTGCCCTTTAGGGTTTTAACCATATAAGAGACACTTATTATCTCTCCTTTCTTGGGCGGTGGCATAGATGGGTAATTAAGCCAGGTGGGATGTTTCTTTAAGATTATGATGTGGTTTGCCCATGTGCATACACAAGGGACTTGGCAAAATAGAGTGTCATCCCTGATAAATTTGGGGGCTTCCACCAAGTACTTTAGAAATTTGGGGTACTTGAAGAGCCACGCTTTTCTCCACTTTGGTTGGGAATCCACTATCTTCTTTGCAGTCTCTGCATCTCTGATGTCTCCCTCATACAACACTGGCTTTGTTGCTTTCGCTTCGACTCTCTTCTTGATCACCAGCACTTCATACTTTAGGAGAGGATATAGGAGTGAAGGTTGCATCCATTCCTCCCTAAGCACATTTGGGGCAAGCTCTTGGACGCCTACATAGTGTAACATTCTTGTCTCCCATTTCAAGGCTGCCTTGTGGTCTTTAGCTGTGGACTTTTCGATGAAAATTTGGAGGTGTGTCTCCTCCTCTGTAGTCAATGATTGTTCTGCTTCTTCCTGTGTCTCTAGATGTTCTTCTTGGTGTTGCAAATCTTTTGCATCTTTTGGAACTTCCAAGGGCTCATCTCTGGTGTTAATCCCTAGATCACTGGGCCTCAATTCTGTTTCTTGTGTTCTTGCTTCGGCTACGTCTTTTTGGTTTTGTTATCTATTTCCGAGCAAGTATATCTTTCTTTGTAGCTTCTTCTACTTGGTCTACCCACATCTCTTGTAGGATAGCTAGTTGTTAGTTGGAGCCCTTTATGTTCTTTTTGCAGCTCTTGGTGTTCAGCCTTCATTCTTTCCTCTATGGATAGGGACCCTTCTACCATATGCATTCTTTGTCTTTGTTCTAGCCATAATTCCTTTTGGAGAGCAGTGATTTGTGCTTCCAAGGCAATTGGAAAACTTTAAAGTGTTGGTTTATTTCCTTTGAATACCTTGTACACCCTTGGAAGTGGTTAATCTCAAATGGTATCCCTATTTCTGATGTGATCTATACACATAGTTAGGAATTAAATAGACTTCTTACCATATCTACTTCAAATCCTTGCATAGGCAGAACTATCATTAAGAACTATTGTCTCTATCTGTGTAGTCATGAGATAAGGTTGTCCCAATATGAGCGGATAAGAAGAATGATCATATTTAAAAAATTAGTGGATAAGGTTTTCCCAAGATGAGCAGATAAGGAGAATGATCATACACAAAGAATGTTGTTCATCACTTTCATCACGAATTTTCACTTTGACATTGGGGCAAGCTCCACAAGTTGAAGATGATTTTATTCATTATCTGGATGACATGCAATCTGCAAATGCTGCTTGGATGGAACTAGAGAAAGTGTTTGATCTTAAGGCCAAATACTCCAAAATGAGCCTTAAAATGGAGTTGTATTCTCTTTCAATGCGTGATGATGAAAATATTGTGGCTTTAGCTAACAAACTGAAAAGCATCCACACTCAACTAATTTATATTGAAGCTCATGTCCCATATGAAGATCTTATAGCCGTTTTTCTGAATAGCCTACTTGCAAAATTTTGTCAAATTGTCACTATTTTAAAGGAGAAGGATCTGCTGCCTTCTTTGGATGGTATTATTAACTCACTGCAGGAAGAAGAGAAACGAGTACCACAAATTAGTTCTTCGTACTACCGACTGCATATGTAGCTCGTGGTTGCACTTTGACTGCAAATTCAACTAGGAATGTAGCTTCAACTAGGCCTACTACCAGCACTAGACCTTGTGCGATATGTGGATGCAACAATCATCAAACCAAGGATTTTTTTAGAAAAAATCCTTGCATCCACTGAGGAAAGACCAATCATCCTTTGGATAAATGCTTTTAAGAAGAATAAGCGAGAGATCAACACGGTTGAAGGTGATGAAGATGGTGACGCACCAATGCTTCTTGTAGAAAGTGATGTCCTATAGTTTTTAGTTTGTCTTTATGTTTTCTTTATGTCAGTCATTTGTCAATAAAATGTATGGGTTATAGACATGCCATGAAAATAAAGTGGTAAGACCACCCTTTTGTTGTTTGGTCGAGTTCTGGTATGTCTCATAATGATAGTTGTTTGAGGAAACTGCACACACACACCTATGTTATTTTCAAGGGGGGACTTCTACTCATAGTTTCAGGTGATTGGACTCTGCCATGTTATGTATCAATTCCATAGTCGATGGTTTGGGCTTGAGGGGGGGGTTGTTGGGTATTCAAGCCCGGGTCAGTGGCATCTACCTGTGGGAACACCGCTTACAGCATGCAAATGAACCTTTAGTTTGTGAGTGCATGGATGCAGTGCGCGTGTGCAGAGAGTGCGAAGGGGAGAGAGAAAGACAGAGAGCAGGACACAGGATGTGGGTGGAGCTCCCAAATCTCACTATGTGAGTACCATGTGAGAATGTGAGTGAGAGCTCCTTATTCTTTGTATGTATAAAGAATAAGGAGATAAATGTGGGCAACCAGACACTGGCCGGCGGACACGAGCAAAGCACGGTGAGGCACACCGCCTTTACCTAGCATTCTCCCACTAAAGGCTGTGTGCCGATAAGTGGCGAGAAGACTAGCCTACAACTAGTATATACAAGAGGTGAGAGAAGACCGCTCTCAACCTATGCCCACTGGCTCACTCTGTAACCGCTCTAGTGTAGAAGCAACATGCATACCACTACGGCTAGAGCTACGATGACACTCCTTATGCATGTATCAAGTGACGACATGCATGGCTCCACAATGCACAATGCTAGTGTCAGTCATCGCACGACTGACAACTCCCACTGCAAATGCACCAACCGCATAAGCAAGATCAGGTCTTGAGACCAAAAGATCAGACACGAGAGACCCAAAACCCAACGAAACATGCACTATGTGTGCCAACCTATCCCTATCAACAACCTCAGTACCATATGCATCCTCATCAGGAACCACCTGACTATGCATCACCATGTCAGCATTCTCTGGCAAAGGCATATCTGCTGAGAATGACTGCAAAACCAAAAAATTAGCACCACTGCAATCACACACAGCTGTCTGAAGGACACTGTCGCCCTCAAACGTATCAAATGCATCATAGAACAATGCATCGGTCTCTGGCTCAACTGATGTCATCTCAACGGATGACTGACCGAGGTGTGCATCCCCAGAGATACCACTGTCTGCGTGAACATCACCACAAGACAGATGCACAACCTATTTTGTCTCACATGAGCCTGCCTTCTCTAATTGCCTAACCTCAGTAGGCACACACACAACTGTCTCACTACTCTGCTGACACAAAGGCAAGGCAGCATGCAACCCACTAGCAAAGGAAACCCGTCTCTGCTGTCTACATGGCTGCAACAATGTCACAGACACAGTGCCATCTCTCACGTGACTAACATGCATCAGATATGTGTTATCAACACTAGCACCTTTAGCTAAAACAAGTTGTCCACGATGCAAACTAAAACCGTGCTCATCTAGCACAACATGGCACCCACTGTCTCTCAACTGACTCACGGAGACCAAACTCCGAGTCAAACTTGGCACATGGCGAACATGCCTCAGCACTAGCATTGCTCCACTCGGCAATGATATTCGAACATCTCCTGCACCAACAATGTCATGGACTGAACCATCAGTCAAGCGCACATGTCCAAGCAAACCGCTAGCATACGAGCAAAAGTACTCGTGTCTCGGCGAGACGTGAAATGAAGCATCAGTATCTAGCATCCACTGCAAAGGTAATGTGCCATCGCATGACATGAGAACCTCAGGAGTAAACATGGAAGCAAGAACGACCTCACCGTTGTGTGTAGCCTCATACACAACATCTGCCTCCGATGTAGTCAAAGCTGAAGCATCCAACCTATACTGACGTTTGCGCTGTCACATCCTGCGAAAACAACGCCTCTGAATGTGTCTTGTGTGTCCACAATGCCAACAAGTGTGCAGTCTCCGTCTCTGAGACCTACATCTCGCTCTAGGCGGATCTCTGGACTGTGAGGTGCCATATCTCTGACACAACGACTGCCATAAATCTCTAGTTGTACGTGCATGCATAACTATGCAATAGACTGACTCTACTAGGCTCAACATAATCGTCGACCGCGCTAGTGCATCCAAGTCCTCCCACGCACTGTCAGACATGGACTCTAGCCTCGCATCCTTGCCCTGCAGTGGCAATTCCTGGCCCAAGCAAGTCAATGCATCAAGCATATGCGAGCTCCACCAAGCAAAATTTGACCCATCAAATCTCGTAACAAAGATCTCAAACTCTGACGTGCGTACTGCCATGTCTTGCAACCTGTACAACCAAAGAGCAGTAAAACCAATCCAAAAAGCTGTCGGAAACCACACAATTGAGACAGAACCAAAAGACCAAGTGCGGAATAGCTCGATGCACAAAGTACGCAGAAGGTCTCCCACTAGAACCACAATCTGCGGGCAAAAGAGATGGATGTGGAATACACACCGCAATCCAAACTGCCAAACACTATGGCAAACAATGCTCGAGATAACAAAATTGTCCCACCCGAGAGAAAACCACTGTCTCAAGCAAAGAAGGTGACCAAGAGGTCAAGCGCACTAGCCTCTACAATAGGCATACATATTTGGCAAAATTTTGGCAGAGTCTCCTCTGTAATGGAGCAAAAACTCAACAGTAAATCGCAATGGATACAACAACAAATGGCCAATACGGGAATGTACTCATCCGGAATCACCTCACAAAGTCATACATAGAGCCAAACGCTCTAGCCAGAGTATCACTCAACGGCGCTACAAATGACATACATATGTGAGTGAAAAACTACTGCCAAAATGTGTCAATGAATGACCAATGTGCCATATAACCATAGCATACACAAATCCTCACTCCTACGAGAGTGGGTACAAGAACACCAAACTGTGTCCAAACTGACAAAACCTCTCAATGTGAGAGCCAAGCTCGATCACAAACTATGGCAAGTAATCTCCAACCACTATCCCACAAAGCATACACAAAGCAAAAGCTCAAGACACCTGTTGTGTCGAAACCGGTATGCAAGCCAAAACACTGCAGAAGATGTCCTCAACTGCAAATGGCAACACCTGTGGGAGTACTAGACTCAACCTGTAGACGGGAGTCAAAACTGGAAGCTCCAAATGGCCGAGCACACACAGCTCAAGACCAAAAAAGCAGATCAAAACATGCTCGCAATGCACCACCCAAAAGGAAAAACACTGCACACAAATCCTGAATGCTATAAGCAATCGCAATCTCGATCGCACCAACAATGCGCAGAAAACTCCTGGGAAAATTTTGCCAGATTTTTGTCAGTAAAACGGCCACAAAAACAGTAACCAAACTGACTGCACGTTCAAAACCATGAGCAACCAAAGCGCATCAAACCGCACTCCAAATGCATGCACCAATCTCCACACTTTGCATACATCATTGCAAACACCTGCAAATCTAGTACACAAATATCTGCTCTACCTGTGACTGCCAAAAAACATGCTCGAGACATACATTGTCGAGCTCAAAATTCAATCACACTAGTCTCCCTGAGCATCAAACCATATAACGCATCCATTGTATCCTCCCACCTATGAGGAAACTTGCAGCAAATATCACTCTCACATTTGAGAGCAAACCATGTGTGGAATCCTCGACACACAATAAACAACTACTGCTGCAGAAAATTCAGCATTCAGAATTTTAAAATTCTGATATGACGAGCGCGTCCGGAGCATGCCAAAATCCCAAGGTAGACTCTTGGATCACATGTATCTGAGTCCGAGTGTGAAAGCTATGCCAAAAAGCTCCGTTTCGACCCAAAAACGTAGCATAAACTGCCAAAAGAGGGCTGAAAATGCAGCTCCTCAACCGTAGCTCGAATGAAGTTTTTGATGGCTCGAATGGCTTCAAAAGGGGGGTAAAACGCCAGAACGCCTAGTGGAAACGCTCTCGAAAAGCTGAATTTGCTGATGCCGAAGTCAAAACCCTGTTTGCACTCTTGAAAGTGCGCGCACGCGGAAGCGATTTCGGGAATGAAACCAGCTTTGATACCAGATGTGAGTGCGCGGATGCAGTGCACGTGCGCAGAGAGTGTGAAGGGGAGAGAGAGAGAGACAGAGAGCAGGACACAGGATGTGGGTGGAGCTCCCAAATCTCACTTTGTGAGCAACATGTGAGAATGTGAGTGAGAGCTCCTTATTCTTTGTATGTATAAAGAATAAGGAGATAAATGTGGGCAGCCGGACATTGGCCGGCGGACACAGGCAAAGCACGGTGAGGCACACCGCCTTTACCTAACATAGTTACCTTTTGAGTTTGCATGGCAAGCATTGCCATGTAGTGTAAGTTTTATTTTTTATAAACTTTAATGAAGCATAGCGTTAGTTTTTCTTGGAGAATACTGTATTGAGTCTCTCTCTCTCTCTCTCTCTCTCTCTCTCTCTCTCTCTCTCTCTCTCTCTCTCTCTCTCTCTCTCTCTCTATTGCATCCTCCACGCCATGTTTGCAAGGCACCATCCTCCCTAGGCCACTACTTCATCAACACATATATTAGGGTGATTGAGTTCTTAAAGACTTCTATTTGATTAGTTTGACAACTCAAGATGGTTAGTTTGACCAGAAATTTGAAAGGATATATAAGAAATCATATGGGTATTTTCTAAGGGATGGATACTTGCAGAAGTATCCAAAATAAAGGGATTGTGCAGCACAAAGGGTGGTTATGCATAAGGAGACACAAGAGGTGCTTACTAAGGAGTTTCATGAGAGTTTTTAGGTTGGATCATGGGTGTATATGCAACCTTTACAAAATTAAAAAAAGGTATTGGTAGAAAGGTATGTGTAAGGATATAGCTAAAATTTGTGGATTCATGTATTATTTGTCCAATATATTCCAATGTGAGCCATCATGATGGGCTACACTGTACTTATCCATTGTCTATGCATTGCAAATGGGTAGTTTATTTAGTAAGTAGGCCTTTGGGAATGTGGAAAATGCGATACATTGTGCTTCTAAGAGAGGACTTGACTAACTAAGTGGAAGTTCATGCATTGAGGATAAAGAGAATATGCAAGTTTTTCTTGGAAGATATCATCTACACTCTGGGTGTATTGAGAGAATAGTTGTAAACAGGGGTTAGTTAGATGCATAAGAACTTGTCAAAAAATGGGTGTAGATTGTGTGTACAAGTTAATGATTGTGCAATGTGGAAAAATGTTAGTGTTTGATCATGTAAACTGCTTTAATTGTCAACTTCAACATTGTCAGAGTGTCAAGTACAGAAATGGTGATTTTGAACAAAGTGTTGGTGTCAAAAGGAGTTTGTGAACTTGTTGTATCTCAAAAAATGCAAAAAAATGCTTCAAAAGTGAGCCAAAATTGTTAGAGGGCCTGGGAAGTCCAAACAGATTCCAATGGACGTGAAAAAATAGCAGACAGCTAGGATCTAAGCCCTTCTTTAGCTTTCAATCATCAAAGGGAAAAAATCTCAAATAGATTGAGCACGATAATGGATCAAAGATGCCATTCAAAATCAAATATGGCAAAGTTGGACCAAATTAGGCTATAACTTCAGAATTTGGAAAAACCTGAGAAAACCTTGTCCAAATTTGAAAGGATTTTGCCAGTGTGTTTGGATAGGCTATAGGAACATTTGCCCCAAGTTTCACCCAAAAAGGATGCCAAATAGGGATCGCGATCCATGTACCTTTTTGAGCTTTCCCTGTCTAAGTCATACCATCAAATCCCAAATGTTAATAAAAGCCTAACCCTAAATCTTCAAGCCATTTGAATATCAAACCCCTAACCAAAATTCCATATTTGTCTAAGTCAGGGAAAATTTTCCAAAAAGGGGTACAAATCTTCAACCAGTGATCCAAATTCCAAATGATTTGAACCATAGCATACCCATAACATGCTTAATCAAATGGTGTCATTGAAATTCCCATATGTGTTCCAACATGGATCACGCTCCATGTACCTCAGAGTCAAATATGACCTGTAACCACGTGACCTAGTGTCCGTAGTTGTCCTAGATGGACTGGTGCAGTTTGGTCAGGGTTGGACTTTTTTTATCAAGTTATGCTCATTTTTTAGTTTAAGTTCAAGTTTGCATTTTCTATAACTTTTTGGCTAAATTTAGAAGCTAATCATTTGAATTCTTGATGCCAAAATGCCTTGTAAAATAACTCAAAAGGAGTGGGACGTTTTCTCCCTATGAAGTGGTAGAAATATTCTCAAACAAGAAAGCACACATCTTGGAGGAGGAGCTAACAGAAATACCGGCCAATGTCTTCAATGAAAAATTACAAGCAATCGATGGTACTAAAGTGAAGATGATAATTTTCCCAAAGGAACTATGCACAATGCACCATCAAAGGGAGGTCATTGAAGGATTAAGATGTTTATAGATGGATACCTTCTTCAAGATCCTTCTTAGGGAACAAATTTTCAATGAGCTCACGAGTTGATGAGTTCCATTGAGTACAATAGAGAGGCAACCTTAATAGACAACAATGGAGTTACCGTGACAGTCAGTCTCACAAGGGATCTTATTAACAAGCAACCAAGCCCTCCATCTACCACCAGTAGGCAATGCTACTAGAGACAAAGGCACTAGACAATGACAAAACTTTCATCAATCTGCAAGCACACACTTTCACCTACAAGGACCTCATTTATACAGAAACAGAGGTACGATTGTGCCTAATTACACAGCATTTGAACGTTCAAAAGCCACCAAGGTACACAAAGCCAAATTACACATTGTTGTTGTCATGGCAATGGGGCTAGCAATGCAGAGAGTGATTTTCTACGACTTGGGTAACTATATATTGGATAATCTTGTCAAACCAACCTCAAGAGAAGTGACTAAAATAAGACGTTTATGAATGCAGGGCCAATGCTAACAAGGATTGCATATCAGGCTCTGGGAATGATCGACCAACTACTACTTGCGGAATTGCAACTAGATTTGCTTCACAAGGCTAAACACTTTGTCAGAGTGGTAGGAGGATCCTCATTGACTTCAACCAAAAGAAGCACGAGAGGCCACAAAATCAGACACTCGTCTGAGCGATGAAATAAAACCAACACACAAAGATATACCGTCCAAATTCCATACTACTATAGAGGAAGAAGAAGATGAGGAGCAAGATATTATTGTTCCTCTAGCGTAAGTCAAGCGCAGGTTGCTGACAGAACAGATTCTTATTACTCAAACGCAAAGATCCATGGAAGAAGCGCAAAGACTAAGAGAGGAACGATGCACAAAGTTGGCGGAGGAGAAAAAGAAGGTAAGGGATAAAGGTTGTGATGCAGATGATGAAGACTAGATAGAGCTAAACAAAAATTTGGAACAAAGAAAAGTAGAACAAATGGAGAAGATCAACAATACAAGAGAAGGCAAGCTAGGGGGGGTGCACTATGTAATCATGTTAATCTACCATACATGAGTTCAGTATGAGGGGTTTTAA
Organism: Adiantum capillus-veneris; assembly: GCF_014529385.1. NCBI lineage: Eukaryota > Viridiplantae > Streptophyta > Polypodiopsida > Polypodiales > Pteridaceae > Adiantum > Adiantum capillus-veneris. The sequence goes on along the minus strand of NC_140943.1, from coordinate 111,020,227 downwards.
AATGTAGAAATTTTAGGGAATTCAACAGAGATATATTAAAATAAGGTTTTTATATATTCTTTTTATATAAAAAAATTCTAAACTAAGGGGTCATTTTATTCATTCAAACATTTTTAAAAAGAGGTTTTTTAATTACCCTATGAACGCACGTTATATAGGGGAGTATTGACTAGTGAACCCCCCGAGAGACAAGCAGACGAAGAAGTGGAGCTTGCCGGATCTATGCGCCAAACAATGTATATGGTCCTCAAAAGAAAAGAAGAGCAACAAGAAGAAGACTCAAAGAAACAAAGAACATAAGATCTAGAGTCACCAGAGACCTCTCCAAAGACGCTCGATGCAACACAAGAGCAGCACTAAGGGGAGGAGATGGTAGATGATGTACAAGATACTTACATTGAACATCAAATTTTTCCAAAGCCCTCAACCCCCTTGTCACTTGACAAAGAGAAAGATGAGTCTCAAAAGAAAGAGACGGATCAAGAGCCGATTCCTCCGGAGCAAAAGGATTCTGAAAAGCAATAGGATGATCAAGATAACAAAGAAGAATCTAAAAAGATAGATCTAGATCAAGGGAAGGAATTTTTAGAACCAAAGCACCTTGAAGAAAATCAATTCGATCAAGAAAAGAAGGAAACCACTGAAGAGAATCCAGAGAAAAAAGAGGCTTAAAAGATTGATTAGTCTCAACAAGAAGACAAAGAACAAGGCCCAATATCGAGGCATACTAGAGCGGCCATCGAGGATGGTGATCGATTGATAAAAAAATTTGATCTAGAGCATCACCTTGATGCCATCAAGCTACAATTTTGATGTTAAAAAGAGATATCCATCCTACGGGAGCTGGATGTCAAAGATGTTGAAGCAAAGGCTCAAGCAACAAAAGAACAAAAGGCTACAGCAACAGATCGAGAGTCTACTAGAAAGTCAAAGCAAGCTTTCAAGAAGAGCTAAGAGAAGAAAAGAAAGAGGAAATCTACTACTTTAAAGAGCTCTAAGAATAGATTTTAGCCAACAGTCAAATGCAGGTTGAAAGGCAAGCACTTGAGGAACAATTGGAGAAAGAGCAACAGAAGTACACGAATCTCAGAGAGTCATATGCTGTAGTCAAACACACTTTGTCACAGCTCTTGGCCACGCAAGACACACCGACTTTGACTTCTACTTCCCAAGCTCCAGCTACAGTCCTCAAGGAGCTGAATGCATTCAAAATTGAGCTCACCAAAGAAAAGTATGATAGAAAAATTATGACGGTTGGGCATGTGGCCATACAATCTCAAAAGGATCAAGAGATTCAGCAGTTGCAAGAAGAACTGGCAAAGGCATAGACCAACTTATCTGCCCAAGCCAAGAGGCACGCTCAAGAGCTCAAAAGTAAAGATTTGGCAATCAGTTCCATACAAGTAAAAGCAATGGCTCCAGTCTAATGGACATCAACAACAAAGGTTTGATGACAACGAGGGTAGACCTACCCCCAGTAGATCTACCAAGTACATCTACTAAGAGAGGGATACATGATTTTGATGATATAGAGGAGATCCTAGATGCAAGAGACGAGATCAAAAGATCAATAAGAGAAATATAGGATCCCTTTCACAAAGAATACATGCAGTATGAGTTGACTCAGTATTAGAATCAGCGGCCTTGCTAATGATAAAGCCCAATGAATTTGTAAAAAACTTTGTCCACGAAATGACTCCTCTACCACTCATGAAGCAAGAGTCCATCCTTTAGAAAGCTTTTTCCAACTCTGGAACCAAACAAGAGAGAGGACTACAAAGATGTGCCATTGTCGATAGAGCAAGTGCGGACCATTTTGGAAAATCAACCCCTAACGCAAGAAGTGGTTCAAGAAGCGACGACAAGACGAGACTATGTACAGAAATATGCATCAACACCTTATGATCTACCCCACTAACTGTCTGATTCCAAGCTCGGGGGGGTCATTATGTATAAATTTTGTTTATCACGTACATCCAAGGACGATTTATAAAACTCCTTATTTGTGATTTTTTGACAAATAAAACACACCCTTTTCCTATTCAATTTGGAAAAAAAAAAACCAATTCCATTTTTTGGTACCTTCTTTATGAAAATGTGAAAAAAATAAATTTAATATCCTCTTCTACGGATAGTCACATAATAAATATCCCCTTCTAAGATTCCAAGACAGCGATCCTGGGAAAACTACTTCAACTGGTAGAGCAAAAGACCCTTAGTGCTCAATCACCTGTTCTTATCAAAGACCATCAACAATTTCCCACCAAAAAAAACATACATGGTACATAATTTACAGGCGGTGATCACCCAGATGTGCGATGTCCCCAACCTTACATGCCAAATGTTGGTGAAGATATCCAAGATGATAATCACCTGCATCAAAGTGTTTGAGGAAATCAAAGCATCAGAGAACACGTGACAGGTATTTCTTGAAGGAACAAAGGTCATTTGTTGGAATATAGACAAAGATGTACCCAACCGCAATGTCATCATGGGATGTATGCAAGAGTCATGTTCCTTACCTCCCATTATTTGCAAATCAAGGAGGCCTTCATGACAAGGTTCTTTGAAATGGAATCAACCATCTTCAACCCCATGACAAAGGATCTACCAACCTGCCACATTGCCTACCAGAGCGCAATAATGAACAACCCTTTTAAGGAGCTAGCAGTCCAAGCAGACATAGTGGCACAAGCAAAAAATTTTAGAAACATCACAAAAACCCTAGAAAAGAGAACGTTTGTATACTGAAGACCCAGTGCATCTCAAACTAAAGAAGCCCAAGCTAAAGATAAAGCTAACATGAGGACATGAAATGGCTAGGAAGGGGGGAATGTTAGCAATTGGACCAGACAAGCACCCTTCTAGTCGGCCACCTCTTCTTAACGTCACCAACTTTGTAGACCCATTATTAGTTTTTTGCAAAATCTTTGTAAATATGAGGAACTCTAATTTTAGTCGAGCCAATTTCTATAAAATGTGAGTTGTAAAGTCCAATTCTGAGTTTGAGCCTTGTAAGCTGGTCACTGGTTAGAAGAAGCCCTAGGTATAAAATCCAATTTTGTAAGTTTGAACATAATATTCATTATCAAAGGTTTTAGAGTTTGAATCATACAATTGAGAGCAGCTACTCTCATGCAACTTGTAATCCATTTTTCTTGAGCTCTAGTAATCCAAATTTGTTTCCACCTACAATTGCATTGTTGTCCTTGTCTACTGCTCTTTCATTTAAGTGTAATTAATCCAAATTTGTTTCCGCCTACAATTGCATTATTGTCCTTGTCTACTGCTCTTTCATTTAAGTGTAATCATCCTCCATTTTGTTGTGGTTCGCGATGATCTCTTTGCGAGCTAGATGTGCTATTTTGAGTGTTTGTAATGGTTGTTTTTTAACATTTTGACAATAAGAGAGTGTTCCTAGATCATAGGATGACATTCCTGGACAGTTTTGTTGCAGTTTTTAGGACCTTGATCATGATGGTCGTGATTTTGGTACCTCGTCGGATTGCAACTAGATTTGGTAGGATAGTGTCCCTAGGTGTCTTAGACCTCCTCCTAAAATTGGACTTCGTTTGAGTGCCGAAATGGTGTGACAACCGGGAGCGATGAGATACGACATAGGAAAATTGCATGAGTAGAGAGTAATAGATTTGCTAGTGCTAGCAATAGCTTCATTCACTTCTTGAGGTTGACACCCTCAAAGAGTCTCCATGCCCCATCTGAGTCGCTTTCCTGCGTATTAACATTATATTAGTGCCAAACAGCTATGTTGCAGACATTCACGGTGACCCGCTAACATTCCCACTCTTCGATAGTTATGTGACACAAAAAAGCTACATCCCGCTTGGATTCTCCAAAAATCAACTTGTAAGCTGGCAATTTCTACAAAAATGATGTAAAACAGGTATCTACTGGCTGAAACGAGCATCAAAACAATGGAATCTGAACATACTCAAAGAACCAATCTTTTTCCTTCTATTTAGGGATGTGTTTCGTGCATACAAAAATTTTCCAATATCTCGCCTTAACACCCTCAAAAGTGGCTCCCAAAGTGTGTTATGGACCAAAATTTGAAACTTAAGGAAAATAGTCAAAATAAAGTCCTAGACCATGGACAAGCTTTAAAACGCCCAAAATTTCTTCAAACAAAAGTTATTACTCAAAAATTTGAATATAAGTCCTATTATATATATAAAGACTCCTTAAGCCTGCACACCTTGTTTTCTTTCCCGATTTGAACAAACACAAGGTTGCACTACATACACTTCCTCATGTAAATTACCATTCAAAACCGTAGACTAAAATTATGTCCCAACCTCAGGGAGGTCACTTGATAATTATGCGACTATCATGTGAGTGCATCAGAAGGGATTACTAAATTTTATTTTTTCTCACATTTTCACATACAGAAGGGAAATTGGGAAAAAAATACAAATTGAATAGGAAAAAGGTGTATTTTATTTGTCAATATTCACAGATAAGGAGTTTTAAAAAAAGTAATTGAACACACACGATATACACAATATATATATAGAGTGACACCCCCCCCCCCCCCCCCCTCTCGGTCCCAAATATTATGCGCTCTTAATATACCATCAAGCTTATGTTTAACTTGAAAAAGCACTTAGTATAATTAGCCTTTCTCCCAAGAGGCAAGTCACACAAAGACCATTCACCATTGTTCACAATACCATCATACTCAAACTGCATTGCATCCAACCAACTTTCTCGGTTTGTATTGTACACAACCAATTTTCTCAACTTGATATCTCGTTAAATGAAAAAGGTTCTTCCTCATCATACATGCTAGACGGAGCCAAAGAATAGCATTTTGATGCATAAGATGCATGATGAGTACATGAACAAGTATAACACGACAAAGGTGCTCCCGATTTACTATCTCGCAAGGTTTGCACCAATGTCTATCCTATTCATTTTCAAATCTATCTTAATCAATTGCATCTTGTAAATTTACATCAAAGTGGTTGATCTATAATATCACTTAAAGCTGCATAGGCTACAAATGTGCCTTATTAGGACTTCTATTTGTACTCCCATCATCAAACATAGGATCAATGTACTGTTGGTTGCTTGGTTGATGTATGCAGGGAGGCCAAATGTTTATCCTACATTTTGCTACTTGAGTGGCACTTTACATCTTGGATTGTTTTATCCCAAGGTGATCATTGCCGCCACATTTACATGACTTTGTAGACTTGGATTGGGATGGTAGCTATAACACATGAGTGTTAACTATTGGTTTATGATTCATGCTCAACAACTCGTACATATCTTGGTTGAGCAAGATGTAGCCATTAGTGTGGCCACCTCTTGTTGTTAGTCTGAATATACTGTAGCTTTCATAGCTACTATTGAGTGTGATTGACACGCACAAGTTTTGATTGTCTTGGGTGTCAGACAATAGTATGCCACCATGATCCTCACACTAACAATCAAAGTGCTTTGGCAATTGCAAAAACCCAATGATCCATGCTTGCACAAAGTACATCAAAGGTGCATTATGATTATGCTACATAGGACAACCCTGTTGATCTTTTCACAAACCTTTGGGCCTACTCCCCCATTGTAAATTGGTCCAATAGGGTATGAAACTTCCCTATACATGAGTGCCAGCTCATGTTCATTGCATCATTGCCAAGGGGACATTTATTAACATATTATGGTAGTAATGTGTGTGAACACACTAAGGATTGCTCGGACATTTTTTTCCCTCTTTAGAAGGTTTTTCCCCTTGGCTTGTATATATGTCGATCACCCTAGGGTAAGTTTTCCTTATCTTTGTATTAGCACTCAAAAATACTACTTCTTGTGTTGTGTGCTCTTAAGCTTCTCCTTCATCTTGTCCCATCTTTGTGTGCATTCCTACACCCATATTTCAATAGTGATTAGGAGTATATTCTTGAAAAATTGTTTTATGCGTAGTAACCAAAATGCGTGTAATCTAAAGAAGTATTTTGTAAAGTTCTTTTTCTCTTATACCCTGTTGCACTTTTTTCTCATGGTTCACCTTAAACAAGCCATAAGTGGTCATGGGATAAAACTAAATTGTTGCATAAAGTTATTGTCTATGCACCCAAGAACGTACGATTGTTAAAATCTCAAAATGATCTACCTTTTCATGTTTGTATTGCATGTACAAGTTGGCCTATGTTGTTTTCAACATAATCATAGGAGTCAAGAAAGCAAGCCCTTCAAAGAGATATGCTACTTAGAGAGCATGGGTGGCCATTAGCAGGGGAGAGAGTCAAAGAGCATTATTCTTGGGTAGAACATGTGCATGCTAAAGAGATAGGCACATATAACTTAGGTTAATCTGGCACTACAAGGTTTCTAAAAGCTCCAGCTAGTCAATGGGTTGGTTGAAGTTTGCAAAAGTCCAAGCAATTATCTTTTTCCTACAAAGGTCGGTCATCTTAGAGTGATAATGAAGAAAATTCTAAAAGATAGCCATTTTTTTGGAATTAATGCAATGTAATTGTGTTCATAATGTAGAGTATGTGTGAACTGTGTGCCAATTGATGCCATACATATCTTATAATTGGCATATCATATGTTATCTTTGACCAATGAAGACCATGAATGTTTGTGTATGTGTGTGTGTGTGTGTGTGTAGTTGTTTTAACATAAGTAATAAGACATAATTGAACTTTTACATTCAAAAGACAGTTGGCTCCAGAGAAAGGGAAATGATAAGTACAAAAACAACTTAGTCTTAGAATTATCTTTGTACAATGTTTATATGAATGAAGCCTCATTCGAGTATACATATATCCGAAGTACTTCCTTTGCAATAGGTGTATGTGTAACCATGTGCGGACAACTACTTAAGACCAAAGAAACCTTCCAAGATAAGATAGAGTCCTTACCTGCATCCATCCAAACAAGACAATAGATATGTTAGCCTTGGATGTGTTTTACAAGTATCAATGGACCATACCATTTGTTATCCATGTCCATCTTACAACTTTTTTTAACTTTCAAGCTTAGTCCAAAGTATTTATATTTAAAAGGTGTTTTATTATCCCAAAGTTTATTTTTTGGCATGAATACTATTCTGATTAGAAGGCCATAACCCCTTCTAATCCAAGTGACTCATCCCCCCATCATTTTATCAGTCTTTTTGTTCCTTTACCAGATCAATGAAGCTCCATATCCACTTGCTCTCTTTTAAAATAAAAAAAAAATAAGCCATAAAGTAAAGAAGCCTAAAAATATATATATATATTTCGTAGTTCAAGAGTATCAAATTAGCTTTTGTTTGTTTTTTAGGACAGATATAGTTTTCACCCATTAGGGTTTATGGAATCCAACCTTCCCAAGTTTGTATGTCACTTACCTTAATTATACATCTTTGAGCAAACCAAGTGGCAGAGAATCATCACTATAGACATGGTATCAAGCCAGAATGAATGCAAAATAATGGAGTAAAAAGAAATGGATGCCTTTATGGGCTTTTTACCAACTATATCCAATCAAGTGAATGCAAAAAATGTATAGTCTCACCTCATCAAAAAACAACCAGTAACAAACACGTCTAGCAACAGTATGCAGTCGTGCCATCCCCCAAAAAGATCCCCAAATAACTATAAGAAAAAAAAACAGTATGCAACTGGGCAAAAAACCCCAAATTTTCATTTAGCCAGTAATTCACGCGGCCATTGTTTTGTCAAGTTTATAGAACACGATTGAATAGTATGCACCTGCAGTTTGTCATATGATCATCCATAGATTTAACAGAGTATTGTACTGACAAGCCAGGCGGCAACAATTCCTTATAATGTTTCTCAAAACTCTGTAAACAAACCAATGAACAGTTAGCGCAGAGCAACCAAAAAACCAGTAGCAGGATCATAGCCTTGCCCCAAGAGTGTTTAAATCACTCAACCAATACCACCTAATGTCAAGCATAGCCAACACACATAGTAGGCCTTACCAGGCTAAGCGAGGAGGAACAACATTCCTTAGTAGTGTCACTTATTGTCAAGCAAAGTCAACCACACAGTGGTCCTTACCAACCGTCCGCCAATTTGTCATGTATTGCCAAGTATAGCCAACCCAAACATTGGGCCTTACCAAGCTTTAAGCGATAGTGATTACCATAGCTTTTACATTATCGCAAGCTAAAAAAGAAAGAAATGAAACCCTTAATATCAAGCTTAGTGGCCAACCTGTGTCAATTGAGTTTCAAGCTCCATGTTGGTGCAGCAGAGATGAAATACACAGTCCTCACACTTTACGCAAGTAGAGCACACACAAGGATAAGTGAGGGGCAGAATGCGCCCTCACCTCTTTAAATAGAAGAAGGAAGGCCACCATCACTCATCGCGTGTAGCCTGCAGAGAGTACTGAGTAGAGCGAGATCCTCCTGGGGACCCGAGAATGAGTAGCTGCCTGTGATGTGGTCCGGCATAGCATAGCCACTATAGCACTTCATGGCAGGGTTAGTGAGGCCAGTAAGTAAATTTTAACCACAATTTTTTGCCAGCTAAGGGTTTTGCAACCATCATAACTTTATAAGGGTTCTATCCCACAGTGGATACCCATTCATTGTAACTAGGAAAAGTGTAGGACTATATAAAGCCAGAATGTCAACATTTTATGGTTTAGTATAGCTTTTTTATACGCTGAAAACCTGAAGGCAAGTAACAAACTGTGTGTGTGTGTGTGTGTGTGTGTGTGTGTGTGTGTGTGTGTGTGTGTGTGTGTGAGAGAGAGAGAGAGAGAGAGAGAGAAAGAGAGGCCACCTTTTTAGTTTTAGTAGCATTTTAGGGCAACTAGTACGATAGCATCACCTTCCACAGCGACAGCGGCACCGCCTCCAGCAGTGCTATGTGAATTCTTATGCTCAGTACTGACATTCAATGACAATTAAATCCCAGAGGCCAAAAAGAAGATGTTCTCTCTCTCTCTCTCTCTCTCTCTCTCTCTCTCTCTCTCTCTCTCTCTCTCTCTCTCTCTCTCTCTCTCTCTCTCTCTCTCTCTCTCTCTGTGTGTGTGTGTGTGTGTGTGTGTGTGTGTGTGTGTGTGTGTGTGTGTGTGTGTGTGTGTGTGTGCGCGCGCGCATGGGGCTCATAGGCATCTGTGGCAGTTCAAAGCCTTGCACACAAAAAGCTGAAAAAAACAAAGTTGTCCATCCATCTCTCTCTCTCTCTCTCTCTCTCTATATATATATATATATAGAAGGAAAAAAGTTGCTTTGATAGGATTTGTATAGAGGTAGAAGTAAGGTAGACCTTCCTCGAGGGCGTTGCACTGGGAAGGGGAGAGGAGAGAGAAAGTGCATGCCCGCATCTCAAGGGTGCTGCAAATCCGAGAGAGAGAGAGAGAGAGAGATCCATGATGGCCAGAAGTGCAAGTGGAAATAGGGGGGGAAAGGCCATGGCTGCATTTCAAGCCACGTGGAGGACTAAATTTGTCTTTCTAATATCTATACTATGAATAATAGGGGGAGGAATTTCGGTCCCCCTTCCCTACCACACATCAAGAGCTCCTTCATCTGGTGCCTTTGGGCAGTGCTCACTGTGTGAACAGTCACACAGTGAGACAGCAGGGGGGAGAAAGAGAGAGAAACGCATCCATGAGCGACTTAGTTGCCTTGAGGGCCCAGCCTCAACATTATCACCGACACTCACTCTTGATTCTGAGAGAAGGAGAGATGCCTAGGATCCAACGATTCAGGCCTCTCGACTTTTGTGCAGCTCTAGAGAAGTGAGAGAGCATGCCTACGTCAAGTCTCATTGTGGAGAGAGAGAGAGAGAGAGAGAGAGAGAGATGTTCACGGTCTAGGACTTTGGGCTGTAATATCCTTGAGCAATATTTAACCAAAAATTAGAAGGGCCATTTGAAGGAGTTTTCAAACTCGTCCTTTTTCATGAAAGGTTGGTTATATCTTTCCCAGCTGTCTCTGAAGGGTAAATGTGCTTCCAAGAAGACTAAAAAGATGAGGGGGTGTTGATAGATGCAAAACTAGGAAGCCTCTCCGTAGGAAATCACCTAAATGTGCTTCCAAGAAGACTTAAAAAAAATGAGGGGGTGTTGATAGATGCAAAACTAGGAAGCCTCTCCATAGGAAATCACCTATGCTTAAGCCACGAAGGCATGCAAAATTACACACGATGTTGACCTTGGCAAAAAAAAAAATTCAGACAAGATCCTTGGTTAGGGATTGTTGACATATGCAAAAAGAGGGTGTCTCTCCATATGAAATCACCTATGCAATGACCATGAAGCCATGCGCGGTTACATTGGACATCGACATGGGCGCAAAAATCATGATCAGACTCTTAGTAAGTGTTGTTCACAGTGCAAAAGAGGGTATCTCTCCATATGAAGGCATGCATCATTACACACAACACCAACTTGGACAGAAAAATTTACGATGAGATCCTTAGTGAAGGGTTGTTGATAGTTCTTGGTAATGCAAAAAGAGGGCATCTCTCCATGTGAAATCCCCTATGCATGGGCCGTGAAAGCATACGGCATTATGCAAGACATCCGCCTGGGCAAAGATGAGATCATTGGTCAGGGGCTATTGATAGATGTGAAAAGAGGGCATCTCTCCATATGAAATCACCTATGCAACATTATGCATGATGTTGATCGGGCTGAAAAAAATCTCACGATGAGATCTCAAGTGAGGCGATGTTGATAGTGCTTGGCAATGCAAAAAAGAAGACACCTATGGATGGGTCGTGAAAGCGCACGCATGGAGCCCTTAGGGGGAGAGATCAACATTGGAGCCTCACCCCCCACCACCAATGTTCTCAAAATTCATTTTCCCAACCATACACAATTTGTTTTTAGAATATTTTTGGAAAAAATCTATACTATTATAAAAGAGGGAGGGATTACGGGCCCCCCTCCCTACCACCTGTCGACTTGTCCTCTCCGATAGTGTGCCTTGCAACTTGGCGACACAATAGACACAATGCGTAGAGAGAGGGGGCATCGGAGGATAAAATAGCCCACCATTGGATGCGACGTGGTGCGTGTGTGTGTGTGTGTGTGTGTGTGTGTGTGTGTGTGTGTGAGAGAGAGAGAGAGAGAGAGAGAGAGAGAGAGAGAGCGAGAGAGAGAGAGAGAGAGAGAGAAGCTTAGAGACTGCAGGCTAGAAGCTGGACAAGACTAGGTATAGTCAGTGCATGTGTGGGTGCACTATAGAGAGAGGCCCTCACCTCATCACTATCTGTGACTCATCAACTTACCTGCTTTTACCCAAAACTTTCACGTGTAGTGTGGTACACTTTATAGAATGAGTGACCTAATTGTGATATATGGGTTTAATGTCGGTGCCTTAGGTTGCAGGCTACACATGTCATAAGATGAGCTCTGGAGCAACGAGCTACTTGCACTCTTAAGTCTTGAGCCTTGAGCTTTGAAAGAAGTTGAAGCACTACTGGAGAGAGGACAGGAAAGCAGCAGGACATTTGGTAGAAGCTTGCAAGTCTCCAAAGTGAAAAGGTTGTCCATGTACACATCTTGTAAAAGATCAAGCACAGCTGTGCTCTTAGATTTCTATTATCTATCTATACTATAATAAAAGGGGAAAGGATACCCCCCCCCCCTTGCCCGCCTGGACACAGGTCATTAAATCCTTGCTCATGCAAGTGACCATGCAGCAACGTGCGAACGAGAGAGACTTTTTGGCCGGTGAGGCTCAGGCCCTGAGTGCGTAACCAGACATTAGGAAAAGTTTGGACTCAAAAATGGGCCTTGTAAGAATTGTTGATGTGGCATAGCTTTCAAAAAGTGGGGATCGGTAAATTTTTTGCAAATAAGATCCAAACTTTTCGGAGGTTGGATATTTAGAATCTACTCTTCAAATGCTATCTATTGATATATAGCATGCATGTATCGGACATTGCCTTCATGTAGATTTAGAAGAAGGTGATTTTAGATTATCGTAACGGTAACAAACCTGGCTGATTGAAAAAAAATTGCATAACTTTCATAGAAATCATCCAAACTTTTCGGACCTCGGCTCTTTAGAATCCATTTTTTAACAACTTTCCAATGATAGGTCATATCATGGGGTTCTAAGCAATATTTAGAGGGGTCTACCGGGTTGCTTTCTTTTGTACAACTTTGATGATGTGGCACTCTTAAAAGGCCCAAAAATGAGTTCAAAATTTTCCTAATGGAGAGAGAGAGAGAGAGAGAGAGAGAGCGAACAGCGAACCTCCGGATGCAAACGCAAAGAGAGAGAATGAGAGAGAGTCAATGGTGGCTATCCAAGCTTATGCCAGTTGTGTACGAACGCCAAGAGCCAGGGAGAGAAAACTTAAGAGAAGAACACGCACACACACACACACACAGAGATGTACAGGCCGAGACAATCGTGCAGCCTTAGGCCTCAGCAGTGTTCGAGAAAAATGTGTCTCGGCTTAATATCGTGCCGTTTTCAATTCCAAAAATGCATGTTGAGGACAAGGGGAAAAGGAAAAATTCCACCCAAAATAGTGCAAAAATTTGAGAAAATAACCTCTTTTTAAAAAAAAATCCTCTTCGCAAATTCAAGAAAGGGAATTTTGTATGTTTGGGAAAATGGTTTTTCACAAACACTGGGCCGAGCAAGGGGAAAAGGAGAAATTCCACCCCAAAATAGAGAAAAATAGTGTAAAAATTTAAGAAAATAACCTCGTATTTTAAAATTTCCTCTTTGCAAATTCAAGAAAGGGACTTTAAGAGACCTCATTGAGGTGATTATCATCATCCTTATAAGAGGAGGAGAGCTTCGCCAGCAAGACAATGAGCAATTTGAGCAGCGCAGACACTCGACTTGTAGAGAGAGAGAGAGAGAGAGAGAGAGAGAGAGAGAGAGAGAGATGATATTAAGGTTTGGGATGAGGAGAGCAAGGGGCGGGGGTAATAGTGGAGTAGCTGCTAGGATGGCAAAAGACATTATCGTGTCATCCTCATTAGTGGAGCACCAACTCCCAATACACACGAGGAATACAATACGCATACGTGTGTGTGTGTGTGTGTGTGTGTGTGTGTGTGTGTGTGTGTGTGTGTGTGCGCACGAGAGCGAGAGAGAGAGAGAGAGAGAGAGAGAGAGAGAGAGAGAGAGAGTAGAGAGAGCCCTTGAGAGAAGAGATTCACTTTTCTTGATCTTCTTTTATGAAATTTGTCAAGACTAAGGGGTTTGAGGTAAGAGGGACCATGCCCCCGCCGAAGGTAGCGCCATTTTATTAGTAGATATAAGATGCCTTATATTTAAGAGAATAATTAAAATTTCTACTTCAGTTGATTAAATGCTCTATTTCATAAAAATATTGTTTCAATACACTTATCACTTGGTCTTATAGCCTATGTATTTGACCTCTTCAATTTTACACTCTATATTTACAAAATGCCAAGTCTACATGTGTATTGCCTCTTCAAAAGGTGATGGTGGAGTGACAAAAGCATCTATACTATTATACACATGGCGCTCTTAGGTGCATCCGACAACTGCGAGAGAGAGAGAGAGAGAGAGAGAGAGAGAGAGAGAGAGAGAGAGAGAGATTTTCCGGGGAAGGGAGGGAGGGAGAGGTGAAATGACAGGCAGCCTTCAAAATTTATTTCACCTGCGTAGTTGGTCTTCAAAATTTATTTCACGTACGCAGTTCTTCAAGCCTCCCGCATGCTAGAGAGAGAACCAACATCTGCAGCCTACATCCCATGAGAGAGAGAGAGAGAGAGAATCACATTAGGAAAATTTGGAGGTCATTTAGAGGGCCATATGAAAGAGAGAGAAAATAGAGTGCGTCCAATGAGCTTCAGGTCTACGTTACGCAGGAAAATACGTGGAAAGACTCAAGAAATAGGAAAATAGTTTAAAAACTTTCACGAATCTAGGATTGTGGCATCGTAACTTCTTTGCTTTTACCGAGCTGTTAGGTGCATGTGCGGTCCCACTACTGATATTCTCTTATGGTCATTAACGTACTGGAGGGTGGCCATTAAGCCAGCACAAGATATTGGATTATAAAACACTTTCCCTCCATTAGGATACTTTCAAAGTGAATCTCCCTCCACTAAAGCTTTTCTCTCAGAGCTATGGCTTCCACGTCTTCCCGCCCAAGAAGCTCTAGGTGTTTATGGTCTCTCATACCAACTAGCAACACCTGCACTTTGCCTAGAAGGCCAAGTAGTAGCATATCATCGATTACAATATCAACTTCAATAAGTGCAGAGAACCAATGGGTTGGACAAAGGATAAACAAAGGTTCATGGGTCCTAATGCAACCAAGAAGAGCCAAGAGGTCTAGTGCTATCAATGTTTACCGCTCAGCATGGAAGGCCAGAGTGTTGGATTTCAAGGTTGAAATCGGCAAAAGATCTGTAAAGGAAGTTCTTGTTCAGCATGTATTTACCCATCTAGACGTGATAGCAAATGGTGAAAATGTGTCAGATATACATGAACCACGTTGCAATTGTAAGTATTCTTCACATCTCAACTGCATTTGATTTGTCGTTTCACTTCTTGATACTCTCAGTTTAACTTTTGTTATATATTTTGCAACGTTTATCCCTCTTCTTATGAGCAATGGCTCCATTCTTCACATCTCAACTACATTAGATTTGTCATTTTCACTTATTGATACTCTTAGTTTAACTCTTGTTATATATTTTGCATATGTTTATCCCTCTTCTTATGAGCAATTGGAGCCTATGGAGTGCATAATAGGCCTCTTCTTTGTCGCTCATGCCCACATTGGTTCTCTACAGTATTCAGGGAGAACCAGCAAAAGCCTGGTTGATGAAGGAATATTTTTCTTTGACCACTTCTACCAACCCTGCCCAAGGAATAAGAATGGCATGTTGGTGAAAGTGCCTCTACCAACCGACTAGAACACTGTGGACTGGCTAGTTCCTGACAGAACAATGGTGGAGGCAATGCGAAGTAAGCTCTACAAGGATATACAGAGGTCTCTATGTAGCTCTATTCCCACCAAACTGGTTAGAATTGCAAACTTTTGTCCTGCTGCACTGTTCATAGAGTTGTTTCATAACTACAATATACGTGTTATGAAAACTATGTTCATGTGCAAGTCATTTCAGCAGTCATCCTGTGACAAACTTCTTGACAAAGGATGGTATGCAAAGGAAGAGATTGGCATATGGTGTGAGGTCGCGCTTGACACTCTAGTTGTCAAGTACATGACTGCAAGCCAATCACTGTTATTCTCCTTTTGGTATATGCGATCACAAATGCTCAGAGGTAAGTACATTCCTATGGACCAGGTTTCTGCAGGTTTGGAAGATAATCCTATTGTGGATGTGGAAGTGTTTGATAAAGAGCATGGCCTAATGTTGGTGGTTACAATAAGGGAGCTATGCAGTCTTCTGCAGTTGCGGCACGGCATAATTGAAGAGTCAATGGACAGGGACCTTTCAGATTTTTCCTTTTTCCTAGCTAGCCGTAAGCTGATGCGGCGTAGGGAGAAAGATATTTTGTGCAAAGAGTTGGATGATCGGGTTGAAATAGTGTCAATGTAACAGAGATTCTTGTGAACCCAAGTGTATACAAGTGACTTTCAATACATGAAGTTTTTTTGAGCTCATTTGTCAATTGTGGTCTGTGAAAAATAAGTGTTCTTCTTTAGCCATTGCCACATCTCTCTCTCTCTCTCTCTCTCTCTCTCTCTCTCTCTCTCTCTCTCTCTCTCTCAATGTAAGGCAACACAAAGACATGATAGAAGAGTCATCTTAATTCATTTGAAAGTACAAAGTCGTCCATGAACAATGGACTGAGATACAATTTCTGTAAGTATGGAATCAAAATGTCTTCAAGGTACAAATCAAAGGTATGCCCTTTAAAAGAGGGTGGTGAGATAGTTGTACCTGGTGGATTTAGGTCTCCCTTTTCAGGAGTATCATCAATCAGTAGTGTATTTTTTGCATCAAAGGGTACATCGATTTGGCTAAACGGTTTGTACAAAAGATGTAAGTTGGGTTTTTTAGGGTGGTAGTGGCTCTCGATGGTAACGCATCTTGTCTGATCATACAAAAAGGCAAAATCTGTCGTATCAGCACCGGATACAATGCAAACTATTCTAACTAGTGGCAACAAGTTTTTCCTTTGCACTAAACACCATACGGCAACTCTGAAGCGCGGAAGAAGAAACTGAATAAATTATTTTGTTCCTGGACGAACCACAACTCGACAAGTACCCATCCAAAATGTATGCAAATCCTCGTAGATGTCTGTTATACCCAGAGGCATGTGCATCACTAGCAATCCATTGATGTCGAAGATAATCAACCTCTACAAAAGTTGACAAGTACATATAAGTAGTTAGAAGCTGAACATTTTGCCATACTAGAATAGAAATTACCGGAACAACCGTATCTATAGGTAGCAAGGGTTCATACTGGGTCTCTATAGTGTTGTTGTCGTTGTTGCTATCCTCTGCTTTTGCTTCATCATCGTAGTCATCATTCTCATCTTCATCAAGGGTCTCCCCCATGGCTCTTTGTGCCTCATCAATTTGCTTGTCTTCCATGGTTTCGTCCAAGGTCTTTTCCTCACCCTCCGTTGGCCAGCTTGCCTCATCCATATCCTTTTGGGGCTCCTCCATTGGCCAGATTGCCTCGTCCATAGGCCTGCTTTCCTCATCCATGCTTGCTTGCTTTTGGGGCTCCTCCTGAGACTGGCTTGTCTCATCCAGGGTTTCCTCCATGGGCTTTTTTGGCTCCTCCACTAGCCTACTTGCCTCTTTCATTGTCTCCTCCATAAGCCCCTCTGCTTGTACACTAGCACCTTGCATATCCTCGTTTGGCCTTTCTGCATCCTCAGCCCTTTCATCTTTGACTGGTATGACCTCCTCGACCCATTGTGGTTCCACTGTGTATGATGCAGGGGCTTGTGCTGGTGGCTCGTCACGTATTGTCATATCGATTGTGCGGTCGTCCAAGCAGCTATCTTCAGCTTCTCTGGGGTTCGACATAGTGAGCAGGTGTTGTATTAGAGTTGCCTGATATCTTTGCAAATAATCATATGTGTAGTTCTCCACAGCACTTTGCAAAATTGAAAGCCACATAGTGAGAAGTCTTGTATAAAGAAAACCAAAACTGAATGAATGCATTGCCAAATGGTTACCTTAGTCATGAAAGGTTGTAATGCAAAGTAGCTTTTCAGGACATATTCTGCATGGAGAAGACATCTCCAGCCGCAAGAAGTTGCATCGGTTTTATTTGGTACATGCACATCTTCGATTGGGGCCTTGTATAGTTCGTACCTTCCACATAGCTTGCCATAAGCAAGCAATAATCTCTTTACACAACTGCATAAAGGAGTATCAGGATGTTAGCTTGAGGCTTTCAAATTTACATGGATATCCATAAGAAACACTTTCTGATGCATAACATTTACAGCCTAATTTCAGGGTGGGTTCCTTTTATTAAATTGAACGCCCACACTGCTGGCTGGTCAACATCAAGGCATATGAGACTCCAGTGATGGCTGTTCTCATAAGGAAAGATGATGATGGTTACTTCCAGCATAGCACAGTGGAGAAACCAACTTTTGAATGTGCCAAATGGAGTGTTCTTCTGTCTAATAATCACAGACATTTGTGGATCAAGAAGAAACACCTCCGTGTGGGTGTGCGGTGGAAGTTGACTTTTGATCAAACTGCAAGGAGTGTACCTGATTTAGTACACCTATCATTTGAGTTTTCAAAGTTAGCAAAATATTAAAACTTACTTAAGAAAAATGTAGATAATTGTATCTGTTATCTGAGCATCTGGATCCAGCAATATATTAGCGTCCACTGTATCCAAAGCCAGCTTTCTGACTCCATCTATAAATGGTATCTCTGCAAGCAATTCATCCTTCATTGAAAGTAGAGTATCTTTGTTGTTGGCATCTATGGATCGGGTCACATTGCATTCTCTTTGCCTATGGGACTCCACTGCTGCTTTCGTTTTCTCCTTAAGTTCTACTTCCCTTATGTCTTCTATTTGGCGAGCAACCGTCTCTGCCCTTGCCCTTGTATTAACATCACGTGTGACATCTACAACTGTGACTTGTGGCAATAGTTCAGGGGGGTAGAAAAATTTCCCTCATTTTCTTATCCCTGCAATCATTGGGTACCAGAAGTTTGTCATACCTCCACCTTACTCTTTTTAGTGTCTCACTGTCTTTGTCCATTATAGTCACCTTGTGGGCATGGGCTGCTACAATGATCATGTCACTGAAGTATTCAAGCAAGAAGTCCTCTACTGCTTCCTGTAGAGCCATCAGTGCAACCACTTTCCACCTTTTAGTGCCCCAGGTCGCTTCCTCACAAATGGACCTCACCATCCTCTGGAAGGGCAGCTTTGGTATGCACAAATCAGCACATTTCTGCACCTTCCTTATTTCTCTGAAAAGTCCCATGCAGCTTTGTAACTTCTTCATCCTTGAACCTTTAAAAAACTTACTTGGTTCTCCAGGTCTCTTCTTTGGGGTTGCAGATCTGCTACTTGCCTTAGCTGCTAACCCTGGTCCCTTGCCCCCTTTCTTGCAGTGGCCTTTGTTCTAGCCATCCCACTATATACAAATAGAAGAGTCTCTCTCTCTCTCTCTCTCTCTCTCTCTCTCTCTCTCTCTCTCTCTCTCTCTCTCTCTCTCTCTCTCTCTCTCTCTCTCTCTCTCTCTCTCTCTTTCCTTTTCACTAACGGCGCGCGGAGGCGTATTTTATCGTCATAAAATTCTTTCACGTGCGCCGTTAGTGATGAGATAAGTTTTGGTGAGAGATAGAGAGAGAGAGAGAGAGAGAGAGAGAGAGAGAGAGAGAGAGGTTTCAACTTTTGCCGATGTTCCATTATGAGTCCTTGCACAAAGTTCCTGGAACGATTAGCCCAACAAAAAAACAAGGCCATATTCAGCCCATTGAACAAAAGCACAGCCGCCATGCGACACAACCTCAAGATCCACCAAAAAAACACAGCCATAATTATTGACAACCCAGAAAACCAGTAAAAACACAACCATAATCAGCTTTACCTCATTTTGGGAAACACCAATGTTCAATGTCATGGAAGCAAATCTATCAAAGGTGTCCACAATGTGCTCATTGTTGGGTTCATCACATTGGTGACCCTCAGTCTCGACCACTGGACGATCCAGGGGTGGTTATGGAGCGAGCTCAATAGAGCGAGCTTTTTTTATTCCCCCCCACCACCTCTACCTCCCATTCCCGCCCCTTACCGCCCATGACAACCAACACCCTAGTCCACCACCGGTGGTTGGTAATGTTAGCTCACTACCACCATTTGCCACTCCTCCTCCTACCACCACCGCCCATTGCCGCAGGTTCTCCTCCCACTCTTCCTTCTAGTGGGCTACTCAAGGACCTCCTCTCTCTCTCTCTCTCTCTCT
Source organism: Adiantum capillus-veneris (assembly GCF_014529385.1). NCBI lineage: Eukaryota > Viridiplantae > Streptophyta > Polypodiopsida > Polypodiales > Pteridaceae > Adiantum > Adiantum capillus-veneris. Next base: position 111,000,855 of record NC_140943.1, on the reverse strand, counting down.
CTCTCTCTCTCTCTCTCTCTCTCTCTCTCTCTCTCTATATATATATATATATATATTATATATATATATATATATATATATATATATATATATATATATATATATATATATATATATATATCAATCTATCTCGCTCTCTATTTTCTTGATTTTGTCTCTCTTTCTCTCTCACTTGTGTATCTCTACCCCCCCCCCCCTCCCTCTCTCTCTCTCTCTCTCTCTCTCTCTCTCTCTCTCCCCCCCCCTCTTGTCCCCTCCCTCTCTCTCTCCATCTCTCCATCTCTCTCTCTCTCTCTCTCTCTCTCTCTCTCTCTCTCTCTCTCTCTCTCTCTCTCTCTCTCTCTCTCTCTCTCTCATCACACATTCACTAATGGCATATCAAAAGACAACAATGATAGAATTCACTTTGTTGAAAACTCAAAACAAATATCATTGTTTGCACAACTCAAGGTAAATGTGATAGCACAACAAATGCTACATTATTACAATAGTCTTTTTGCACTCAGTAAAGTTTCGAGCTCGTTATCAGCCAGACTAGATTGATGAATGAACATGTTGTTGTTTATGTCCATTCCAAACACTCTCAAGTAGATATAATACAAGTGTTTGCAAGCCACATAGGTCATTCCTTCCCCTGACCTCCTTTGGAAGTCTCTGCAAGTACAACTAGGATTCCTAGCTACTGTGACTCGATATTTCTCACCACGTAATTTTGAGTTTGGTGTTACTGCAATGAAGACTTCATGCTTACCGATCTTTACCATTTCCACTTGTTCGATGACCATTTCTAGTCCTAAAGCACTATCGATCCTTTTCGATGCCTCTTCAAAAACACCTGTCCTATACCTGCCCACACGTCTTTGCCCTTGCACTTCCATAGTTTCTGTTGCGATATGAAACCCCGCTAGCTGCAAAGACTTTACTTCTAGCACTCTTAAGTTTGTGCCCTGTGCCACTGGCCACTCAAGCGGAGGTCTTGGAGGCCGCATCACAATATATGGACATACATCCCACACATGTTTGACATCATCACTACATAACCATACCCATGTCTCATTGTTACACCCCTCCCAGTTGCGTTTCCCCCAAAAACTTGGTGCCATTATTCCCTCTTTGCATAAATTCACCTTTTTCTTGCACTTTCCTCCTTTGATTTTTCCTTGGCAAGTGAACTTAGGCCCTGGTTTGCACCTGCGGAATGCCCACATGGTGTCATTTATGTCAACCTTGATGGGCCTAATTGTCACCCCGTCATTCTCCTCGTCCCTTACCTGTGATGCATCTCCAAATGACAACTTTCGAGCCTTTCTTTGTCGAGCAACATTTTGAGTGACATCCTCTGGCCTGTGTGAACTATTTGCCTCCTCGCCTATAACATTGCCGAATGTCTTGCGTCGCCTTGTCATTGTAACCCGGTCTCCAAAAAACTCTGGCACCTTTGGAAGATCAGTTCCTCCAATTGCATCGTTCACAAAATGGCTACTCTGTGATGGAGTAGGTGTGTGAAATTGTCGTGAAGATACCCTGTCTCTCATCTTGCTTATGCTTGGTCCGCTTCCTATATACTTACCCTCTGTATATCCCATTCTTTTGGATTGTTGAAGAAGAGTGTTCCCAATATCCGAAACTGTTGCATCGTACAAAGAAATTTTAGGCTTGGAGGGACGACCTCGATGCAATAGTCATCTAAAGCCTACAAAAAAAGAAATTAATATATTTCATTGATATCATGAAGGGTCTAATTAAATGGACATCCTACAACCTATTCTATAATAAACTTGAAAACTTACACCAACAATTTCCTTCCTCCAATGAGGGTACCTCACATGCCACCAACTCAACCAGCACTCCATTGGGCCTAGATTCCCATCTACCACCTTTCCTGCTGCCCACCAAGCTCGAATGAACCGATATTGGGTCTCTGCATCTTCACTTCTATGCGCAGACCGCCACATTTGACACAGTCGCTTGTGCTCGTCTTGAAATGCATTGAGAACATATTTTGTGGTGTGGATTCCTAGACTTTGTGCCCAATGGAAAAGGCATGATCTCTCCCTACCTTTCATCACCATATCCGGACCTCCATTGAAAATTGTGCGCACTGCATTCCAGTTTGCTTGGGCTTCATCTGCCATAAAGCCAGAGAAATCTGGTGGGGGCACCCCATTGCGCTCTAGCACGTTGATCATTTTTTGCCAAAATAACATATGTGTTGTAGTGTCCTCTTCTTTCATCTCACTATGGCAATTGTCGTTAATTCTTGGACATTGAACATCAATATGTGTCAGTATGTCAATATGTGTTTAGTAGAATTTGTTCTAGAATAGGTTGTAGGATGTATTGAACATAAAATTAAAATAATTAAATTAAAACTTTCCTTGGATTGTAAACATGTGCTGCCATGGTTGTCCATCCTTCTACCTGTCGAACGTGATCAAAGAAAACCCACGCTCTTTTTAGATCTCCATTTCCATTCCTTCGCATTCTATTGACAAGATCTATGCCTGAGCCAGGACCTGTTGTCGACATCTTGAATACAAAACATATCAATGACTCCTCTCCACGAGCACTCGACTCCCCACGAAATTTATGCACCCAATTCTTAATTCTACGGAGAAGATCATGAAAGTTTAGAAATATATAAGACTTTAAGTTTATAAAGTATATTAAAATGCATTTCCCATACCTTTGGCTTTTAACAAGAGGAAATATTTCTTGAAGTAGAACTGACAACTCTACTTGTCCAAGCGACGTGCATTCACCTAATGAAGGTTGAAGGACACATTGGGAAATAAGATTTTTTTAAAGGAGTCTGTTCATACCACGTTAAAACTCTCTCTCTCTCTCACACACACACACACACACTTTTCTTTTTTGTTAATCTCTCTTTCTCACACACATACATACACATACTGAATGTACGATATCTTGTTGATGCAACCTTCCCTCATCTTGCAATCTTGCTGGGTTGTAGCTTCCATTAAACATGTCAAAACTCTGGAAGGATTGCACGCTCGTTGATGCTGCACATTGATGTTGCTCCAAGGTTGTGGTGGTACTATTGCAGGACATGGAGCTTTTTGAGTCCAGCTGCAATGGGTAAGAACCTACGTTCCCTAAAGGATGGTCAAAGATGGTAAAAATTGTAGGTTTTCATAAGAAGGCAGAATGTCTATCAATACAAGATGATAAAACTAGAAAATGAGTTGAGTAGGGAGGTACGGTTGGGATTTATTCCAAAATAGGAAGTATCTGTTTAGATGCTTGCAATCGCAAAGGTCATATAAGGTGCAGCTCGATGTTTACACTCCTCATGTTCCTTCCATTTTTAGGAAAAGTGCGCCGCCATGCATGAAGAGAAGTGGCATAGCACACCTCTCTCCCTCTCCTCTCCCTCTGCACGTTCTTTTGCAGCAAAGAGCAAGGATCTAGATATCTCTCTCTATATATATCTATCTCTCTCTCTATATATCTCTCACTCCTGGTCACGAGCCCATCCTATTCTCTCTCATGCGTAGGCCCATGACCATTCTCTCTCTGTCTCTTGTACATCGCATAAGAGAGAGGAAGATGGGGGAGGGGGGCTTGCAAATCTGGCGCATAATTATGTAGTTGAAAAATGTTGATGGGAGCGACAAACGTCAGAAGAAGCCGCAAGGTGTTGGCGGAGGAGGTATGGAATAGAGAGCATGGTGAGATAGGGGTATGCACAGGCGAGGGAGGGGGAGGGATGCGCAAAGCGGGGGAATCTTTCATAGTAATGATTTTTTTTAATAGTCTTCCAGTATGTACTGTATGATTATGTAGGCTTTGAAGATGAATTGCTTCATTAATTATAGACATGATTTACTTTTTGTGCGGTAATTTAACTACAAGCTAAGCTCTCAAAATCCGATATTAATTGTCAAAAGGGAATAACGGCTACGAAAATCTTGAACTTTTGGCTTTTTTTAAATAAAAAATAATGAAATTTTTTGGCCTTTTTTAAAGTAAAAAATAAATGGAGCAATAGCGATATCGCTATTGCTCGTGTTTTTAAAAGGTTTTTGTACCTACGCAGGTCATCAAGCCCAAGTAAGCTCTCTCTCTCTCTCTCTCTCTCTCTCTCTCTCTCTCTCTCTCTCTCTCTCTCTCTCTCTCTCTCTCTCTCTCTCTCTCTCTCTCTCTCTCTCTCTCTCTCTCTCTCTCTCTCTCTCTCTCTCTCTCTCTCTCTCTCGCGAACCGGCAAGTGGTCAACTAAGGTGAATGACCCCCTCTCGATTACTGTAAAAGAGTTGTAGCAACAGCGTGACAAGGAGGTCCTCCGGCAGGCCCGCAACAGCGTGACAAGAAGGTCTAAGAGCTGCAGCAACAACGTGATGAGGAGGTCCTCCACCAGGGTCTAATGTGGTCAAGGAAGGTTGTTCACACTGGTGCGAAGCTGAGCCGGTTGTGTCGAAGAAGGAAGGGGCTGATGATGAAAGCAAAGCAGACCTTCTCGTCACAGTCTTGTTCACTATCGCCTTGAGGTTGGATGGTGTTGGGATCGCCCTAATGAGCTTTTGGTCTGGTGGCTCTCTCTCTCTCTCTCTCTCTCTCTCTCTCTCTCTCTCTCTCTCTCTCTCTCTCTCTCTCTCTCTCTCTCTCTCTCTCTCTCTCTCTCTCACGTACGTACATACTAAGAGAGCTGGCATATGAGCAGAGATGGAGATAATTTATTTTGCAGTGGTTTTTTATCGGATTTTGTGTTGAACTCTTTGCAAGTGTTGAGACTGTGAGTATCTGAATATATGTTGGTCCATCGCATCAGTCTTAGCAAGGAGTGGAGTCCTTTGTGGAGTTTGAAGTATGGTTAACACAACAAAGTGCCCGTTGGTGTTACACAACCTACCTACATGTGTATATTCGGAAACGTGACAGAGGAGTCTTCTTCTTTGTGGGTGGACTATCTGGAGTGTTTGATTGTGGGGTCTTGCCTATGGGGTACCCTCTTTTTAGGGAGGCGTTTGTTCCTATTACTTGATGCATTTCCCTTCCTCATATTTTGAGTTAAGGGTTGGTGATCGTTATGGGGATGTGCATCATGTCATCATGTGCAAGATGGATCCTCGGGGAGCAGGTAACTCCACGGGCAGCGTGGTCTTGATTGCTAAGACTATAAGGGCCTTAATAGAATTACAATTAAGCATCAGTATCGGCTACCGTGGATGGATGGCCCCATAGATAGACTCACAAGTGCAAGGTATTTATCAACCAAAATTGATATGAGGTCAATACGACCACATTCTTGGGATGTCTTGAAGCTTTTGTCGTGTACTTGGTATGGGTATTACCAATTCTTTGTCCTACCTATTGGGTTTACAACCTCCACTTTCTAGAAGCAAATGATAAATGACTTGTTTAGTCCGTACGTAGGAAAGTGGATATTGGTGCTTCTAGATTGCATTCTCAGATAAGCTACCTTGTTAGAGGACCATTTTTGCAACATCTTGGTCTCTTTTGCATATTGTGGTGAGAGGTGGTGTATTGAAAGTTACTGAGTACAAGTTTTTTTTTTGCTGTTGTTTGAATTTGCAGCAAAGCATGTTCGCCTTTATTGTGTCTGTGTGTGTGTTTTATATGTGTGTCTCTCTCTTTCCCTTCCTACAGTATAAAAAGATGTGTAAAGATTGAGAGGACCATTTTATGTTGTTGCTCCAGACAAGTACGGTCCTCCCTTATTTCCTCCTCCCCCCTCTCTACCACCTCATCCCATCCTCCTACCTCTCTCCCCCCTTCCTTCTCACCATCTCCTCCCCTCTTAGCTATCCTCTCTCTATCCCTCATCCTCTCCATCTCTCTCCTCTTCCCTCCTCCTGTATCCCTCCCACCAATTTTCTTTCTTCCTCTTGTTGTCCCTCATCTATCCTACTAGTCCTCTATCTCCATCCTTGTCCTCTCCATTGGCCATCCTCCTTTTCTCTCTGCCTCTCTCCATCCCCGTCCTCTCCGTCGGCCATCCTCTCTCTCTCTCTCTCTCTCTCTCTCTCTCTCTCTCTCTCTCTCTCTCTCTCTCTCTCTCTCTCTCTCTCTCTCTCTCTCTCTCTCTCTCTCTCTCTCTCTCTCTCTCTCTCTCTCTCTCTCTCTCTCTCTCTCTCTCTCTATGTTGATGTAAGACTAAACAAAACCGACGTTACTTCGTTGAAGGTGTTGCAGTATTGGAGAAAACAAAATCTAGAGAACATTCAACCACATTCAGCTGTACAGGTCAGTCCTTTGAACAAATGCCAAAGCATTCTATTTTTTTTTAGATTCATTGTTCACATGCAATCTAGTATAGTTAATATACAGCTTACCATTCTCATAGCATTTGTGCATTGATGACAATTGATGTGAATATCAAGAAGAACATCACAACCTGAGGGAAGTACTGTGTAATAGTATTGATATTTATAGATTTCATTTCAATTTATTGCGGAAAACAGATGGCTACGAAAAAATTGTCTTTTAGCAAGAATGAGCACGTGGTGCTATTAAGCAAGGGCAAGGAAGTTGGGAAAGGAATTATGATACAGTCTCTACCCCACGAAAAGCTACATGGAAGAGAGTTGCCTAGAGGTACGTTGGGAGTAGCTGTCCAATCGGCATCAGCTCCCGGTCTCATGTTTCCACATGTTCCACCCATTGGAGATGATGTGTGCACCTTAGGTGCAGTAGTGGGTACAGTTGTGGCGTGGCCAATAAGAGAATTGGTAATGAGACGTCTTAATTTTATTCAGTCTTACATGCTCTCTTTTGCAACCAACATCGAACATTTTGTGTCGAGGCAAAAGGACAACGAACTGTATCCTCTGGAGGCAAAGGTTCAGTACCTTTCGCACCAAAAGCCACTAGCATAGCATCGAGTTCTATGCCCAAACCAAGTGTTTCAAAGCCTCCTCCAAAGACTCTTGCTGTAGAGGTAAGCCACTGGAGTTTATTGCACTATTTAATCATGAAATTAATTGTTGTTTGCCAGTAACCTAAGCTAATTATTATTTGCCTATGGCCAAGTAGTCAACGTGTGTCAAGAAAAGAAGTGCAGATCAAGCAAGTGAAGTCGTTGAAAGCAAGCGGGTCGCACGAGCACAGAAAGAAGAGGACCCTAGCTAGGAGCCCCCAAAGAAAAAGGGTAGAATTCCTTTGAAAAAGGAAGGTGCTAGCACAAAGAAAGAAGTCACCAAAGCGAAAGTAGTGCAAAAGCCAATGAAAGCCAATGCAGAGGGCACTACACAATCCGAGGTACCAGCGCCATCAAAGGACTAGGTCCCTATTGCGAAGTACTCAAGTGAAGAAGATGACGAAAGAGAGGATGCGGGGGATGAAGATCGCGGTCTTTTTACTATTACCGAGAAATCCATGCTGAAATGGGATTTGCTCGACGACACTTTGCACCGCCTTCATGTTGGTAATTTCTAAAATGGTATGCTCCTCTAACATTTCCTGTTTCAAACTACAAGATCAAAAGCTATTCAAGTACGGTTATACAGGATACTCGCAAAGTACCACTGCCACCAGTGCCATTGTGCCGCTTGTTACCAGATCCAGCGGTACGGCCAGTGCAAGATCATGTGCACAATCTAGCTTTGGAGTTCTCTAGAAATGGATATGTTCCACATCGTGCCAGGTTCATGCTTTCAATAAGGACTCCAGATCTAGATTCATTAGAAGTTAGTCATGCTATTCGAAAAACCTGGGATCCAATTTGGATGCAACTTAATGAGGATTTTGAGAAACAATTACATAAATCCGGGTGGGGGGACGTGAAAGGAAAAATGTTGTACACATGGGATGGGAATCACCGTCTTCGGGCATGGAATGCACAAATTGATACAGGTAGATTACTTTATACACTTCTGTTCTGACTCAATATCAAGATGAGAAGAATTTTGTGAAACTATGCAAGATAATTTTGCTATGTAGTTCACAAAGAGGAGCCTAAGTACCATTGATGTGTGGAAGCTTTCATGGTTAAGGTCACTAAAGAGAACGAGGGAGAAGTTCTCACTATGGTGGCACGCTTGAATCGGTAATCTTAGCTATAACATAATTAACGCATCCTAGTCGAATCGATAAGCTTAGCCATAGCATGAGTGTTGCTTTCTAGACAATTTGATAAGCTTAGCTATAGCATGGTTATCGCTTCCTAGTCTTTTAATGGTTTAATTTTTGTTGCCACAACATTAATGACAAAGGCTACGTAAAAACTTCCTTCATAGATATGCTATGTATGGTAAGAGCAATGGGCACAGCCAACATGGATACATTGCTTAAGGGTTTGGAGGACGATGTTCCAGGATGGTTGCAACGAGAATTAGATGCTGAAATGAATAAGCGTGGGGGATTTCGAAGACGCTAGTACAAGGTCCCTCTTATCGTGCTATCCCAACTTCTATATCCGGTAAGTTTCATTGTCATTTACGTTATTCTCACCATGACAATGTAGTGGATCAAACAAAGAATGAAATAATGTCACGATTCACGCAAAGTATACAAAGGCTTTGCAATCTGTGAGTAATAAGCGAAATGAGCTCTCAACGGAGGAGTTCACTACCCATTATCGTAACGCATTCTATATGGCTGACAAAAAAGCCCGAAAAAATACGCAACGGGCATTCGCAATTGCGGATCCTAACTTAGGAGAGGAGTGGTGGAGGTAAGATTAATAGGGGTTTCTTTCAAAGGGAGTTAAGTTTACATTCACGTGCTGCTTAAAAAATTTTAACATTTGTTTCTAGATTGCTTATGGACATAGATTGGAGTAGGAGATCAAAGTGGTTGACAGATGATCGAATATACAGTTTTGTATGCGCCGATCTACCAGTCGATCATCGTAGCAATGTGCTAAGGGCCTTGGTTAGCGATGATCCAACCACATTATATCCAAGCCTAAAATCAATGCTAAGTAAGGTCATTTTTCGATAAATGTTTCAAATAAAAAGAGTATAGTAAACAATAACGTAGTAGTGTAATAATGTAGACGAGCACTCCGTATTTCGCACTTGGTTACATTGAGAGACATGGTGGAATCGACTTGTGAACGAGGCTACGAGACAGTATGCATTGCTGAAGAAATCGTACCGCCTCCCTGAAACGACACCCTAGTGACAACTATAAGGGAATGGCAATCGAGGTACAGTGGCACATTGTATGAATTGGAGTGCGAGAGATTGAAAGGTGGACTCAAAGCTAATAAGCAAAAACAGAAGGAGGGTACTGAAGGAGTACGAGCGGAAGTGCGACGCGAGAGAGAGTGTGCGAGAAGAAGAGCACGACGATATGGTGAACTCGCTCTTCTGTAATGTGTAGAGCATAGTGAGTTCTTATTAGGTTTTTACAAAAGAATATGTGTACATACCTGGCAGCCCGCCCACTTACCTGGGCGACCACATTGGGCTTTATACCCCAACAACCTCCGACTTAAAGTCCAATGTGGTACTTTAAGTGTGAGAGAAGCTACTATACAAGCTAATATACAAGAGATGTAGAGAAGTGATGTACTACCCTACACCTAACTGCTTGCGAAAATGTGCAAAGCTCTCTGAGGGAAGTCCTTTTGTAAGTAGATCAGCAGAATTTTCTGTGGTGTGAACTTTGACAAGCTGAAGTTGCTTATCCTCGAGCATTTCCCTGATGAAATGATACTTCACATCCACATGCTTTGTCTTTGAGTGATAAACTGGATTGCGAGCCAATTGTATAGCACTTTGACTATCACAATATAACACAGGCATCTCTTCTTTGATTCCCAAATCTGTTACTAGTCGATTAAGCCAAATTGATTCTTTGCATGCCTCTGATGCTGCAACATATTCAGCACCTGTAGTAGACTGAGTAACACAATCTTGTAATCTAGAACGCCATGATACTGCTCCACCAGCCAATGTAAAGACATACCCTGACGTAGACCTTCGGTTGTCTAAGTCACCTGCATAATCTGAGTCTGTAAAACCCTTTACACTTAGCTCCTGACTCCCATAGCATATACGCATACTCTTTGTAGCTTTCATGTATCTCAATATTCCTTTCACTGCCTCCCAATGTTTCTTGCCTAGGTTTTACATGTATCGACTTACTACTCCCACTGCAAATGCAATGTCTGGGTGAGTAGCAATCATTGCATACATCAAACTACCCACTGCAGACGCATATGGAATCTTATCCATTTCAGCCTGTTCTTCCTCAGACACAGGAAAATCTTGTTTGCTAAGTTTCACATATGGTGGCAATGTAACACTCAGTGCCTTTCCCTTCTCCATATTGAAACGTTGCAAAACCTTGTCAATATACTCTGTTTGAGATAACCAAATCAACTTCTTTGATCTGTCTCTCTCAATGAGCATACCAAGTATATGACTTGCCTCACCCATGTCTTTCATGTCAAACGATTTTGCCATCTTTGACTTCAAAGCTGAAATTTCTTCCAAGTGCTTGCCAGCAATCAACATGTCATCCACATACAAAATAAGGATCAGCCAACTACCATCCTTAGCCTTCTTTGTATATAGACAGTGATCGAACTCACTACGTTTGTAGCCTTGAGAAAGCATAAACTTGTGGAATTTATGGTATCATGCCCTCGGTGATTGTTTTAAGCCATAAAGACTCTTTAACAACTGGCATACCCAATCTTCCTTGCCTTTCTCAACAAACCCTTCTGGCTGCTGCATCTAAATTTCCACATCTAAATCACCATGCAAGAACGTTGTCTTGACATCCATTTGGTGCAACACCAAATCTAATATGGCAACCAATGCAAGAAAGCATCTCAATGTAGTCATCTTGACCACCGGAGAGAAGACTTCATCAAAGTCAATGCCTTGTTCTTGCTTAAAGCCCTTGGCAACAAGCCTTGCTTTGTACTTTGGCTGACTATCATGAGCGGTGATCTTATACCTGTAAACCCATTTACAAGGTAGAGCCTTTTTGCCCTGTGGTAATTTAACTAGCTTCCATGTCTTGTTTTTATGCAGAGCTGTCATCTCTGACTGCATGGCCAATTGCCAATTCCCGGAGTCCTTCATTTGCACTGCTTCCTTGTAACATGAAGGCTCATTGCAATCAGTCAACATGACATAGTTCATAGATGGAACAAACCTATCAGGAGGTCGCGTGACACGTCCAGATCTACACACAATAGGTGGCTCAGGCTCAGCCACAACCTGTGGTTCCACTCTATCCTGTCCTTGCTCCTCTTGAGCCCTGACATTTTGTCTGGCACGTGCAGGTCCATCTTCTTGGAAGACAACTCTTCTAATCTCCTCAACCCTCTCTGGTTTAGAATGATATTTGGATTCATTAAAGTGAACATCATTGCTGCGGACAACCTTCCTGGATTCGGGATCCCAAAGTCTGTACCCCATCTCACTAGAATTACCATAGCCTAGAAAGATGCACTTTCTACTCTTTGGCTCAAGTTTGTTCCTAAATTCCTTTGGAACGTGAGTATATGCCTCACAGCCAAAGACTCTGAGATGCTTGTATGAGGGAATTTTGCCTGACCATACCATCTCTGGCACTGAATCCTTCTGCAAAACCTTGCTAGGAGATCTAATTACAAGATGAACAGCTTTTGATACAGCTTCAGCCCAAAACCCATTTGGCAGCTGTGCATTAGACAACATACTTCTGACCTTCTCTTGTATGGTCCTATTCATCCTCTCAACAACACCATTTTGAGGAGGATTGTAAGGAGCAGTAAGTTCACGTTTTATACCTTTTGAATCACAAAAGTCCTGAAAGGCCTTTGAAACATACTCTCCACCATTGTCAGTGCGTAAGCATTTAAGCTTCTTGCCACTCTGATTCTCCACAAGTGTCACAAACGTTTTGAAAACACTAAACGCTTCATCCTTGTGCTTGAGAAAGTAAACCCATACTTTCCTCTAGTAATCATCTATAAATGTCATAAAGTAAGAAGCTCCCCCTAGAGATAGGTTAGGCATAGGTCCACACAAATCACTATGAACAAGTGCCAACTGTGTATCTCTTCTACTGCTTCTATGCTTATGTGGCTGCTGTGTTTTCTTACCATACAGACAATGTTCATAGAATTCAAAATCATTAAATGAAAAGCCAGGCAAATAACCAGAACGAGACAAGATTTCCATTCCCTTCTTGGACATATGTCCTAACCGGATATGCCACAAAGAAACGTTCGGCTGCTCGGTTACATTGATTATATTTTTAGAGACATTTGATACATAAATCATGTAAATTCCTCCAGACTTTACTCCATGTGCCACTGTCATAGAACCCTTGGATATCTTCCACATGTTCTGTCCAAAAGTGGTGACGTAGCCAGCATCATCAAGTAAACCTGTGCTGATCAAGCTCTTTGTAATTGCGGGAACATGTCTCACATTCTTCAGCGTGAAAGAAGAGCCATTTTGAAACTTCAATTGAACATCACCAACACCTAAGATCTCACATGTCTGCCCATTGCCTAGCCGAACATGATCTTTAGTGGTCACATAAGAGGTAAACCAGTCCTTGTTTGGAGACACATGAAGTGATGCCCCTGAGTCTATAATCCAGTCACTCAGTGCATTTCCATCAGATGCTGTAAGAACAGCTGAGTCCATTGTATTCTTCAAGAAGTAGATGTCTCCTAACACTAGACTGTCATTCTCTGGAACAGTGTTTGTCACATTTATTTCTTGAATCTTCACTGAGGACTTGTTCTTCTCACCATGGTCTTCAGCTTTCTCTTTGCCTTTTTCTGCTTTCCATTCTCTGCAGTCTCTTTTCATGTGACCCTTTTTGCCACAATGGTAGCATTCTATGTCACTCTTGCCTTTAGTACTGCGGGACTTGCTACGAGACTGATTCCTCTTTCCACCTTTGTACTTTTCTTTGGTCCTTCCCCTGACAACTAAGGCTGTTCCTTTGCCTTTGTCCATTGTCTTTCTATTGGTTTCTTCAGTAAGCAGACTTCCTTCTACACCTGCTATGTTCAAACCATCTGGAGGTGCAGAATTACTCAAAGCTGTGTGAAAAGTGTCCCAACTTTTCGGCAATGTAATCAACAACTTGACACCTTGAGCTGACAACTGACTGTAGATTGTGTTGAATTCATTCAGATGATTGGACATAGGTGTCCCTTCTTTCATCTTCAAGTCAACAAGCTTCTTAAGCCAGTATACCTGTGAAGCTGCACTCTGCTTCTCATAGAGATCACTCAGCTTTAACCATGCTTGATAAGCCGACATCTCGTCTGCTACATTGAAGTAAACGCTTTCTGCCAAACTCAGCATAATGGTAGAAAGTGACAATTCATCCATTTTGCTCCATTCATCTTCGTCCATATCTTCTAGTTTTATCCCCTTGAGCTTTATAGGTTTTATCTTCTTCTTTTGTACCAACACGTGTCAAATCTACTTCTTCCACAATGGGAAATTGGTTCCATCCAGCTTCTTGATATTGTAAAGAGCAGTGTCATGTGATCCAGCCATAGCTACGCTTCACAGTGGTTTACTTTCCTGGGAAAAATTCGGCAGAGTTTCCCCTGTAAACTGACCTCTGAACCAATATCAACCTGATGAACTAGTGGATGTCGCCTATAGTCTGTGTGTAGATGCGCCCGTGTCGTATGTGACACGCCTCCAAGAACTGTGAGCCGTCCTTCGATGTGTAGACAACCACAAATCAACACTCTAGGAGTGTTGATATCCTCAGCACCTGCAGTCATAGGCCGAAAACCCCAAATTTGCAGAGTCGGATCTGCAACCGCCGAGACCACGTAGTCCAAAAGGGCCTGCGCAGACCTTTGTCGAAGCCGAACGGTGGCCGAGATGACCTCAGAATGAAATTCTGAGAACACCAAGTCCTTCGAGCTCTCCCACTGGATTTGGGGCCGTGTCTTCGCCTGTCAAATTTCACTCCAATCTGAGCTGGTGACTCTAGTCTCCTGCAGTGCTGCCCCGAGCCTCGATCTGAGCTCTGATACCAGTTGAAGGAGTACGAGCGGAAGTGCGACGTGAGAGAGAGTGTGCGAGAAGAAGAGCACGACGATATGGTGAACTCGCTCTACTGTAATGTGTAGAGCATAGTGAGTTCTTATTAGGTTTTTACAAAAGAATGTGTACATACCTGGCGGCCCGCCCACTTACCTGGGCGACCACATTGGGCTTTATACCCCAACAGGTACTAACATGGCCGCCAAACGGGATTTTATAGGTATGTAATCTTGTCCTACTTGCTTTCTAAATCTTAAAAAAATTTAGTGGATGACAATAAGTATATTTTGGCAAACATATACCAGATGGGTGCGGATCATGGATTGGACAGAAAAAGGTCCAGTTACAAAAGAGTGGCTCAATGTGAAGCACACTGCATGCATGTACACGGAAGAAAAACGTGCAGCATTGTGACCCAAAAAAGTTTATGTTGAGTGTCCTCTTTTCATTGACTTTGTGAAGGACACATTTCCCCCCAACGAGCGGGAGCAGTTCAAGGAGGCAGAGACCGGTAGATTTAAAAGACAGCAAGAAGAGGTAAAAGCATACAAAACCATAGTTAAACTATTTTCAAGTCATGTGAGGATTTAACTGCAACACGTGAAATTAATTTTACTAGGGTAAGAACCTACGTTCCCTAAAAGGAAAAGATGTTGTGACTGAGGAGACACATAACGAAGAAGAGGTGGAGGAGGATCGTGAACCAAGGCGCAGTGACGGTGAATGTCCTTTGAAGTTTGAGGATGAAGAAGACTAAAGTGATGTGCCGCCTTCTCCAATTGCTAAACCTACAAGAGCCCCACAAACTACCCAGGCAAGTTTTCGCACACCCTTGTTGTTGCTTAAATGGAAAGGTTGAACTAATAGTACTCGTGTGATTTATATGCTCTCGACAGGGGAGTAGCGTGAAGAAGGGTAAAGGTCAAGTAATGGACAGAGATACTCCAATGCCTCTAAACAAGGTAAGTACATCAAGTCCGAAAGCACGTCAAGAGGGAGACACACAATCAATGGGAGAGAACCTATTAACATCGAGAAGCCTAAAAAACCAAGCCTCATGTTCTTCCTTCGCATGACGAAGCACATGAGCAGGCACAACGACAGTGCATAGAGATTGGAATTAATATAAAGCCTGCTCATTTACACCGCTAGGCGACCACTGAAAGTGAAGGATTGCAGGATGCCATACGCTCTAATGAAATGGCAACAATTATCGGTCTACCTCGTAAGTATGGAATGATTGATTGTGGTATGTGTTGTGCAATAATCAATGTATTTATTGTAGTGGGTGGATGCAGATGATGCGAACGTCACAATAACTGAAGTTTCAACAGGATTGTCTACTGTAGCAGAGACTGGTCACCGCGGGGAGCCTGCTCTTCTTGTTGGAGGTGAGCAAGTGTGTGGCAACAAAGAGAAGATATCTTTAAGTATTTAAAATACAGTCACTTACCTGCTTGTTATATCTAGATGTCATGGTGCAATGCAACACTCCACCTCATGATGAAGCACAGAATTCAATGGCACATAGCTATGGTATGCTAACAACCTGAGGTACTCCTGGTATTATTGTCTCACCTTACTAACTGGATATTCATTTCTTTAAAATCAGATTGTGTGGTTTAGCTATTGATCCTATGGGAGCAGCTGACGAGACGGGCAAGGGAGATGTAGGTGCCCTACTCACAAAAATTGCTATAGTAGCTAGGTGAAGCTTTCGGGTGCGAGGCGGGACAACAAATGTAGGTTGCGATGCAATATTTTTTCATCTACCAACCAACACAAGCGTTGTCGGGATAACATCACCCAATATCCCCAAATGGAACCATTTCGAAATCAATCAAATCCAAAAGGTTTTTGGTATTGCCAGGGAGTATCTTGATGAGAAGGGAAATCTAGTGTTGATATGTCGTCGAGAACATGCATGGGTATTATCGAACCTAGCAAATCGAAATGGGTACTATCTTGACCATACAACTATCGTCCTGTGTGCTACTCCATTCAGCCTCCATGGTGGTGTTACGATAGGTAAAACTACTTGCTTGCTTTGGAAAATTAGTGTGTGATAGATTGTGTCCTCATTATGAGTCTTAAGTCCCACACATGCGATGCTTGGAAATCGTTGTATTCCGCAAAATTGGTGCCTACAGATTGAATCGAAAGCCTGATTCAGACATTATCTTTGATTACTACAATGCCAGTCACATTGGCAACTCAAAACGGATGGTTGTCCTTGGTGAGCTATGCAGTGAGTTTTCAAAAAGTTCACCTCCATTGTATTTGCTTATCTAAATTTCCAGACATACATTTAGAATGATGATATCTCTTCAAGGGGCATGGAGAGAAGTCCAACTTTACATGAGAAGCTAATCTCTTTCTATACAAAGGAGGGTAATGTAGTATTACAAATGTATGCTGGTTGCGGTCTTCTGGCACGTCCGGGGCTGCGGATGGGTCGACATGTACTATTGCTAGATCTACAAGAGTCAATGGAAGAATTGCAACATCTATGTAATGGTAAGTGTCTTTCTTCCTCGATTACTGTGAAAGACTGAATTATGTATCCCTCCTAATATGATGCTAAGTAAGACTCATTTGGTAATTGATCGTCGTGAAGGCACAGGCACACTTCCTTCTTGCCATGCGAAAAGGAAACTCATAGTGTTCGATGTTAACGGTGTCCTGTTGAAACGGTGGCAGTGGGAAAGTGCTCCTTCCCACGCTACAAATATTCTAAATGTAGGGCGAATGGGTGTGTCATTGCGACCAGGGATATTGCTATTGCTGAGAGTGGTGTTTGAGCTATTCGATGTAGGGCTTTGGAGCTCCCTGCAAGAGCAAAATCTGACCCCATAATCAATTTAATTAAGAGTAAATACAAAGAGGCTGGGTATGGTGAGACATTTTTCAAGTTTTGTCTGCATTCAGGACATTGTGAAGAGAGGCACTGCGAAGGCAAGCATCCAAAATTCAATTTGTTGTTTGTGAAGAACTTTAGATCTGAATTGGTAGCCTCATACATCAAGGAGCCTCTGGACACCATTCTAGTAGATGAAAATCCTGAGAAGGCAATTGAAAACCCACCACATACGCTTGTCACAGTAAGGAGTTACAATGGAGCGAGCAACGACAATGTGCTCCTCATAAATTTACTCCCGTATCTAGAAGGTCTTCATGCATATCCTAGGTTAGCAACGGATTATATCAAGAATACGCCTTTCAAACAGGGTACGCAATGTGTGTCATAGGATTCATTTAATAGGTGATTGGTTTCAAATACTGTCTTCTACGGCTTCTTAGTTAACTTTTAGTATTAATGTAGTTTTTGCTAAGAGCATTGTCCCTAACCAAAATTTGATTGTAGTTTCTACAGCGCATGGTGGGGAAGTTGAGCACACAATGGATGCAACATTTGGTCTTGGAGAAGATGCGGTCATGGCACATCCTAAAATGTGATGAGGGAACCAAGAACATTGTGTACACAGCAATGTTTAGCTGCTATATTGTAACTGAACGTCATTAAATAAATAAAAATATTTGGGTCATTTTTTAGTCTCCTCTTTTTGTCTTTGTTTTAATCTATTTGGATTTAGATATGTACATGTGATGAGGAACCAAGACAATTATGGACACAGCATTGTTTAGCTGTTAACGTCATCAAATAAATACAGTTATTTGGGTCACTTATTACTATCCACTCTCTATCTTTGTTTTAATCTATTTGGTTTTAGATATGTACATAAGAGAGAGAGTAGAGAGAGAGAGAGAGAGAGATACATGGGAGGAAAGGAGGGTAGAGAGAGAGAGAGAGAATGCAAATATTGTAGCCTAAATGATTTTAGCATGTGATAGCGTGAACATGCACCCAAGTCAGAGTAATTGTTTTCTTTTTTGGTAAATTGCATAAAAAAAACCACATGGCAATGTGAGGGGAGGGGTCGGGATTGGTGGGGTAGAGGAGAATAGAGAGGGTAGTAGCAGATGGAGAGATTGAGAGAGAGAGAGAGAGGGGGGGGGGGTGTATATGGGTTAGAAAAACATATTGCAATGTGGGGAGGCGGTATGCAAGATAGTGTGGAAAAAGAGAAGAGAGAAGGTCTGAGGAGGAGCAGAGAGAGAGAGAGAGAGAGAGAGAGAGAGAGAGAGAGAGAGTGAATAATGTAGCCTAAATGATTTTAGCATGCGATAGCGTGAACATGCACCCAAGTCAGAGTAAATGTTTTCTTTTTGGTTGAATTGATAAAACACATTTTGCAATGTGGGGGGCGGTATGCGGAATAGTGTGAAAAAGGAGAAGAGTGAAGGTCTAAGGAGGGGAGAGAGAGAGAGAGAGAGAGAGAGAGAGAGAGAGAGAGAGAGAGAGAGAGAGAGAGAGAGAGAGAGAGAGTGCAAATATTGTAGCCTAAATGATTTTAGCATGCGATAGCGTGAACATGCACCCAAGTCAGATTAATTGTTTTCTTTTTGGTTCAATTAGATATGTGGAATAGTGTGAAAAAGGAGAAGAGTGAAGGTCTGAGGAGGTCTGAGGAGGAGAGAGAGAGAGAGAGAGAGAGAGAGAGAGAGAGAGAGAGAGAGAGAGGGGGGGGGGGGGGGGGGGGGGGACAAGAGGGGGGGGGGGGAGAGAGAGAGAGAGAGAGAGAGAGAGAGAGAAAAGAGAGAGGGAGGAATGAGGTAGAAGAGATGGATGAGTAAGGAGGAAGAGGATGGCGGCTAGAGGCGGTGATGGAGGAAGAAGGTGGAGGGG
This sequence comes from Adiantum capillus-veneris, assembly GCF_014529385.1. Classification (NCBI taxonomy): domain Eukaryota; kingdom Viridiplantae; phylum Streptophyta; class Polypodiopsida; order Polypodiales; family Pteridaceae; genus Adiantum; species Adiantum capillus-veneris. Next base: position 110,982,153 of record NC_140943.1, on the reverse strand, counting down.
AGGGAGGATGTTGGAAGAGGAGGCTGAGGAGGAGAAGCAAGTGGAGGGGAGGAGGCACATGGCTGGCAAGAGGAGGAAGGAGGAGGAAGTAGAGCTAAGGAGGCGGCAAAAAAAAAAATCTCGCTCCTAAGCTTGCTCCATTGAGCTCGCTCAAAGACCTAACTCGGAAGATCATTGGCATCATCATGGGGCGGCCTCTCTCACACACAAAAACTCTCTCTCTCTCTCTCTCTCTCTCTCTCTCTCTCTCTCTCTCTCTCTCTGCTGGCAAATTGTTCTTCTAATTATCACCAGGAGGGGTTGTTTGCATGCAGGTGGATGGAACATGTTTTGCCTTCTATTCTTAAGAAGGTTTGCTTTGTTGATGCTTTATGGTACACAATGTCTGGCCACCTTCTCGAGAAATTTCTCTCAACACAGTTTGCTAGCCTTGACTTGTCGGAAATGGTATTATGTTTTTGGCCAATAATTTGCAGGTATTGATCACATCCAAGAAAGACACCATGCATGGCCTCTAGAATAAATACCCTTACTCACAGTTGTGATCTTCTTGTTTTAGGCACCATTGGTCATTATTTGTTCTTTATGTTAATAGAGGTGCAAAGCTCCTTCGCTTGCTCGGAAAGAAGCACTATTTGTTGTATTTTGACTCCTTACATCTCACGAGTCCGTTTGAGTGCCTTGACGCTATGGACATGTCAGTATTCTTGATACCTATGTATGAACATTCCTTTCTTCTACATGACCTCAAGCAACTAACCCATTTAGTGCCATGAATGTTTTGTAGTGGCCTTCGGAGCCTTGCTCAAGTGGTAGATGATACAGCCCTTCAACGTGCCTTGGGTGATGAGTCACAGCTTGAGCTCAAGTTTGTGGATGCCCCGCAATAGCCAAATAGCATTGATTGTGGATTTTATGTCATGAAATACATCAAGTGCCTGACTAGCCAAGGCACACATCAAGTGTACTTTATGTGTATCTCTTGGAAGGTTTACAAACAATTGGGTTGTTTTGCAGGGAGCTTATTGTGGGAGGATCGGAGGAGAGGCCCAAGTCAGAGTAATTGTTTTCTTTTTGGTTCAATTAGATATGCGGAATAGTGTGAAAAAGGAGAAGAGTGAAGGTCTGAGGAGGTCGGAGGAGGAGGAGGAGGAGAGAGAGAGAGAGAGAGAGAGAGAGAGAGAGAGAGAGAGAGAGATAGTTAGTTAGTTCTATTATCGTCCTGGGAGGTCAAATATGACCTATGGGACCAAATGAACATGTCACGTGGTGTGAGTGGAGTTCATAAGTGACTTTCGATGCTCAAAAATGGCTAAAATGAGCGTCGCAATAGAGAGTCCACATCGTGGTTGGGAGAGGAAGGTACGTAGGGAGAGCTCATGGCTGAATATATGGGGAAAAGAGGACCTAATGTGGTCAAAAGCTGAGAACTCAAGTAGTGTGTGGTACTCACTCTCTCGCACTTGACGAGGGCATAAGGTGCAAAGTCGATGACACTCCTCGCCAATGCCCCAACGTCCTGTCTCGCAGCGTAGAGAATGGGAGCTAAGACGAATGGAGGCAATGGTGCGGATCGCACTCAACGGGATGGGCTCAAGGATGTAGGAATGGATTCGGTTACCTCGTTCCGAGAAGAAGAGAGATTTGTAGTTTGGGGCAACGTGTGTGGTGTAATGGCTGAAGCGAGAACCTCCGGATTTCTCCCAAGTCATGATACATTGGCGTTGTAAGAAGGCCTCATTAACTTGAGAGTCGATCGATGCATCCTTGACCAAGTGACATGCATCCCATCTTCCAAACCATTTCTTGATATCAAGCATCCACCCCGAACTTAGTATTTTTCTCTTGCATGTCTTTTGAACCTTTTGACTTGCTTCATATGCGATTCTAGGAAGTCGATGCAAAGGGCTACGTTGTGTCTTACGCATGTACTCCACAACCCTTTCCATGCCCAAGACCTCAATGGGAAGCGATCCGGACTCAAGAAGTAAGAGCATGTAGGGTGTTTGTGTCTTGACTTGGAGAAAGTTGGTGAGAAAACGCTTTTGGACATTCTCAAACTCTTTCCAAGTAGACTTCACGATGCTTCCACCCCACACCTCCACTCCATAAAGAAGCACCGGTGTCACCAATGTGTCAAAGAGGTACTTTTTGAGAGCCCAACACTTGATCTCTCTTGCATTGCACATGTTCTCAAATGCAATGTAAAAAGCTTTCTTGAAATCCACAAAGCAACAATACAACTTTTTTCCTTTCAATCGAGACGCTTCCATAAGAACTCGAAGAGTGACAAGGTGATCAATAGTGCTATGATGCTTTCAAAAACCTGCTTGGCCAAGCGCACGTTTGCCATTCTTTTCAGCCCATTCACTTATCTTCATCTCCATGATACATCCAAATAACTTTGCCATCAAAGAACCAACCATTATAGTGCGATAGTTGTTCACATTGTTTACATCTCCTCCTTTGTGCAAAGGTTTGATCCAATTTGCACTCCAATCATGAGGCATGCCATACTGAAGTGCAAGGTTAAACATATCGCATATCCAATATCGTGTTTTCTTGCTTGTCCATTTAATCATTTCAGCCTTGACACCTTGAAGGTCACCTGCCTTGCGAGTAGCAAGTTTCTCAAGCGCGCGGCATACATCTTCAATGGTAAAGAAGCGAGACATAAATGGAAGGGAGCTACAACCCTCCATCTTATCAACATTGGGTTGCTCATAGAGGTTCTTACAATGCATATACATATCCTCAAGAGTCAAGTCACCAAAGCTCTCAACGCGCTTGCCTTTTAGATTTTGCCAAAACTTGCCACATGCATGTGCTTTCTCTTGTGCTAAAAGAAGTTGTTTTTCGACTTCCCACCTTCTCCTCTTCTTTTGAACAAGTGCTTTGTATGTGTGTGAACATTCCAAGTAAACTTCCTTGTCTTTGATTGCATCCAATCTTAGCAAGTGTTTTCGGGCTTGACTACATTCCATGTCAAACCATTTCTTCTTGGTGCTACCCTTCTTAGACCTTTTGCAAGACATGTGTTTCGCCGAAAAGCATTCCTTCGCACAAGAGAAAATTACTTCTTTGAAAACTTTCCACTTGCATTCTAATGTTGGGCTCCCTTGATGCTCTATCATGCTTAACATTTGGTCCACCATATCAGCATATATAAGTGCTCGTTTGAAGTCTAGACGTAGGTACAAATGATTCACATCATGATTGGAGGCTACATGCTCGGGCCGTTTACCACACTTGAGGTCAATACATAACATCCTATGATCCGATTCCGGATTCCATTCACCAAGTGTAAAGCTTTGTATGCATTCTAGAGTGGCTTCTGAGAACAACATATAGTCAATCACGCTAGCACCATTGTGCTTTCTACATGTAAAGTCATTGGTGCCTTGCCATAGAGATACACCATTTGCAATGAGCATTCCGATACTATTGCACATATGTAGAAGTGACTTTCCATAGTGATCCACTTCTTTTGCATCATTAGAACTTCGATTATACATATATGAGTCATCCACTCTTCTTGATACATGCGGCATGTCGACTTGTTGTGTGTCGTGTTGTAACATATTTGTGCGAGCATTCATGTCTCCAAAAACAATGACTTCACCTTGATCCTTGTAATGAGCAATGTCTTCCTCTAGTTCAACAAAGGGCTGATCTCTATCCATATTCAAGTGAGCATAAAAGTTGGAGTCATAGTGAGGAATGTAGCAGCCGGCCACAAACATGACTTGACCATTTGGTGGGCTGATTTTCAGCCATAAGTAGCGTTTATACTTATCTTCTTTGACAATGGAAACATCTTTCAAACCCTTTTTGGTCATACATGCTACGCCTCCTTGGCCTCTTCGTTGCTTTGCATTTTTGGCCCACATCAAAGAATGCACATCGTATTTGTCAAATCCAAGAATTCGTTGCGCATCATGCTCCCATGTTTCGACAAGAAGTATCACATCGGAGTCATTGGTAAGCTCATCAATGCCAATTCCCGCATTCCATGGATACCCATTACAATTCCAAAAGCTTATTCGCAAGCGTGAGTTGGTCTCATAGATCAAGTGTCCCTATTTGTTGGGTGGACTTGCATCCTCCTCAAGTGCCTTTTCTTCTTGAGATGATACCTTAACCTTCTTGCTTCTTTCCTCGTATGCTTTGCGACATACATTTTGTTGCATAAGAGTGCGATCCTCATATACATTACAACCCGTTCCTTTGAGGTAGATCCAACCATTGTCAAGGATGATCTTTCTCTTTACCTCATCAGCCATGGTACATACAATAGGTCTTTCTCCCGAGCGAGGGACTCCTTGCTTTCCAACTCGATGTGCACCATAAGCCATGATTCCTGACATGCCAAAGTGTGTAGCAAAAAACTCTTCAATAGCAACCGCAAGAGATTGGGGTGTTTCCATGCTTTCCTCCTTGATTCCACGAATGACGATGTTCTTTGAGCGTTCTTGTCGTTCTTGTAATTCTTGAGTGTCCACATTCTCTACATTCTTTGCTTGGACAACGGCTTGCGTGATAGGAGATGTAGAAACCACATTTTCCTTACATATATCAGCCCATGATTTGGATGCATTTCTCATCTCATGTACATCATGTCGTATTGTATCTATCGTTTCCTCTTTCAATACATGATCACTCTCAACTTTGCTCAAGCGCTCTTTCACTACATTCATGTCAACAAGAGAGCGTTTACATTCTTGAACTTCATTCTCAAGATGCATCAAGCGTGTTGTTTGCATTTCAAGAACCTTCTTGAGGTGCTCATTCTCCACAACGAGAACTCTTAAAGTACCATTCTCCATTGCAAGTGCGCGTAACTCTTCACCTTGCTTGTTGACGGTTTCTTGTAACGAGATCAAGTAAGCCATGATCATTGCTTCCGTTGTTGTAGACGATGTGGTTGGATTAGCATCCAAATTCCTTGGAGATTTTGCATCATTCTCCATGGCGAGTGTGGCTTTTTCACCCTTGCGAGTTTTGTCTGACATTGCCTTCAAGTCGGCAACAAAAACGCAAAGTTTTGACAGTTTTTTTAGTTCTGAGATGCTATTACAGCAAAGCCTTCCATTACACAGAAAAATTCTGTCTTTACATCAATGCGTAGACGGCTTCGTGCTCTTCGATTGAGGCTATAGATCACCTAAATCGGAGTTCGGATGAGCAAGTTATGGTCAAAAGAGTGAACTACTGTCTACTAGGTCAAAAAACGGTTGTGAGAGAGAGAGAGAGAGAGAGAGAGAGAGAGATAGTTAGTTAGCGTGAACATGCACCCAAGTCAGAGTAATTGTTTTCTTTTTGGTTCAATTAGATATGCGGAATAGTGTGAAAAAGGAGAAGAGTGAAGGTCTGAGGAGGTCTGAGGAGGAGAGAGAGAGAGAGAGAGAGAGAGAGAGTGAAAGGAAAGAGGAAAGTGAGGAGAGAGAGAGAGAGAGAGAGAGAAAAGAGAGAGGGAGGAATGAGGTAGAAGAGATGGATGAGTAAGGAGGAAGAGGATGGCGGCTAGAGGCGGTGATGGAGGAAGAAGGTGGAGGGGAGGGAGGATGTTGGAAGAGGAGGCTGAGGAGGAGAAGCAAGTGGAGGGGAGGAGGCACATGGCTGGCAAGAGGAGGAAGTAGAGCTAAGGAGGCGGCAAAAAAAAAAATCTCGCTCCTAAGCTTGCTCCATTGAGCTCGCTCAAAGACCTAACTCGGAAGATCATTGGCATCATCATGGGGCGGCCTCTCTCACACACAAAAACTCTCTCTCTCTCTCTCTCTCTCTCTCTCTCTCTCTCTCTCTCTCTCTCTCTCTCTGTCTTTGCTGGCAAATTGTTCTTCTAATTATCACCAGGAGGGGTTGTTTGCCTGCAGGTGGATGGAACATGTTTTGCCTTCTATTCTTAAGAAGGTTTGCTTTGTTGATGCTTTATGGTACACAATGTCTGGCCACCTTCTCGAGAAATTTCTCTCAACACAGTTTGCTAGCCTTGACTTGTCGGAAATGGTATTATGTTTTTGGCCAATAATTTGCAGGTATTGATCACATCCAAGAAAGACACCATGCATGGCCTCTAGAATAAATACCCTTACTCACAGTTGTGATCTTCTTGTTTAAGGCACCATTGGTCATTATTTGTTCTTTATGTTAATAGAGGTGCAAAGCTCCTTCGCTTGCTCGGAAAGAAGCACTATTTGTTGTATTTTGACTCCTTACATCTCACGAGTCCGTTTGAGTGCCTTGACGCTATGGACATGTCAGTATTCTTGATACCTATGTATGAACATTCCTTTCTTCTACATGACCTCAAGCAACTAACCCATTTAGTGCCATGAATGTTTTGTAGTGGCCTTCGGAGCCTTGCTCATGTGGTGGATGATACAGCCCTTCAACGTGCCTTGGGTGATGAGTCACAGCTTGAGCTCAAGTTTGTGGATGCCCCGCAATAGCCAAATAGCATTGATTGTGGATTTTATGTCATGAAATACATCAAGTACCTGACTAGCCAAGGCACACATCAAGTGTACTTTATGTGTATCTCTTGGAAGGTTTACAAACAATTGGGTTGTTTTGCAGGGAGCTTATTGTGGGAGGATCGGAGGAGAGGCCGCGAAGGAACTGGCTGACACGGAACTGGTTTCAACACGACGAAGTATGCAACATGAAGTAGCAACTCCGTGATTGGTGTATGGAGTGCTTGTCCTCAATATAGGGTTATTGTGTCCCAGGTCTAATTAGGCTTAACAACATCAATGACTACGACAACTTGTATAAGCGACATAATATATGATTTGCTTTACATCTTGTGATTTTGGGTTTTTGGCTGTAATAGAAGCTTTGTGACTATGGCTACATGTATTTTTTTCTGAATCGATGCTTTACTTGCTGGTCTTTTACTAGTGTACTCGTTATCTCGCAAAGGTTTCACTCTAAAAATGCTATGGTTTAATGCTGGGATGTCATCCCAGATCATGTCTCGGTTGGGGGTTTTATGGTTTAGGTTGCCTTCTCCCGGGCTTGTCAGTTATATGCATTATGTTTGGAATATGGTCGTCGATTGAAAAGTGAAATTGAAATGTGTTGAAAAGTGAAATTGAAATGTGTTCTCAACAAGTTCTCATTTGTGTTGTCTCTAGCATTATGTCTCGAATATGGCCAGCGATTACGTGAACTGTGCATTGACCAAGACCATTGCCTGTGGTTGCAAACTTTTTATTTCAATTCACATTGCCCGGCTTTGTTGGTTATGGTTATGCTTTGAAGGTTATGGTTTGCGAATGCAGTCCGTAAATGTGACATTGAAATGTGTTGAAGTCCTGGCCTTTGAATCTGTTGGTTATGGCATGCGCTTGTGTTCTCCGCAAGTGAGGTTCCGACCATCGCCATATTTGAACTCACAAGTTATGGCCATTGTCGCCTCATTGTGAGCCCATTTAAATTTTCTAGTTATATGCTGGTTGTTAGGAAATAAGACGTAGCTAAATAGATTTTTGAGTAGATTACTTAATGGAGAGAGATAGATTTCACACACAAGAGTTTATAGAGTAGAGAGAGAGAGAGAGTACACACGATATACGTGGTTCACCCAATGTGGGCTACGTCCACCGGAAAGCAGCCACTCAATGGCTTTAGCACTTCAAAAGAAGAAGTAGTTTACAAAGGGATTAAACCCTTGATAGAGCTCCCGCCTTGCTTCACTCTCACCACCTCACACTCACCTTGTTGCATCAACTTCACACTATGAAATGTGTGTAGAAATGGCCTCTTTTTATAGGCCAAAAGGGTTGCCCTCTTATGAGAGACAACCATGTGTAGCCGTCCTTGTGCGAATAAGTCCAAATCGGACCCTCCAATCCGCCCATGTGGGGCCGCCCTTGAGAAGACAAGTCCGCTTTTGAATTCGGCCACCGGCCATTGAATTCGGCCACTGGCCACCGGCCATTGACTTCCGACCACCGGCCACCGGCCATTGACTTCCGACCATCGGCCATCGGCCATTGACTACCGGCCACTGGCCACTGGCCACCGGCCAACCGATCGGTTGTATTTCGACCACTTTCCGGCCATAATATTCCGGCGAAAAGGAATATTCCGGTAAAAATTTAGGTTTCCGGTGAGTGATTTTCCTTCACGCACGATGGCTTCTCCTCATAATGGAGGCCTTAGAAATGTGCGCTTTTACCACAGAAAATTACAAGGGTAAATCAGGCTCCATACTTAACAATCTCCCACTTGGAGACCATCTCCAAACCAAACCTGTGACTGCTTTCCATTCTGGCTTCTTATCCTTGAATGCCGATTGAAGATGAGCAAAAGCTCAACTTCTCCTTGTTGACCACCTTTGTAAACATGTCTGCAGGTTTTCACTTGTATGCACCTTTCCTAGCTTTAGCTGTCCCTCTTCCAAAAGATTGCATATGAAGTGATATCTCACCTCAATGTGCTTTGTCCTTGAATGAAAGGCTAAGTTCTTCGCAAGATGGATAGCGCTTTGGCTATCACTGTACAAGACACAATTGTCTTGTTTGAATCCAAGCTCTTCTAAGAATCTGTGAAGCCACAGAATTTCTTTGCTTGCCTCCGTCATTGCTACATACTCTGCTTTCGTGGTAGAAAGTGAAACCACTTTCTACAGCTTTGAAGCCCAGCTTACTGCTATGCCTCCAACCGTGAACACATAGCCAGTAGTGCTCCTTCGAGTATCTTTGTCACCTGCCATATCTGCATCAGCATACCCTTCTAGAAAAATATCAGTTCCTCCAAAATACAAAGCATTTTTTGTTGTCCCTTTTAGATACCTAAGTATCCACTTCACAGCTTGCCAATGCTCTTTACCTGGGTTGTCCATGAACCTACTCACAACTCCCACTGCATGTGCAATGTCTGGCCTTGTCCAGACCATAGCATACATTAGAGAACCTACCGCTGCAGCATATGGAACTTTAGACATATAGGCTATCTCCTCTTGTGTCTTTGGACACATATCCTTCGTTAGTTTAAAATGACCAGCCAAAGGTGTAGAAACTGGTTTTGCATTTTGCATTGCAAACCTTTCTAGTACCTTCTTGATGTAATCTTCTTGAGATAGCTTTATTGTCTTCTTTGTCCTGTCCCTTGATATTTTCATACCAAGTATCCTCTTTGCAGCACCTAAATCTTTCATTGAAAAAGATTTGGACAGCTCCTCTTTTAGGTCTTTGATGTCCTGCATGTTAGCACTTGCAATCAACATGTCATCAACATACAACATTAGGATGATGAATTTCCCATCTCCCAAATTCTTCGTGTAGACGCAATGATCCGAGTTGCATCTTGTGAATCCATGATCCAACATCCATCGATCAAACTTCAAGTACCATTGTCTTGATGCAAGCTCTTCTTTAATCTACAAAAAATTTTCTCCTTACCTTTTACTTCATACCCCTTTGGTTGAAGCATGTAGATTTCCTCCTCTAAGTCATCGTGAGGGAATGCCGTATTTACATCCATTTGCTCGAGATTTAGATCATGAGCAGCCACAAGGCTTAAGCCAAGCCTAATTGAGTTCATTTTTACAACAGGAGAAAATATTTCATTGAAGTCAATACCTTTCTTTTGAGAAAAACCTTTTACCACAAGCCTAGACTTGTACCTTTTCTTCCCATCTTCTTCTTCCTTCAGCTTGTACACCCATTTGTTTTGAAGTGCCCGCTTATCTTTAGGCAACTCAACCAACTCCCATGTTTGGTTGCGATGTAGTGAGTCCATCTCCACTTGCATGCTCTTCGTCCATTCTTCTTTGGATTCATGTTGCATAGCTTCTTCGTATGATTCCGGCTCTCCAGAATCTGAGATCAAGAGATGGTTGAAGGAAGGAACAAACCTTTCTGGAGGTCTACTTGATCTTGTAGATCTTCGAGGAATAGGTTGAGGCTCCTCATTTGGTTGACGTTGTTGCACATTGTCACCGTTTGCAGTCCTTGAGTCTTCACCGTCCTCAAGCTCCATGTACTCATCACCTGTTTCTTTTGTTTGTTTTCTTTCCAAGTAATCTTTGTACATATTTTGTTCGTTAAAAATTACATCCCTACTCCTTAAGATTTTACCATCTTCAGGATTCCATAGGCGATACCCAAAGTCTCCTTCTCCATAGCCAATGAAGAAACACTTTTTGGACTTTGCATCTAGCTTTGATCTTAGGCTTCTATCTATGTGCATGAAAGCCTCACACCCAAACACTTTGAGAAATGCATAATTCACCGGTTTACCTGTCCATGCCTCTTCTGGAACTCCCCCATCCAATGATGTTGAGGGTGACCAATTGATTAAGTACACAGACGTACTTACAGCTTCCGCCCAAATCTCAAGCGGTAGGCCTGCATGTAGCCGCATGCTTCGAGCTCATTCCATGATTGTCCTGTTCATCCTTTCCGAAATCCCATTTTGTTGAGGTGTCCTTGGGGTTGTCCTTTGCCTCCGAATGCCATTGCTAACACAAAAGCTTTCAAAAAGCTTGGCTGCAATATTCGCCTCCATTGTCGGATCTGAGGAATTTAACCTTGGTACCTGTTTCATTCTCCACAAAGGCTTTCCACCTTTGAAATATGGAAAATACATTGGATTTATTCTTCATGACATAAACCTATGTTTTTCTAGTCGCATCATCTATGAATGTTACATAGTACAATGAGCCACCAAGTGATGGTGTACTTGCAGGACCCCAGACATCAGAATGAACCAACTCAAGTTTTTTATTTTTTCTTTCATTTCTTGATTTTTGAAATTTTACCCTCTTTTGTTTACCATAAACACAATCTTCACAGAACTCTAAGTCCACTTCTTTCAAACCTGGTAGAAGCTTCTTTGTTTGAAGGATTTGCATTCCTTTGGCACTCATATGCCCAAGTCGGTAGTGCCACACCGCACTGTCAACTTCTGTAGTTGCTGCACAAGCTGAAGGTTGCATGCTAACAGTACACAAGTAAAGTGTACCGACTTTTTCTCCCTTGGCAACCACCAAAGATCCCTTTGAGATCTTCCACCGTTTGTTTCCGAATGCAATGTTGTGACCTTCATCGTCCAATTGTCCTGTAGAGATCAAATTTTGCGAAGAGAAGGAACATGCCTAACATCTTTAAGCTTCCATTCATTTCCGTTAGTAGTTTTGACAGAAACTGTATCTTTGCCGACAATCTCACAAGCTTCCGTTAGCATTTGTGTTGTCTCTAGCATTATGTCTCGAATATGGTCAGCGATTACGCGATTGTGCATTGACCAAGGTCATTGCCTGTGGTTTTAAACTTTTTATTTCAATTCGCAGTGCCCGTCTTTGTTGGTTATGGTTATGCTTTGAAGGTTATGGTTTGCGAATGCAGTCCGTAAATGTAAAATTGAAATGTGTTGAAGTCCTAGCCTTTGAATCTGTTGGTTATGGCATGCGGTTGTGTTCTCCGCAAGTGAGGTTGCAACCGTCTCCATATTCAAACTCATAAGTTATGGCCATTGTCGCCTCATTGTGCGCCCATTTAAATTTTCTAGTTATATGATGGTTATGGTCATTTGTGTTGTCTCTAGCATTATGTCTTGAATATGGTCAGCGATTACGCGAACTGTGCATTGACCAAGGTCATTGCTTGTGGTTTTAAACTTTTTATTTCAATTCGTAGTGCCCGGCTTTGTTGGTTATGGTTATGCTTTGAAGGTTATGTTTTGTGAATGCATTCTGTAAAGGTGAAACTGAAATGTCTTGAAGTCCTGGCCATTGAATCTGTTGGTTAGGGCTTGGTATGCAACAAGGTTATAGCATGCGGTTGTGTTCTCAGCAAGTGAAGTTGCGACCATCGCCATCTTCGAGCACATTTGATTTTTCTAGTTAAGGTTGCTAAGTCTCAATATGTCGGTTATGATCATCATTTCTCTAGTCACTGGTTATGGTTTTCGCATTCTTTATTTCAAGTCTTAAGTCTCTTATGCAAGTATTCTCAATAGATAGAGTTAGGGCTTTGGTCACTCTCCACGTTTATAGGTTATAATCATTACAGCCAGCATGGCGTCAGCCCTTGTCATTGGCTATGGTCACCGGAACTTGACCATGGTGGATTCGAACTTGTTTACGGCTATTGTCACCAACATAACCTTGACTCCTCAATGCATGAGACATTGAGACATGATGGATCGATTTGACACAACACTACTCACTTGCCCAACGGTTTGGTACAGCCTCCGAGGCTAAGAGATGTCGTTCTAAAAATTGATGCAATACGTGACCAAGCATGGTACGCACACCTTGAAATCTACAGATATCGATGCAATAAGAGAACTGGCATTAAAAGCTACAAATAACAACCCAAAAATCGATGCAAAAATTAATGTTCAACCTCCAAAACCATCCCCACTTCTTCAGCCTTGGAAACAACTCTACATTCATTTCCCCAAAAGTTCAGCCTTAGACACAACACTATTCATTTCCCCAAAAGCTTGGTACATAAGCATGCATTGAAAGCTACAAATATCAACCCAGAAAAATATGCAATAATTGCAATTTGCCATCAACCTCCAAACCCATCTCCACTACTTCAGCCTTAGACACAATACTATTTATTTTCCCAAAAGTTTAGTATGTAAGCGGGCCTTAAAAGCTATAGATATCAATCCAAAAATCGATGCAATAAGTGACCGGGCATTGAAAGCTACAAATATCAACCCGCCACTACTTCAACCTTAGACCCAACACTGCTCATTTGCCCAAAAGTTTGGTATGTAAGAATGCCTCCAAAGTTATAGATATCGATGCAAACATCAATGCCATAAACGACCAGGCATTAAAAGCTCCAAATATTGATCCAAAAATTACTGCATTGTTAGTTGTCCACCAATTTGGTATGTAAGCAATCCTTGCATGTCCGAAGAAAAGGGAAGACAAAAACTGTCAACATCCAGCAAGACTGCCTAGCAATGATTATTTAAGACAGCACTACATCACTAAAACTCCCAGTCAAAGTAGTATTAATACAAACACGCATTATGAAGAGCCACTTACAATCTTGGCTCGGTAGCGTAAACCACCGCATGTACTGCTTTGTTATCCAATAGCAATATTTTCAAAGGGCAAAGAGCGGTAGCAGCCTCGTTTATCATGTTATGAGAACCATTCGTTGTTGGGATGCAAGGACCCCATCAAGTATTGATCCGTCCCCACATCGAATCATAAACCTCCTCTCCTCTGTACAAAGATCTCCATGTACACATCTAACCACTTGCCCCCTCTGAATGAAATCATTGAAGAGAGTAACATGTCGGTTTAGAAGAGAAGACTCTGAACCAGCTGGGGCTTGCTCAAGTGTCAAGGGTAAGAGAGCATGGCATGTATGGCATGAGTGTCTTTCTCTTGGATCAAGCAAAAGACTTTTGCTACAACAGTGGAAGCAGAACACTTTACGTCTCTTTTCGAAGCGTACTCGGCTCCTCCCTCGCTGATGTTTGTGTCTTAAAACGCCAGTAGTCCTGGCCTTTGGAGGGACAACTGAGACCAGCCCAGCTTCAGCTCCACATCCATCGACTTCTCGTGCCACACCATGATCAAGCCGAGTTTGTGTTACATGTGCTTGGATCTGTCTAATTGAGCCTGTTGTTGGAAAGTTGATCCGCTTTGGGACAATCAGAGTGGAGAGGCAATCCCTTGAGTTGCACAACTGATTAAAGAGGATCAGTTTTAGGTCACTATCACACTGTCCCAACTGTTCTTCAAAGCTTTGTAAAAGTCCTTTCAAGTCTGAGATGCATCCAAGAATCTGGTTATTAATAATGGATACACTTTCCTCGACCATGGTGGGTACCTGGCTTGACATATGTTGAGCCGGCAGAGGATCACACCCACATTTTTGCTCACACTCATCATTTTGTAACCATTGATTGTAATAAATGTCTTTCCGACATTAATTTTGATTTGAGCCATTCATTAAGTAACGGGACTCAATTGATTTTCCAGCTTGTAATTCCGAAGTAATTTCACTTGCTGATGTAATTAGTTAGAGATGTTCTCACCTCCAAGGTTGAGGTATATAAGCCAAAGTTTTTGTAACCTAAGGGATTCAGATTATTAATCAAAGTGAGTTTTTGAGCGCCGTGACTGTGTCTGAAAGAGAGTGAGAGAGAGAGAGTCTTATCTACTTGCTACGCGAGCTACGGAGCCGCCATTGGAGAAGCGACACCGCCATTGTGTTAGCAACGGCGAGAGCTACGCACAGATACCAAGAGTGCGCGCTATCGGCTTCTATGTGTGGTAAGTTCCTACGAGATTCGGTGTGAGTTTTCTTCCAACTCGTGTGTCGGAATTGAGCGTGCAGCACATCTATAGAACCACAACGAGTAGAGCTACACATTGGTACCATCGGGGTCAAGTTTCGATCACCTGTATTTTTCGGCCTGTCTTCATACGCGTTTACCGCACGGAGTGGTTATAGGTTGATTTTGCAGTTCAAGTCTTTAGGGTGTTGTTCTTGCTTAGTGAATAGACTTCCTCTTGAGTTTGAGATCGATTCAATGATTCTAGATCCTGTTTCGGATAGCATTCGTTCGTAGTACAGATTTCAGTCACTTGCGTATTTTAGAACTTAGATTTGATTTCCTTAGTAGTGATTGTCATTAGAAGGTCGAGTAGGTGATTTGACACCCACCTAGTTGTTTCCATGCGCCTGCGGGTCAAGCTCCATCCTCGTCTGACAAATTTTGTTGTTGGTTGAGTTCTCGCTATTTAGCTTCCGCTAGCGGCGTAACCACCTTAACATTTGGCGCCGCTGCCGGGGACGAGAGCCCTAAGTAGGTGACCTTAGACTAATCCTACGAGGTGAGTCGTATAAACTACTTTGTATACTTTAGTTAGAAAAGATCTAGGAGTGGTGGACTCCGAAGATCTCGAGAGATACTAGGAAGTGGGGTATTCCTGGGTCTTCCGTGTTGACAGTATTTTTAGTTTAGCTTAGATTTGTTTGTTGTTTTGTTGGTGTTGAGTAGTTGTTGATAGAAGAAGAATTTGCTAGTCCGTGAGTGGCAGTGGATCTCTTTAAAATCACAACTACCAAACCCATTTTATGATTAGGAATAGCTTAGGTAGGACTTCATTTGATCCTGATCTAGAGCTAGCAATCATTGGAGTATTTGCTTGATATGGTTGATTGCATGTTAGATCACTAAACCGTCGAGTTAGTAGTGAAACTTGCAATAAACAAAAGTCAGATAAATTTTCTGTGTATCTGGGAGTTGCTGAGCACTAGAGAAAGCTTTAGGAAGGATTCTGTGCCAAAAAACTGGAAATCTGCAACTTTAGACATCATACGCGTATGATGTCTAAATGACCAAACAGAGACCAAAAGAAAAATTTTGACTTTACCAGAGTGTTCAAAAGGGTGGTTATACCCTAATTTCAACTTAAAACAAGAGCATTAACACTCAAAGAAACCCAAAAAGACAAGTCGGAGTCCAAGAAACGCAAAGAATAGGAAATTTTGGATTCAGATCTTGTTTTTACATTCAAACCTGACAAAAACACTTGAAACTCAATTGTAAACATTGGAGAAGGCTTAAAACCAAGAATAGTCAAAATCTGGGACAAAAGACATCATACGCGTATAATGTCTTTTAGCACATCCACTGCTTATTTTTTATATCTGACCTGACAAGATTGTTAGAAAGACTGTAGAAAGCCTAAATATCAAGTCTTGACCCAAATTGATGAAAAAGACATCATACGCGTATGATGTCTTTGACCTAATTTTGGACATATTTTGATACTTCGCCAACACATATCCATTGTAATAGCTGTCTAGTGGTTATATTTCAAGTTTCATCCCACTTGGATCACAATTGACCCAAAACAAGTCAAAAGCGAAAAATTGCCAAGAAAAGCCTAAATTAGCCATAACTTGCTCAAACAAAGTTCAAACAGAATTTTGTGAGTGGACAGAGCATAAGGGGGCTACTGAGAGTGAGCATAACCAAAATAGTCTAAATATGTGAAAAAAAGACATCATACGCGTATAATGTCTTTTTCAGCATAACTGCAACAAAATTCTCACTTGATGAAACAGAAGTTGTCCAACTGACAAGATTAAACAATTGACCAAGTATCAATCAATTGTCCAACTGAAAACAAAATTGCCGAGACGGAAAAGTTAAAGTCCTTTAGGGGAATTGATGAATTTGAGATCGGGTAGGAATCTCCAGAATAACCAACCAAAACAAGGGGAACAAGCAAGCGTCATATCAATCGAGGGAAGTGTAAACCAAAGTTGGGTGCAACCATTAGAGCCGATCTTTGAAGGAAGTGTTTCTGATACTTCTTCGGAGAGATCTTACGAGATTTTCACCGAACACTTGGAACACTTGAACCTGAACAATAGAGAAAATATGGCAGCAGGATCATCAAACCCTTCCGCCACAATGAAGCTATTGCTCATAAAATACCAGTACGACAATGAGCAAGGTGCCAAGATCTACAAAGATGGAATGGACCGCTATTGTGTAAAGATAGAAGAGAGACCTAGTGAGTTCAAGGACTTAGTGCCTGTGAGCTATAGCGGAGATAGATATCTAGATGACGAGGGCACCATGTACTTGGTAGTCCTAAACCCTAACATTGTGGACAAGTGGGGATTGATGGGCACCAAAGCCAAAGTAGATGAAGAACTCGAGGAGAAAGCACCAATAATGAACTTCCCTGATGCGAGGTTAAGAAGAGAGAATGAAACTACAAGGATCAACACTGATAACATCTATGTGGGGCTATACAAATATAATAATGGGGAGCAAGATCTCTATTATAGATGTGAAGAACCCTACACCGGAGAGTTGACAGACCAAAAAAGACTTTATGTCTTTACCTACACAGAGGGATCGGAAGTGAAAATTGCCGCTTACGACAAGTATGGGAGGCAATACTCAACAATGGGCAAGAAAGAATTAGAAGGATATACATACTTTGGGGGACCACTACATCAGTATTATGTTACTTCTAGCTCACAAAGACCAGCACCAACAAATGGAGTGCAAAACCCAATGACGACAGGAGGACAAAGAACTCAGGCTGCTGACTCTTTCAGTCAACCTCAGTACTCGAAGCCCGGACCAATGGGATCATTACATTCCAGAGAGTCAATGGATACGAATCGAGGTAGTGCAGTTCCAATCCCCACATATACCACTCCAGGTCCAAGGTTCGAAGCGGAACCATCACATTTACCTCCTAGTAGTAGATTCAGGGCAGGGGAACCGACAAGGGTAACCCATGAAGTCCATGATGCTAGAGAAAGCTTTAGCCGGGACACAGGAGCAATGAGATTGGTAGCAGACCATAGACGTATGAGACCATCTCAAGTAGCGAAGTGTATGCCAAAGAAGTATGGTGGTTCAGGAGATCCGTATGCACATGTGTCACTCTTTAAGCAAGTCTTAAGAGCTGAGCAGATAACAGATTTCCATACACAATACGAGGGATTTGGTCTTACTCTAGAAGGTACGCATTGACATGGTTTCAACCACTGAACATAGGGGGATTCCATGACATTGACCATTTGCTAAGAGAGTTTGCTGAGGAATTCTCAAAACGAGGGATTAAGCACAATACGGTCTCACAAATATATGCTTTTAAACAGAGAGAACACGAAAAAGTGAAGGAAGCTTCACTTCGCTTCAAACAATACATTGAGAGATGTCCAGTACGTGAACGACCACAAGATGACAGACTATCTGTTCTCTTTATTGAGGGATTGAGAAACGACACTCTCAAGAAGGACTTGCACTTGAAAGCTTGTACAAGTTTCGAGCAAGTAACGAGAGAAGCATTGTACTTAGTGGATAACTGTACGGTTTATGGAGAGGTGTCAGCGGATACAGATTTTGCATCCAGTAGCTCTTCCTCCGTAGCGAGCGAGACTACCACTAAAAAGAATGTTCAAACAACAACCATGCCAAATGTAGAGCAAATGATAGAAGATGCTCTAAAAAGGATGGCACCATACCAAAAACCATTGCCAAAACACTGAAATGGTGTGCTATTGAACAAAAATGGACAAACCATCCAACAGAGGAGTGCTATTACAACAAAGGGTATGTAAGGGAGCGTCAGTATGCACCTCCTGCTCAATTAGCACCACCTCAAGTACATCCAGTACCTCGATACCCAACGGGAAATGTACCAGGACCTATGGGGATAGAAAGACCGCAACCGGTATTGGGACAACAACCACCTTTACCAGGAGCAAGACCAGTGGGCATTAGATATGCACCAACCTTAGAGAATCAGGAAGAACAAGCCTTAGTGCCTGTTCAAGCCTATTATGAAGAATCTGGTGCACACATGTCTCCAACTGTGTATTACCCACCAGAAGAACCCAAACAACCAGAACCATGGGGCATGATTGGGAATGTTGGAATACCAACAGTTACAAGTGCTTCTGATGAAGAGAGATACAATTTGGACGCAAGAACATTGATGTTCATAGCTCATGGAGGGTTAACAGGACAAAGACCATCCTATCCACAAAGGACGAATCAAATGGGACCAAGACCAGCACTAGGACCCTGTTACAAGTGTGGAGGTGACCATCTGATGAATGTTTTCCACATACGGAAATCATTAGAATTAACGCTTATTGCACTGAGTGTGGGGTTACTCACTTCATTGAGGATTGTTCAAAGAATCCAAACAAAGTGCAAAAGACGACATTGAATATGCTAGAAACTATTCCTACCAGCAGTGGGTCTGAAAATGAAACTCTGATACCAACGCAAGTTGTTACTAGAGCTCAAGCTAAGAAAACCACTAGAGAACCTGAGAATGGAAAGTTAGCGACTGAAGTGGTTAGTCAAGGACCGCGGAGTCAGAGAAACACATGGAAAGCTAGAAAAGCACGCATGAAGTTGAGAAAAGAACGTGAAGACGCTATTCTAGCTGAGGAACTAAAGCAAACTAAAGATAGATTAGAAAAACTTGAGAGTCAAAACGGGAAACGAGAGATGAGCCGGAAAGAACGAAACAAAAGAGTATCAAAGAAACAACGAGCTTAAGCTCAGGGGGATCAGTGCTAGTCGACAAAGTACACGAACCATTGGACGCACTGATGAGAGCTTACGAAGCTAGGTTAAAGAACAACCAAACACAAGAACAGAGGTGGATGACATACCCAAACGCGGAATTGGAAAAGCAGAGACTTGAAATGTGCCAGAGAATGATCGAGACTGCACAAGCCTTATTAGAACCACCAAAAGAAACAATGAATTGTGGAACGGAAAACCCAATTCAGCAAGAGACTATCGTTTCACGGGTAGCTGAAAAGACTCCCAGTGCACAAAAGCCTGAAAATACACACAAGGATGACCGCATAGTATTGAACACAACCGATCAGGAGATAGAGAGTTTTCATCCAGTCATACAGAGGTCTTACGGAAGAGATGAGGATTACAATGAATTTTGGAAACAAGTGAGAGAGGCAAACTTTGCAAACGAGCTAAGTTGCCAAGCTAATCAGACAAATTGGGAAAAGGACATCAGGAATCCTCCCATAGTGGAATTTGAGGCAGGATCTCAAGTGGACTTGGATCTGCAATCTTACTGGGGAGATGGGGGCTCTGTTAGAACAATGGAGAGCAAACCTCACTCACTGAATACCTTACCTTCATACTTAGGAGAGTATGAAGCAAAATCCGAGATTAGAGCACTTCCCTCACGAAGAATCTCATCAGAAAAAGTCATGGACTCGCAAGGATTGATAGAGATCTTGTCAACACCAGTGACATGCACTATCACTCTAGCTGAGCTTTTGAGGCTAAGACCACATATGTGGACCACTGTAGGAAAATGCTTGGAGAAATTTGGGATAAAAGACCCAACATCGAGACTGCAAGAGGGTATACAAGAGCTGAGTAAACCACAAAAGAACGCTAAGTCTGTACCCTTAAACAAGGTCGGAGAGTATTGCGAAGGTGAAGAGGGGAATACAACCTTACCAGTTGAATTCCAAGGAGTGAACACGATGGCAATACTAGACAGCGGAGCTGGGGTAGCCATTGCTACAAAAGAAATCTGGAAAAAATGGGGGAAACCAGCAATAAGGAAGACTAGGTTGAAACTCCAATTAGCAGATGGACACATGGAGAAACCTATGGGGTTATTAGAGAAATTCGTAGTGACTTCTTGCGGCATTGAATACGAACATACTTTTGCTATTGTCGATTTTGGCAAGGAGAATAACTATGATATCATACTGGGAAGACCATTCATGAGACAGTTGAAAATGGTCCAGGATTGGGGCTACGATCACATATACCTGAGAAATATGGAAACCACTACACGTGTGAACCTGAAAGACCATAGCTACAAAGATGTGAACCGAACACCGGTAGAGGAGTTTGATTCAGCTACTTTGGCGGGATCCGAATTTCCAGCTTGGTTAGGTAAGCCCAAGGAGTTATGGATGTGTGGAGCCTCGAAATGTGGAAGTCTGAGGCGAGAAGAATGTGTTTTAGAAAGGGCTATCGAAGACGAAACTTATATAGGAGAACCCTTTCCAGAGGACACGCTTGAACCATTAGAATGGACACACATTCTAGCAACCCTAGATGTTTGTGCAATTCCGGATGGTCCCACAACAAAATTTTGCGACAAGGACGGGTACGACGTGGTTCCGTACTTCATGTTGAGAACTGTACTCGAAACTGAAAAGAACGATACACTGGAAAAGGAAGATGAAGAAGAGGTGTTTCACGACATTCCCGATCATCCAGAGTGGGGAAATGAAGCAGACAACGAGTCAACGGACAATTCAAGCGGAAACGAAGAAACTATAACGGATGTCCGATTTTATGATTTTCCGAACCAAACTAAACAACGCCAGAAACGCTATAGAGCAAAGAGAAAAACAAAGGGGGTTAGAACCAATCCGATGCCTAGAATAAGAGGAAAAAATCAATTCCTAATGCTAGTAAAGGCGGAAGATTGTGTTAAGGACAAGATTTCTGGAAGAATGAGAGGCAATGATCAAAAGAGCTTACGAAAAGACAAAAGAGGCTCAAGAAATCAAGTTCAAAGGAATGGAACGAAAACTGAAACAGAAAAATCAGAAAAGAACAAGCGCAACAGAGAACACACGGAGTCCAAGTTAGAACGTAGAAACAAGTACAGAGAGCTCAAGAAAACTCTGAAAGAAGTTTGGACGACAGAAATTGAGAGTGGAGAGGACGAAAACGCCAAAATCAAGGAAAACATGGATGTTCCCTCTCACTATAGGAAATTCACAATAGAGGATAGGAAGGTGGTATTAACCCAACCTATTCGAGAGAGAAGGGAGAACGAATCTTATGACGGACCGGAGGATGCAAAAAAAGTTGATTTAGCAGCTCCAGGTGAGACACCTAGACCGGTGTACATAGCCACAGATTTGTCTCCAGGCGAGGAAGAGAGACTTTTGAGTCTTCTCAGAGAGTACAGGGATGTGTTTGCATGGTCTTATAAGGACTTAAAGGGAGTTGACCCATCGATATGCCAACACACAATCCCACTAAAACAAGACGCAAAGCCTAGCAGACAGAGACCATACACATATAATGATATTTGCTAAGCGAATCAAAGAAGAGATAGATAAGCTAATGGAAGCTGAATTCATATACGAGATTGAACACACCGATTGGGTATCTCCGATTGTGGTAGTACCCAAGAAGAACGGAAAACTCCGAGTGTGTGTCAACTTAAAGAAAGTGAATGCTGCAACAATCAGGGACAATTATCCCCTGCCGATAACTGATCATGTTCTAGAGCGTGTATCAGGGAAAACAGCATACTCTTTTCTTGATGGTTTTTCAGGATATAACCAGCTAGCCATAGCACTGGAAGATCAACATAAAACAGCTTTTGCAACGGAGTGGGGAATTTATGCTTATCGGGTTATGCCTTTTGGTCTAACCAATGCTCCCGCAACCTTCCAGAGGCTGATGACGCATGCTTTCAAAGAATACTTAAGGTTGTTTCTAGAAATATACATGGATGACTTATGTGTACATTCTCTTCTGAGAGATGAGCATCTAGAACACCTAAGAAAAGTATTTGAGAAATGTAGGACATATCGCATTTGTCTCAATCCTGAGAAATGTGTGTTTATGGTCCGACAGGGCAGAATTCTGGGACATATTGTCTCACAAAACGGAATATCCACGGATTTAGAGAAGATAAAAGTTATAGTGGATATGCCTAGACCAACCAATGCGAAACAAGTACAGAGCTTTATGGGACATTGCGGATATTATAGACGATTCATTTACATGTACGCTATAATAGGCCAACCACTTTACAGGCTAATAGTGAACTTTGAATGGACAGAGGAGTGTGAGGAATCATTCAAGAAATTGAAAGAGGCACTCATTACTGCTCCAGTCTTGAAATCACCAGATTGGGAGAAGATATTCCATGTGCATATAGATGCTTCGGCATATGCAATAGGATGCATTCTGGCTCAGCCAGAAGAAGGAAACATGGATTTTCCTATCTGTTACGCCAGTCGACAGCTCAACAATGCAGAGAAGAATTACACCACAACAGAGCGAGAAGGATTAGGAATGATATATGCTGTGAAGAAATTTCGGCATTATCTTCTAGCCAACAAGTTTGTGTTTTTTACGGATCACCAAGCCTTGCTCTACCTAGTGAATAAACCATGCAATACCGGGAGAATAGTGAGATGGTTCATTATCTTACTGGAATTCGACTTCACGGTAGTAGTAAAGAAAGGAAAAACACATCTTAGAGCTGATCATCTTTCGCGATTGACGAATGGAGAAGACCCTATAGGAGTAGATGACGACATGCCAGACGCGTACTTGTTCAACATAGAAATGATACCGAAGTGGTCTCAAAATGTCGTTAACCTATTAACCTATGGAGGAGAGTTCGATAGAAGAGAATACAACCAGAAACATATTGCTATTCAGCAATCCAAGAATCTTCAATTGGTTGCAGGAAGGTTGTATCAATTGGGAAATGATCATGTTTTACGACTATGCATCAATCCTGAGGAATATAATATATATCTGCGCGAAGCACATGTTCAGGAATGTGCATTTCATTGTTCAAGAAGGAACACATATAGGAATTTGTTACAATTGGGAGTCTATTGGCCAGGAATGAAAGAAAGCGTACATGAATATGTCACTGTATGTATTGTATGTTCATCAAAACCGCCAGCAGAGTATTCGACATTATATCAGAT
Organism: Adiantum capillus-veneris; assembly: GCF_014529385.1. Taxonomy (NCBI): domain Eukaryota; kingdom Viridiplantae; phylum Streptophyta; class Polypodiopsida; order Polypodiales; family Pteridaceae; genus Adiantum; species Adiantum capillus-veneris. The sequence goes on along the minus strand of NC_140943.1, from coordinate 110,958,922 downwards.
AATGATCGCTCCGGAATGGAGTCAGTATATTGTTGAATATCTCACAAATAGAACTTTCCCAGAAGGAACGTCAAAAGCTCGTCAGAAATCTGTAGAGACAGAAGCTAGAGATTACGCTTTAATAGGAGATCAACTCTATAAGAGAGGTAAAGACAACCAGCTTAGGATTTGCGCATCAGAGTCTGAGTATGTGATAATCCTAGAGCAAGCTCATGGAGGAGTAGGTGGAGGCCATTTCTCAGGTGATAAGACAGCAAAACTTGTCTTAGCCGCAGGAATATGGTGGCCAACATTACATATGGACGCTGAGGAATACGTTAAACGGTGTGATGACTGTCAGCGGACCAAAGTACCACTTAAAAGAGATGATATGCCGCTTAGACCAATGATGGGGGCAAGAGCTTTTGCAAAATGGGGGATTGATTATGTCGGACCCATTTCACCTCCTGCATATAAGACTCATGCACAATACATCGTTGTGGCTACAGACTATCTAACAAAGTGGGTCGAAGCAAAGGCAACTCAAAAAGCAGATGCCAGGACCACGGCACAATTTCTATATGAATACGTCTTTGTACGATATGGATTGCCAATAGAAATTGTGAGTGATCGAGGCACACATTTTATAAATGAAGTGATAGAGATCCTTCTAGATGAATTCATGGTAATCCATAGGAAATCAGCCCCGTATCATCCACAAGCAAACGGACAAGCTGAAGCAACAAACAAAACCATATGCACGGTCCTCACGAAGATTGTATCTGAGTCGAGAACTGACTGGGACCAGAAGTTGCATTCAACATTATGGGCATATAGGGTAGCATATAAAACATCAATAGGAACGACCCCATATAACATGGTTTTTGGGCTAAATGCTATCTTACCAATAGAATTCTTGATTTCAACCTTAAGGGTGGCTAAGGATCTAGAGTGGACAGGGCACGAGCTTTCTGATAGAATAGATGACCTGGAAAAGCTAGACGAGCTTCGCCTAAAAGCAGTAGCTTCTATCTACGCTCAAAAAAGGCGACAAAAAGAATTTTTTGATAAGCATGTGCGGACTAAAGAGTTTAAGGTTGGGGACTATGTCCTAGTTTACACTCTGAAACAGCATGCTAAGAAGCTTAAAAAGCGAGGGATGGGACCTCTGGTGATTAAAGATCTATCACCAAGTGGAGCCGTCAAGCTTGCTACATTAGACGGAGAAGAAATGCCCAATTGGATTAGTGGATGCAGAGTGAAAAAGTATCTTTTGCCGCTAACACAAGACATGCTTCTCAAAATACATCAAGAAAAGCTGCGTGTCCAGAAAAAGAAAAAGATTGTGGAGGAAGCGCAAGCCGAGGCGAAGGAAAGAATGGAGAAAAGAAGACTACTACGTCAGAAACAGCGCAATGAAGGAGCAATACGAATAAACGCAGTCAGTATAACAGAAATGGATAATGACAAAGAAGAACCCATCATTGAATGCAAAGTAGGAACCAACCAAATCAAAGCCAGAGCACTATTGGATTCAGGAGCTCAAACTAACCTACTTTCACTCAGTTTGTATAGACAATTGACAAATGACACTAAACTACAAACTGCCAAGCAAGAGTTAAAGAGTTACTCTGAGAATTCAATCAAAACTGTCGGATGCACAGTTTTACATATACAGATTAACCAGTATGTGTATCCTCATATGTTTTACGTGGTTGAAGACCAAGCTACACAACATCCATTATTGCTAGGACAACCATGGCAGAAGCAATACAATGCAATGATTGACTGGAGTTCTAAATCAGTGCTTATCAAATACGAAGGTGAAAGTCAATCAGTTAAGTTCACCAAAGGAGAAGAGCCAACTCCAAAGGACGAATCCAAAGACAAAGGTAAACAACAACCAGAGAAAAAGAAGAAGCAATGGCAACCAAAAGTTTCTATACAACCGGATTACTCTTCGACGAGGAATTCTCAACAGTGGATAAGGAAGACAAGCAATAATATAACAGCTCAACCTTGGGAAAAAACGGAGTCAAAGTTGGTATGGAGACCAAAAAAGGTTGTGCCAGAGAACACAAAGGTGGAAAACAGAGTCTTCAATACCAGACAACAGAGTGATTCCAGACAATCAAGGACAGTGAAACAGATCTGGATTCCAAAGAAGTTCATGACGGCACAAAGCTATAGCAAGCAAATTTGGATCCCAAAGATTTGTAAACAGGAACTCCCTTCAGTACAATCAACGGAAACTCCTAGGTATTTCAAGTCGAGGAAATCAACACAAAGAACAAAGCAGGTTTGGGTCGCAAAGAGTTTGTGGCAAGCACAAGTGAAGCGGAAGCAGATTTGGATTGTAAAAAAAAACAACAAAGTAAAGAAGAATCCATCCACTGATTCGACTACCGAAGTGCCAAAACCAACCCAAAACCCGACCACCAATCCTTCAATCAAACAAAGAGCAGCTTTATTGGAAAGACTGTTGTATCATCGCTCTACAATTGCATTGGGAACTTATGACCAAAACAACTACAATGCTTCGCCCACAGACACTTCATAATCGTCCGGAGGACTCAGACTAGGAGGGGGGGAGGTATACAGGTATACAGGAGTTACAAAGCAGCACAAGCGCCAAAAACAAAGAAAAACAAAAATTATATTACAAGGGCAGTGTCTTACATGATTTTGCAATTTTTATGTTTGATTGCGGATATTGATAATATTTATGCCCTTATATACCTTGTTTTGCAACAAGAAGAGATCAAATGATGAATTTGGGTCTCTAGACGTGTAAATATCACTAAATAAGAGTGTTTTTGGAGCTAAAAAGTGGAAAAAAGTGGTAATGCACGTCCAGAAATCACAAATAAGTGTATATTCATATACACAGGGTTACCAGCTATTTATCGTGTATGTTTGGAATTTTTTGGCTTCAATTTTCTATTTTCCTTTATTTTTTATGATTTTCTTGATAAAAGTAAAAGAAAAATAAAAAAGCAGGTGAAACGAGATCAGAAAAAAGAAAAGAATAGATGGTGATGATCCTAATGACAAGAGAAACCCATGGTAAAAATTGAGTACAATTCGGGAAAAGTTGCGGAAAGCCCGAAATGACAGAATTTTGGCAAAGTGGACAGATTTCTCAAAAACAGGTCAAACGGAGTCCAAATTGAGAAATTTCAAATCCTAAAGTGCATTTCACGACGAGATAGGAGCACATGTCAAATTTGGTAACAAGTGATCCGGGAAGTCCGAAGTTAAGTATTTTTCACTTCACTTTCAAGCTCATTTCCACTATTACCTTCTTGGAAGGGAGCAAAGAGCACACAGGAGCATCCAACCTTCTAAAGCCTTCTACGACTGCTACGAGAGCTCAGAGGACACCAGACATGAGAGGTAGACTCGTTGCCATAAGCTTTTGATGCTTATCATTAACTTTTGTCGCGAAAACTGACCAAAACCAAGAAACAAGAGCAGACGGGGAATGCGGTAGAATGCTAGGTAGTGGCACAACCGCCTAATCAAACCTTGCAAGAACTTATAGGTGGGTTACCCTAGTATAGAAGATGGGTTTCTAACACTCAAAGCTCGAGAAAGAACGACTGGAAAAACCCTAGGTCAAAAGAGCCTGCAAGAGGCAAATAGGAAAAAGTTGTCGAAACGACACAAAACTTCTCAGGAAGCTTAACAACATCGAGGGCAATGCAACCATGGAGTATCTCCAGGTTTGGACCACCAAAAGTGGGTCAAAACAACCGATTCGACGACAGACACACAAAGAGTCATTTTGGCATAACGGCTGAAATTGACGACCGAATGAAATGAAACTTCACAAGCAGCTTCAAATATACATGGATGACTTATGTTTGCAAGCAAAACCCAAAAGAAAGCTGATTCACTTACCGATGGTGAAAAAGACGCTTTCGGGCAACCAAAAGGAGAAAGATGGAGAACGTGAAGCCAAAGTCAAGTTCAACCAAATAGATGGCTTCACAACATATCCAATGAGTTGGAAATGCAACTCTCGAGAAGAAAAGTTGAAGAAATTCAACTCCAAGGCAAAAAGATGACTTCGAAGACTGAAATGTCTATAAGGGGGATTTTTAGCTAAACTAATGACTTTTTAAGTTGAAAACTAGCTAGCAGGGCTTAGGGCACTAGCACAAAGCATTCTTTGCACAAAAAGACCAACATTTCAAGAAAAGACATCATACGCGTATGATGTCTCACAGCATGAATTTCACATCCATTTCAACATTTGAGTGCATAGCTTCATTCCACATGTTAATCACATCCTATGAACCAAGTATCATGAGAATTGGAGTTAGAAAACCCAAGGAAAACCAAAAAGACGCAAAGTAGGCCATAAAATTGATTTTTGGTCCTAATTTTGTCAAAATAACTCCAAACTCATTGAAACTTTGTAGGATTGTTGATTAACACATCTACAAGCTATCTGGAACCAAAAAGAACCATTTTGACACAAAAGACATCATACGCGTATGATGTCTATTTGCACTTACAGAGCCAAAACTGCTCATTTGTCATCATACATCCATTATATATATCTAATACATGCTACATATGAAATTTGGAACCATTTGGTCAAGAGGATCACCCCATTAGCCCAATTGAGGGAAAATCCTTCACCTAAAGCCTATTTTTGGCCCAAATCCAACATACTCAAGTCCAAACCAAGATTTGAGTAGATATAGTCCTTCACTAGTACATGGGGAGTCCACAAAACCAATCCCATGCAAAATTGATGAAAAAGACATCATACGCGTATGATGTCTCCAGAGCCATTTTTAGCCCAAAATCTATCCAAACTTCATAAATCCACTGAATAAGCCTATCTAAAGCATAATCCAAGCTTATAGAGAAATTTGGTCCAAAAATACACTAAAAGACATCATACGCGTATGATGTCTCCAGCATGATTTTGAGCCCATTTTGCATATTTTTTCACCTACCTTGCATCCTTAGGCCCTGAATAGCTCATGTTTCAATTTTCAAGTCATTTGGATAGTTAAAAGCTTCATTTCGGCTTTCGGTACTAAAAAGACGCTAACTTCTGAAATTGGAGTTACAGGATCCATGGATTCCGCCAAGTTATCGGCAACGAAGAGAAAAAGACCGACAATCAAAGATGCTCTTGCAGAAGCGGAACCCTTTGACATTCCAGCAGAAACCCTCAAGCCAACCAAAACTTGGGTGGAGGAAGCAGTATTGGAGAAAGAGGAAATAAAGATCTACCAGGGGACTTTCAGAGATCCTCAAGGGCAAGCGGTGGATGTACCGATGATCCCACAAGAATTGGTAGATTATAGCAGGTCAGAAGACATCAGCAGGTACCTGGAAAGGGCAGACTTGCACAGTTTCTTCACCTCGAGACCATCAGGTGTGGATACAAGAAGAGTGTACGAGTTGGAAACATCCATTCAGAAGGATGGGAAAGCCACATTGACAGCCATGGATGGAGAGAAAGTAGAAGTACAGATCACTCCACAGCTCATTGCAGACGCATTGAAGCTGCACAACAAAGGGAGCTCTGTCAGGGAAAGAAGGGAGGCCATAGAGGTCTATGGATCCAAGAAACAGAATGCAACCTATGGAGATATGGCGGACCAAAGAGCGGCAACCCTTTGCCAACTGTACAACCAGTTTCTCCATGTTTGCAGTAAAAGATCGCAAAAGTATACGACACCGCCCCATGCGATTGCGACCACCATCACATGGGCATTAAAGAGCAATATGCCAAAAGAGGTGAATTACGCTCAACACATCCACGAGCAAGTAATTGCCCTGCACAACGAGAAGCCAAAGTACATAGGAGGAGCGGAAATTCTGACAAGAATAGCTTATGAAGCTGTTGGAGCTAGAGATCAGTGGCCAAAGGTTCCCTCCCAGAATGAGTGGCTTAGAGAAGCCGACGAGGAGGAAGAACAGCCCGAAGTATCCAAGAGGGCGTCCACAAGAGCACGCCGGAAACTAGAAATAGTTTCAGAACCTGAAGAGGAGGTGGACGAGCCGCTTATGAAGAAAGTAAAGAAGAAGGTTGCTCCCAAACAAACCAAAAGTCAGAAAGTGGCAAGAATGGAGAGACTAGTGGAGCAGTTTAGAGCAGAAAGAGCTCTAAAGGGTGACTTTGAAGAAAAGTGGGTGCCAGACCCCACCAAAGTCGGAACTAGCTCAGCCAGGCCACATGTTGATCAATACGATCAATATATTAAAGCTTATGAGGAGTCAGAGGCTATACTGGAGCAGCAACCTGTCGAGCCATACACTGAAGAGGAGGTACAGCTTTTAAAAGCTGAGCTGAAAAAGGAGGACAAGGGGAAAGGGAAAGTAGATGAGTCTACTAAATCTCAAGAGAAAGACGGGCAAGCCGACAAGGGGAAAGCCAAGGAAGCTGAGGACAGATATCCCTCTATGACTGATGTACCAAGCCCGAAGAAGACTGAAAAAATTGTGGAAGAGACCACAGTAGAGGTGGACACAGATGTTTTGGAAAAGCCGAAGGCCGAGACCAAAGAAAAGGAGATAGATCCAGTTCAGCAAAAGAGAAATGATTATGAGGATCTGGTAGCGATAGGATACACTGAAGCAGAGGCCCTTGAGGCAGTTTATGGGATCACCCTACAAAAACAAGATGATCGGAGAGGGACGGAGGAAAAAACAAAGAGTACAAAAGAAAGTGAAGAGAAACTGGACGAACAGAACGTACTAGAAGAGCCGAAGCCAGTGGAGGTGGTGGCAGAAAGAGCTTTAGAGTTGACAGATGAAGATGAAAAAGACATGCACATGGTGCATGAACTGCTAGGCAAGATCAAAGAAAGATCCAGGGCAAAGGAAGTAGAAATTGAGACAGCCAAACAAAGGGAAGCAGAGTTGCAGAGGAAATTAGAGAATGCTATGACTGAATCTGAAAGTCATAAAGCATCACTCTATGACGCGGAAAACGAGAGAGACGGCTTGATACTCCAGCTAGCCGAGGCTTCAAGAGAGGTAACAAGAGCACAGGAAGCAAAGGAGCGGATAGAAGATGAGTTGGAGGCAGCCAAGGATGAGCTCATTGAGCTAAGGGAAAGAGTCGAGCTCCAAGAAAGAACAATCACTAGACTTAGGACTACCCCTAGAGCTAGCAGAGCAGGAACCGAACAAGAAGGAACTCTCGTACCAGCTTTAGAAGACCAGATCCGAAGCTTACAAAGAGAGCTAAGATTAGAGCAAGTGCAAAGGTTGCACATTGCAGAGGGATCATTGGCTGCAGAGGAGAGGCTCACATTAGAAAATCAAACACTATGGACAGAGAATGAGGCCCTCCGCAAACAGCTCAAGATCTACAAGAGCAACAAAGAAGAGAGACACCACAAGAAGAATCAGGTGGAGCAGCCATAGAGCTACCAAAAACTGGAGAGGCAACCACAATTGAAGATCCAGCCCCAGCTCACGAGGTGGACTCGACATCAGGAATCTCTGAAGAGGAAGAACAAAGGCTCCATGACCAAATAGAAAAGTCAGCAAAGGAGAGTGCCAAGGCGCAAATGGAATGGGAGAGGAGACTCCTCATCTCCATTAGACTTCACGGATTAGACACAAAAGTGCTCCATGAAGAGTGGATGCAACCCAGCCTGCCTTTCCCTTTGATGAAATTTGAAGTGTTAAAGACGAAAAAGAGAATAGAAGAGGAGCAGTATGTCTCTCTTTACGAAGGCGACATCACAAAGGAGGAACAGTCAAAGAAGATAGTAGATTCACAACCTAGATGGAGGAAAGGTTGGCTGAACAAATACCCAGCCTACCTCATCTACTTGGTGGAGGCACCAAAGGAGATTCGGGAGAATGCAACCTTCTGCCCGGTGCCAAGAGTCAGAAACTGGAAAGAGCATGGCAAGATTGCAGAAAAGAAGCCAAATTGGCTTCATTATCCCAGGATGCCAGGACCAAAGGCAGGAGAGAGAATAGGTAAAGCCTACATGGTGAAAACCCTAACGGGCACCATCAAGCTCTTTACTGGTTCTCCTGACCTTTCATGTCAGATGCTCAAGAAAATCTGTAGGACTCTCTTAGCTTGTATTGAAGTGTTCGCGCCAGATAAAGCCACGACCTCGAGGCTACTATCGACGGCCGACACGGTGACTGATATGATGTACGATCTTTCATTGCACCATTCTCCAAAAGTGTTACACCTCCTATACCAAAGGATTATGTTTTTGCCTAGCTTCCACATGCAAACATTCGAAGAAGCTTTCTACACCGGCTTTTTCACCCACGAAAGCAAAATATTCGGCCCAACCTTGACCATCGGCAACCTACGATACGAATCACATTTGCAGATGCTCAAGACGACAGGACTTTATTGACCAAGCATAAAAGTCATGTCAGGGACGACATGAACGCGGAGGGGGGGAGTGTTGAGCCAGCAGAGGATCACACCCACATTTTTGCTCACACTCATCATTTTGTAACCATTGATTGTAATAAATGTCTTTCCGACATTAATTTTGATTTGAGCCATTCATTAAGTAACGGGACTCAATTGAGTTTCCAGCTTGTAATTCCGAAGTAATTTCACTTGCTGATGTAATTAGTTAGAGATGTTCTCACCTCCAAGGCTGAGGTATATAAGCCAAAGTTTTTGTAACATAAGGGATTCAGATTATTAATCAAAGTGAGTTTTTGAGCGCCGTGACTGTGTCTGAAAGAGAGTGAGAGAGAGAGAGTCTTATCTACTTGCTACGCGAGCTACGGAGCCGCCATTGGAGAAGCGACACCGCCATTGTGTTAGCAACGGCGAGAGCTACGCACAGATACCAAGAGTGCGCGCTATCGGCTTCTATGTGTGGTAAGTTCCTACGAGCTTTGGTGTGAGTTTTCTTCCAACTCGTGTGTCGGAATTGAGCGTGCAGCACATCTATAGAACCACAACGAGTAGAGCTACACATTGGTACCATCGGGGTCAAGTTTCGATCACCTGTATTTTTCGGCCTGTCTTCATACGCGTTTACCGCACGGAGTGGTTATAGGTTGATTTTGCAGTTCAAGTCTTTAGGGTGTTGTTCTTGCTTAGTGAATAGACTTTCCCTTGAGTTTGAGATCGATTCAATGATTCTAGATCCTGTTTCGTATAGCATTCGTTCGTAGTACGGATTTCAGTCACTTGCGTATTTTAGAACTTAGATTTGATTTCCTTAGTAGTGATTGTCATTAGAAGGTCGAGTAGGTGATTTGACACCCACCTAGTTGTTTCCATGCGCCTGCGGGTCAAGCTCCGTCCTCGTCTGACAAATTCTGTTGTTGGTTGAGTTCTCGCTATTTAGCTTCCGCTAGCGGCGTAACCGCCTTAACAACATATCTTGGTCCCCCATCATTGCATCTTGCTCCCTTGCTTGAGCATTGGCCTCCCGAACCACACGATTGAAGGCATGTATGCTATCAAGAACTGGAAAAATACATAGAAGTTGAGGAAAGTGATTTTGAACTATTAGTCCGATTCCGTATTGATGCTTGCATTCTGAACCCCAGGCAGGACAATCACAATAGCTGGATTGTACGCTCACATGATACCATTGGGAAGGATATGACATGCTAAGAATTTTGAACAGCAAAGTGCTTTCCTCTATCACTTGAAGGGTGGTAGGATCAGCCTCAAACCTTTTCAGAATCGCCTCACCACTTGCTAATCTGGATGTGTGCTGCTTGCTTGACCCAACTCAATTAAAACGCCCGGAATCAGCTGCCACAAGTTTAAACACAAGAAGTTAGGAGTTGGCATATACAATAGAATACGATACTAGTTACAAACTCCAAAACCAATTGACTCTTACCAATATCTTGCTTTTGCTTAAAGAACTCAAGCAAGGTTCCTCCCATGTAGGTTCCATGCAATGAATCACCCACAAGTGCATGCAAAAGGACAAGTACCGATCTATTTATCTTCGCATCAAGTAAAGTATACTTGATATATTGCCATGATCGTTCAACCAGGTTTGTCGTGTCCACATTCCCATGTACAAATAGACGCCCAAAATTTGGCCACCTTGTTCGCCACATGCATGTGTTGCCACACCAACCGTTTGTCAGGTAACGTCGGATATTTTCATGCATTGAATATGTATCCAGCAACTGTCTATATCCCAGATTAAAAATCTCCTCAGTTGGTGCTTGCATTAGATTTGATAAGTGATTATAGACATCAGCTCGCTTGTCCTTAGGGACCTATGAAATGATTTCAACAAGTTGGTTATTAATATTGATAACAGCCCTTGACACACCAAAGGAGCGGAACGCTATTCAACAACTGCATACATGCGGCAATAAGTTCTCCACCCATGCCTTCTTGACATGGAACCAGCATAGTAACACATGGCATGCAACTTGTTTTGGGTTGTCGGCTTCATCTTCTCTCCAGCAATGAGGATCCACATTGACCACCTTAAGAATTGCTTCCAGCTCTTGCTGATTCTTGTCAATGACAATAGCTGTAGGACGAATTTTGCCTAGCCTTGCAAAGACCAGCTTGATGGTCAACTCCAAAGCCATCTTTTCGTGATTAGTGCCCACATCGCTCGTGCATAACATCAGCCATATTGGCATCCCTACACCAATTTGGTTGGGCAAGACTGCAACATAAAGCGGTAACCCAAAGACATTTGTTTTGAATGTGCTATCCACTGCCCAAGAGTTATGACGAGAGAAACGAATAGCAATTTCAAGCATATCCTCATCTTGAATGACAAGAATAAATGGTCTCTTGCATTCATCATCTTCCCTCAGGTTGTATGGTTGGACAAATATAACCTACAAGCAAGCGCATGCCCATGAACAAAAAAGCATGCAAAATGTGACCAAAAGTTGAGCTCTCAATGGTACCTTCTTCAAATCTTGCAAGCGTAGAGCTTCCGTAAGCATTGCAGTCCAATCATGCTCTGCATATTCTCCTACAATAAGGCCAAGAGATACAACATAATATAGATCTGCAAAGAATTACTTGTAAAACGATACGATTCAACCCTTGAGATGCTTTGGGAGAGAGTGAAATACCTTGTGTGCGCATCCGGTGTAGCAACATTCGCCCTTCTTTTGGTATCATGAAGAACCGATAGATCACACGGTCAAGTGTAGATGCATGATCCATGTGAAGGTGTTCCTTTGACTTTGATATTTTTGCAACATGCCGGCAAGTGCCTATATCAAACATGTCCTTTGTGCAACATGTAATTACAAATGGATGCATTGGCAGGTGATAAAGGTCTGCACGAGAGCCAGGTACATGTCCCTCATGAGTACCTTGGACTTTAATAATCACCTTATCAAATTCTTCAAAGTGTTGGACCACCACCTTGAATCCACATCCGCACCTTTTGGATTTTCGCTCTCGTCGCTTGTGTGCACCTTTTCGTTGAATGCTACCCTATCGATGACACATGTATTCTTGCACCCACTTGCTTAATCCATGCTTCTTTGTTGATCTGACCAAGACAAGCCTTGTATGATGCTTTATCATGATGTTTGCCAATTGTGGCTCCACTTGGGATAGTGTTGTCTCAATCGATGTGCTCAAAGTAGTAGTAGACCAGCTACAAGCAGGCCAAGAGGAGACATCATGGGAAATAGCTTTCTCTTCCAACAAACAACCACACGCAATTACCGAATCTCTTATGTAGTCATGAGATATCCCATGTTTTCTCATGTCAATGCACCATTCGGTCTTGATTGCGCTAATAGTGGCAACCACTCCAAGTGTTTTTCATGCCTTGAGGGAAAATGGGTTGCATGTACAATGCGCGCCCAATCTTCCATGTATGCGATTTTTAGGCCTGATGATTTCAGCTGCAAGTAGAGTTGTTGTGAGGTGGCAATTGGGCAAAGGGAGAGATCATCTCTCATTCTATTCCACCTCTTTAGATTCATCATCCCTCTCACATCATGTGCTTTTAGAATTGAGAGCGACATTGTGACTGTCACAGCCAAATTATTCACAATTAAGGAGTACATCTTCTCAAATGAGAAGAATGTGTTTGATAAGTATTGAAATGCATCTAAGGAATCCCCCAGGTCCTCAACATCAGGCAATGAATCCATACAAACGTCCATCTCATCCCAAAGAGAATGGTGTTCGAAAAAGCCATATTGATCGAGATCATCATCGCTTGATTTGCCCTCTGTAGTGGTCGCAAAACCAAGGTAATCTTTAAATGAAAGATTGGCTGCATTGTTGGCTTCATGCACCCGCAGGAGCATAACAATGCAAGCCTGACGATTTCAACCCCTTGCAGGCAACCGAACTAACCCAACTTGCTGATATTAAACATGCAAAAATTAGTGAGACTTTGGTAGACAAAGAGACATGCAAAATAGTGGAGACATTAGATGCTTATTGCAATGCACACACAAGGGAGAGACATTTGTAGAGAAAAAGATCAAAATAGAACCTAGTTGACATACCCATCGGACTCCGTTGCGTGTAGCCTGTCAAAGGCAGTTTTTTATGTTCTTTCTCAAACCCTAAACAAGCACCAGATGGTGCCCCTCCCAAGCCCTAAAACTTAATGGCTATTTTTGAGGAGCATCCGCAGCCTTACTGGACAGCCCTCTCTTTGACAGGCACAGCTTGCATCCAGCCCCATATTCTACAACAAGCAAGGAGGGTGGTCCTGCACCAGAAGCAGGAGTGCACAGGATGCCTGATCTGCAACAAGCAAGGGTGGCCCTGCACCAGAAGCAAGCGCGCATAGCATTCCGTTAGTGTCCGCAATTTAAAAAATACGCCTCGCGTCCACCGCAAATCCAATTTTTTTGTCCAGCTCAGCCCCGCCACGCCACCAGCCATGCCACATCAGCAGGCTTGTCCGCATTTTCAAATTTTGTCCTTGTTTACTTTTTTACGCTGACGTGGAGCGTCGAGATCCCCTCTCCCTTCGCGCCCGGCTTCCCTGCCTTCGATCCCACGGCTCGCCCTTCACTTAAGACCCCATGTAAGTTAGTCCTGAGGAAAGTGGCCGTCTCCTTGAAAACATTTTGTTTCAAAATTCAAAATTTAAAACTATAAACTGGCATGTGTGATGTGGATGTGTGGGTGGGATCTCTCATATCATATGTGACAAGATGTATGCACATGCTCAAACAAAATGCAGGCATTGCAGGGGTTTGGATATGGTCCGTTATGTGGAAATTTGTTGCTCAAATGTGAATTTTTTTCTTTTTCAGAGTGGCTATTATGGAGGTTTATCGAATAATTATTCGAGTTGCACATAGAATCAAGCAGGGTTGATCTTTGACGACCATATTGACTGTCACATTTCGCAGGGTTTATGTTTTTCGCAGTTATTTAGTGTGATTTTTTGTAGGGTAGCTCACATTTGATCTTGACTAGCATCCTTGCCCATCAGATTTTGCAGAGTTTATGTTTTTCACGGTTATGTAGTGCGATTTTTGCAGGAGAGGTCACATTTTCAGTCGTAAAAAACGGGCAATATACCCAAAAACCAATAAAATACCTTGCAAAAAGCATATAGATGTACACACATATATAGATATACAGATATATAATTTTGATGGTTGTGAGGTCAACTTTCAAAGTTTGGAGTCCAACTTGGCAACTTTAATGGGTCTGATCAGGGCTAATGTGCATAGTAGAAGGTCCTTTTTATTACCATCGAGCGCAAGGAAGGTGGTAGGGAGGAACTCTATACACATCGATGTATATACAACTAGACAATGTTGTGCATTACGCCCTCGAGGGGCCAATAGTGGGAACAATTTTCCAGATGGGGGAGGAGGAGACACCCAAGAGAATGGAGCCGTGAGCCTCCAACCCTCAGACTTGAGGTTCCATCACGAAGGTCTTACCAGCTCAGCTATGCTTCTTGGGTATGGTAGAAGGTCCTTGTTTCTCAATCCTTTTGATTTCATCATATCATGAGGAGATTGATGTATCTATATCTATATTATTAATAAAACAAGGAGGATTTTTGGATTGATGCATCTATACTACTATAAAAGGGGGAGGGATTCCGGCCCCCTTCCCCGGACACGTGTTGATGCCTCCTCAGTCTGGTCAATGTGCTCTGCACCTAGCACGCTTAACATGAGAGAAAAAACTAGAGAGAGAGAGAGAGAGAGGCGAAGGCCGCCGACAATACTAGTATACATAATAAGCCTAGGCTTACAAGCTACAAGACTTGTAAGATGTGAACCCCCTTTCTCGTGTATAAGTGACATGGGTCACACCGGAGGAATCAATGGTGGGCGTTTGATTGCTAGGGCATGAGGAATTTGGGCCCTCATATCTCCGCAGGAAAAGGGGGGGGGGGGGAAGGGGATTCACCATGGAAAACTTACCGCACCACGTAAGTGTAAGGGAGGGGGATTTTTTACAAGTTACATAAGCGTATAGATTATGGACAGGCTCCCAATAATTTATCTCTCAAGTTTGAAAAATAAGGGAGGGGGGTATCATATTTATGGGAGGGCGAGAGACCGAACTTGTGTTGATTACTTGTAACGATCGGTCACCTGTGTGCACTAGAACGCGGATGAATTTGGGGAAAGGTTTTCATCAGGTTACACATCAAATTATGCATCAATCTGGTCATAGATAAGGGCTGATTTAGAGCAGGTCAAGAGTTGATTTACACAAGCTTTGGATGGGTCAGAATTGGATGAGTAGCCAGAGTACAAGCTGATAAGACACAAAGTTTGAAAATCAAACTAAGACACATTGAAGGTACATCTAGTTATCAAAAGAAGTGGTTCCTTAGTACGTTTCCATTCATTATGCTATACACTCTTTGACTAGTTTTACTCCGTTAGATCATGTGAGATCTAAATATTATATGTAAGATAGGGGTATGATAGTTTTCTTCATTGATTGTCGTATAAGTGTAGAAAGGAGGGTCATATTTTCTAATATAAGTTGTATATAGGAGTTTTATCAAAGTTGTCCACTCGGAGGTGGCGTCCCGTTTTGTATATAGAGTGAAACCCCTACGGGGTGGGAGGGAGGTTTTTATATATACAACCCCATTTTATATGTAGTGACATGGCTAACTGGATTGGATAAAAGTGTTGCTTAGTGGAGTGGGAGGTTGAGGGTTCAATGGGTAACCGCGACACGATGGAACCCTAATTTTTTTATTCATCCAAAATCAATCAACGACAGATTACACCCCTGTCGTTGATCCCTTCACTTTCCCCCGTGCGACTTATGGTCGAGCCTCCCCTCCCCTCCTCTGTGTGTGTGTGTGTGTTTTTTAGTTGGTCACGGTGCAATGGGAGCATGCTTGCCCAACGGAAGCAATCATTAAAGTGCAACGTGAACTTGCAGTCACAAATCACAAAAAAAACAGCTTCTTTAAATAAGAGAGGGTTCAGACGGCCCGCCCAAGGGAAAAGCAAAGGGGCATGGAGTCCTCGTGGCATCCTTCCATTCGTCCAAACAGGAGGAAACAATTTCCGGACCTACCACCTCTATGGACGACCTCCTCACCCCGGAAATGCAAAGCTCCTACGCTCTTTTCAGCATGAAATGTGGAGCAACGTTTGATTGACCTGCAGTCTACTGTTCTGCCCATTGGCAGCAACTACAGGGCATCGTTGTCTATGTGAATGGAGAGCTGTGGTAAAGGCGCATACGGGTCCGGCTGCCTCAGTGCGGTCTAAACCCGCCCTAAGACCGGCAACTTTCCCTTTTGTCTTGTAACTCAAATGGTTTTTTAATCTGAGAGGCCATGAGCTGAACTCTGTTTTTCACTTCCAACACTTATTTCTATTGCTGCTGTGAAGACGTGCTAACATGGCCCCCTTCTCACTCCTACACTTGCATTTTTTAAAGTGCTAAAGGTGTACCAATGCACAATTTTGCATAATTATGAGCCCTAATATCCAATTTGGCAAAACTAAGCATAAGCATAAGCATATCCACATTTTGCCATCATACATAATTAATCCCCATTTCAATCCAATCTGGCAAAACTTAGCATAAACAAGCCTTCAATTAGCCTTTCTTACATAATTAAGCCCCACTTGAATCCAATTTGGCATAAGTAGACTTTGCCTTGGAAAACTAGGCCAATCAACACATTTTTCCATGCATTTTTGCACGCACATCGTATATGTTTCCATGCTTAACTTATTTGTTCGAAGATGGCATGGCAACAACCGCATGAGCTGCTGTGCATGAGTGTGCTACTAACAAGCCAAGAAGTCCTCAGATGCAATCCGGCCAGATGCTGGCTACAACACCCAGAGAGCTTAGGTCGGTTACAAACCGAAACAAGCCTGCCCAATATGTTTTGGGATGGGCGCGCATGCGTTACAGACCACGTCCGCTGCTCATCTGGTGCAAAGACTGAGCTGGCATGCGTGCAGCCAATCATCAACCGATCGCAGCCCCCGCCCAAGCTTGGACAGGGGGTCTCCGCTGCCCAGCACCTTGTCCACCCCGGTATACCTGCAGCCAATCGTACTCTGCCTCTTGGATTCCACGCACGCAGACGACCTGTTGGGCAGCCGATGTGTAAGCGCCCTTATACATGTTTCAAGGGTAATGTTCTAATCTAAGGGCCATTTCAAGCTCACACTTCAATTACATGGCAGCCTTTTGACCCTTGAATTCACCTTTCAGCTCAGAGCTTTAACTTTAGGCAAACCAACAGAATCCTCCCCAAAACCTTCAAGATTTTAGCCACAAGTGCCAAGGACTCTGTGGTGTGCTTGTACTTAATTAACTCACTAGCAGTTTCTTTCTCACTTTACCACCACCAGGACAACTTCTAGTTACAAATTGAGAAATATTTTAACGACAATGATAGCAGCAGCCATCTCATCAGAAGAAGCAGCATCTCTCTCTGTGTGAACTTTGAAGAGTCCTCTCTCTGCTTTTTGTAGTTAGTACCCAGAGTCTAGTGTAATGGATCCATCCATTCAAGGAGAAGAGGGGAAGGGGAGACAACTATAATATGTTTCCATGCTTGAATGCCTCCGATAGTACCTGTCTGCAACCAGGTAAAGCCAAGTAACACTTCTGGGGATGGAATTACGGAAGGGGCCACTCTGTTAAGAAGAAAAGCTTATCAACACAGTACTCTCACAGCAACTGCAAGTTTCATGGCAAACTCTGTCTAAATCCTCCTTCTTGTCCCCCCTACATTCAATCAACAGAGACAGTAGGCAAGCTATTGCGCATAGATCCCGTTGATGACTCTCGAGCTGCCCACTTCCATTCCGCCAGTTGGGGTACGCCTTTATTTGAAGATTTCATCTCCGTCCCACGTCTTGGGTGCATCCCTTCCCGCTCTCTGTCTCCAGGGTCCATGTTGGCTGCACATATATTTAGCTTTGCAACCTTTAAAGCTTGCATGTAGCCCACCGTCTTAAAACGACCCGGGACCCCATCGGAATCTTTGCCCGAATGTCCAAGTTGACATCGCTTTCTTAAATGCTTTCTTGCAGCTTGTCTATCTTTCGATTGCCCTCCCTCGTCACTAATTGACACCTCCATTTGGAGGTGAGATTAATGGCTCACGATCACCGGTTGATCATGACCGTTGGATTGCTTACGAAATGCAAAAGATTTTCACTTTCTCCACTTTCTCGAATCTGAGATTTGAACCCACTATCCATGGCTCACGATCATCGGTTGATCGTGACTGTTGGATTGCCTACGGAATGCAAAAGATTTCCACTTTCTCTACTTTCTCGAATCTGAGATTTGAATCCACTACCCATGGCTCACGATCATCGATTGATCGTGAACGTTGGATTGCCTACGGAATGCAAAAGATTTCCACTTTCTCAAATCTGAGATTTGAACCAACTATCCTCTCCTTCACAAAACTGACTCCAACCACTACGCTAATGCACACTCATTGAAAGATAAGTGTGGGATAAGTTTATAGATCACGACGTCGCGGACAGATTTACACCGAGTTCGCACTAAATTTACATTAAATTTGGTGTGGTGTGCAAGCCTTTCCCAGTTCACACCGTGTTCACGTCGAGTTCACACCGAATTCACACCAAATTTGATGTGGTGCACATATCTCCGAGTTCACGCTTAGTTCACACCTAATTTAAATGTTGATCGGACGACTCGAATTGCACCCGCGTCGCGACGCCTACTGTGGACCATTGATCCCACCTCCCACCTCCTTAAGGAAGTGTCATTTAGTGACGAGGATCGCCCACCTCAAGTTTGCTTCTCTTTTGCTGCAAGGCCCACCCTCACGAATTGGTCGTCGCGTACTTCTGCTGCTTGGTTCCGCTGTCTTGGTAACGGCTGCTAAAGCCTGCCCTTTCCTTCCTTGGAAAGAGTCCGTTAAAGCGTTCAAGGTACCCATGAGGCTCCAACAGCTCTTCTAGTGTACAAAAGAAGCAGTTATGAATGCTACTCTTCTTAGCCCTGATAGAGCTCCCGATCAGTGGAATATACCTGATTCAGACATGCATGACCATGGAAACTCCAGCTCGAGCTTCGAATTCCCCAAGGACGACAGAGCAATTGCTAAATCAGGAGCTGCCGCAGCAATGCATCACAGATTTGGTCCTTCTAAATGGGATGATGCTGAAAAATGGCTAGCAAACCCACTTTACACTAGTAAGCTCAAGATTGTTACTCTCCATGGCCTTAATCTCATAAATTCTTTAAAACAATTACCTGCCCACATTGTAAAAGATGCGGTTGTGCCATCATCGAATGGCGCTAATTCTCATGTATCAAGAGACGATGCTTCCGTTCCATTGTTAAAGGGACAACAGGCTCCTCACAGCGATAAAAATGGTATTTTATCTCTGAATGGGGATGCTGCTACTACAAGACGAGAGACCGATTTGCATCCACTACAAGCTATTTGTGAGGTAGAAGAAACTAAGAACAGTTATGCAGGAGAAACCAACAGTTTTGCTTTCCCTGCACCCCCCTCTAAACTGAGGTCCACCAACACATTTGACTTTTATCAACTACAGGAAGAGCCATCTGACCTGAAGGAGTTGAGTGTATCTCATGAAGATGTTAATGAGGATAAGCCAGCTGAACCGCCGGCATGGGATCGTGGTGAGTATGCTACCTACTTCACATGGTATTGTTTCTACTTTGAGTATATGGGCAACGTTTTAATGCATCATACTTTCTGGTTGCTAATGCATTTTTAAACGTAAGTAGCATTTACAGAGCTACATTTTTCTGTGCCATAAATTTGTTCATTTTAGGTGTCGACCCTCTTTCTCAATAATTGTGCACCAGCTTCACATGTTGCTCATGGCAGCTTCTGCATGCATCCAACGTACTGGTTGTTAATTCCTTCCTTAATTTGTGTAGCAATTAGAGGAGACACATAGGTGGTAATTCATTCCATATTGTAGCTAGCATTAACATGAAACATATCAAAGTGTAA
Organism: Adiantum capillus-veneris; assembly: GCF_014529385.1. Taxonomy (NCBI): domain Eukaryota; kingdom Viridiplantae; phylum Streptophyta; class Polypodiopsida; order Polypodiales; family Pteridaceae; genus Adiantum; species Adiantum capillus-veneris. The sequence continues at coordinate 110,939,546 of NC_140943.1, read as the reverse complement.
AGAACAGTGGATTGATGAGTCAATATGTGAGGGAGTCGAGGATATTTCCCTCTCAGTGGTGAGTCTATTAGGTCTATTAGTACGGTTTAAGCCGTGCTTGTCAAGGTATGCAACGGTCATGCTGAGCCGAATATGTCTTGCTTGTGAAGCAGCGTCATATGTCATGCCAGAGCCCGCAATGCGTTCCGTTTCGATGAGGGACATGGGCACAGAAATGACACCTATTGCAAGCCAGGAGCCTTCCCGAACGGGGACCCCAATTCAAGCAACAACTCCTTTGATGAGGAGCCCAGTTTCTTCAGGTTCTTCGACACCAAGGAGAATAGCGCCTGCGTCATCACCATTACAGGCCTCTCAAGATCCCACTCAATCACCTGGGAACAATCTTTCAATTCCTGATACTGATGGCAGCACATCTGAAACTTGTGAAGGTGAATCGCAAATGAAGGCCAGAAAAGACATGCAGACCCTTGGAGTCCAGCTTGGCAAACTAAATATTGCTCCCTGGGCAGGCACGGAAGAAGAGGATGGTGATTCTTCCAAGTTACTGAAGAACATACACTAAGAAGAGGTAAAAAAGAACATGCTTGAAACCAGAGCAGCAGCGTGGGAGGAGGCGGAGGAAGCAAAATACATAGCCAGGTATATATCTTAAGGCCCTGACAAGCGAATGTTTTCATAGCCTCCCCCTACAAGATTTTACTATTTTGCTGCAAGTGATGCTGGTTACTAAAGGCAACATTGAACAGTTTGATCGGGAGGAAGCAAAGATACAAGCTTGGGAGAATCATGAGAAAGCAAAAGCTGAGGCAGAGATGAGGAGAATTGAGGTTTGTGCCACTCATGCTTGTTAGTTTCTGAATGAAGTCTGAGAGATGGAGAGACTGCTGAGAAGACTGGAAGGGATTAATTTATTAAGACTTGCTGATTAGCATGCATATAATAGTTGGAGTCAAAACGTCAAGCCATTCATCAATAGCTAAGTCCTGAATTCCAAGCATGAAAAATCATCCACAAATAGTCTCTATGGTTATTGTGTTGGCCATAATTGGGAACTCCCAATTACAAGAGTAGAAATGGCTCTGTGAATTTAGTTTCTTAATATCTCTGGAAGCCTAAGTTACAATTATTGGCAGTATTTCCCTTCGTGCAACATGCGATTAAGCTGTAGCCTGTAAAAGTTTGTGTAGGAGAAATTTTTTCCAAGTCCACAACGTTGAGGAGGCTTTCAATTTGTGCCAATACATCTATGTAATGCCTTGTGGTGAAGTCTTGAATTTGATGTGCAGCCATTAAAACCACATCATTTAAGAAGACTGACAGATCATGCCTTGGGCTCAGTCACCAATTCTTTGGGAGCAGCGGACTTTGTTGTTACTGTTGCGCACTTACATCCACAAAGTGGTGCATGTCCCCTTTCAAATGTTCTACCCTCGTGTGTATCCTTGCTTTGATCATTTTTCAGGGGTAAGAGTAGATGGGTTGGCGGATATGTCTTATCCATAATCCATAAAGTATAGAATTTTGGGTATCTTTTAAATTTTTGACAAATTTTGGCACTCTACAGAGTATTATTGGCCAATTTCTCTCTCAAAACCACCAAAATTTGGAAGCTTTGGGCTAATTATTCGACAAATGATCTTTGTAAAATAGCCAAACGATCTTAAAGACCCTTAAAAAGATAGCCACTGGGGTATATCTTTTTCCTTGATACACACCATTGACCAAGATTGGCATCAGATTCTTTTCACTGCAGATGACCACACCATTGGAACGAAAACTTGAATTGAGGAGTGAATATGTGGAGGGCATGTCCTCAGTAGCAATGCTGTCTGTGGTCAAATTTTTTAATCCCTTCGATGTACTCTTCTGTTTCTTAGTGGCTCTAGTCCTTAGGTACATGGAACAGGAAACGGAAACGAGACCTGCAAGGCCATCTAAGAAAGGGCTTGCTCTTTGCAATGGAACAAATCAGAAACGACTTCTTATAGTTATAATTTGTATGTAACCTTAAGAAAATCAAGAAGTTTTGGACACATTCTCACAAAAATTCCCACATTGTGAGTTACCTCAACATCATGAGCTTCTGTGAGGGAGGCACCGCATACCTAGCTAGGTACGATTGGGGGCAGGGGACCGTCGGTCCGGTGGGGGGGGCGGTGGTCCCCTGCCCCCAATCGTACCTAGCTAGGTATGCGGTGCCTCCCTCACAGAAGCTCGGGGCCGGTGGTCCCCTGCCCCCAATCGTACCTAGCTAGGTATGTGGTGCCTCTCGAGCAATAGCTCATGATGTTATGCTTTGTATGAAAAACATTGAAAAAGACTCCGTTTTCCTACATGAGAATATTTCTAAATCTTCTTGTGAAAGGAAACGAGAAACGGGCGACTTTGGAAAGGGAATTTCGGATTCGATTTGCCCTGAATTGGAGGTTCCGTGTGACTATGCTCTAGTCTCTCTCTGGCAATGAAGAGGGTCTTTTGTCTGTGTCAGCTGTAGAATACTCTGTCAGGCTTTATTGAAGTTGTTTTAGTTGCTTGCCAAGGCAGTACATGCTTAAACAAACCCTTGTTTCGATATTCTAAATTGGTCATCTGCTTTTACTGTTGCTCTTCATGTTCTTGCTTGTTGATAGGATTTGTCATGAGGTACTAAGGTGACTTGAAGCCTCATTTGTGATCATGATGCAAGTTTTTCGGTCGAACAATATATCCTACTGGTTGAAAAGCGATGAAGGTGTTTGTGTTGTGCATGCAGGTGAAAATAGAGAAGATAAGATCCCATGCACATGAGAAGCTGATGAACAAGCTGGCAGCTGCCAAGCACCAAGCAGAGGAGCATCGTGCTGTTGCAGGGGCGAGGCGTAGCGAGCAGGCTACGAAAACAGTTACAGTAGTCAATCGCATTCGCCGGACAGGACGGCTGCCATCCCAAATGCTTGGATGTGGTTTCTGCCCATGATATGATGCCCCCACCTTGCAAGCCATCAATGTTTTTGGCTACAAACCAATTCAATCCTAAGTGCGGCCACAAGAACACCAAATCCTTCTCTCAAGCATGTCATACACAAACCCCTGCCTAACTCTGAGGTGTGTATATGATAGTTATTGGATGCTTCCACACATCCTTTGAATAAACGAGTATACTGACACATGGGTGCCCCGCCGATTGAAGGCAGAGAAATGTGCGCATCCCGCATGTGTGATTGTCCACAGTTACTGACTTCTTCTCTAAAACCATACATGCTGAAATCTGTAGACCAAGTTGAGGTACCTAAATTGTTACCTTCTCGTCAAGGTCGTGGGGAGGGGCAGAGCATCTTCGCCGTCGATCTGCAACATTTTATTTTGCAGAATGCATATTTGCAGCCATGCGATGCACGCCACGTCAGCTGGCGAAAGATGCCTAGCCTGCAGCCAATGATGGAGCTCCAACTCAGCAGGTGTAATCTCATGAGGTATTGACACATCAGCGACTGAAATTTGCCAAGTGACAACGGTTCTGCAGCTGCCACATTAGCACACAAAATCTGTGCGCGTTGTGACTGTACCCTTCTGCAGGCAGTGTTGTGGACCCCCTCTCCCATGACCATTGACGGCCAAGAATGGTCGTGCACAAACCATTCCCATAATCAAGGGTCCCAGCCTCGGCTTGACGCCAGTAAGGAAAGTCTCCATGTCATCTTCCTCATGCATAATCTTTGACTCCAGCTCTTTACACAGTAATGCAATTTTTGCCTCATTGCGAATTGCATAAAGACCAACCAAAATATCCCAAGCTTGTTTTGCAGATTTTGTTGAACGAATGTGAGGAGTAATAGTGCACTTCATAGAGAACGCAATCAATGCATGAGCTTGCGTATTTTTTACATCCCAATGAGCTTTCTCAATCGTAGCAGGAATAACAGCTTTGGCAGCAGCAATCCTTCCACCAAGACTTGCAAGATCCTCAACATCACCTACACCCTCATAACCAGAACGTACATCAATACCTTGCACAATGTTCCAAATACCCTTTGACACAAGGACGTGTTGCATCATGTAGGCCCACGTAGAGTAATTGTCCCCATCTAATATATCCTCAGTAGCAAACATCTTGAACACATTTGTGTTGCTGTCAGGTGAACTTAATTAGCGGTAGCAATATAACCATTATACTTAAAATTAACTTGGCATAAACAATACTTTTTGGAAGAGAGATAATTAGAGAACTTGACAACAATTGAGGACCGGATTTATGTGGAGCCGGTCCCCCCTCCAAAAGTTTTTTGTATTATAATTTCTTCCATAAAGAAAGACTTGATACAATACAAGCTTTGTGTTCCTTGAGACCTTGATGGTGTAATGAAGATAGAGAGCTTCATGCACCACAGTTATGTCTCTAACTTAGCTAGACGAAAGCATTAACTTATCTCCGGCCTCAATCTCAAGACCTCAAACACCTCATGCACCTTAGTTAGCAAACACGATAAGCACCTCAAGCACCTTAGTCAGCAAGCACGACAAGCATCTCAAGCTTGGGCCGGGTTCCCACCTCAAGCAGAGTCCTAGCTTGCCTAAGATCCTTGCCTAAGATCCTAGGTCTAAGGACTTTTAACACTAACCTTTGGAGGTCTTTAAAGAAGCTAACCTTAAGGTCTTTCAAGTTCTATTAGCTAGCATTTCTCTTTGACAGATCATCTCTCATTTGGGTCCATTGACTTTGGCCCCGTGTCGAGATAGATCCATAAACACATGTCTATATTTTAACTCTTGTTCCCGTTATTCTCCCATATTAAATGATTAGTTTAATATGAAAAAATCATTTGGGTTAGTTAGATCTCTTTTGAAATCATAGTCATCCTTGACTACGAGATAGAGGAGATAAAGCCTTAGTCATTAGTCTATGTTTCTTAGCCGATAGAGGATCCCTTTTTACCTTATGACATCAATCCAAGATGGATGATTAATCCATTTGGAACTTGGGAGACTTAGCTACCGCAAGCATGTCTGCTCTTGAGTCCATTTCATTCTCCCAAAATAGAGTGACATTCTACTTGGTGTTTGAGAGACGTCGTCATCACAAACATGATTCTAAGCATGCATAATACTTAAATTTGTGCACAAGAAAAAGAGAAACACTCTTATAAGACAAAAACATTGATCATTTAAAAGAAACATGTATATTTGCTTACTTTAATGTAGCATTGCAAGTATTGACAAGGTTCATACTATCTTTAAGCTGTATTCTTTGCATCCATCTAGCATCTTCAAAAGGATAACTTTTTTAACTTAATAAGATACCATCAGATAATCTTACAATGGCGTAGTACCTTGTCCTCATGCCGAAGGATAGCTTCGGGTTGTAGCACCTCTTCTTGGTCTTCAATTTTTGGGGGTTCTTCAATAATTGGTTCTCTTGGTGGCTCTTCTTTGTAGGGCTTAAGTAGGCTCACATGAAATGAAATGTGTATGAGCCAATGGTTGGGCAACTTGAGTTAATAAGCGGTTTCAAGATTTGAAAAGGACCATAGTATCTTTTTGCTAGTGTTAACCCTCACGCATATTCTTGTCACCTACGACAGACGCCGTATTATTTATTTGGTAGAGTCAAGTACCGGGCTTATCGGTCCAATAGGAAAAGGATAAGAGTGATCGTCAATGAGAAGCGCACTCTAACATGAATATTCAAGGGTTAGTTGGCTAAGTATGGACGCCCAAGTGTGAAATGGACGAGCTCATATAAAAGTCACTTAAACCTAAAAATCACTCATTCTTTCATTTGTGCAATTGAAGAGTGCTCTTGTTCCATCTCCATCTTCTTCTTCTTCATCTCCTTGTGTGTGTGTGTGTGTGTGTGTGTGTATGTGTATGTGTATGTGTATGTGTGCGTGTGTGTGTATGTGTGTGTGTGAAAGAGAGAGAGTGTGGGTGATCTAGCATTGCGACGACGGTACAGCGACGGTGAAGCGGTTCAGCGCGGCGCAACAGCAGCTCCTTCTTCTTCGCAGCGAGGAATCCTCCACGAAAGCGAGCGTAGGGTGGTGAGTGACACACCCTTGCTCTCTTGAGCTTGCTAAATTAGTCTAGTTGTGTGCTTGGAGCCATTTGTGGCTCGCACACAATGTATCGGCAAGTCCCTTACATTGACACGTGCGACAGACGAACACATTTTTGGCGCCGTTGCCGGGGAATGCTTTGCATTAAGCTTGAGTAGCACTTTATGCTACTTTGTGGTGCATTTTGAATTGTAGGAAAGCTGGAGAAGGAAGGTGTGTGTGTTGAGAAGGATTTTGTTTTGCTACTCTGTATTGTTTTGTTAAAGGTATTGTGTTTTTCTTGTTAATAAGGTGTTGAAACGACCTATGTTTTCTCTGTGATAAGGTGTTAGGATTAAGGTAGTAGATTCATAATGTTAGTTTTGTGTAGAGTACAGTAAGTAGTTCTGTTAGCTAAGGAATTGTTGTAGTAGTGTGTTAGTGTGTAACAGTAGTTGTATTAGTTGTAAGTAGATAGGTTAGGTGTGTGTGCTCCGCGACCCTGACGACCTTATCCAAAAAAAATGTTTTTAAAAAAATTAAAATTTTAAAGGTAGGACCGGGATCGAGAATATCCCTCAGATCTAAGCCCAAGCTCACGCTCAGGTTCAGGCCCCAGTCCCCCTTTAAAATTACGTATTTTAGCATCACGCGTAAGTAAAAATCGGTCTTTTTTTAGGACCAACGGAGCTTCGGGTAACCGAATGCGGTGCTGTAAAACACACCACGACCCCTTGAGCGATATGCTTGTTTTGAGCTATCACACATTCTAATCCAAAAATCGATCATTAAAAAACATCCAAAAATGAGTGAAAATGGACGCCTAAAAAAGTAAGCGGTGAGGTTAATTCACCGACGCTTGCAGGGTGTCAAAGGCACATGTATCTACACTTTGGTCGTGTGCTAGTGGTCGAGCAACTAGAGAGCATTTTGACTTACGCGAGTTCTCAATATCCACCTACCTTAGATTCCGGGCCCTCGACAGGGACCCAAGGTAATGCAAACCAAGACCCAAACATAGCAGCTAGTGACTCTTCCTCTGACTACGACGTCATGGAGGGTTTCCCAATGCCTAATCCCGATAGCTCAAGCCAAGACATGCATGCCATGGGTCCACGGTCCGGACCAAGCGTGCTTAGCCGCTTGAAGGAAACCTTTAGTAGAGCCATTCGCTCCGAACATGGAGCTCATGATGTAAATGACGGGGGTGGAAAAGTAAATTCGCCATTCATGACTAACGTAGACCCTATGTCCTTAGAGAATGTACACATGAATACTCCATTCACTGCACCCCCTGATTTTTCAGAGTTATTTTCCTCCGAGGTTATATTACCTAATGGTAGAAGCCTTGCCGAAGTGCAAGAGGTTGAGCGATATATCATTGCGGCTAGGGAAAAGGAAATTGAGAGCTTACACAAGGCGGAGCAATGAAGAGAGTTAAAAGAGAAAGCCCCTATGTCAATATCTTTGCTAGAAGAGCAATCGAGTGCTCCTGAATAGCGACCACAAAGGGTCAACCCATAGAGAGCCACATTGCATCTAGTTCAAAGGACACCCCTAGCACTTCAAGCTTAGATGAAGCGTTCCTAAATGAGAAGTAGGAATCTTGAACTACAAACCGAAACTCTAACCGATCTATACACAGGTCACACCTATAACGTGGGTTGGTTAGATATCCTACAATCCACAACGGGTGCTACTAGTGTGGAGGATCAACAACAAAGAGTTTGTGAGGTCATCCATAGGGTCATTGAGATAGAGAGGCAGAACAAGAGGATCCGCATGCCTTCAACGGGTCTCATGAGATTCTTGGATATAGGGAAGGCTAAACAACTAACCTTATCGCACTCCCTCGATAAGTCCGATGGATCCCCTATATGTTGTTTCGCTAGGGGTCTCAGTGCAATCTGAGCCTATAAGTGATAGCTTTACTTTTCCAAGTCTAGCTCATCTTTCCCTTGATGACACCACAGCTATCATGCCTACCCCAATGATGGGCTTGCCAAGAAACACGCCATGGACCTCATTTGTTAGTAAACCACCGCTCCGTGGTAGCTCAATGCCTGCAACAGTACCTACAAGTGTGTACCAATCGTATATACCTATGGGTCCTCGTACTCATGTAGTTCCTACCCCTCCCATTGTTTCAACTACATTTGCTCCACAACCACATCACTCAAGCTCCACTACAAGAGGTACTTAATAGTAGCGACGCTCGCAGTGCGACGCTCAAATGTGAAAAACCACGGCGTCGCTATGGGCGTCGCTAAATTACAAGTAACTTAGCGACGCTCAAAGCGACGCCGATAACGATGCCATCACGGCTTTAAAAAATAACCGAGAGCATCCAAAAACTCAGATCAAGCAAGCAAGGTAATGCACGCTCTCCCTCTCTCTCTCTTTCTTCTCCCCCCCCCCCCCCCACACACGAGGAGAGAAAGGAGAGCAAGGTATGCTCCTTTCCTCTCCTCACTCTCATATTCCCTTCCCCTCTTTCTCTCTCCCTCTCTCTCTCACACACACACACATTGTTTTCTGAGAGAGAGAGAGAGAGAGAGAGAGAGCACAAGCATAAACAAAAAACGCACACAAACATGCATAAACAAAGAATGCACACACACGTTGAGAAAGACAAAGAGAGAGAGAGTATGCATAAACCAAAAATGCACACACACATGCATAAACAAAGAATGCACACACACATTTGAGAGAGGAAAAGAGAGAGAGAGAGAGAGAGAGAGAGAGAGAGAGAGAGAGAAGAAGAAGAAGAAGAAGAAGACGAGAGTCTTAACATCCTAGGAAACTATCCCAAGAGACCTTAAAGATCTAGTCGACAGGAGTTGAACTCAAGACCTATTATTCATGAGGAAAATGGCATAACCTATCTATCACACTTCGGTGATAGAAAAGTTATATCATTTTTCTCCTTTTTTTATTGGCGTGCACACACACCCACATACACACACACCCAAGAAGAAGAGAGTTTAATTTAACATCGTAGGAAACTAATTACAGAGACCTAAAGATCTAGCCGACGAGGAGTGGAACTCAAAATCTGTTATTCAAGAGGGAAATGGCATAACCAATCTACCACACTTAGGTGATAGAAAGGTTATACCATTTTTCTCTTTTTATTGGCACGCACACACACACATACACAAGAAGAAGAGAGTTTTAACGTCATAGGAAACTATCCCAAAATACGTTAAAGATTAGGTTAGATGTAGACTTACGTTAAATTAAATGTACTTTTATTTAAGTTAAATTAGATTTATGTTTATTTTTAGTTAGATTTTTGTTTGATTAGATTTAGGTTTATTTACGTTAGATTTAGATTTATGTTATATTAGATTAGATTTAAGTTTATTTAGGTTTATTTACGTTAGATTTAGATTTACGTTATATTATATTAAATGTAGGTTTCTTTACGTTATTTACTTGTTATTGAAGAGGGAAATGGCATAATCAATCTACCACACTTGGGTGATAGAAAGGTTATACCATTTTCTTCTTTTATCGTTTAAGATAAGGTTAGATTTAGATTTAGGTTTATTTAAGTTAGATTAGATTAGATTTAAGTTTTGAGTACACCGAAGGATTATATTACCTATGCGTTTGAGAGTGGCCGGTGTCTCGGTCACTGCGTCGGAGATGCTTAGGAGTGACTCGAACACTGCGTCGGGGTCACCTAGAGGTCTGGATGATGAGCATTCATCGGACAGGGTTGCTATAGTTCACGGGAGGGACATGCCAAAGTGATACGCCTACCTCATCAATCGTATGTCCGATGAGACCATTATGACCCCTAAGGGGAAGCAAGTGATGGGCCGCATACAACAGTTGTGTAGATGTGAATGCGCCTCACATATACAAATACATGCAAGAGTTTAATACTCTCACCTCTCCACTCGGTCGATCCATGATGTAGGTGATGGGACAAAATCCTCCTCGAAGCTGGCTCAGCCGCCACTCCCCAGGGAGGAGAGGACGACCAATCCAGGCAGCAAAGTGACGCAGCAAGAGTTTGCATCAAGACGGGGAGTGGCGGCTGGACCAACTTCGAGGAGGATTTTGTCCTATCAAAGCTAGTATTAACCTCTTGGATTGAAGTATTTGTATATGTGAGGCCCATTCACATCTACATAGCTAGTAGCCCCATTGGTATGTTTTTTACCCTTCAATGGAGCGAATCACCACATGTTCAATTAGGTTAGATTTAAGATAAGATTTTGAATTGAGTTTTTATATTAGAGTCTAACTTCGAGATTATGGTAAAAAAATTAGATTTAGACGAACTGTGAAAAGATGTTAAGATGCTGTGAAATGCTATAGCTAGAGAAGAGGCAAAGGGGTTTTGTCCACTACATGAACTATCATGTAGACGTGGGTGTGTAGATTTCTTGTACCTACAAATATAGGCATCGACCAATAAAGACGAGATTATAACCCGGTGGTTCTGATCTCCATGCACCTCTAGACCGAGGTGTGCGGGGATTGGACATGACTAGAGAATGTGAGGTAGTTTATAGTGTGAACAAAGAGAGAGATAGAGAGAGAGAGAGATAAAAGACGAAGAATGCCAATAGAAGATTAAATTTGTTATCCAGGTTACAAGATTTTTACCCTCATTATGAGTAGTGACGAGGATGTGGGGCCGTCCAACCGAAACACCTATCTCTCAACGAGGATCTTATGTCCTTGTAATCAATGCAAGCATGTTGTGCGACGGACAAGACGTGTTTCTTTGCAGCACGTTCGCGAATTTGGCGAGTCCGATCCATTTATTATAGATCGAGTTGTTGCCAATTATAACTCGTCGGACTCTGACGCTGGCCAACAGGCAGCAATCTTGCAACCCAATAGACGTGTTCGCAGGCGCTTTGGTCAAGCAGCATATGTGAGGCCACAAGATGTAGCCTCTGACAGCTGGGAGATGATCATGTAGACCACATTGCCAACGAGGCAATGTTTGAGCCCGAGATTGATGAAATGATCGAGATGATCATGGATTCAGAAAGGCTTATCTATGATGATATGAAAAGTGAAGCCGATACGCCATTGTATAATGGAGCACGTGTGTTTAGATTGAAAGCGCTCCTAGTTCTTCTCAACATGCATGCAAAGTTTGGATGGAATGACACTAGCATCACATCGCTTTTCAGGTGATCTATTACAATTAGTTTACTTTAATAAAACTCTAAATGTATAATGATCTAATAGATTTTTACACAATTGTACCGTATTTTTATGTTGTGTAGATTGCTCAAAGAGCACATACTACCAGCTGATAATGTGATGCCAGATTCTCGAGAGGAAGCAAGAAAGATTTTGCGAAACATGGGGATGGATTACAATTCGATCCACGCTTGTCCTAATGACTGCATTCTTTTCAGAGGGGAATACATAGACATGGAGAAGTGTCCAAAATGTGATTCCAAGAGATATTGAGTAGATCTCCACGGAACAAAAATTTTGCAAAAGGTTTTGCGACATTTTCCTCTGCTTCCTCGCATCAAGCATTTCTTCGAATGTAAGTCCATGACCACCCTAGCATCATGGCATGAGGACAATAAATCTTCGGATGGTGTGCTACGTATTCCTGCAGATTGCGCAACCTGGAAACATATAGATGGAACATGGTTGGATTTTTTCAGGGAACTCAGAATTTGCGCTTAGGCTTGGCCATGGATGGCGTAAATCCATTTGGTCAAAGATCAACATCTTAGAGTGTATGACCCGTTGTCATCCTCAACTACAACATTCCCCCGTGGTTGACTACGAAGAAGGGGCACCTATGGCTAAGCTTGATTGTGCCAGGGCAATATAAAGTGAAGAATATGGATGTGTATCTTTGTTCACTATTGGAAGAGCTACAAAAATTGTGGATTGGCATAGAAGTGGTGGATATGAGCCGACACATAGGTCGACGGAATGCTTTGATCAAAGGCATTCTAATGTGGACCATGCATGACTATCCCGAACTAACAGAATGCTCGGGTGATCTATTTACACTCCTCACTCAGACACTGTAAATCTTGGTTTTTCTCAAGCTGATCTATTATCATGTGTATACATGCAGGGCTTCAAACAAGCGGATACAGAGCATGTGTCACATGTAGACCTAGACTGAATGCACATAGGGCGCCCTCATTGAAGAAGCAAATCTACGAAGGTCATCAAGCGTATCTTCCAGAGAATCATGTGTTACGCGATCGCTTTTTGGGAAGAGAGCCACCGAGGATGTCTGCACAAGCATGGTTCGAGCAGAAGGAGATGTGTGATGACGGATTTTCTCCAGGGATGAAGAGACTATCTCTATGGTACAATTACCATACTGGCCCCGACTCATGATCAATCACTTGCTCGATCCAATGCACATATTCAAGAATGTGGGTAATTTACTGTGGGACCATTTGACCGGTAAGAAAGATACTTTGGGAGCTAGAGTTGACCTTAGAAATGTGGATCGTATGGAGCAATATTGGCCGCAAACAACGTGCGATGGATCGATAAAACTCCCTAAAGCACCATGGATTTTCACAGGAGCCCAAGAACGCAAAGTAAAAGAGACCATTCGATCTTTGCGGACCCCCACTGGCGTAATGCACTCGCTCCGAACATGTTTTACTAAAGAAGGAAAGCTTACCGGTTTGAAGTCACACGATTGGCATAAAATATGTAAGGTATGTTCATAGTGGAATATATCATAGTGGAAATTGTGTAACAAATTCATGTGTGGACTTTAATATCATTGTTGCACGTGTTTTGCACTTTATTTTACCGGTTGCCATTGAGGGATGTTTGTCTCTTGACGTTCGTAACACAATCTACAAACTTGCGAAGTTGGTGCAATGGATCTCACAAAAGGAGATCAACGTAGACTCCATACCATTCGCCAAACTAAACGCTGCGGAGGTTGTGTGCATGTTTGAGAAACATTTTTCTACTACCATGCTAACCATTCATGTGCATCTTCTTGTTCACATAGTTAATGAGGTGGAAATAGCTGGCACAGTACATTCCAGATGGATGTTCTTTTTAGAACGTTTTATGAAAACGCTCAAGGGATATGTGCGTCAGAAGGCACGTTCGGAGGGTAGCATGGCAGAAGGTTGGCTGGTATCAGAGTCCCTAGTGTACATTGGAGAGTGGCTAGACGGATTTGATAAAGCCCGGGACACGCTATGGCGAACCATAGATGATAAGCGTATATCTGGGATTGTCATGTGCAATCTCGATGTTGAGAAGAAGATGACGGAAGATCTAGAGGCTAAAATCAACCGATTTTGCATGCTTCACAATCCAGTGATGCAAAAGTGGATTTCACAATATGAGGATGCAAAGCAAGAGCAACAAAGGGCACGAATCAAGTGGAGACGGGGAAGACGACCACCGATGCACTATCCGACGGGTCTAGAGAGCCTACCAACATTCATGAGCTTAAGATGGTTGCACAACCAATTGAAAAGCGCACAACAGTGTGGTGAAGAAGTGACTGAGGAAGAGTGGGAGTACTCTCGGGGTTGCGCGACCAAGGTAAGTTTGCAATGTACGACTAGTTACTTTCTAGATGTTTGAACGGCCACTCATAATCTTTGTTGGTTGTAGTATAAGTCATACACAGCAGCATGGTATAAAGGTCGACATTTTAGGGTGGAACGGATCGACAAAAAGCGTTTTACTCAAGATTGTGGAATCATGGCAAAATTTGAACAGTTTAGTCGACGACGGTCCTCTGATGCAGATCCTATGGTGGCGGAACTCACTTACTTCGGCACGCTGCAAGAGATTTTGAGGATCGATTATAGAGGATTTTTTGTCGACTTGTTCGACGTGCAATGGTTCAAGATAATCATGGAGGGTCACAATGCTACTGTGCGTAGAGGAGAGTCTGGTTTTCTTGAGATGGATTCAACTAAGAAATGGACTGACCTAAGAGACACTTTCGTACTACCCGAGCATTGTGAACAAGTAAGTATGTAAATAGTTAACATCCTATTTTAGAATTTATGTGCTTGGAAGTTCTCATGTAAGTTATGTGGCTCTGGCAGGTGATATTTCATCCTACAAAGTCTGCATCAAACAAGTGGTACATCATAGAGGTAGCCCCTCGTAGTGCACGGACGTATGAAGGCTACCATGTGTCAATCACAGCGGCATCAATGGAAGAGATTAGAGAAGATGCTCAGTCAGAAGCCGTTGAGGTGGTGCCAGACGAGCATCAAGCTGCTACTCTCTATGGGGTGCATGCAAAGGATCTGCAAAATGAAACGGAGGACATCTGTTTAAATGGAGAGCTCTATATAGATATAGGAAGTTATGCTGAGCTATGCAAGGATGAGAGAGAGATCTCTTAAAGCCATAAATATTGTATTTGAACAATTTTGCTCCGTTTTGTAAAAACTCTGGCTCTCTAAGTACCTTCCATGTTGTATAACGCTCTTTTGATTTTGCGCTCACATCCTGCAATCCATGGCCACATGCAACTCCACCACCTGGTTTTTCAACTGCAAGATTTGATTGTGCGCTCTCTCTCTCTCTCTCTCTCTCTCTCTCTCTCTCTCTCTCTCTCTTTTGAAAATTCTGAGTTATCAACTTGCCTCTTCCATCACTCAAGCTTAATAGAAAAATGTGTCATTGCGTCATTGTATTTATATGCGTCATTGCATCATTGTATTTAATGGTCTTTGCGTCCACTCCAGGTACGTATGCTCTAGGTATGTTCTCACAAGCAGGGACGACGAGCACCTCCTCTCTCTCTCTCTCTCTCTCTCTCTCTATCTATCTATCTATCTATCTATCTACTTGTCCATGTTTTCTACTCCATTCATTCAATATTAAGTTTAAATGTTCTTGTGTTTAATGCAGGTATGGATGATGAGGAGTTTCTTTCTTCTTTGTCACCCCAGCAGAGATAGTGGTACATGGAGTGTCGTTCTGGCGCACCATCGCACGTTCCTACTCCATCTGCATCTCCCTCTGTTTCAGAGCATTCAGCGCGCTCCGAAGCTTTGGTGTCAACGAGACGATCTTCACACTCGTTTAGGCACTAGCGCTCTAGTGGTGGCGGTAGCGGTAGCGGTTATTGTGGGGATTCCACCGTCGATGCTTCGACACCGCTTCGTGTTTGACGAGGCTCTTTACCCTCCCCTTCTTTGTCCGCCCCAACACCAGCCATGGCATTACCATCGACACCAGGTTTTGCGCGGCTGACTTTCGTTCCTAGCAGCTACTCCTCCAGGAGTCACTCCACTGGACACTCCTCGCTTCGGGGCTCAAACTCCTGTGGAGACACCTGACGTCCATACCTCCGTCAACACGCCGCTAGAGACCCATGCCGGGACACCTAGGTTCACGCGTCAGCGGCGAGAGGGCTTGCCTTACTCCGTTGACTTCAGCGACGGCATCATCTTGGATGATGAAGGCAATAAGGTGATTTCGCGCATGCGCGGTCTTTGCTCTCAGGTGTTTAGACACTACATACTAAACACCTGGAGTGAAGTACCGAATGATTTAAAAGACGGTCATTAGCATTCTTCATGACGAGTTTTCCGTTCCAACACGGGATGAGTGCTTCAATGAAGATGTCATGAAGGTTTGAAAAAGCAATCAAGCATGGGTGGAACAAACCAGATTGGCTGGCCAAAGAAGATTGGGAGAATGCAAAGAAAGCAGCGCGCGAGAATCCCGACAAGTGGAAGCAACAAAAGGAGGCAGCCAGAGCGCGAGTAGAGACAGGGAGCTCGCACCACTTGGGGAGCGGCGGGTGGACATCATTTGAGGCCGATTTTATAAGTGTTTTCGCATTTCTCTCTATGTTTGATAGTTTAGGATTTATGGGTTTTTAAATTCTAACATAATGGATTCTTTGTATGTTTTGACAGTGGTCGATGTGACAGGACGTGATCCCACACTGTATAAGTGCGAGTACGCAGGCAGGAAGGGCTTAAACGCCTTGATGGACATTCTGAGTTCTCGCAACGGCATGGTTAGTATTAAGGTTTACTCTTTTCTATTTGTTGTATTTTTTTATAAACGTCGCTATATGTTTATACTTACAAAAAGCTGTCTTATTGTTTTTTTTTTTTTGCAGAATCCGACAGATACGCCGCTTGGACGCGATGAGATGTTTGATTAGACGACGTCAGTTTAGCCGTAGCTAGATATCATTAGTTTCTTTTTGTCATAGCTTATGTATCATGAGACGATTTTTATACGTCTTTTTGAAAACCATGCATATTTTTTCAATAATGACAATGGTTTGTAACTATTACATTTGAAAAGTTTAACA
Organism: Adiantum capillus-veneris; assembly: GCF_014529385.1. Lineage (NCBI taxonomy): Eukaryota > Viridiplantae > Streptophyta > Polypodiopsida > Polypodiales > Pteridaceae > Adiantum > Adiantum capillus-veneris. Next base: position 110,923,241 of record NC_140943.1, on the reverse strand, counting down.
ATCAAGTGATTTTGCCTATGTGTACAATTGTCATTGATTTACTTTCATCAATTCACGCTTGTCAATTTTGTATATTTATTTTGCAAACAATACGTACTATGGATGATGGAGTTAATGGTTATATTGTCTTGTGGGTGACTATTTTGGGTCTATATCTACCTTTGGACTTTTTTTCAAAGGTGAATCAATTAATGAAACATTCAATATGGTTGATAGGTAGCAAGGCATACCAAAAAAAAATTCTCTCGGGCGTCGCTATGAACGTCGCTATATAAGGCTCTGCAGCGTCGCTATAGATGGCCTGCAAACGTCGCTATATAGAGATGATTATAGCGATGTCGATAGTGACTGTTATAGCGACGCTTATAGCAACTTCCCCGTATCAACGCTTTTAGCGACGCCGGGGGTTATAAAAACCCACGGTATTTTTGTCGCTAAAAGCGTCACAATAGCACACAACCTCTTGTAGTGCTCTTATCTCTATGGGACCATACCGGCTGACATTAGCATGTCACATCCGGCATCTGCTATGCCTAGGGCCACACATATGAACTTTGGGCCGTCACATGGCAGAACACCGTACCAAACATAGAATCCAAGGGCTTCCTATGCGCCAAGCCCAATGCCAATACCTACTCCACATGTAGTCTCTGGAGCACCTCCACCCACAGTTCCTGCTCACTTAGGTGACTCGGCAACATTTTCTCAAGCTATCGATCGATCTATTGCTGAGAATATGCGTAACATGCCTAATAGAGAACCTAGAAGTAAGGCAGTACAAATGCCAAGCTCGCACAAAAATTTAGTGGAGACGGAGATGTGAGAAAGCATATCGAAGTGTTTGAACAAATATGCGATTCTCTAGGAGAACACAATGACCTGCATAAGAATAATGCTTTAAGCTTAACCTTAAGTGGAAAGACTGGGGATTGGTATAGAACCCTAAGGGTGGAAGAAAAACAACTTATCCTACTCTTAGGAGATTGTTCTTAAAAGAATACATACGAGAGGAGTGCTTTGGGGTGTAGCCTCTCAGCTCCAAAAAGCCCAACGAGAGGAAGGAGAGTCGGTGAGAGACTTTATTAGTCACTTGAAGCATTTGAATTCTCGTTGTAATCCAAATGAGCTCGTCAATAAAAATCAATTGCTTGATAGATTCATTAGGGGATTAGGACATGAGGATATTTACAATGGCCTAGTCATTAGAGGTATCACCACTTGGGAAGCAGTCACCACCAATGGAATCCAATTGGAGGATAATTTAATGATTCAAGGAGAAAGAGTGACTGTTAAGTCTAAATCTATTAGCTCGCAAGCATCGGGGCATCATCCAATGACCCTAGAGCCTATTGCTAAGGAGCCAAAGATATTTGAGATGGCTTTAGTAGGTCTCACCAGGGCCATTTAAGAGAGTCTTAGAGACAATCGTGCCCTGCAAAACAATCATATGTATCCAAGAAGGAAGCAACAATGGTACTTAGTATGCTATGGACCGCATAGTACTAGTGAATGCCCTACTTTTAGAGTAAAATTCAATGGGAATTGCAATGCCTGTGGGAAGTATGGTCATCAAGCTAAGGATTGCATAGTATTTAACCACACGATGGCAAATAGACCAACCTTAGCATGGACAGACACACCTCGAGTGCCTGCATTGATGTCGTCCCCACCTCTTGAACAAACGTCACAACACATGGTCCCTAGGGCCCCGAATATTGTTCAAACAACACCCTTACTACCTCCAATGCTAGGACCGCAACCACCATATCCGAGAATCACTTTAGTGAATCAAGTGGCTTGTGAGTCATCTATTGCTTGTTTGGAAGGCTGTGAGGAAGATATAGACCCTAATATTTCCTATGGGATGGATGCGCTTGAAGAAAGTCCACATGCTAGAAGCAATGCATATGGCTTCTAACAAGACTCGTTATCATATAACAAGAAAACATACAAGTGGGTCCCTAAAGCTTCTTTAGCAACCATAGCTAGTGCTAAAAAATAGAAGCCTTGTAAGAAACGTCCCACTCGTCCCAAAAAATGTAAGGAAACATGGCGGTGGTTTCCTAAACAACTACGGGAAGCCCAAGGCTACTATCAAGGAAAGATCAAATGTGGGTGCCAAAACGTAGATTGTGTTCTTACTTGTCACCTGACCCATGTGAGCCCAATTGTGTGACTCCAAAACGAATTGAAGATCACGGAAAGGAAAAAATCACGAAACGCTACACACCCGCTCTAGAGCTAGTTTGGGTACCAAAGAAATAATGATTTGTTCCACCTAGCTCAGGAAGGGGGGGATCCCATGAAGCTTCTAGCTCCTCATGTAATGCATCCATAGAGGTAAAAGCTTCTCCACAGCCTCCACCCACAATAGTAGACCTCCATGAAGCTACAAAGGAATCCACACCTCCCAGTGTTCAAGAATCACCTGATGAACCACTTCAAGTTCGATCTTGGGAGAGTACCTTACCACCCTTGCAACTCGACGAGGTACCTAAGGTAATAGAAAATTACTGGCAAAAATCCTCACCTATTACTAACTGGAACAATTGGTTTCAAAGGGTGACGAGCACATTTCAAACAGTATGACCTACCCAAGAAAGGAGGGAAGTCCTCATTCCCGTTAGCCTATTGAATTATTTCCCTCTTACCCTTCTTTCCGTGACCTCTCAATCACCAATCTTAGGGAATGTATATATAAAGCCTTATACTCACAGAAAAGAAAAAAAGTAAAGAGCAAGAGCAATTAGCAAACGAGTATGCACAATAAAAGTCAAAACATTGACCCAGACCTACACATTCACATCCGGTACACTGCAACAGAAACCTATGTCATCAAACACCTTTGATCCTCATCACTCGAGTGATGGAGGATAGGTAAGATTAGTACGATAGGAGTGTTTCTGTTTTAAAGTTTAGTGATTAGAAAAGTTCTTTCTTCCCACTGATGTGCCTCCTAGAGGTATTCTTTGTGTTTCCTCGTGTGTACAGAAACGTGTTTCTGTGGTTAGGATTTGGACCTTCATGGAATCTTTCTCTCGTTCACTCTTCAAACCAAGCGCGATCATCAACACGAACAAGTGTTTCTTGTCCATTAGCATTGTCCCTTATCTTTTTTGCATCTATGTTTATCTGCTTTAATTGTGATTGGTAGCATAATGTTCAGCACATTTGCTTAGTACCAAACATTAAATTCAATGCAATTTTTTGTCATAATTACTTGTCTAGGTTTAAAAAGCAAGCAGTCCGACTAAGCTAGTTTGACCAAGCTAGGCGTTAAGATCTTCTCTTAATACCATGGGGAATGCCTTCCTAATAATCTATGGTTACTTAGGTTCTTAATCCAATTTAGACAGCATTGTGTGCAATGTACTAGGGCTTTCTAGTGGGCTTACTCCCTATTGACCTTTAGCTTAAGTATTATAAAGGGAGTTTACTAGTGTGATGAGCCCGCGGAGGGTAATATGACCCCCCAAAGTTACAAAATTAAAATGCTGAAATGAATAAACAAAAAAATCAAAGTGCCACAATGTAAAATCTTAAGCTGGAAGAGAGATCTTAGCTTGATTTGGTACTCCACTCACATGTATCGCCTATGGTACTAGAGCCCTAGAGGTTCTCAGTGTGGGCACTTTTCCTTGAAAAGCAAAAAACCCAAGGCATACAAAATAAGCACACACATCAAAAGTAAATCAATGAGAAAAGACTTTTGGGGGGTCAAAGAAAATGAAATCAGTAAGGTGATGATTTCATGAGCAATTCCTTTTATCGTAGCTTAACTACAAGGTCTTTTAGGTATAGCCCCTAATCAGTCCTCGGACATGAAATACTTGGCTCTCGCGATTAAACAACTTAATTGACCAGAGAAAATTGAGAAGCTTACCCATGGCATTAATAGTTGATCTTTAGTGCCTTTCGACCGTTAAATTAGCGACCCCAAACTTGTTTAGTTTTTTACTTTTACAACTATTTATGCGTTTGATTATATTACAATTTAATATTTATTGCTGAAAAATGGTTTAAAATTCTGTTACCAATCATTTTGTCTGACTACAACTGCATATGCTTTTTAATTGTATATGAGAATGCAATTATTGTGCCAATGTTGTTTGATTTTGCAGTGACTGAACAAGGCTAAGGACATTTATCTCAAATGCTCTTCCACCTCTCGATGAATGAGCTTCAACTCAATAGCTTCCGAGGATGGAATCTACATCAAGAAGGGGGGCATGTTAACCCTCACGCACATTCTTGTCACCTACGACAGACGTCGTATTATTTATTTGGTAGAGTCAGGTACCGGGCTTGTCGGTCCAATAGGAAAAGGGTAAGAGTGATTGCCAATGAGGGGTGCACTCTAACATGAACATTCAAGGGTTAGTTGGCTAAGTATGGGCGCCCAAGTGTGAATGGGACGAGCTCATATAAAAGTCACATAAACCTAAAAATCATTCATTCTTTCATTTGTGCAATTGAAGAGTGCTCTGCTCCATCTCCATCTTCTTCTTCTTCATCTGTGTGTGTGTGTGTGTGTGTGTGTGTGTGTGTGTGTGTGTGTGTGCGCGCGCGCGAGAGAGAGAGAGACAGAGAGAGAGAGAGAGAGAGAGAGAGAGAGAGAGAGAGAGAGAGAGAGAATGTGTGTGGGTGATCGAGCATTGCGATGACGGCACGATGGTGGTGAAACGGTTGAGCGCGGCCCAACGCGGCGGCTCCTTCTTCTTCGCGACAAGGAATCCTCCACGAAGACGAGCGTACCTTGCTTTCTTGAGCTTGCTAAATTAGTATAGTTGTGTGTTTGGAGCCATTTGTGGCTCGCACACAGTGTATCGGCAAGTCCCTTGCATTGACACATGCGACAGACGCGCACAGCTAGTTTAGTTGATGGCCCATAGGATTTTTGTCTGTCGTTTGTCTCAAGCGAGCCTTGGAAAACTTGAGTAAGACCCAAGAATTTTCTTTGAACATTAAGGCCCTTCGGTGCTTATCAGCAGCAGCTTTTTGCCTTTGTTGAGAGATGGATATAGCCTCCTTAATCTTTTGGAATGATTCTTGTAGGTCACAGCTATACTCGTCTCGATAGCGAAGGTCTTCCCATGTACTTTAAGTAGAAAGGGACTTTTAGGCCTTCCCTCTATGATCTCAAAAGGTGCCTTTCTCGTAGTAGTATGGACAGTATTATTGTACGCATACTCTACAAGGGGTAAGTACTTCTCCATTGTGAGCATTGATCTACTTCTGTAACATAAGTCTTTAGTAGATCGATAATCGTAAGATTGGCTATCTCACTTTGGCCATCCATTTGTGGGTTGTTGGCCAAAGAGAAATTCAATCTTGTACCTAGATTTTCAAAGAGACCTTTCCAGAGATTATTTGTTATTCTAGGATCTCTATCTGACACGATGGATGTTGGAAATCCATGGTGTTTGAAATCTGAGATATGAAGAGGGTTGCCATTTGGTGTTCCTTGAAAGTCTTTTTGATAAGAGTAAAGTGTTCTTGCTTTCTAAACCTATTGACTATTGTCCATATTCCCCTACTCTCATGGATAGACTTGGGTAATCCATGGATATACTCTCCCATGGTGAATTAGGGATTGGAAATGGCTGGAGTAACCTAGGTTGCTTCCCCCTATCATACTTGGTCTTTTTGTGTACCACACTTTTGGAAATATACTCTTGTATGTCTACTTTCATGGTAGGCCAATAGAAGTATGCCATCTACTCTTCCAACTGTAGGTTAAATGTCTCTATGCCCCGCATAGGAGGAGCATGGGATTCATACATGACTTTCTCACGAAGGGAGTGGGTAACACATAGCCTATTGTCATGGAGAAGATAACCATCCTGCAAGGTGAATGGTTCTTCTTTCTTCCCCAATGCAAGAGCTGAAATTATGTCTTTAAAGTCAGGGTCAGTAGCATACTCATCTATCATAGAAGATAGATCATTGTGAGTTGCTATAGACATTGCATTGACTCTGGTCATTGTGAAAGTGTATCGGCCACTTGATTATGCTTACCATCAATGTGAGCAATATGAAAATAAAATTGCGAAAGAAAATTTGTCCACTTCATTTGTTTGTCGCAAAGCTTGGTTTGCGTCATGAAGTACTTGAGACTTTGGTGGTCCGTTCGCAAAATAAATGGAGCCCCCAATAGATAGTGCTTCCATGTGTCTAGGACATGTAGAACAGCTAAAAGATCTTTTTCGTATATGCCCAAGACCCGTTCATCGACATTGATCCTTCGGCTCTCATATGCTATGGCATACCTTTCTTGAAGCAAAACTGCTCCAAGGCAATCACCACAAGCATCACATTGGACCTCAAATGGTTTTGAGAGATCGGGAAGCATAAGGACTCATTGGAGGTAAGCTTCTCTTTGAGCTTGTCAAAAGTATTTTTCTCTTTAGCAGTCCATGAGTACTTAATTTTCTTCTTTGCTAAGTCATGTAATGGTCCTGCTATTTGAGAGAATTTTTCTATGAAGCGTCTATGATATGCACACATACCAATAAAGCTTATGTCATGCTTTTATTACCTCCAATTTTGATGGATCCATATGGATACTATCTTGAGAGATAATATGACCTAAGTATTAAATCTCTTGAAGGAAAAATTCACTCTTCTTTTGATTGATAAAAAGCTTGTTCTCCCTTAAAGCTTGAAAAATTACGTGGAGATGTTTCTTATGCTCCTCCAAAGACTTGGAGTAGATGATGATATTATCAAAGAACACTCCAGTAAACTTGCGGTGGGGTCTAAAAATTTTCTCCATTAAATGATTGAATGTGGTTGGTGCATTAGTCAAGCCAAAAGGCATGACTAGATATTCATAAAGACCAAATGTTGTACGAAATGCGGTCTTTATGATATCTTCATTCACTATCCTTATTTGATGATAGCCACTTTTAAGGTCAATCCTACTTAAATAGGTAGAGCCTTGTAGCTTATCAAATAGATCTTTGACCCGCAATACGGAAAATCTGTTTTTGATAGTGATATGGTTTAGCACCCTATAGTCCACACACATGTGATAGGTGTTGTCTTTCTTTTACACTAACACAACATGTGAGAAAAAGGGGAAGGAGCTAGGATTCACCATCTCTTTGTCTATCAATTCTTGTACTTTCCTCATGATCTCCTCTTGTTGAGCTTGGAAAACTTGATAAGAAGGCTTGTTAGGCGATGAGCTTCCTAGTAGGAGCTCAAATCAATGTTCATCATCCCCTCGTTTTGGAGGTAAGTCCATAGGGATATCATCAATAAAAACATCTTGGAATCCATTTAGAAAATTAGACAAGTCTAACTCTTCTTGATTCCTACCATTTTCATTTGATAAAACATTAGGACCTTTTATGGATTGTTTGACAAAAATCATGTATGCAAAAATTGAGCTTTTCATTGATTTGTCAAAAACAGGAGAATTTACAAGGGGTATGGTATAGCTAGGCTCATTAGAATCTATGTACATGTTCTTTTTCCTAAACTTGAAATACAACCTTCTTTCAAGGTACTTTACATTAATAGCCATACGGTCAAACCATGGTGCCCCTAGGATGACATCTTCATGTTTGAGAGAAGAGATGAAGAAATCTTCTTTGTCAACATAGCCTTGGACTTGAAGTCTCAATTTTCCAATCAAGGGAGTAACTGTAGCTTCTTGTCTCTTGAAGGCTCCATCGGCTACAACAACATCTCCCATCTCATGAGTTTGAATGCCTAACTTGGTGGCCAACTTCGTTGATATGAAATTGTGAGTAGATCTAGGGTCAAACAAGATGAAGGCATCATGCTCCCTTACCTTTTCCCAAGCATAGGAGAGAGGTGATCCTTTGTAACGAGCATCCTCTTTTGGAGCTTCGCTTGTGGAAGCTCTAGGAGTCTCATTGCAGGCATTTCTTTTGGGGAAATAACGATAGCCATGTCCTTGCTCCCCGCACTTAAAGCATTTGTAGTCCTTACGAAAAGCTTCTAGCTCTTCATGAGAGAGTTTATTTTTACCTTTGTAAACTCTCTTCTCCTTGGACAGATTTTTGTTGTTGTTGTTTTGCCTTGGGAAGAGTTTTTGACAATGTTCTTCCCTCTTGATTCATTTTTGTCTTTGTTTTCCATGGGCTTGGCATTTCTTTTAGCCCATTGTTGAAAATTGATGCGCAAAGCAACCATAGTCTGGTGGATTACTTCGTTGATAGAAGCAGGCCGTTGGGGGTTGACATACTCGGACATTTCTTCAGGTAATCTCACACAGAATTGTTGCTTTTTCTCGGCAAAGCCTATCTTTTGAAAGACGGTAGCCTTGAGATGTAAATACGTAAACTTTTCCACATATTTGTGGATAGACTCGTTGGAGAGCAGCTTCAAACTCCGCCATTTAGTAAGCACTTTGTCATTAGCATTGTTTGCAAGGAATTGCTTCATGATGGAAACTCGTAGATTTTCCATATGTTTGGGGCTTTGTCGTTGCCAAGAAGGTTAGCCCACCATTGACGAGTAGATTTTTGAAAGTGCATAGCTACATGACATAGCTTGGAGGACTCTATGAAGCCCCATCTCCAAAGGCCACGCCGAATTGTTGGATGAAGGCCAATACTTTGTTAGTAGCACAAAAGGTTCCATCATAGGTAAAAAAAGAGATACTCTTTACTCCCTCTTTGAACTTCTTAAGCTTTTGGGACCTTCTCCAAGCAGGGTAGGATTTGCGATGTCCTTTGCTCTTGTATTCTCTAGGAGAATAACCGCTGTTTTTGTTGAAAAAGGAGGAAGGTGAAGAAGAAGGAGAAGAGAGTGACATCTTTCTTGCTATTTTTCTTCCTTTGTGTCCTATCTTCCCTTTCGGAGTGACGAGAAGAAGGACTATATGATGATCTTTTCCTCTTGGGAGGAGTTGGGGATTGTTGAGATCTTTGTCTTTGTGGAGCCACATCTTCAGAGGAATTCGGGGATTCACTTCTTGCTCGTTCATTGGATTCCTCCTCTTCTCTTATCGGAGAGAGACTTCTTTTGGGAGTTTCAAAAAGAGTCTTCCTAAGCTCGCTCGCTCTCTCTCTCTCTCTCTCTCTCTCTCTCTCTCTCTCTCTCTCTCTCTCTCTCTCTCTCTCTCTTCTTGGAGAGGAAGGGAAATCCCATAAGCACAAAGTTGTTGGTAGGTAACTTTGGCTTGCAAAGCAAGGTTGCCCATAGCTTGTTGCAACCTAGTGACAAGATAGTTAACAAACATTGGGGCATCATCAATACCACCTTCATGTGCAAAATCAAAGTTTTCGATATTCATTCTACTCTCTTGATTATTATTAGCTATGCTAATTAAACTTATGTATAAAATTTGTGCTTTGGTACCCTCAAAAACCTTAGTCGTTACTCTTCTTTACCTTTAAAATTAGTTCTCAAGCAGCCACACCTATGGTTTAAAAACAATTGATTGCAAAGACTAGTGGAGAGGGTCTAACATTGCTCAGTTGATTATTGTTCCTGCTGAGCTTGCTAGTAGCTCAATAATGGTTAAGCCAACGGCAAGCCTCGAGAGACTCCATTATTGAGACTATAGTTCCCAACGGTGTACCTCAAACTACTCGTTCATCGGCATTGAGTCTTTGGCTCTCATATGCTATGGCATGCCTCTCTTGAATCAATATTGCTCCAAGGCAATCACCACAGCATCACATTGGATCTCAAATGGTTTTGAAGGGAAAAAATGCCCCGGCGGTCCTAAGTGTGTTCACACACATCTCTACCACATGTATATGGTAACAAATGAGAGGTGTCTTTATAGCCAATATGCAATGCAAATATGACCTCATAGATGGTGTCATAGGTGATGTTAAACCTCATAGCTTAAGTTTGATCTTAGAAGCTAGCATAGGGATGGTTCCCACCTAATGTTTGACTTGAGTGTATTGATGATGAAGGAGTACAAGCGGAAGTGCGACGCGAGAGAGAGTGCGAGAAGAAGAGCACGACGATATGGTGAACTCGCTCTACTGTAATGTGTAGAGCATAGTGAGTTCTTATTAGGTTTTTACAAAAGAATATGTGTACATACCTGGCGGCCCGCCCACTTACCTGGGCGACCACATTGGGCTTTATACCCCAACAACCTCCCACTTAAAGTCCAATGTGGTACATTAAGTGTGAGAGAAGCTACTATACAAGCTAATATACAAGAGATGTAGAGAAGTGATGTACTACCCTACACCTAACTGCTTGCGAAAATGCGCAAAGCTCTTTGAGGGAAGTCCTTTTGTAAGTAGATCAGTAGGATTTTCTGTGGTGTGAACTTTGACAAGCTGAAGTTGCTTATCCTCGAGCATTTCCCTGATGAAATGCTCTCTGAGGGAAGTCCTTTTGTAAGTAGATCAGTAGGATTTTCTGTGGTGTGAACTTTGACAAGCTGAAGTTGCTTATCCTCGAGCATTTCCCTAATGAAATGATACTTCACATCCACATGCTTTGTCTTTGAGCGATAAACTGGATTGCGAGCCAAGTGTATAGCACTTTGACTATCACAATATAACACAGGCATCTCTTCTTTGATTCCCAAATCTGTTACTAGTCGATTAATCCAAATTGATTCTTTGCATGCCTCTGATGCTGCAACATATTCAGCCTCTGTAGTAGACTGAGTAACACAATCTTGTAATCTAGAACGCCATGATATTGCTCCACCAGCCAATGTAAAGACATACCCTGACGTAGACCTTCGGTTGTCTAAGTCACCTGCATAATCTGAGTCTGTAAAACCCTTTACACTTAGCTCCTGACTCCCATAGCATATACGCATACTCTTTGTAGCTTTCAGGTATCTCAATATTCCTTTCACTGCCTCCCAATGTTCCTTGCCTGGGTTTGACATGTATCGACTTACTACTCCCACTGCAAATGCAAAGTCTGGACGAGTAGCAATCATTGCATACATTAAACTACCCACTGCAGACGCATATGGAATCTTATCCATTTCAGTCCATTCTTCCTCAGACACAGGACAATCTTGTTTGCTAAGTTTCACATATGGTGGCAATGGAACACTCAGTGCCTTTCCCTTCTCCATATTGAAACGTTGCAAAACCTTGTCAATATACTCTGTTTGAGATAACCAAATCAACTTCTTTGATCTGTCTCTCTCAATGCGCATACCAAGTATATGACTTGCCTCACCCATGTCTTTCAAGTCAAACGATTTTGCCATCTTTGACTTCAAAGCTGAAATTTCTTCCAAGTGCTTGCCAGCAATCAACATGTCATCCACATACAAAATAAGGATCAGCCAACTACCATCCTTAGCCTTCTTTGTATATAGACAGTGATCGAACTCACTACGTTTGTAGCCTTGAGAAAGCATAAACTTGTGGAATTTATGGTACCATGCCCTCGGTGATTGTTTTAAGCCATAAAGACTCTTTAACAAGTGGCATACCAAATCTTCCTTGCCTTTCTCAACAAACCCTTCTGGCTGCTGGATGTAAATTTCCACATCTAAATCACCATGCAAGAACGCTGTCTTGACATCCATTTGGTGCAACACCAAATCTAATATGGCAACCAATGCAAGAAAGCATCTCAATGTAGTCATTTTGACCACCGGAGAGAAGACTTCATCAAAGTCAATGCCTTGTTCTTGCTTAAAGCCCTTGGCAACAAGCCTTGCTTTGTACTTTGGCTGACTATCATGAGCGGTGATCTTATACCTGTAAACCCATTTACAGGGTAGAGCCTTTTTTCCCCGTGGTAATTTAACTAGCTTCCATGTCTGGTTTTTATGCAGAGTTTTCATCTCTGACTACATGGCCAATTGCCAATTCCTAGAGGCCTTCATTTGCACTGCTTCCTTCTAACATGAAGGTTCATTGCAATCAGTCAACATGACATAGTTCATAGATGGAACAAACCTATCAGGAGGTCGCGTGATACGTCCTGATCTACGCACAATAGGTGGCTCAGGCTCAGCCACAACCTGTGGTTCCACTCTATCCTGTCCTTGCTCCTCTTGAGCCCTGACATTTTGTCTTGCACGTGCAGGTCCATCTTCTTGGAAGACAACTCTTCTAATCTCCTCAACCCTCTCTCGTTTAGAATGATATTTGGATTCATTAAAGTGAACATCATTGCTGCAGACAACCTTTCTGGATTCGGGATCCCAAAGTCTGTACCCCATCTCACCAGAATTACCATAGCCTAGAAAGATGCACTTTCTACTCTTTGGCTCAAGTTTGTTCCTAAATTCCTTTGGAACGTGAGTATATGCCTCACAGCCAAAGACTCTGAGATGCTTGTATGAGGGAATTTTGCCTGACCATACCATCTCTGGCACTGAATCCTTTTGCAAAACCTTGCTAGGAGATCTATTTACAAGATGAACAGCTTTTGATACAGCTTCAGCCCAAAACCCATTTGGCAGCTGTGCATTAGACAACATACTTCTGACCTTCTCTTGTATGGTCCTATTCATCCTCTCAGCAACACCATTTTGAGGAGGATTGTAAGGAGCAGTAAGTTCACGTTTTATACCTTTTGACTCACAAAAGTCCTGAAAGGCCTTTGAAACATACTCTCCACCATTGGCAGTTCGTAAACATTTAAGCTTCTTGCCACTCTGATTCTCCACAAGTGTCACAAACGTTTTGAAAACACTAAACGCTTCATCCTTGTGCTTGAGAAAGTAAACCCATACTTTCCTCGAGTAATCATCTATAAATGTCATAAAGTAAGAAGCTCCCCCTAGAGATAGGTTAGGCATAGGTCCACACAAATCACTATGAACAAGTTCCAAATGTGTATCTCTTCTACTGCTTCTATGCTTATGTGGCTGTTGTGTTTGCTTACCATACAGACAATGTTCACAGAATTCAAAACCATTAAATGAAAAGCCAGGAAAATAACCAGAACGAGACAAGATTTCCATTCTTCTTGGACATATGTCCTAACCGGCTATGCCACAAAGAAACGTTCGGCTGCTCGGTTACATTCATTACATTTTTAGAGACATTTGATACATAAATCATGTAAAGTCCTCCAGACTTTACTCCATGTGCTACTGTCATAGAACCCTTGGATATCTTCCACATGTTCTGTCCAAAAATGGTGACGTAGCCAGCATCATCAAGTAAACCTGTGCTGATCAAGCTCTTTGTAATTGCGGGAACATGTCTCACATTCTTCAGCGTGAAAGAAGAGCCATTCTGAAACTTCAATTGAACATCTCCAACACCTAAGATCTCACATGTCTGCCCATTGCCTAGCCGAACATGATCTTTAGTGGTCACATAAGAAGTAAACCACTCCTTGTTTGGAGACACATGAAGTGATGCCCCTGAGTCTATAATCCAGTCACTCAGTGCATTTCCATCAGATGCTGTAAGAAGAACTGAGTCCATTGTATTCTTCAAGAAGTAGATGTCTCCTGACACTAGACTGTCATCCTCTGCAACAGTGTTTGTCACATTTATTTCTTGAATCTTCACTGAGGACTTGTTCTTCTCACCATGGTCTTCAACTTTCTCTTTGCCTTTTCTGCTTTCCATTCTCTGCAGTATCTTTTCATGTGACCCTTCTTGCCACAATGGTAGCATTCTATGTCACTCTTGCCTTTAGCACTGCGGGACTTGCTACGAGACTGATTCCTCTTTCCACCTTTGTACTTTTCTTTGGTCCTTCCCCTGACAACTAAGGCTGTTCCTTTGCCTTTGTCCATTGTCTTTCTATTGGCTGCAGACTTCCTTCTACACCTACTATGTTCAAACCATCTGGAGGTGCAGAATTACTCAAAGCTGTGCGAAAAGTGTCCCAACCTTCCGGCAATGTGATCAACAGGAACATAGCTCTAACAGGTTCATCAAACTTGACACCTTGAGCTGACAACTGACTATAGATTGCGTTGAATTCATTCAGATGATTGGACATAGGTGTCCCTTCTTTCATCTTCAAGTCAAAAAGCTTCTTAAGCCAGTATACCTGTGAAGCTGCACTCTGCTTCTCATAAAGATCACTCAGCTTTAACCATGCTTGATAAGCCGACATCTCGTCTGGTACATTGAAGTAAACGCTTTCTGCCAAAGTCAGCATAATGGTAGAAAGTGCCAATTCATCCATTTCGCTCCATTCATCTTCGTCCATATGTTCTAGTTTTATCCCTTTGAGCTTTATAGGTTTTATCTGCTTCTTTTGTACCAACACGTGCCAAATCTGCTTCTTCCACAATGGGAAATTGGTTCCATCCAGCTTCTTGATATTGTAAAGAGCAGTGTCATGTGATCCAGCCATAGCTACGCTTCACAGTAGTTTACTTTCCTGGGAAAAATTCAGCAGAGTTTTCCCTGTAAACTGACCTCTGAACCAATATCAACCTGTCAAATGAACCAAGAAAGCTTCAGATTCTACAAAAATTTTGGCAGAGTCTCCTTTGTAAAATGGCTCTGGTGTACTAAAAACAGCTCAAAAAACCATTGTCTCTCTGACATTGTAAGCTGCGGGTAAACCTGTCCTGCACCTGTACTGTCTCTCACTGTCCTGTCACTGTCCTGTAAGCATAGACTGTGACAATTCCTCAACAGCAGTAAAGCAAAGATGCAATCCCAACTGTCTAACTCACAGTCAATACATCCCAACTGCCTATCTAAGGGTGCTCGAGGGATCGCTCCAAGACCTGTATCACCGAAAGGATCTCAACATTCGAGAATCCCCCAGCTCAATAAAACCTCACTCGATCCTCAACAAAGGCTGCAGTAAATCTAACAGTACATAGACTTCCCACAAAGTCATACATCCACAAATTTCCCACTATATGCTGTAATCGCTGCAGCGGTTGTTTGCTGCGTGACTCACAGCCAGCAAACCCTCAACAGACATACATAATCTCTGATAATACATCCCATGTGGAAGTACCTGCAATGTCAGGATGAAATCTGGAATATCAAGCAGCAAACACAAGCTACCTGATGAACTAGTGGATGTCGCCTACAGTCTTTGTGTAGATACGCCCGTGTCATATGTGACACGCCTCCAAGAACTGTGAGCCGTCCTTCGATGTGTAGACAGCTACAAATCAGCACTCTGGAAGTGCAGATATCCTCAGCACCTGCAGTCGTAGGTCGAAAACCCCAAATTTGCAGAGTCAGATCTACACCCGCCGAGACCACGTAGTCGAAAATGGCCTGCGCAGACCTTTGTCGAAGTCGAACACCAAGCCCTTCGGGCTGCCCACAGGATTTGGGGCCGTGTCTTCGCCTGTCGAATTTCACTCCAATCTGAGCTGGTGACTCTAGCCTCCTGCAGTGCTGCCCCGAGCCTCGATCTGAGCTCTGATACCAGTTGAAGGAGTACGAGCGGAAGTGGGACGCGAGAGAGAGTGCGAGAAGAAGAGCACGATGATATGGTGAACTCGCTCTACTGTAATGTGTAGAGCATAGTGAGTTCTTATTAGGTTTTTACAAAAGAATATGTGTACATACCTGGCGGCCCGCCCACTTACCTGGGCGACCACATTGGGCTTTATACCCCAACAGATGAGCTATAAGTTTCCTTAATTTATCTTCCATTTTCACATGGTTTTTTTAGTCAGTACTTTAATTTGTGAAAATTTGTCACCAATACATTCTTTGCCAAACAAACTAATACATACAATCACTCTATTTCAATTCTAGTACCCTAGGAAAAACTATTCTTGATCTCGGATGTCCACACATCCGGTAACCAATTTGCAACATGGCCCCTCAAATCCGAAAACTACTTAGGAACTTCACTCAATTCCAAGTGTTTTTTAAAAATTTCTTATATTTCATACATTGGCTTCTCTACCACCCTAGCCAAGGAGGACTATATCAATATGGAATTGAGATAAAGACAGTTTATGTGAAGTCATAAAATGATTCTTTCCTACAACTTAAAAAAACATATGCTTGTGGTTTTAAGAAAGAGATTTTGTTTACTTTATCCTATTCTATATCCTAAATATAATGGTTTTTAGGAAAGTTACTTAAAAATCACCTTTTATGCATGTGTAATGACGAGCCCATAGGCTCTCTTCCACTACATGTTCCTTGCCTTTTTGAGCTCTACCGACCATACTAACCTCATGGTCATTGGCTCCACTATTGACCACTCTTTTTGAGCCATACCAATTGGCTAGCTAAAAATATCATAACTAGTTGCTAATCAATCTCGTTAGTTTTTTTTTTAAAAAAACTTTTTCCAATGATAAAAATCGAGATCAATGACTTGTCAAGGATCTTGCCTACCCATGGTTGTTGAAACTCACTCTACATGAGGTGGAAGCTTACTTTTTGGACGCTCTAGGCATGGTGTAGGGCTGAGTTGCTTCACCTAAAGGAATCCAAGCATGCCTCTAAATTTGAGGGGGACCTTACCAACTTAAAATAGCAGTTTGGGGCAGGGGCGGGGGGGGGGGGGGCGGCGGCTAAGCTAGGGGATGCTTGAGGAAGGGGCCAACTTCATCCAAACACTTATTAATAAGCCCTTCTCCTCTCATTTGGGACAAACACTTATTCCAAGTGTTGTAAAGGGAACCTCTGTCCATTTTATCTCTATTGAGAAGGAATCCACAAGCTCCACAGAGGTCAATAACTCAAACAAATTAAGGATGTAACTGCAAATTTATGAATTATGCATTATACTTAAACTATTTCATATACTTAACTGCATTCTTTTAATTATCACTTAGTTACTTGGTTAAAGCTGGTTTTTCTCTCAAAAACCAAAAAAATTGAGCAAATTATGATTCCTTATCATACATGATTACTCAATTAAATTTATCACACTAATTATGCCTAAAAATAGAGTGTTTCATGACAATTATCTTATACTTTTGATTTACTAGAGTTGAATTATGATGCATTCAGCTTAATTTTTTTGATGGTTAGACCTTTATTTATCTCTAGAGAGAAATCCAAAATTATATCATAAGTGATTATGTAACGTTACTTGCATAAAATCATTGCATTTATGATATAGAATAGATAAAGTAAACAAAAACCCTTCTCAAAACAACTCTTGACAAGAGTATTTTTTGGATCATGGCACCTTTGTTGCAACCTTGCAAGGGGAAGATCTTAATGGTGTGGTCTTGCAAGGGGAAGATCTTAATGGTGTGGTCAATGTTTGTGGAGATGCGGGCTTCACACTTAGGTGTATTTTATATCTTGAGATCTATGGAGAGTAGGTTTGACAATGATAGTGATCCTAAAATTGTAAGTTTCCCACTCTCACTTTATTGCATTGAAAATCATTGTTGAACCCACTCATGTGCATATTTGTAGATTGATGTGTTGGTTATTTTTGTCTCCAACTATTCTCCAAGGCCTAGAGGAGGACAACCCCAATATGATAGACATGCCGGAGAGATGATAGTTGATGGTGGGCGTTATCACCCAAATAGTACACACATTTTAGAGGATGTGTACAATGAGAGGGATCTATTGGTGGTGGCACGTAGAAGTGATGGTCGGCCAATCTGAGGACTTGCACAACGACAACCATCTTTTGCACAATAGTAGCGCAAAGTTTATACTAAAAAAACTTAAAGATTATCTATTTATGACATGCTTGTTGTTTGAATAGATGGTTTCTTGGTACCTTCACTTAGGCTGGAGATATTGTACAAGATTTGTTTGCAGGCATAGGGGCATTTTGGCAATTACATAGACACTATGTGATCCTAGAGTATGATGGAGTGTTTCTCAACTTGCTTGGAGGGAGCAGAGGCTCTACCCCTTGATTGTGGATGGACTAGATATGCATGTCATACCACGTGAAATATGTTTGCATCCACAAGGGTAAATGCACCACAAGAAGGCCCTTCACAAGCGCAAGGAGAAGTCACTCGGCCCATACCACACATTGTATCTCTTAAGACCCCACTTCACATATCTTCACAGCACACAGTTTTCCCTTCACAAACCCCTTCTCCTCTCTAGTCTAGAGAAGGACTTTATTGTAAGGCATTGCTTAAACATGTGAAATCTTCAACATTTAAGACTTGGAAGTTGTAGTTGCATGTACCTGTGGCATAATCTATTTTGGTAAAAATGAATTTGGGTTTTGATGTAAGGTTTGAATTTTCAAAGGTCTTTCATTAAGAGTAGTTTTAAAAGCCTTTTTTTTTCCAAAAAGAAGTACATTATTTGCTCACATCAAAGTAGGTGGTTTTGTGAAAATCATACGCCAATAGTTTTTTGCAACAATGCATTAAGCATGCATAGAGAAAGGAAGCTCTTCATACTACAAACGAGTCTTCAAATGAACCAAATTTTGTCTTTAATCCACCTTATTTTTATAATTTGAGACTCACTCTTAGTGACATCACATTATGAATTTTTTATCTCTTTATAGTTTGGGTGTCAATTTATAGTACACCACATCTTCTCACAAACTTGTGTTGTATTTGTAGTTATTAACAAATTTACTACAATGCATGCCTTGTATTTGGAGTTATTAACAAATTTACTACCATGCATGCCTTGTAGACAAGAAATTCTATCACTTGCCTACCATGCATTTGAGTCATTAAAAAGAAACTTTTTTCTAAAGGATGTGCATTGACATATTTTTGTACATGAAACCACAATTTGCATTAGTGCATCTCATTTTTCAAACTTTCATCACATTAAGCTTCAAAGTGAAATGATTGTTTTCTTGACTCACTCCAAATCCAAGATGATGAGGGTACTTGTTACACTTTCCTACTTGTCCTACTCCTAAAGAAAACGAATTAAAAACAACCTCAAAATGCTCAAACAAACAACTCCCTACATGAACTCTGATTTTTATTTTTTTTCTTGCATTTTTCAATCTATTGTGATTTTAGTGGTTCTAACAGCCCACAAAACTTGGCACCAAGCTTTCCTACCTACTGACAATATTCTACTCTATCCCTTTATTAATTTTGCCACAGCGAGAAAGTCACCTCGTGAATACACCAAGATCAAGGATACCTTGATCTCCACTCCTATTCTACCTTATCCAACTAACTATTTTATCTCAGGCAACTCTATGGATTTGTATGTGACCACACTAATCTAGGTACTCGTTCCGTGACAATGCCACCAGTGTCTTGGGACCAAAACCTATACATCTCGCAATGAACGGATCCAAGACTAAAATGTCAATCCTAAGAAGCAAGTGACTCGACTAGGACATGGAGGCATGCCAAGAGGTTTTCTCTCTTCTGAACATGATACACTCTGATTTGACAGTCAATGTGCGCTCTATCCACGAAAAGTTGGGTTCTATTCCTCTAATCCCTTCACACATCCACATGAAAATCCACTAGCAAAGCAACTCCAAAATTAATAGGAAACATCCTTACATGATCGGGATCACATCTAGGTCATCAAACTTAAAATTTGATCACAAGAAAAAATGCTTTTTTCCAACAACCTAATTACAAGTCATCAAATCAAGTATTAGACATGTCTACTAGGTACTAAGTGTTGGGAATCTCATATAATATGTGGAATCTCAATACAACACTCAGATGGTGAGATAATTCACCTGGAAAGTTGAGGAAGTCAATGCTTGGATCTTACAAAGCTCTTGCAATGTAGATATCCGCGCATAGAGCTCGATGAGACTAATGCAACGGTGCTCGCACACTTTTGATGTGTCAATCGTGCAGTCCAATGTAAAGAGATAAGATCACAATAGAAAGAATGTAGATATCCATGCATAGAGCTCGATGAGACCAATGCAACAGTGCCCTCGCACTTTCGGTGTGTCAATCGTGCGGTGCAATGTAAAGAGATAAGATCACAATAGAAAGACGTACGGAAGAAAACCTTATCTGCTCATTTCAGTAATAATAATCCTCCTCCAAAACTTTACAACATTACCTTTTATATCATGGCTTTGGATTTTATGTACAAAGATTGAATTTGCTTTAATAATAGTAGGAATTACAACTTGGAGATCATAATCTCAAGTTCTTTATAATTACAAGATGGTTATGTGGGTAAGGGTTTTGGGAAAAATATTGTAGCGAGTTTCCCTTACAAGGACAAGAAGTCTTCTTGGCCACTTCTTTATATAGTTGCCCTTCATTAGTGTTGGATTCCCTTACAAGGACAAGAAGTCTTCTCGGCCACTTCTTTACATAGTTGCCCTTCATTAGTGTTGGATTCTAAGTTGGAATCTTCCAGAAGTCGCTCTTAACAAGATAATATGTAGTGAAGAACGAGAGGTTGAAGATGCATTTGCGAGGGTATACTTACTCCAGTTGACGTGAAAGAATGAGATTTATTGCACATTTATAAATGGTGGGTAAAGGTCCACTGTGCCTAATCGGCTGTTTTCAGTTATCCACTTGAAGGGCGTGGCATGTGCTCGTGCCTACATGCTAAAAAAGGAGAAGAAGAAGGAGAAGCAGTTGGGAAAATCAACACACTAAGAGAATAGTATGTTTTGCCTCTATGAGATATATCAAGTGTGATTGATTAGTGAGTTAGTTGGAGGGTGTTATTCTCGGCCAGGTGGCCACATGCCTTTACCCCAACAATCTCCCACTCAAAGGTCAATGTGACTATGACTAAAGATAGTATGTACAACCATGAAGCATAACAGCTTCACCCTTGTATAGTTGTGTTTACCTTACATCCATTAATTTGATGCAATGTGCAAACCACTTTGTAGTCATGCTCTATATAAAATCATAGGCTGGGTTGTGATAGAGGTGGACTTTGATAAGCTCCAAGCACTTGTCCATCAACCTATCTTGAATGAGATGATACCTCACCTCAATGTGTTTTGACTTGGAGTGAAACACAGGATGTCTTACCAAAGCAATGGCACTCTCACTATCATAATATAACTCGAACCTTCTAAATGTCTAAATCCCCCATGAAACATGCCAACCATATAGCTTCCTTGTTTGCATCCAATGTTGCAACATACTCGGCCTTTATAGTTGAAGAAGGAGTAAAATCTTGGAGAGATGATCTCCAAGAAATGGCTCCTCCTGTAAATATGAAATGCATCTTGTGCAATAATAGCATATGGACTAAGATTTGATATAAAGACTAGAACATCTCATGAAGTTTGGACCGAAGGCACATTTGCAGACTTCTTGCATATCTCTTCATCATTTAGTTGACTAGAAACTACAACCTCATAGGCCAATCTACACTCACAAGAGAAGAGTTGCTAATCGTTGTGCAAAATATGATTCATGAATAGGGTAAAGAACACAATATTAAGAAGATAGACCATAATTGGTTGTCAAAATCGAGTCCCTTTGATGTCAATTGATGAAAAAGTACATGAAACGCATTCAAATGTGCCAAAATTGTCACCTTCTTTCATGTGAAGCTTGAAAAGCTTCATGAAGTACACCTTGTTACTTGTGCTTTTGCCCTCATATGTACTGCATAGCTTTTTCCATAAGGCTGTAGCAATAGTTGCACCCACTATGGTGAAATACACAAACTCTGCAAGGTGAGAACATATCTAGTGGATGTAGCTTTGGCATCAAACATATTCCACTGTGCATCTGTATAGTCATCACTTTCTTGGCACTCAGTGATTGGCTCCAATTGGCCTATTTGGATTAACACATCCTGACTTTTCTCTTTCCACATAGAAAAATACATGCCATCAAGCTTTTCTAATGTTGTGAATGTCCTTCTCAAAAGATGATACCATATATGTGAGACTTGAGCACTACGAAAAGAATGCAAAAAGCTACGGCGATAAAATTTGGCGGAACCTCCTCTATAGAAGGAGTGTTATGGTGCTCAAAGTGTCAAAAAACACATAAGTAGACTCACGTAAAAATATGGCATAGTCTCTTTTGTACGAGAAGCTAAAACTCAACCCTAATGATGCATGAAAACTATAAAAGCAACTCAATAGAGTAAAATTGGGCATAAACTATCGATTTTCACTAACAAACAACTGTCGTACAAGACATTAAGTAAAATATTCTATAAGATACATGTCCCGTGGATAGGATATTGTAATGGGCAATGCTAG
This sequence comes from Adiantum capillus-veneris, assembly GCF_014529385.1. NCBI lineage: Eukaryota > Viridiplantae > Streptophyta > Polypodiopsida > Polypodiales > Pteridaceae > Adiantum > Adiantum capillus-veneris. The sequence continues at coordinate 110,901,272 of NC_140943.1, read as the reverse complement.
CAACCTATATCACCAAAGGTATCTCATCATTCAAAAATACCCAACTCAGAAAAACCTCATGCACGACCCTCCAAAGGAATAGACACAAGACACTAGCCACAGTCTCAAAAAGAGCTCTTTTGGTCCGAGTCTCAAAAACGACCAAAAACTATTAAAAATCCAAAAATGGCTCCACACATTTTACAATAGGCAATGTCCGCAACTCAGCGTACATGAGTGAAAACGTGTACAAAAAGGCACCAAAAGTAACGTAAGCAGTGTGTCAAATCTCGACAGGGATATCGCTCTCAAAAGAGCTCAATGGCACTCTAGGTGCTAAGAAAAAATGCATCTATCAATACATATACCTCCCATCGGAACCAAAAAACTTGTTTTCAGCAACCTGTAATCCATATGTCCATAGACAAGCTATAACCTAGAGTGTAAAGATCACCACCTCAAGCAAAAGCCCTAGGTGTATATAGCACTACCAACAATTAGATGCATATGGTAGCATAAACTGCTCTAAAACACATGTAGGGTAGCAAACCACTTATATGTGTAAAAGCACTTTGTAAAATTGCTTAAAGCAAGTATCCCTGCGAGTATCAAAACTCCACTTGTGAAGTCACAGTAGAAAACTACTACTCAACTTGAAAAAGAGATAACGAGACAAGGGGAGGGAAAGAGTAGAAGAGGTATGTAGTGGGCAAAGAAGTGAGATCAAGGGTTATGTGACAAGGGAGTGAGTCAGACAAAGGGGGTTTGTGGTGATGGATTGAGAGAGAGAGAGAGAGAGAGAGAGAGAGAAGGGATGCAAAGGCAAGGGGAGAAGGGGTGAGAGGGAGGTAATACGTGAGTGAGAAATAGGTGCATAGGCATGGGGAGGGAGCGGGTAGGAGAGGCAAGTAGCAATCAAAAGATATGGAGGAGGATAAGGGGTAGCTGGAGTTGGTAGAGAAGGAGAGGGTGGAGAAGAATCATGGGTGGCATTGGTGGTGACTCTAGTGGCCAAGATTAGCAACACTAGTGATGCATGGCCGGCCAAAAAAAAAGCTCGCTCCAAATCTCACTTCACCAAGCAACTCGCTCCACGTATGTGCCTACATATGACAGTGCCTACTAATCTTTTCACAAAGGTCGTGCCTACTAAGAAATTTGAAGCTTTTTGCATATCTTTGGGCTTACTACCCTTTCTCGACTAAACACATAGAGTTAGGCACTTCCCTATACATGACTGCCAACTCATGTTCACTACATTAAGTCCATTGAGGATTTGTTACCATATTATCGCAATGATGGAACACACTTAGGACCATTGAGACACTTTTTTCCCCTCTTTAGGAGGGTCCCCCCCTCTGCTTGTATATATGCCCATCATTCTAGGAAAGCTTTATCTTCATATTGGCACACTCAGTAGTATTACTTAGTGTGTTGTGTGATCTTGAGCTTCTCCTTCATCTTCTCCTCCTTTGCATGCATTCACTCAAGCTATATTTTCAAGCAAAAAAACACTTGAAACATTTATGTCTAGTGTTTGAATTGTTGGGTAGACACACTTTATTTGCGAACAAAATCAAATGTGAAATTTTTGCTGAAAAAATTCACTATTTGGGCCAATGCTATATCCAACAAAGAAACTCGGATGAACCCCAAGAAAGTTGAGGTATTGTTATAGGTGGTCAGTGCCAAACAATCTCACAAGACTACAAGTTTTTCTTGGCGTGTTGGGTTCTTATCAACAATACGTAAAGGAATATGCAAAGATCCCTTTGACTATCCAATTCTAATTAGTTAAAAAACATTACTTGGGAAGAGTCCCAACAGCAAAGTTTTGAAGAACTCAAGGTGGCAATAGCTTCGGTGCTAGGTTTGAGACCGATGCTAGAAGGGAGGCAATTGGAGTGGTTTTATTGCAAATCGGATGCCCTATTGCATTTGAGAGTGAGACCAATGCTAGAAGTGAGGCTATTGGAGTGGTTTCATTACAAATGGGATGCCCTATTGCATATGAAATTAAGAAGCTCAACGTAACTACTTGTCCTATTAGCGAGTGTTATTAGCAATTATACATGCTCTTAAAAAGTGATGACACTGCTTATATGATACCACTATTGAGGTTTGAGCAGATCACAAAAGTTTTAAATGGATTTCAAGTTAAAATGAGATGAATAATAGGAAAGCTCAATGGATAGAGATCGTGTAGGAATTTGATCTCCGACTCCATTTCCAACATCAAAAATACAATGTTGTGGTTGATGCATTGAGTTGCATGTGATCTTTGATGAGACGAGTTTCATGGTCCTCAAGAATGATTTCTTGGATTTTATACGTGGGCTATGTGAGTGTGATCCTTATTTTGTTGAGATCTAGAATGGTGTACATGTACATGATAACACCCTTATTTCATAGCAGCCATGTCCCTCACAGGAGTGAAGTACTAGTTTGGAGCAAGTAGCCGAAATCTTGACTAGAGAAGGGGTGAGTGTAGTCACAAGCACCTAGTTGAGTCTCCTAGGTATAGTACTGAGCTTGAGAGCTTAAAGATGGACTATTCACAACCTTGGAGTAGTGCTTCAAAGACGTGTGATAAAACTAGAGATTCTTTGGACAATGGGTACCTTCTCTAAAAAGGTAGAGTTTTCTATGGGTGCCTTTAGGAGCCACATTATTTTGAGAGCCACGATAGCCCAGTTGTAGGACATCCCAAGATACACAGGACTTATGCACTAGTTAGGAGACAATTCGATTGGCTTAGTTTGTTGTAGGATGTCCATAACTTTGTGTTGCAATGTAAGAAGTGTCACATCAATAAGCATGAATACCTCAAGGTTGGAGGGTTGCTCCATTCTTTGGATAATCCTTAAGGGAATGAAAATCAGCTCCATGGATATCGTCACATTTTGCCTAAAATGAGTCGAGGGAATAATTTAGTTTGGGTGGTGATGGTGGATAGGTCGACTAAAATAGTGTTCATACCTATGAGGAAGGATGGAAAAACACCTAAGTTAGCTAAGTTATTTGTTTCTCATCTCCACAAGCTATACGACCTACCTACAGATATAGACTCTCATCCGGTGTCTTCATGGCGAGACAACAAGGTGCAACCAACTTTTAGGTGGTATATTGCACTCTTATGTGAGCAAGAATCATTTAATTGGGAGGTTTATCTATCAAATTTGGAGTTTTCTTACAAAAACTTCAATTATATTCAGCAACAAGCTTCACACCATTCATAGTGTTAGCCTCGATCTCCTATGGCCACAGGGTTAGAGAAGGAGAATATGCAATTTTTAGCCTCGATCTCCTATGGCCACAGGGTTAGAGAAGGAGAATATGCAATTTTTTAAGGACTTCCTAGAACACATGAATGATATGTTGAAGGCAGCAAGAGAAAGCATCCGTAGTGCACATGATCATGCCAAGATGTATGCTAACAAAAGGCGTAGGCATGTCACGTTTGAAGAAGGTGAGTTTGCTTTCTTAAAGGTTCATATGCGGTCAAAGACCACGAAAATAGGAAAGTGTGCTAAAATTTCCCCACTATGTTTGGCCCTTTCAAAATCCTTAAGTAGATAGGGGACATAGCTTGCAAACTTGAGTTGTGGAAGAACTCTCAAGTGCATCCAATTTTTCATGTTAGTAGGTTGAAAGAGTCCCTTCACTCTATAGGAGAATGTAGTTTCCCTTGATTTCTCGATGGAGCTCATCGAGCCACCCATGGACATGAACTTGAAAGAATCCTTAGAATCTGGTCCCATGCATACAATGAACAAAGAGGTTCCAAGAAAGCAAAAGGAGACGAACCCAACACCTATGAGAATGAGTCTATTTGAGAGAGTTGTAGTGCAATTACCAAGAGATTTCCTTAGTTTGTTTTCAAGGACTAAATTCTTCTTAAGGGGGGGTGCTGTTATGTAGTCGATAGTGCTAGAGGCTTGACAAGGCATCAAGTTTGCCTACCAGATGAGGGGACATGCAAGGATGATAGTGTCCGCATGATGTAGTGGACGGACAATCGAGCTAGTGTGGGCATGCCCACTACATAAACTCGATCATCACCCTCAGAATTCAAGGGTGATTGTGTCCACGCGATATAGTGGACATACAATCGAGCTAGTGTGGACATGTCCACTACATAAACTCGATCATGAAAATCTCATTATTCCTTCAATATTTGGGTGGAGAGCCTAAGTCTCAAACCTCTAATGGTCAAAATGTCCGTAGTTGACATGGTTTAGTTTTCCTTACAATAAAATTAAAAGCAAAAAAGCATCAAAAGTCCTATGCAAGTTTATGCTCATTAATTTGCTATGTTTAATAGCAAATTGAACATCACAAATTAAAAGGTATTCCAAATGGCTTCACAAAAATTAAAAGGTATTTCATAATTCAAAGATTCCCTCAATAACAACAAAAACGACAATCTATAGCACGCAACAATGGCCATGATGAAGCACGTAGATTGCAACATTATTTGTTGGACTTGGGAAGGATAGATACAACTTTGCGCGCAAGAGAGAGAGAGAGAGAGAGAGAGAGAGAGAGAGCAAAGACACTTCAAAGAGAAGAAAATACTAAAGGAAAATAAAGAAGAAGAGAAACACAAATATACAATGTGAAGTTGCACACCTCTTTATATGGACACAAAAGATCTTTTGACTTTCCACCTTCGTATGTCTTTTGACTTTTCACCTTCCACGTTCTTTCATTTCCTAAACTCACCTGTCACTTATGCGCTTAATATGTTTTGAAAGACTTTTTATTTTCCCGAGATTGGGGAGACCTAGTAGGTCTGTACACATGTCTCATTGAGGGGAATCAACTTAGATGCTACCAAGAAAGCAAAAGAAAAAAAAAGGAGGGTGCAGGCGTGGCAAGTCAAGGAGGAGAGAGAGGAAGAGAGAGAGAGAGAGAGAGAGAGAGAGAGATGAAAATGACGTGCGTCATTGTGAGTGAGAGATTTTTTGTGCATTTCATTTTCTCTCTCTCTCTCTCTCTCTCTCTCTCTCTCTCTCTCTCTCTCTCTCTCTCTTTGCATGTGACACAGAAGGTTGGTACGCCTATTAGAGAGAGCATACATGGCAGCAATTGAGCAGAGCCAATAGTTAGGGCATGATTATGACCTACGGAGGATGGCGAGGGAAAGGTAGCTGAGGAGGAGTACAATATATGCACAGGTGTCAAAGGGAAGAGGAGTTGCGGATCGTGAGGGAAACGTGGCTGAGGAGGAGTACAATATGGACAGCTCTCGTAGGAGAAGATGCCCAGGCATCGCAGGCAAGAGGAGAAGGCAATGGCCGCAACCCTATGATTGTCACGAGGGGGATATGAGTGCAGTGATAAGGTAGGGTGCATAGGATAATTTTGGGGGGAGGATGTCGCATGCATATCAGGCGACAAAAGCAGCGAAGCAATGTTGCAGAAGAGGAGCGTAGGAAAGTGGGGAGGAAAAGCAAAAATGTGTGGAGGGGGAAAATCCACAGAGCGTTGGAATGGGGAGCATAGAGAATCTGTGCAAGCCTAGGAGGTGGGGACGAGTACGGTAGCACAGATGATGTGTGGAAGACAGAGCTGCACTGGAGTGCAAGAGGGAGGGAGTGTGGAGGGCAAAAGACACGACGCTTGCAGGAGGGGAAAAGCAGGGAGCGGTTGGATCTTTTGAGATTTGCATTAATAAACAAGGATCGAGTAGGGGAGTACTAAAATTAAAAGGTATGTCTAATGGCTCATCTCTTGGCCTTGCACCCACTTCATCTTGCCACTCCATCTGCACCCGCCGCCTGTGCGCGCGCGCACACCAAAACCCCCTTGCCCCCCAAAAAAAGACTTTCATTGACAAAGTTTCCTAGAATCTTCTTTAATTCACTCGAAACAGATGTTTTAGAATCGTACCACTAGGTAGCCAAAACGATTTTTTCATTTCTTTTTAGAGGAATCAAAGGAGATGCTTAGGTTCATCTCGTTTGCAAAAGGGAAAGCTGAAGGTAAAGTTTTTCAATCTCTCTTTTAACTTTCCAGGTTACCTCTTCTAAGATGCTTAGGGGGAAAACGACGGGGGGGGGGGGGGGGGGGGGGGAACACGTGGAGGTGGAGGAAGAAGAAGAAGAAAGTTTTAACATCGTGCGAAACTATCCCAAGAGACCTCAAAGAGCGAAAGCTAGACATACAATTTTTTTCTGGGTGGATCGTAGTGGAGGAAAGAGCGTATTGTGTGTGTTGCAAATCATTTTTGTATTGATTGTCATCGTGCAAGTGGGAGCATGTTGCAGAAGGCGCAATGAGAGAGAGCGATGGTCCAGGGCTGATGGTGGAGACGGAAACCAGTTTCCGTGTTGAGTGAGGTAGTGGTTGAAACGAGGTGAACGGTGCTGACCCTCGTCTGCGGGCAAGAGGTGAGAGACATGTCGACAGCTGAGAGAGTGGTGCCATGCCAAAAACTCGTTATCCAGAATAAAGAAGGCGTGCATGTACTAGGACTGACGATCGATTAATGTGCTGGCCACAACAGGCATAGTGTGCTTTGCGATCCAGAGAAGGGGACAAGCGACAGGAGTCTGTAGATGCAGCCATTGCTGGAAAAGGGTAGTAGCGGTTTATGGCGACAGTTTTCCTAGGAGGTGCAGGGTGCATGAGAGAGAGAGAGAGAGAGAGAGAGAGAGAGAGAGAGCGAGCTGTATTCTTTGTTGTGAGGCCTTCGTTTCTGCGTTTTTTTCTCTTTGCAGGGCAAGGCATGGTTGAAGCGGTGCAATCTCTCTCAAAAAAGGTGGGGCGGCAGCTGACTTTCTCGCTCTCTGCATCTCTCTGTGTTTTGCAGAGGCAGGGCAACAACTAACTCTCTCTCTCTCTCTCTCTCTCTCTCTCTCACACACACACACACACAAACAAGCAAGGACGCTCATGCGCTTGCCGTCAATGAGCTAGAGGTCTTGAGCCAGATTTTTGAAGTGGATGAAGCAGAGGTTCTTTGTGTACAGAGAGCGGGGAAGCTTGAGGTCCATGCGATGGTCGCGAGCAGACCAGGCGGGGGTTGAGGTCTCCATGGCGGCCGGGGGTCTGTGCTGACGTGGTGTGGAATTTTCCATTTAAACTTTTGATCCCAGAAGGAATCTTGCCTTTAAATTAATTAATGAAAACGAATGTAAACCCAGTATGTCACATACTGGTTTCAAAATAAATATATTCTCTACTTTTTTTCCAATACTCACCTATAGTGATTTAACTTATAAAACCCAAACAGAATTAGATATAAACCATGTACAAACCTCATAAAAATGAAACTGCTCGGCTTTACAGGGAGCCACCGCACAAAGGAAAAAAATCAAGACCACACAACATAACACCATACCCAACTAGTGAGGGGGAGCCACCATGTAAGGGGAGTTGCCATCCCACCCTTACACACCCACCATGCACTCGCAAACCATCAAAGCATCACGCTTCATCACAATGACTACTTTGATGATGCTACTAGACCACATGACCTTGCCATCCTTGCGAGCGTGATCTCCATCGAAGGCTTGGCACTAAAGCTTTTCCTACAAGCAGAGGACGAAGGAGTGCTGCTCCCCTCACCCACAATCGTCCCCTATCTGCAATTCCACTACCATCACGGCGGCCATCGACTCGACACGTCCCATGTTGCACGGCTCCCTACCCATCACCCATTGCCATGAGCCTCACGAACGAGGGGACATGCTAACTTGCCCAAGTGCAAGAGGCCATGTTGCATTGATAGGAATATATTCACTACTTACATAGTGAAAAGACACTTTAAAGAGAAGAAGGCGCTAAAAAAAAAATTAAACAAAGAAAACACAAATATAGGAATGTGCAATCGACCATCTTTTTTTATATAAATAAAAAAAGTCTTTTCGACTTTCCACTTTCGTGCGTCTTTTCATTTCGTTGACTTATTTTTTGTTTTGACTATAGATTAGCATCACAAAAAAAATTATGTTTTTCTTAGAACTGATTTCTTCTAGATACATATGTTTGAATTAAGCATTTTTTTTCAAGCCTTGAGTACACATTTGTGTTTTAAGCCATAGTTTTTATCATTTTGGTAGGTTATCATTTTATTATTTTCTCATAAAAATGCAACTTATGTTTGGTTGTAGTTTAATATGTCCAAGTGTTATAAGTTAAAGAAATGGAATAAGTGTATTTTGTAATTAGGTATTTGGCACAACGATAAACATGTCTATACAATACCTCTTTTCAACTATTGTGCATGCTTGACATAAGATTTGGCCAAGTTGAACACTTGTAATTCTTTTTGTGACTCTTGCATGATGCCCGGGAGAAGTTTCTATGGTTCTTGTTGTTCTCTAATTAAATTTTACTGCTCACATTTGTGAGGCCTTATGAAAAAAATATATATCAAATTCAAGGTGACAAAGAGGGAGGAGGAGGAGGATGTGAAGAAGAAGAAAAAATTACGAGTGATGTTTGAGAGCCACATGTATTGAAATGGAGGTACATCACATGTCACTTATGCAAAGGGAGGACGAGAGAGAATTGCATGGAGCAAGAGACTTACCTATACTTGGGAATATGGCTATAACATTGATTGTAGCAGAATTAAAGTAACAATAGTGGTAACATTTGGACAAGTGTCCTCCTTTCCCCTTTGAGAGAGAGGGCTTCAATAATGCTTGAATAATTAATTACTTAATTTAAATTGTCATTGGACCTCCTTAAAGGATATCCAATAGACTTTAGGGAAAAGGTGCCCCTTGGGTGAGTAGTCTCTCATCCCCTACTCTTGGGGCTCACCCCCTCCTTTGTAGGCAACATGTTGACTTCAAGCACCTCAAGCTCCTTAGTCATCAAACACCTCAAGCATCTTAGTCATCAAGCACCTCAAGCACCTTAGTCATGAAGCACGATAAGCACCTTAGTCAGCTCAAGCATGACAAGCACCTCAAGCATATGCCTAGCTCCTAAGGTCTAAAGTACCTTAAGGTCCTAGGTTTAAAGACTTTTAACACCAACCTTTGGAGGTATTTAATGAAACTAACTCTAAGATCTTTTCAGCTCCATTGTCTGCTCATTGCTCTTTGGTAGACCATCTCCCTTTTGGACCCTTCATGAGATGTAGCCTTTTCTCCCTTTAGTCTCGTGTTGAGATAGGTCTAAAAGCACATATCTATATTCTAACTCATGTTCCCATTTATTTTCCTACATAAATGATCAGTTCAATATGAGTGTTGACATAGGTCTAAAAGCACATATCTATATTCTAACTCATGTTTCCATTTATTTTCCCACATTAAATGATCAGTTCAATATGAGAATTCTCTTAAGGAAATGCTCAATATTGTTAACGTAATTCCGCTACAATCAATGTTATAGCCATATTCCATTACATACTATACAAGTTAGTCACATCTCCCTAGAATGTAATAAGATTATAGTGCTAGTACAACATCCTCATGGCCTCGCTGGAATGGTTTGCCCCTTAAACAAGCAGTGGGGCAAGCAATGGCCGAAGGCAAGATAGGTGACAATTGTTAAAAACATTTGGTGCCCACAATGGCCACTTGGGATGAAGGTCTTTGTATGGAAGGTACTATGGGGGCCTTGCCGACTGGGGTGAAGGTCCTAGATAGAAGCATTGGTCCAGATAGATGCCGCAATGCATATCAGCAAGTGAGAACCTTCCACACCTTTTGGAATCCCCAGTGATTTGTGGCCTGGCAGGAAAGATATGCAGGTGGATCCAAAAGGCAAAAAAGATTGGGTTCTTCAAGAAAGATCTCTTTATGGGGGGGAAGGTGTTCGAGAGTCAACCACTACTAATCAGTACACAAATTGTCAGGTTCTATTACTTCAAACATGTCTAAAAGGCCAAGAACCGTCGACTATTTGAGAACATCCTTGAAACAGCTAGGTTCACGGAGATCATTCAAGAAAGCAAGGAAGCAATTATAGACAATGGAAAATGGAGGAACCCTGAAGAGTGGAATAAGGTTCTGACTACCGTAGTATATGAACCATATGGGAAAGTGTCTGCTCCTTGTCTAGCCAAGTGTTCTACCTTGGCCGTGGGGTGGCTCCCCTATTAGCCAATGTAAGGATGGTTGCTGGAAGATGTCATGGCTCAACACAAGCATGACTAGTAATTGTAATTCTTTTGGATTGTAAATATAACCCACTCACAATTGTGAGTTTTTGTCCAAAAAAAAAAAAAAAAAAACACACACACACACACACATATATATATATATATATATATATATATAGATAGATAGATAGTGCTAGTGTAAACTTTATTGTATTGAAGTCGCACTCTTTTATATTTGCTTTATTGGCTTTAAGGAGAAAACCTTTATGAATCCCATAATTTTTAAGCTATCAATTATGTATTGAATATTTACCTTCATGTTGGAGGATTAAAGACGGGAGAATTTGATTGAAAAATCAAGTAAACATCAAGCAACACATTGAAGCCTAATCTTTTGTGGCAATATGAGATTTGTAGCGTATAAACACTCTACAGATTTGCACTCTCTTTGCATTATATATTGAGGAAAGAGGGGTGCCCCATGTATCAGTTTGTCCCCTCCTCCCACAAATAAGAACGAAGTGTTTCTTGAAGATATGGCTAGACCAACACATAGTAAATGTGACTCCTTGTTCAGCTCTAGGAGTGCTCTAGAGCTAGTTTTGTTAGAGTTTTGGATGTCATCTTCTAGGTTTTAAGTCTAGATCTAGTACGTGAGGTCTTCTTTGTGGTTGTGAACAACCTTGTGAGGCTTTTCCAAATTATAAACATGTGGGTGGATTGTCCAAATTTTGTTGGCCTTTGTGTTGGGCACCCTATTTTCTAGCTATTTTCCTCATATTTCCACATTTTTAGGCTGTGGGGTAGTAAAAAGATCTAACTTGGAGGTATAGTTGTGGACTTTGGACCCTTAGCAATCAAAGTCCTTAAAGGACCATGCAAGGAAGATGATCTCTTCAAAATATATGGCTATAGTTTTTTTGATGCATTTGACTCTTAAGCCTTGATGGAAGATCGTTTTGACTTGGGAGAGCTTATTCCCATGGTGTTGAATTAGGAGGAGCAATCCAGAGATGTAGATTTGAATTTAGAGTCGAGTGAAACATCTATTGTTTTTTTCCATAGCATCCACAATTTTTTTTCCCTGTTTTTTAATAGGAAGGTTGCCATGAGGTTGAGCGAGAAGAAGAAGAAGAAGGGTTAACGTAAATGCATAAAACTGTTATTAATGCATAAAACCTACCTACGTTAATGTAAATGCATAAAATCTACGTGTTAACGTGAAGAGAGGCATGCTGCTGTAATCATAAAGAGAGGCACACACACTCGTCAAGAGAGGCAACCTTGGTGGTTTGATTGAGAGAGAGCACTTGGTTGTATCCCTGAGGAGAGGTATCCCCGATGGAGAGAGAGAACGCCGGATTGCCACAGCTCACGGAGGAGGACGTGGCGTAGGCACATGGATCTATAGCCTTTGTTGGCACTGTCGAGGGCAATTGCCAATGCAATGATTGGATTTGGCTACAAAAAGTGTGGCGTCAAATTTCGCTTGCTTGCAAGAAAATTACTTTTTCCAGAAAGAGGGCAAAAAGGGATGCACGTGTGTTTAAAGGGGGGACGGAGGCGAGGGAGGGGCGCACTACAGCAAGCAAGTAAGAGAGCGATTGAGCTACTTTTCTAAAGCGTGTGCATGCAACAAGCGATCTTGACAGAGCAAGTAGCATGCTCGTCTCAGAGGGAATATTTGGAACATATTCGACTGACAGTACCACTCCTACTCGTCCTACAGAGCGCTTTGTTTTTAATATAGACATAAAGATTAGGCATTGTCGTTTGTAAAAACAGTCCCATATGAGAGTTTGAGATACTTCCCATTTGTTTTCCTATTCTCTACAAAGGGAAGTATTGAGCAATGGGTATCTCTCTCTCTCTCACACACACACACACTCTTACGTAGACCATTGTGATTTGTCGCTTTATTCTTTTGAGAAATTTATCAAAATGCTCCTGGAATTTGTGGAAATTTCAAAAAATACTGCTCAAAGGTAAAAAAATGAACGAAATATATTTTTGATGGATTGCTTTAACTTTTGAGATTCTACTGTTGGTTCAAATTAGCGATTAGGTTAAAATCATCGTAAGTGTTTCTTTTTTTCGAAAAAAAGAAGTGGGTTCTTTTAAGATCTTATGATAATATTGTAGAATATGCAAAGAATAGACAATTAACCCAAAACCCCTTGCCTTTCGAGGTCGTTGATCTCTTATTTATTTGTGCTCTGTACAAAGGCAAGAAGTCGGTTAGTCGATTGTTGGGCTACTTGACTGTTGGGCTACGCGAAGGCGCTAGAGGAATTTGTATGGACCAATCCATCTATGAAGAGAGATTTACTTAGACCTTTAGGACGCATATTCTATTGGATGGCAAGGTGCATCATTATTACGCTTTTTCCTTTGTTGACCTACCTCAAGATTCTTGTGGAGAGCTTGACGAAGGTTGTCGATGTTGGAGATAAAGTAGCCAGTCCGCTGCCTCAGCTTTTGTGGGTTGTAGGTGCAGGGGTACATAAATCAGGCGGAGGAAGACAAGGATCACACCATAGAGAGCCTGAAAGGGACCAACTTTTGTAGATACTTGGACAAATGTGTTATATGCGTGCACAGCAAATGGAAGCACTTGATCCCAATTCAGGTGTAAAGGGTCGACAAATGTGGCTATTACCGGTTTGATTATCTGATTTGACCTCTCTGTCAACCCATTTGTCTGTGGGTGATAAGATGTGGATAGTTGTGTGGCCCCTAAACTTTTGGTCAAGACTTGAATCACCTCACTCTTAAACTGGGTCCCTTGGTTGGACAAGAGCTGTAAAGGGCACCCATGGCTGAATACAAGCTTTTGTAATATTGCAACTACCACTATTGATGCGGTGGCGTCTGGTAGTGCAATTGCTTCACACCACCGCATCAGATACTCCATGATGACCATCAGATACTTCGTGATGACGAGTATGGTGGTTACCTGTTGTAGACATGGGGAAGGAGCTCATTAGATCCCAACCTACCAACTAGAAGGGCTCATTGTCCAAAATCGGGGACAAAAGACCAACATTGTGAGGTGGGGGACTTGATGCTCTGGCACACCTTACATTGGAGAAGATGTTGAGATACAAACTGTCCCATTATGGGCCAAGGGTAATTCTATCTGATCTTGTGTAAGACTTTATGAAAACCCAAATGCCCAAAAAGAGGGATGATTGTGATAAAAATTCAAGTATTAATATGGAGTACCTGGGACACACAGATGTGTGGTTTGTGGCGACATAATGCAAGACATTGTTGATTACCATAAATCTACGTTGGGATACTTGTGGTTAGGGGGCCTTCAGCTGCAAAACTATTTGCTTGAAGCAGGGTCACTTTGCTGAAATGCAGGCATCTGAGCTATGTGAACCCAAAGGTCTAAGGGTTGGGAGAGGAACTGTGTGGCTTGATGTTCGTACCACAAGAGACCATCTACGATGAGGTTATCTGATCCCTTGCTATAGACTACTGTAAAGTTGTATTCCTGCAGGGCAAGTGCCCATCAAAGTCACCATTCGGGTGGGTGATGTTTGTGGATGAGAGAGACTAGCGGTTGATGATTGGTTTCTACATGTACTGTGGTTCCATGGAGATAGGGATGAAACCGATGGAAGGCCCAATCGATTGCCAGCAATTCTCTTAAGTGTTAAAAGACATGGTTAGTTGGGGTGTGCGAAAAGCACATCATCTTGGATTACTTGCTTTAGATTGGTGAAGCTCATGTGACATGCTGAGGTGCAGGTCGTCCAAGGAAGCTTTAGAGGGTTTTATCTAAGGAAGGAGGGTAGTTCTAAATAGTTGTAACTTTGGATGGATCCATCTGGATATCATCTGTAGAGATGATGAATCCCAAAAACTTGAGCAAATTGCATGCAATCCTTATAAGCATGAATTAACAATGGCATTTTGCTTGATTAATGCAATCCTTACAAACATGAATTAACAATGACGTTTTGCTTGATTTTGAGAGATTTATCAGTCTTAAAGTGCATTAGTTTCTCAAGAGAAACAGCACTAAAGCTGAGGACCTCCCACACCTTTTTAAGTACTGCTCGACAATTAGGACCAAGGGGGGAGATTTATGAGGATTCAAAAGACTTAAAGAACCATTTATTCTACGGAGGGAAGATGTTCAAGAGCAAAGAAGACTTGGATCACAGATATAAGGTTTTGCTACTTTCAACATATCTACAAGGTATTGAAATCACAATGGTAAAAACTTAATTCACAAAGATAATTGAAGAAAGCAAGGAGGCTCATACGACAAAAGGTGGTAAGGACACATAAGACACAGGCCAGTAACTATGTCGAAGCAGAGGCAGGGCAAGGGTAGGTATTTCGTATGAAATTTTTTTAACAAGTCTTTTACAAGTCCAACTGAGCCACCAATGTATGCTAATGCAATTCATCGATAGACCCATAAACTCTTCAAAACTTGATCAATTCTAAGACTACCATTGATCCGATCAATTGACACTCATTAATAGATCACAACTAATCAACATCTAAATAGAACAAATGCCATCTACGGTTCAATTGACTGGGAAGTATAAGGAGGGCTGAGTAATATTTGGTGCTGGAATCCTCTTAACATACAATTCTTACTCAGATATCAGTCTCATCCTGCACATCTTTCGAACTAGATTCTCGCTCGACTACTCAGCTACCAACTTCCTACCATAACCACAAACTCACGTATGCTAAGCATCAGTATCACATATCCACTCTGCTAACACCGCCTTTATATTATGTAACACTCCCTACCCAATCAACATGCGTAATTTACAATCTATAACAAGTAAATCTCAGCTCCCTTCATCTTCCCCCATTAACCCAAATCGAAGGATCGTCCCCCGCAAACAACCTGTAGCTTGCCATGATCTTTCAGATCCACATACAATAGGAGAAAAACGCGAGAAAGAGATAAAGGTGTCGTGGCAACGTAAGGGAATAAACTTCTCCATCATGAAATTAATGCCGCTATTTTGTATGTAGCCTCAATAAAACAAGCTTGAGACATGAAGACTGCAAATCTCATAAGATTACATTAAAACTAATGATTCTTAATGATCATGATTACGCAGAAAACCATCAACCACGTCAAGTCTTCCTGACGTTGAAAGACTTGATCTAGACATTCTTGGGGAAGCACGTTACTTGAGATTTTCATTCTGGGCGATGAGAGAATCAGACAAGAGCGGAATTTTAAAATTCCCTTACTTTTAACCCCAAACAGAAGGCTAAACGATTCAAGACATGCCAGAGGCAGGCTGCAAGGCATAGCGAGTGTAAAGGCCCTCTCTGGCACACAACTAACGTCCTGTGTAGGAAGGACGAATAATCAGGGCAGGCATTGCCGCAACATGACAGAATTGAGAGAGAGAGAGAGAGAGAGAGGAGGGGCTGAGAATCAGAACCACCTGGCTTTGGGCGTGGCATGGACCACCACGCCCTTTCAGATGCTGAATCAGCGTCGATCATTCGGGGAAAGAATGTTCATCATCTTCCACAGCGACCCCCTACCGACACACACATACACACACACAGAGTTGCAGAGTATCCCAGTGAGTTATGGAGAAGCTCGGGAAGAAAATCAGACCCTCGGAGCTTAGATTCATGTCGACTCCATCGCTGCTCGCACCCCTGACCATTGATAACCTTCTAGACGGAAAGTATAAATAGCTCCCAGCAAAACCCTAAGTCCAAGCCGAGTTCAAACGACGGAACTTAGAAGGTGAAAATTGGCCAATAAGAACTAGGGCAGGGGTAGCTATTTTGTAAGGATTTTTTCAATGAAGCCTTTGCAAGTCAAACTCTGCCATTTCTGCCAGAGTTAACCCAAGCATTCTTCGTTTCGGAGCTATGCGACACCACTGAAAACTGCAGCAGGCTTTTGGCACACAGAAGCGTACAAATAAAGTGACGCACACATTACCCCCCTCTAGCTCGACGTGCGGATTGTGCTCTTTCGACAAGTTTGTGCCTGCGATTAACAAAAAGAAAAGAAGAGGAAATGAAAGGGGAGTTTTTGCACAAGCAAGGACAGAGCACCCGCATGTTGCACGCGATGAGCAGGGTAGCCAGGTGGTCCACATGGGAAGGGGGGCCTCAGCACTAAGTAACATGGGGTCTTCAATGAAGCCCCGGCCATGCGATCCACGGTGGGGAACTGCAGGCGAGAATCACGAGATACGTAGCACCGTCCGATCGGCGAAAAGTAAACTAGGACACATTTGACCTGACACAAATTTGTGCATTGTCTTCCTAGTGTCGCTTTTTGGTCCTCATCTTGATGATGTGTGAATTGGTTAGCCATCCTATTGTGGCCCTATACAGGGGGCAAGGCGTACTTCTCACAAGAGTAGTGTGCAGTCGAGTAGGGCATCCCTAGTGGACTGTTGTAGTCCACCACAATAGCTAGCCAGGTAGGGGGAGCACATCTGCTTTTTTGCAATCCTCCTCTAGCATTTTTGGTGGGTAGTAGATCTATGTTTATGTGGTAGCAGTGGAAAGTTCATGCATAGGTTCTTGGTAATAATTTCCTCAGTTGGAGTGATAGGCAATAGGTTTTTCCCTACCAAACTTCCCCTTAAGGCATTCCATTCAAATTGTAGAGGCATTGCACTACCTTGGCGTAGGCCTAGGAGAGCAAATATTGCACTAGGTTTTTCCCTACCAAATTTCCCCTTAGGGCATTCCATTCACTAGGCCTCAAATGTAGAGGCATTGCACTACCCTGGTGTAGGCCTAGGAGAGCAAATTTCTCCATTCCCTTAGGGTGGGCATCGATGCTATTTGCTTGTTGCCATTGGAGCTTGTTGGTGTCGTTGAAGGGGCAATGCTACCTAAATAAATCTTTAAAGACAAATTTATTAATATTGCACAACCCAGTGAAGCCTACAAACTTCAAGCTCGATATCAATCTACCCTTGTGAAAAAAAATTGCACATTTAAGGATAAAATTACTTGCATAGTGTTGCATACAGTTGGAATGAAGGTTGGAATGAGACCAAAGGATTTGTCACTCTCATTGAATATGACCTTAATCTAAAAGATCGAGCCAAGAGGGTTGACCTAGAACTATGAGCATTATGAGCATATATACAACATACATGGAAAAAACTTCCTATTGAGGGAAAAAAGAGCCTCGGTGACCACTACGATAGGATGGTAACAATCTCCACAATCCTCGCCTCCTTGGCGCAAACAAGCAATCCAATGGTTTCCTTTGTCTGACTTGATGCATAAGGGTGCCATGGCTTCCACGTATAATTCTCAATTGCTTTTCAAGGCTTTTGTAAGTATAACCCTCTGCGTCTGCTAGGTCATCGTAAATGGTGAAGAAGCAAAATACTTGTTCGTCACAAACATTCTTGCAGCTTGCGGGGATCATCTTGTTGTTACCTCTGAAAAGTCCTACCTAGCTACAAGTCAAGCACATCTTGAAGTAGATGCTCTCTCCTCCTCTTGGCACCAACCCTCGAATTGCCTTTTATGGCTCTTGGATGCACTTTCCACCTCACAGCTTAATGGTGATGTGCCAAACTTAATGTTTCCACACACATTGCTTCCAACGATTGAAAGGGTCTCAACAACATTGATTGACTTCAGCACCAGGACTTGAAGACCCAATTGCGCTAGACGTTGCCTGCTTTGTGAGTGGCCTTAATACCAATGCCATCTCTCTCTCTCTCTCTCTCTCTCTCTCTCTCTCTCTCTCTCTCTCTCTCTCTCTCTCTCTCTCTCTCTCTCTCTTTGCATAATCATACCTACCCGAGGCTTGAGCCCTTTGGGCCCTACCCATCCTACATTTTCATGAAATCCATTTGCATCTCTTATGAATGCCTTGGAGCTTATAAAAAGATCTTAGGCATTGTGCACACACTGCATTATGGCACTGTTACAGTACCTAGCATATATACCTGCACCACTTATATACACGACTACTTCTTTTCAGGCTATGGTTACCAATTTTAGCATGCTCTAGTAGATTAAGTTTACCTAAACTCTCTCTACTATATTTTCTTGTAGTTGCAGGACACTGGAAGTTGGGATGCAGCCCTTGCCCTCCTTGGGTATGTGTCCCTATCTTTTGCCCCTCCACCTATGGTGCAAGGTTTGTTGTTTTGCATCAAGGATCGGAGCTTCATCAGACATTAATTGAGCTCGAGAATGCAGCTGTGGCATCAAATGAACACACTGATTTGTTGTTGCTTAACCTCCTTGATTTACCTGCATGGGTTTGCCTTTACTCTTTGGCACATGATAATCCTCATGCTGCCATACAAAGGCTTCAAGAGTTGGCAGCCAACCTAAAATCAATTGGCGAAGAGGATGAATGGGAGCACAAGGAATGGGTTGAAAACTCCCCGAATCTCATGAGGAGATTCATGAACAGCCATGGGAAGAATCTACGGAATGACCCAATGGTTCGACAAAGGAAGCGGCACCTTCTCAGTGGCTACAAAGAGGTCTCTCTCGCCCCTCAAGTTGAATCAAGTAGCTCCCTCATTCCAACAGACTTGCCAAGCGAAGTTTTGCAACTAGCAACCCAACACTCAACCTCTCAAAGAAGCCCTTTGAATCATATACCAACCCACATATTCGTTGCAAATTTTTGGAGATTATGTTGGGGGATGCACACCACAAACCCTGGACATTGGGTAACTTCACACTCATGGCACCACTTTCAAAGGGACTTCTCTTAATCTTATTAAATGGTAAAGACAAGCTCTCCTTGAAACTTGGTTGACAACATGTTCTCGAATCAAATGCCTCAAACATTATTGAGGACTATTTATTAGCCACCCGCTTCACCATGTCAAAATTTGATACAAATAGGTGTAAGGCATCTTTCGGGTGTGTTGGGGTGAAAGTTGTGATCTCTACTACTGGTAGGGAAACAAACTACACCATGCAAATCTGGAATGTCCATCGGCCCTTTATGAAGTGTGGTTGTGAACATGTGGGTCAGGCTGACCATTGCAAGGATGGAAATATATTATGGTTCTACCACACATTGTGGATGATGATGCATCATCTTCCCATCTTCCACCCGGCTCAAGTTTGAAAATGTCTATTATTTCCTTTCTCTCTTGGATTGAGAAAGAGGCCGAAGAGGCCATAAAAGATTTGCTGATTCACTTTAATTACAGGGAGAAGTTTTGAAGGATGCTATCAAGCATCGAGTTTTGTTTAATCAACAAACCCCCGCTACTAGTCTCAATCTTGAGGTTGATAGCTTTATATAGCAGGCCATTGTTCCAGGGAGAGACGCTGGAGATGCAAGAACAAATAAGCGTGCCCGAGGAGGTTTTGCAAAATAGTCCCGAGGCCGAGGACGACACTCGTACACCCCAAAAATATCGACTGGTTCCATTGCGACCAACTCTCGATGGTCGCAAGCCTCACCTGTCGACTCGGCTATTAGCTCTCGCACACCATTCAACACCCCCTCTTATCCTACCTACTCCTCGCAAAATTCTGTGCAGCCCCCCCCCCCCCCCTCCTTTAACCCTTAGTGTGCAGCTAGCGCAAAAGCCCTATTGTATGATTGAAATCTGATTCTACTTCTCTGCTGTTTGCTGCAGGTTATTAGAGATTTGTGTGGAAGGCTATGCTTTGAGAAAAAACCTCAAAACAAAGGCATCTTTGTTCCAATCCATTTTGTTAACCTTTGCTAGATTTATGTAATGTCAGGGCCTTTTTTGAACTTTTTTTCTTTGGATTGAATATTGTCACCACTCAACTTTGGAGAGTGTCTCTTTACTTGGTCGTTTGACGCCCCTTTGAAGGTGAAAATGTGTAATGCACGTACTATCTTCACCTCGCTTAAGGAGATGACATACACATGTCTGTGTAAAGCAATTCCATTCACATTTGGACCTGGCATGGGGACACATCCTAACCACTGATATTAGCGCTTTTACGTCGCCAGATTTGGCTCGATTATGTGGCTTTGGGCTCTCACATACAGCATCTACTCCACCCAACTTGGGTCAAGCATATAAAGAAGCTTTGTCGCGTCTTGGACACTCTCATGCATACCAATTGCATCAAAACTCCCATCAAGCCTTGCACTTGGTGATGCTTATGAAGCCCTACAAGGCTATTGTTTCAATTTCCTCCCCCGAAAAAAACAACATCGGTGTACCCTGACCTCCATAAGGAAATTGATCAACTCAAGCATACCTTTTTCATCTCCTGCTTGGATAAGGCACCAAATAACATGGTACTTTTATGTAGAATCTCATTGTTAATAAGGCTAACAAGAAATTACAGGGTAAGGACTTTACACTGTACGCTCAAAACATCAAGGATACACTAGCTCAAATTCACTCATTCCTCGATCCCATTGTACTTCTTAGCAATAATGATCTCCGCTTCTTAATCGTCTCGTATAAAAGCCATTAAAACTCATTCCGATGGTTAACATGTGGCTCTACATGCTGCTATACGGAGATTTCCCTCCTAATGGCATGCTCTTTAAAAACATGTATAGCACATGTCAAACAAAGGGCTAAAATCCTAAACCAAAAAGCCTTATTATGCCATAATCTCCACATCCAATCATGGTGGATTGTGGACTCGATTTATGAATGTGCCTTGAATCTACCAAAGCATTCTACCACCCTCTATTCAGGGGATTATGATTCATGGTCTTCACACCCTTATAAATCGGGATTATCATTCACCATACACCAAATATTGAATATCAATTCTTGGCTCATCAATAACATGTACATACAAAACCAAGGATTGGTACATCGCCAGAAAAATGGGATCCCCATGGGGCTTGCTTGCTCCCCCCTGTGATGCAATCTCTACTTACACTCGTTGGAATTTGACTTCTTTGTGGGGATCCTTAAATCTCCCAACCCATCTCCCACCCTTAAGAAGTTGGCGCCACCTTTTTTGTACTTCGATGACATTGTCATTATTGACTCAATGGACCCCCTATACTTCATTAACAACCAAACTATCTATCCGGATTCCCTCCATTGAAAGAAAGATTAGCACAAATGCAAAATTCCTCAATCTTCAATTATCAATTAATAAGGGGAAACTCATTAAGCATCTCAATAAAAAGGAGGAAAACCTCCCTTGCCAACCCATCAAATATATTCATCGATCTAGTAATTGGCCCTCGGATTGGGCTCATAAGGTCATACTTTCATAGCTAAAACCAATCCTCTTTTGTAACACCTACCCATTAAATGCTGCATGGGACATCCGAGCACTCGTCCAACCTTTTTACCATAATGGGTTTGAAAAAGCTAAGCTCTAGAGGCTAATTAGAAACCATTTGCACGAATATGAAGCTTCCTCCCATACAAGCCTACTAAGTGATTCCTTGGAACACCTAAAAGTTGGAGGGCACTACAACCCCTTAGGGGGTCTAGTGCCCCCTAAAGAGGGATTAAACACTCCTCCTAGTGTAAGTGGAGGTGCCCCCCCGCCCCCCCCCCCCCCCCCCCCCCGGCCTCTGTGTCTCTCTCTCTCTCTCTCTCTCTCTCTCTCTCTCTCTCTCTCTCTCTCTCTCTCTCTCTCTCTCTCGTCCCCCGTTAACACAAGGGAAGCACCTCTTACATCGGATGGGCTTCTTAGCAAAAAAAAAAACCCTTATGGAAGGCCTCCCACATATACACATAAGCTATATACGACACCTTCCAAAAAACAAAAAGAAGGGGAGAGGGCAACGTGAGTGCCTTTACTTCCCCACATACACACTCACTTTAATAATACCCATAACTGACCACTACCATTCCACATGGGAAAAGAAATACCCCACTCCTCCCATCCGACTCTTTCTCTTGGAGAGAAACAAAAGAAGAGAGCACATATAAGGTGACCTTTTCCCAAGACATTTGCACCTAGGGAGAAGAACATCACTACTTGCTACAAAAACATCACACCCCACACTCTCCTTAAATTGGCCTCTTCTAATCAGGTTTTGTGAGTCTATAGTTTTCTTGCTTTGTGCATTAGATGGACATCTATAACATGTAGGAGCATCTCATGACACATGCCTTCCACCTAATGGATTAACAATCTCTTGTTTTTTGTGTGGGTGATGGTGGCAGGTAGCAAGATACTCCTTTATCTAATACACATGCATGGCAACCATGGACCCTCCATGTAGCAAGATTACGTATTGAAAACCCTCCTTTTTTTTCTCACTATCACGGCATCTATTGTACTCAAAATGCTAGG
The DNA here is from genome assembly GCF_014529385.1 of Adiantum capillus-veneris. Taxonomy (NCBI): domain Eukaryota; kingdom Viridiplantae; phylum Streptophyta; class Polypodiopsida; order Polypodiales; family Pteridaceae; genus Adiantum; species Adiantum capillus-veneris. Next base: position 110,878,993 of record NC_140943.1, on the reverse strand, counting down.
ATTAATTATAATGGGTGGTTGCAAATATTGGATGTCTTTTTCCATGGTTCATATATGGATTATTAAAGGGTAAAATTGTCTGAATACCTACTCTCTCTCTCTCTCTCTCTCTCTCTCTCTCTCTCTCTCTCCCCCCACTTGGAACTTTCTTCAAGTGAAGTTACAAACCCCTTACACGCTCCTTGTCGTTAGTTGTAACCATTTGCCATTCCAGTTATGGGCATGGTGAGAGTTGTAGCGTACATGATAAAGATGCACCAAAGCTCACCACACTGACTTCCCAAAATTTCATGTGTGAGAAGCAACAAGGTTGTCTCTTAGAATCAAAACATTGATTTCAGGATGGATGCAAGACATCAAGAGGTGGTTTGCAAGATGGGATGAAACACACTTTCTTCATAATGCATCACTAAACCCTTCAGGGAATGAGGCTTTCCTTTTTCTTTTTTTTGGAAATAGAAGTGTGAGTGGAGATGTTATATTGAATTAAAAAAGGATATAAATCAACCTGAAGAGCTACGTGTGTCTTGAGGAGGCCTTGAGGGGGCAATGATTCCAAAAGTATTTGATACTAGTACGTGATACACCTAAGTGCATGATTCCATTCTTCGATATTAGCGGAGGCCCCTCCGTTTAAATCCAACATCATAAATGAGCTCAGTGCTCTCTCTCACAACATCATTGAATTGTGTTGTGACACATTTTTCCTCAAAAATGCGAAGGTTCCTAGATTTCCATAACTGTTTTTGGTGATTTGGAATGGATTGACTTTGCAATCTACTTCCTCCCAAGATGAGGTCATTATTAGAAGATAATCTTCTAGGTATTTCTCACCTATTTGCTGATTTTTGTTGTCATTCCCTTCGTGGCAGGGCAGTCTTTGAGGAGATCCTCTAACGCTGCTCTTCCAGAGAAAGTGTCAGGGCCGATCCCTTTAGCAAGAATCTTGTCCCTAATTTGGGATGGCTTCCCATAGCTCCTTCCAAGTAAACATCTTCATGGAGTTTGGCCAGTTGGAGGATTTCCTGAGATGCCAATGTATCATATGATGGGAAACATTTGGAGGCTTGTAGCTCATGCATTACACCACACATATGCCCCCAATTACAAAAGGTTCTATGAGAGAGGAGACCACACACACCCATACATGCTTGAACCTAATCCCTTACACATGATTTGCAGCATAGCAGTGATCCAGCTTAGATCCCACTCTCTTTGATGTGAGACAAGATGTTGGGCACTAGGGAAGAGTCCCTTCATGTGTGCACATTATGCCCCTTATATCCCTATATTTTTCACTCTAGATCACTCTGTATATACCTTTCTCTCCCACCCTCTCCATTGGCTCTCAACTTCCGCCCTCATTTCCATAGTCCTCAATCATCTGAGTCATTGATAAACTAAACATAGAGTGCAACACATGTTTCATTTGGTCCCATAGGTCATATTTGACCTTCGAGAACGATAATAATCTCTCTCTCTCTCTCTCTCTCTCTCTCTCTCTCTCTCTCTCTCTCTAAGAATTCTCTAATCACATGTTTATGTTCCACTTCCTTCTTAGCATAAAGGACGTCCTCAAACAACATCAAGATGTTTCCTAAAAATATATTGCATCCATTTGTTGAAGGTAGCAAGGGCATTTTTCAACTCACAAGACATTATGTCCATACCTAGATTCAAATGCAATTTCATGTATATCTATTTTTGTAAAGGTTCTAGACCCATACAGACAATCTATTGGTTCATGAATTTTGGGAATGTGGTACTTAATTTTATTTTTACCTAATTTTCATTCTTGATAATTAGTGCGCATCTTAAAAGTAAGATCTTTATGTGGGGCACCCCATGGTGAAATGAATTGCTTGGTTGAGTAATAGCCTAGCTTTTCTTTAAGCCCTTTGACTTCCGAGATTGCAATCTTAATGGGCTCTTAGCAATTGGATTGGCTCCTCATATGAGTTTAATCACATGATTCACAACCCTTGTTGGCGGCATTTGGTTCAATTATTTTCAAAACGTCTTGGTTCTCATGTAACCAAGCTAGGTCATGTTTCCAACGTTCTTGCTCTCATCTTATGAGTTTTCTTAATAATATCACATGGATCTTCCTACGGCCTTTACATTTTGTAGCTTTAACAATACGTAATTTGGGTTTCTCGTAGTTACCCTAATGTAACTTGTTGCCCTGGTGGAGAAACTAATTGCAACATGTCTTGCATTGGATGACAACGTTATAGACCTTGAGCCAATTTATACCTAGGATTCCGTCATGGACGTCCAAAGGTAGGACACAAAATTTTTCATTTAAGTGGAGCTCCCATGATCTCAAATTGAAAATCCCCCATTGGTGCTCTTGTCCCTAGTCTTATTAGATATAATTAACTCACATATACAACTTCAAAAAAAAGAATGTCTGTATGCTTCCAAAATCAAGTAGTAATTTGAAATGCTTTCTTTGATAATTGGTTGGAGCTTCAATCATAGAGAACTATTGATATTGATTCCTTCCTCAGTGCTCAATAGCTATGTGAATTTGAGCCCTTTCTTCCTCTTCATCTTCAAAGGTCGCTTCTTCAACATGACTCTTTATCTGCAAGGGTGAATTCTTTAGCATGGATAGTGGTTACAATTTCATGGCCGTGACGTCTAGCAATTAAGTGTCCTCTAAGGCCTTGGTTCCTTGAGGAGCCACAATAAGAGATTTCTGCCTCACATCCCTGATGTCTAGATTGGTGGCCCTCATGTAAGGGCTAAGACTCCGTGTGACTTTGGCCAGCTAGCCCATTTATGGTCTAGTTGGAGACAGTTATGACACATTTGATTTTTGCCAAGCTATGCCACAATTTGTATTTTTGAGTTAGGGCCTAGGCAACAAAGGTGATTGCCATTACTATTGTGGTTTAAGAAGTGGTGCCCTTGAGGTGCTTTGGCCCGGTAGATTTTGGTTGGACTTGAGAGGTTATGCATTTGGCCAACCTCTTACTTCATCCTCAAGGGGTTTTCCCCTAAAGATGGCATCTTAAAGAAATGAGGGCCTCATAAAATCAATGGTTTAGCCTTTAGACAAAGACGCTAACAACTCGCTTGGTGATCATGCAATAGCATACTTCTTGACTTGTAGATTTTATAGAATTGGTTCATCTTGAGGATCTCGTGGTCCAAGGAAAGATACCTCTTTTTCACAGCTTGATGAATTCCCAAGTTACACATAATCCGTCCATCCCTAGCTCCCAATGCCACTCCTTCCACCACCACATTTCCCCATCGCTCATAAGCTTGTAACGATAAGGCAGATTAATTTTCCAAGGTTCATGATTTTTCTCTCATCTTTTGGTACACTCTCAATGCCTCTCATACAATGGAGGGATTACTAAATGTGTCCAAAGCATAAATCTTGGACGTATTTTTTATCCTTGATATGCTTGGATAAAAGTATATGTGGCAAAAGATCCCGGGGCTCGGGGTAAATTTCAAGCTGCGACTCTAAAATTATAACCCATGAATAGTTGCTAAGTGACCAACTCATTCCATTTTGGTGATCATGGTGGTGAGCTAAATGTTGTGTGCTTTGTCATCATCGCTCAAAGAACTAAACAATGGGTGCAACCTTAAATTTTCTAGTAGTTATAATATACAAAGGTTTCCATATTAGAATTTAAAAGAACCCACATAAATGATACGCACCGTGTGAAAAAAACCATAGTGGAAGCCACGAGAAGCTTACAGAGTCTGATAAGTCCTTGCACTACTTTGCTACAAACCCTGAATGGTTTGCTAGCAAAGTGTTTGAAATTTTTGAGAGAGACTATTTAAACCTTAGGCTATGACACCACCTATAACCTCTCAGTACCTCATTGCCCAAGAAAGGGAGGGATTCCACTTGTTGGTAGTTGTTCCTTGCTTTGAAGGAGCCATCTATCACTCACCCTCTCTTGAGCATAAGGGAATATAAGCTGATCCTCTAGTGTGAGGACTCTACTTTGCAACGATATGACTTTAGCACAAGTTCCGAACCTATTTGTAATTCACAGCTTGAAAGAATTTATCATAAGCAAGAGGGTTTGATAATTCCTCAATTCGTCAACCCAATTGGGTTACCCTTGATGCACCAAGCTATTTCTTGCATGGATCATACACCATCCTCACTCTGGCAACTCATGGCACAAAGACGCTCCCTCTCACCTCCCTTGGTCATTGCCCCAATGTAATTCCCTACTCGACATAGGATACCTAGCAAGGTGAGACGATCCTGCAATTACCTTAATGCACTTGGCATTGGTTACCCCCTCTTGGTCTCTTGCCAAGGAGGTTACCCTTGGCATAGCCGTGTCGTACCATATAGCAATCAAAGTTACAAACATTTTGTTTAAACCAAAGGTTCTACCATCATTTGATTGTTTCCCAACCACATTATGGCATTGTAATCAAGATATGCCATCCATACAAATTCAAAATCAGACAATAACCATCGTGACATTTGTACTCATGTGGCATGCATTTTTCATTTCAATTAAAACAAAATTGTCCATCACTTGTTTGTGCTAGATGGGACCAAGAGAACCTTCCATGACGATAATGAGCCAAAGAGGATTGGAGTTGCACTTGCTTGCATGATTAAGAGGGGGCATCTCATTCTTAACTACCTCCTCGACATTGGACATTGTGGCTATCATCGATCCAGTTAAGCTAAGCTAAGTCCAAAGGGAATGGAAGAGGTGATGGCCGGTGGGAAAGAAATACACAACACACTAGTGGAGAGAGCAAGGAGAGAGAGTGGGCGAGAGACCTTGGGAAAGCTTGAGGGATCTAAGCATGTCCCCAAGTACTAGAATGGGGATCCTCTTAAAGGAGAAGGTGATGGGGGTATGAGTCGAGTGTCAGAGAGTACATAGAAGGCTCAAGTCTTTCCCATGCAGAAGAGGAAACTAGTTTGAGAGCATGGATAGAGAGGATATGGATGTAGTGTTCGGGAAAATTCATTCTCACAAACATACAAAAATCCCTCCAAGACATGTCTGAATCGGAAATTTTACAATACTAGCCAGTATTTTGGCAAAATTATTTTTCATGCAGCTCAAGGCTAAGCCGAGGCACACTTTTCCCGAACACTGTATGGATGTGAAATGGAAAAGTAAAAATCATTTAATGCTCATGAGGAAGAGGAAACTAGTTTGAGAGCATGGATAGAGAGGATATGGATGTGAAATGGAAAAGAATCAATCATTTAATGTGAGTCCAGCCACTCATGAGGAAGACGGAATTGTCAATCTGGCAGTCCTAGCCAAAAAGGACAATTCAAGCAATTAAGAGAGCAGGCTTTGGGTTCTCTTTACTTTCTTATCCCCTTTCTTTTTTTGGGTTTTTTTTTTTGGGGGGGGGGCTGTGCATGGGGGATCTCTCTCCATTCCCTATGCTCCCGAGGATGGCGGGGGGAAGAGGGGCTACCGTCCCATCTTTTAAACACAAAAATCTCCTAATGCACATAAATCCCCAAGTTTGGGGGCGATCTCACAAGAGTGCACAAACTTTTCAAGCTTAGTGCAATGCTGATTGAACTGTTGAGAGAAGGCTGATGAGGTAGAACCCCTGCCAATGGACATTGGATTTGCTAGAACTTGAACTTGGGAGAGACAAGCTTGGAAGAGAGACAATTTCACAGATCACCTGAATAATAAGAGAATACAATAGGTTTGGGAGGGCATAGACCAAAATGGTTTCAATAACCATGAGTGAAGCTAAAACCCAGTTCTTTCAGACTACTTAACAGTAGGTCTTTCTGGGTATGTGCATGTGTATATCCTGTACAATTATTCATCAGCTTGACAGGACGATCCGTTTATGGATCGTGTTAAGTTTGTTGAAGGTTTAAAGTCGAGACTTGGCATCAACCGCAGCCTCCTACATGTAAAAGTAGCAAATCAGAATCACCCAAACTAATTTTTTTCTGAAACAAATTCCATTTGAGCTCTTCATTTACCAGAGAAAGTCCTCTTCTGGCCCTGTCTTCCAAGAAAGTGCAGGGCTGGTAGAAAGTGCCGAACGTCTTTGACCACTCCCTCAACTTGTCACACACACATGCTGCTCCAAGTGAGTCTCCCCAGAAGACAACTCCGCCCCTTGTAACAGAATGGAAGTAAAAACAATCAACGAACGCCCAGACAGAATCTTGAAAATACCCAATGCAAATAACCACAACCCACAAGAGCTGCACAAACCTGTAAGCTGGGAAACCAAACCCCAAAACAGATGAAATGTCCAAATCCGATGCCTTCACTGCAATCTTCTCATCTAGTATTCGACAAGCCTCGTTGACCACTGGGAAAAACATTCTCTCCACTATCTCCTCATCCGAGATTACAATAGGCTGCTTTGAGCAATGACAACAATCAAGCTCTACCTTGATTGGCAGCTACTTTCTTGTAGCACAGAGAAAGCACCATAAAATCACCTTTCCATTGGGCATTATGTTTGCACGTCGCCGAGATTCATCAAGAAATTTCTTGAAGTCGGGATCAGGAGTTGCCTTGAGTTGTCTATCATAAAGGTAAAAACCTCTCCCATTCTTTTGGCCTGTTTATCCAACCAACACTTATATTTCAATCTTTGATAAGAACCATCATCAGAACACAGATAAAAGTGTTGACACTAACCCAAGCGGTTTTCCTCCATAAGTAAACTGATCAGTTGTGACCTGTATGTCCTCTCTGGGAATGCCTTGGCAAACTGGTCTGCCACACTGCGGCTCACTTCATAGCCCACTAGATCTGCTAGTCTACACAAGGGCCCTCGATTCAGTATGCAACTCGCGACAAGAATAAAAACAAAGCATTTTCTCCATGATAAAGCAGACATAGTAAGTTATAAAAATTTTAAACCAGACACCGTCACCCTCCCGTCTCCACCACGTTCCACTTTCCCCTCCATTCCACCCTCTTGTCTTTGTTCCCTCTCAATTCCCTTCCTTTTGTCTAACAATCGTCTACTGTTTCCTTAACATGCTGAACATGCAGATGCACCACTGCTACTTGACAGTCAATTTTTTGCTTCTTCCTCACCACTAGACCTAGAGTCTACCAAAGCCAAAGCATATTATGCTAAAGTTTAATGGCTGTCCAACTACATCACAAGGCCAAGGGGTGGGATGGATAAATCCCTAGTAAAGTTGGATACATGGATACATAGATACACACACTCCGTAGAAAAAGAATCGACCGAAGCTTTGATACCACTACCACTGTAATCGACTTGGCATTGACAAGACGGTAATCTCATAGCAGCACATGAACAAAACTGCAAAACTTCTTCACAAAGTAGATATGACACGAAGCGGCGGTGTAATCACTTCCGACAAGGGATCAGACGGAAACACAAAGGCACCTAGAATCTACAAAACTCTGCAGCACTTTATCGCTTCAAAACAACTTGAATAACTGAACTGAAACAAAGAGTGAAGGGGGGAGAGAGAGAGAGAGAGAGAGAGAGAGAGAGAGAGAGAGAGAGAGAGAGAGAGAGAGAGAGAGAGAGAGAGATGATGTTGGAGCGGGATGCCCCTATACACACTTAATGGCCCTGAACTGCCACTAAAGCGCCGCACATCTGGGCTGGCCCCACCTTGATTTCATGATGCATCCCAGTCAAAAGCGAATCCTTACATAAGAATTAGGGGCCCAGCTTTCTTTCTTTGAAATTGCAGCTTGAGAGAGAGAGAGAGTCTGTTTTTAGAGAGAAAATTATGTCGAGTTCTAGAGAGAAAATCACAGGTTCTACAAATTTAGGTTTAGAGAGAAAAATTAGTGCGCGGCATGGAGGATTCTAGCTTTGACAAAGAGATTGGCATGGACCACCTTTCTAAAAAGAGAGACTTTGTGACTGGCCAAACAAACGCAGTGATCAATTGCGTCTATGATCTTGGTGTAGAAACCCTAACCCTAAAACCCGTCATAGTTGACCCTCTTAAATCAAAGCAATCGTCCTCGATTGCAGGATATAGTAGAAGAAAAAGAAAGTAATAAAAGCATGTCCACACTTTTTAACATTTACACAACGTTTCCCAAAGTATGTCCCAAAAGTGATCATTCAATCATGCATACTTGTGCAATGATGGCAATGTGCATAAAAGGGATGAGCTAGCTACAGATACCTCGAGTACGTTTGAAAATCTATCATATGGCCAATATCATAGCCAATGCTTATAAAAGGGCATTGGATCATGCTTGGATGCCGATCGCACACCCAAGATCATCATAATCATAATCATCATTATTTCATACGAATTTCATAAAAATAAACAAACTTCATGGTTCTTGTCTTCAATTAAAAAATTATAAGATTCATTCCTAAGCCGATGTCGCTCCTCGATCAGCTGATATACTCAAGTCCAACAATAACTTCTTGTTTATGTGCTTCATTTGGATCGTTCATTCTCTTGTGTCGAGCTTGGCATAGTACTTGTAAAACCAAGACATGCCCAATAAAACATCACATTCTGTCAACTCCATGATGTAGAAATCCATTGGATCTGCAAATGCTTGAACTTGAAGTTGAAGTGATCCAATCAATGGTGTTGATGATGTGTAAGTCCCATTGGCCATTTGTGCTTCAATATAAGTTCCTTTGGCATATTTGTCAATGCCCAATCTTGTAGATAATTGTGGGGAGATTAAATTTCGCATGGATCCTTAATCAAAGAGGATAAGGCCATCTTGATCTCTTTAAATTTTCCCATAGCTTTACATGGTTCATTAGATGGATCAAAAGTAGGGACACCTATAAAGTTAGAAATCAACCAACCGAAGGTCGGGGTGTCACAAACTATTGACGTGTCAAGTCAGTGAAGAACAGAGCCAACCTTCAGATCATGGCCGAGGGGCCTAAACCCTGAGAGGAACAAGCAACAGTAGAAGAAGAAGTCCTACCAACTTATGGGACCCCGTTCGATGGGGCCCAAGTGACATAAAGGAATTTAAATAAAGCAGGACACACACACACACAAAGACTTGCGAAGCAGCTGATGACGAGCCATCTCTTAGGAGTCAATCATCGAGTAGAAGTGTCAGAAGATGTGCTAGTTTGCTGTGTGAGATATCCTCAGTGGAAGATCGAGAACTTTGGTTTATTTTCTCGGAAGTCGTAGCAATGTATTTAAAGACTAGCTCTTTCTTCATGATGTGAGAACCCACTCTTACATGTGACATAAGGTGACGCGTATTTGAAACCACTTTTTCTATGCAATAATCAAGCAATGGAAAAGGCAACCCATTGTGTACTTTTCAATCTGATCTGCAGCATGAAGTGTTCCCCTCTTCCCCCTGCCAAGAGCACCTGATTGTGCGCACATCTCAAGAGAGCTAACACTCCTCTGATCCAAGCATCTGAAAATCCCATCCTACGCAGAGTGCCCTCCAGGAGTCCCAGTCAACTCTGTCATAAGCCTTCTCAAACTAGAAGAGGAGTATCACAAGATCCTCTCCTCGGAGGCATGCAAGGGCAGGCGCCCCCCAAAAGGTTAAAGATGTTGTCAAGGATACTGCACCCCTTGACAAAACCTGTCTGAGTCTCATGTATAATGCTCTCAAGTAGCGGCTGAATTGTCAAACTCAGAGCCTTTGCTAAGATTCTGTAGCTTGAGTTGAGGATGTTGATGGGTCGCCACTGCCCAATCTCATCCAAGAAACCCCCCTCCTTGGGAATAAGGTATATCAAACCCTCATTCATGTTGTTGGGCATCTCACTAGTGTGCAAAATGTGCTGGTAGGCGCTAAATAGATCCGAATGAAGCAACTCCTAGTACTTTAAATAAAAAGCTAGGAGTCAAAACCATCCTCCCTCGGGCAACTACCTCGAGGGAGTGCCCTGAGGGCCTCATGGAGCTCCTCTAGCTGGAGAGGCATCTCTAGTCTCTGACGCATCTCCTCAGTAACTAGGCAAGGCATCTGTGCCCAAACCTGCTCTCTGCATGCACCCTGGCACTTTGACTGTGGCTCAGCTGAAAGCAACTCATGGTAAAAGTCAGTAGGAACTACACGCATATCCTCAGGCTCTGAAGCAACTGACCCATCAGGTCTCCTAAACTAGCTAACACTGGTGCGCGCATGGCAAGTCCTCACAGTCTCAAAGAACTCCTCAATAATTGTGTCGCCCACCTGGGTCCACTGAGATGCCTACCAATGAAAGGCAAACTCATGATGCCGCTCCTCAATGGTGGTTAGCTCCTGTCAAGCCTGTTGCATCTGCTCCTCCAACCAAGGACTGTCAGGGTGGCACACCTGCATCCGCTGTAAGGAAGCAATGCCCCGTCTGAGACGCTTCTCCTCCTCCTTGGCTGCAGCCAAGCGAGCTGCAGACTCCTAGAGGAAGAAGCGACTAAGCTCAGTAAGTCCAGTGGCCACTCTACTAGCAAGGGTACCCTGAGTGCCCAAACTCTCTGTCCAAAGTGCCACCACCAGCTCTTTGAGCTCTGTATCTAGCAAAATCCTCTCGGGGATACGCAACAGCACACTCTCACTCCTTTGTCTATCTATCAAAGTAAAAATCACGGGTGCATGATCTGAAAAAGTAGTCCCTGCCAGAATGCAAACAGATCCTCCCATGTCATAGATGCGGTCACTGGCATAGAAGCGATCTATCCGAGATAAATTCACTCCTCCTACTTTGCAGTCAAAGCGAGAGAAAGATAAGCTGTTTAGGGACCACACAAAGCCTGCATGCTGCCAAACATTTGAAATCCTCAAGGTCATACATAAGCGCTCCGAAGCTGCCAACTCAGCCCCGTGCACAGTAGCATGGCTACTTCCAATCTTATCGGAGGGGTCCTCCAGCATGTTGATGTCTCCCCCGACACACCACTGCTCTGCATACGGCAAAGACTCTCTACAATATGCGACCAAAACTCACCTCATGTGCTTGCCACATTGGGCGCATAGATGTTCAGGAAGCTCATGAGGCAACCATGAACTTGCATGGACATAACAGTAGGGGCAAGTGAGGTGAGGGTACGGGCGAGGGGGTTTAGGGTAGGGAAGTGAGGGCGAGGAGAGAGGGAAGGTAGGATGAGGGTTGAGGGAAGAGAGTGGGGCAATAGGGAATAGAAGATACCTCTCGTTTGTGAGAACATGTCCTTTGTGGCCCTTGGAATAACCCTCCCATGCAGATGCGAGACACGGTGATTTACGAGCTGTACCATCACTCGGTTGACTCAAGGGAGATTTTTGGCTTGGTCTGAGAGGCAGACACAGATGGGGTTGAGGTTGAAGCGTGGGTACACTTCTGTAGAAAAGGTTTCTTTCCCCTTCTATGATTCTTCACAGGCTCTCCTAGTCCTGCTAGCAAGGGCGCATAGTTATTGCCTCTATGACCTCAACATTTGCTGTTGGCTCAAGTGGCTCACTGGGCTTAGGTTCTGTAGAAACTGTGAAAGAGGGTCTATCCTCAGGCAAACATTGAATAGATTCCCCATAACAAGGCATAGGCTTGGTAGCTTCCAACCACTCCAGCAGATCATCGTCTGACCCGTCAAGTGGAGAAGGATGTTCTTGTTCAAGGTTGGTTTCCATTGACAAAGAACTTTGCTGCACTACGGGATCCATGCCTCCTCCTAGGCGAATGGGTTGCATTGGGGAGCATGGAGTATGTATCCACATCGCGTTGTTTCCCCAATCATGAAGCGCTTTAGTGTGGCGCAGCCATGGTTGACCGATGAGCAAAGGAAATCCGTCCTCAACCTGGGGAAGACCAACCAAAACAAAATCCAAGTTAAAGGTGAAGTCTTGTACCTGTAGAGGCACCTTGTCCACTATGCCCACTGGGTATATTGTCCTCTGGTCGGCCAATGTAATTGTGAAGGGAGCAGGGCGGGGAGGCTGTAGACCTAAAGCCAACATAGTGAACTCGGTCATCAGGTTGATGCCAGATCCACCATCCACTATCCCTCTGGAGAATTGCCGCCCCAAGACGGACATGGTGAGACGAGGGCTTCTATAATCAGTAAGGGGAGTGGCGGGATGGGATATCATATAGGACTCTGATGGTTGCACTGGAAGGTGCCCGCCACTAGGACCTGCTCCGGGGTAAAGTGATTGAATAATTGTAAGGGTGTCACTTCTAAAACTCGCATCTAGCTGCAACATGTCATAGAGCGACACTTGTTGGAAGGTGTTCTTCAAGATTGTCTCTGCTGTAAGCTTTTTTTTTTTTCTAGAAGTGGTTTCTCAGGCACCTTAATTTGCTGTAGGTCGAATACTGCTTCTAAGAAAGCTTCATCAACATTTGAGAGCAGAGATGAGGATCCTTGCTTGACACGAGGGGATCGCATGTCGATAGCTAGGAGCGGGGTATCCATAGGTGGGATCGTGGGCGGAAGAGAGGAATTATTTGGGAGCGCGGTATCCATAGGTGGGATTGTGGGCGGAAGAGGGGAACTGGTTGAAAGGCTGAGACCCAAGGATGCCCTCTAAGCCCAAGTGAGAACACTAGTGGGCTCCTGTACTTGCTTGCACTTGTCATTAGGGGCCACCACATGAGTAGAAGGTGATGGTTGAGGGACGGTGCTAAATGCTATCAGAAACTCATTTTGGCTTTGATTTGGGCTCGACATCGTGGATGCACGAAGTTTGGGACAATCCTTACTGTAGTGATCCTTCGCTTCAGGGCAATGACGGCAGGGAGGGGACCCTTCTTGCAGGGGGCATTTGCTTTGGTAATGTCCATATTCCTCGCATCTGTAGCACAAAATGGGCCGATTCAATGGGTGAGTCGAAGAGAGAGGTATTCCTTGCTCCTGGTGCATGGAGTTGGAAGTGGAGGTGTAGAAGAGCCTTCTCCACCCACTTCTTAGCCATAAATTCACCCGGTTGTTGAGGAAGCTTGGCCACCATAGACTTTGTTCTGGTCATGAGCTCTGCAAAAGTCTCATTTGGCTAGAGCATCAGGCTGGCCAACTGATCCAGGACCTTCTCTTGGAAGTCCCATGGTCTGAAAGCTTCATAGAACTGTTGTCGTAATGTGGCTGAAGTCGCAAAGTGGTTCTCTACAAACTGAATGTACCACTTGTCTGCTAAGCCATCCAAGGTGGATGGGAAGAGTACCAGGTAGGCGTCTTCTCTATTGAGGCCACGACCCCTGCACAGGGAAACAAATCTCTGGGCATGGTCGTCGGCATCCTCTATGGAGAGACCTTTGAAAGTTGGAAACTTGATATTCACCTTAGCCAGAACGCTTTTGAGCTCATCCATGGCTGTCTGTGCGAGAGCCTGTTGCTCAAGGGCTTGCTGTAACACAGTGGGCGAGAACTTTACTGGAGAGGGTGACCAAGGAGGTGTAGAACTGGTTGAGGGAATGGAGGAAGTCGCGTGAGAAGAAGGTAGGGGTAATGGGGCTGGTGGACTTCTGCTTGGCACAAAAGGTTGACGCTTTCTGTGGTAGTACTTCAAAGGACTTAGCAATGGACTTTGTCGATCCTTGGAATGCCTCGTATGTGTCATGCAGTAATCGAACCCACCCAAGCTTTGGGCACTAAGGCTTTAGACTAAGGTGGTCTTGACTCCACTAGACCAATGCAAGTGACCAAGATGAGCGACTAGACCAAGATGAGGGACTGGACCAGGACAAGTGATTGGACCCGGGGGAGTAACTAGTCCACGACGAGTGACTAGACTAGGGCAACATGAACATCGACTAACTCAAAGAAACCAATACAGACTCTGGAATGGCTGCACACTCAGCTCCAGCCCAAAACTCATAGGTACAATGGGGGTGTCGAGGGCTTAAATGTGCAGGGATGGTGCAGACATGCTGTGTATGAACTCAAGATACTAGACTCAAGAACTCCCAACCATACAAAGAAGATCATGATAGTGTGTCCGACGACTGGAACCGACCACACATACCTATCTCCTAAAGAACCACCAACAACTAGCAAATATCCCAATCCAGCTAAGCCGATCTCCAAATTGAGGTGGTGGTGATATGGCCATGGTGTCCACTAAACCAGAATCTGTACCACTTGCCATGTCTCATTGCCCAGGCGAGAGTCCGTCCAATGTGAACTCCAGCCCAACTGAAACTAATTGCCTGTCCTGCGTCAGTGACACTGTAGCCATGCTACACTACCACTTCTAGTCTCCTTGGATCCTAGTCAACATGGAGTCATGTGTTTAGTCCTAGGTGTACTAGAGGACACGTGGTGTGTATATGAGTCCCAATCAACCCATGTGAGTGGAATATGAGCTCCCTGGCTTCTAGGGTCAAATCCTATAATTTGGAGGTGTTCTTGGACCCTTATGCACTTGTACTACTCAATTGTACTACTTTCTCTCATAGTTACCCGGAATGGGAAATTGGAACAATGAACGAGAAACGGCAACCCATATGAAATGCCATTCCTTGCTACAAATACTCATGTCTGAAACATGGAATGGGAAGCTACAATGGAAACATGGAAGGAAAACCTCAAAATGGCCATTCCCTGTAATTGTGCCTTCTCTAACCCTACTTAAAGGTGCTATCATGTAGTGTTTCATCTAGTTCAACAATCAAGCTTTACTTTGTGTTTACTCTCTCTCTTGGTGCATGTGTTGATAAAGTGTCTCTAATCTCCATGCTCAAGTGAGGAATGCCACTATGGTCTACCCAACATAGCCAACACCGAAGCCGATACAAGGGACACTAACTCGCCTTTAAGTTTTACATCAATCACCACTTCCCTACCCTAACTATTCTTGAGTTGAATCTTCTTAGCCACATAGTCTACTGCAACACTGTTCTAAGCGTGCCAAGGCAGTCTACTACAACGCTGTTCTAGGCGTGCCAAGGCATTCCCGATAGAACATCACACCCTTCCAAAGGCATAATGTTGAAGTCCTCGTGCCCTATGTAACCCTGACAATGCAGCCTCAACTTGCCAATGACAAGAGTGACGACGACTTCATGTCATGGTGTAACTAACATTGCACCCATCTGTGGCCCCATGTCTTCAGGCTCGATCTCCAAATGAGCCGCCATCTCTGTCGAGATAAAGTTGGCCTTGGTTCCGCTATTACAAAATTTGGGCTTTTTGATCCTGAACTTAAGCCCCACATCTTGTAGACCTCTGTATTGGGATTAGTGTGATCCTCAAATGTCCCCATGAAATCTGGTACAAGTCCTGCCTTGATTTTCCCTTTCTTAGCTCGCTCCTCTTGCCGCTTTCAATGTTTCCGGTTTGTCTTTAGTCTTCTCCTCTTTCTTTGGACACTTTGCCAAGATATGTCCTGTTTCTCACACTTGAAGCACTTTCCCTGCTTGTAATACTCGCCTTCTGCTCGGCAAACATCGAAGGGGTGGTGAATTTCTTCTTCTACACCAACTTCTTGGATTTCTTTTTGTCCTTTGATGCTTCTTTCTCTGCACCTTTAGTCACTGGCAGGGATCACACCACAATGGTGCCATTCCTCCTTCAAGCGTCCCTTCTACTTCGACTCAGCCACGTGACAGTTAATGGCAGTCTATTCTAGGGCAGGGGCAGATTTGCTTAAAACCCAAAATCTATTCTATCTCAGTCAGTAACTAGTTAAGAAAACCCCTCACCAGGATCAAGAACTCCTCATCAAGAGCTTTAAAGCTCTGCTAGAAACTAATTTAAAACATGACTGTAACCCTAAATTTGTTTACTTATACCTATCTCTTATCCTGTCTTCATCCTGTTGTTTCCCTTGGGCCTTGATCATGTACTCTCAAGGGGTTATCTCTAAAAAAACTCTTTTTTGCTAGAAGGTAGACATTTAAGGTAAGGAAAGAACAAGCTTTTTTTACACAAAAGCTTGAAGCTTCGAGTAGCTGTTCAATTGTTTGAAAAGAATATCCTCAAAATGAACACTGTCATGAAATATTTGATGCGACTCCCAAATATGTTTTGAGAATGATGCGCCTTAAGTTTACAAGAAGATCATGCATGCAAACTAAGAATTGGTATCTGCGTTGAGAAAAATGCCCATGAATTTGAACAAAGATAATGCATGCAATCTGAAAATTGGTATTTGTCTTGAGAAAATATACTTAAAAATTGAAAGAAGATGATGCAAGCCAATTAGTTAATGTCATCGATTCCAAAAATGTCTTGATAATAATACCCAAGAGTTAAGCAAAATATGTCCCGGTCAATACTAAGATGTTCAAGGTATGCAAAATTCGACAAAAGACACATGCAAACCTGAAAGGTCCCATTGGCATTCCGAAGGCTGTGATAACTCTGTCAATTCTGTAAACATCGATTCCAAGGTTTGCCAGCATGTGTGCCGAGTGGATGTACGGGAAAAACATCCGGTTAATCGCAAACCCTGTACAGTTGCCAACCACAACTGGCACCTTCTTGATAACCTTCCCAACACCTATCAAATCAACTATGACTTGTGGAGCAGTCTTATTAGACCGCACAATCTCTAATAGAGGCATAACGTGAGCTGGACTGTTGATCAACAGAAAAAAAATCAAAACAAAAGTATATGTCAAAGGAAAAAAAGTGCAGGAAAAATGTCATCAAAAACCATGTGATAACTAACCTGAAAAAATGAGCCCCAATGACTCTATCTTGAAAGCGAATCTTCTGTGCAACCAAATTCAGATCAATAGTGGATGTGTTAGTGGCAAGAATACAGTGTGAAGGGCAGTACTTTTCAAGATCTTGAAATATCTGTTGCTTGAGCTGAATGTTCTCGATCACTGCCTGCAAAATTAATCATACACACAATGGAGTTCGACAAACGAATTTCACACATGTACTGACAAACTTGTTTGTTAAAATTTACCAAACACCATTGTGGGATTTGCCCCAGTAAATTCAAATAAGATGCACATAAAATATGCATGTTACCTCAATAACCAAATCGACATCCTTGAAGTCCTTGTAGTCAAGAGTACCTTTGACTAGTGAAAAGGCCTTATTGTATTTTTCTTTGCTCAAACTTCCTTTCTTAGCTCTACTATCCAAATTTGCTGCCATACCATTAAAATTTAGTACCATTGGCATAGTAATAGTACTAATGAAACTCTATTTGTTAGAATATCCCCTTCACTTGTCTATGCCCCACATACAAATTATTTCATAAGTTAGCTGGTGTAGTATCGAAAAAATTTGAGAATTTGAGGAATGGAGTACCTTTGATGCGATCCAGCCCTTGCTGAAGGAAACTTTCATTAAGCTCCTTCAAAAGAACCGGAATGTTGCTGAGGATGAACGCTGTGGCTATTCCTGATCCCATAAGTCCTCCTCCAATAACAGCAACCTTCTTCAAAGGTCTTGATTTCAATCCGCAGTCTGTGACTCCAGGAACCTGCATAAATGCACATGTGAATTCACATTGAGTTTCCAAAGAACTTGGCATACCTAGTTAAAATTAGAAATTCAGACCTTAGTAGTTGCCCTCTGTGCAAAAAAAATGTGGACCAAAGCTTTTCCAGTTGGAGACATAACTGCAGTCTTGAAGCATTGCTCTTCCTGTTTGAAAACCTTGTTAGAATTGCCAGAAGGCATACTTATAACCGTCATTAATACTACAAAACAAGGAAAACAGACTCACCTTTAAACTCCCAGCGTATCCCCCAGAAACAACACCTTCTTCGATTGCATCCAAACACCAAATAGGGTGGGGGATATTTGGAGACCTTTGCTTTGCCTGAGTACGGGCGACTTGCAAAATTCTTCGGGCCTCACCCAGAGGTTCAAGTTTGTCAAGCTTTTGCAAACTAATGATTCGTGGTTTGCGACCCTCTGCTATGTCCAAGGCCCACTTTCGAGCTGTTGCAACAAGTTGCTCGGAAGAAACCACAGCGTCCACTAACCCAAGCGCTTTACCTTCCTCTGAGGTGACTGGTTTTGAGGACTGTTACATTCCAAACTTGACTCTTACGTACTGAAGGAATAGTATGGCTATGACAATAGGAAAGATATTTTGAGCATGTTTACCAACACACACAAAACCTACCTACTCTTAAGGTTTTAATCTACTTGTAAATGATCAATCTGTCGCAACTTAACATTCAGTCCCTTTTATTATCTATGCAACTTTCTGAGACCAATAAACTCAACTATACCAAAAAACAGACAGTTGCCTGAGTTTCTTGCCCTTTAAAAACAAACAAACTAGCCTCTTTGCGCTTGCGTATAATGATACCTTACACATTACAAATGACACTTCTTCAGCTGATTTTTATGGCATAATGTATATAGAAATTCCACTTTCCCTCAATACCTCACGACGGTTTATTGATACAGAAAAAAGATTTGAAAACCCAATTGGTTTCACTTACAAGCATCATTTCAATTGCTTTAGAAAGCCCAACAAGTCGAGGCAACCTCTGAGTACCTAGCACACACAGGAGCGGTAAAGTTGTAAAGACCGTCAACTTTGTGATGCACGCAGTCCTCTTTCCTGCAAAGAATCTAGCACTGCAAAAGGAGTGACATATGACACATACCTCCAAATCCAGGAATGATGCCGAGCTGTAACTCAGGTTGACCGAGTTGAGCTTTCGGTGCTGCAATCCTTGCATTGCAAGACTGCACAAGCATGTAAAAATCTCTCTCTCTCTCTCTCTCTCTCTCTCTCTCTCTCTCTCTCTCTCTCTACAACCCAGCCTGTCCCTTGCGCTGCCCCTACAACCCCACCCACCCTCGTGCTGGCCCTGCACCCCCCCCCCCCCCCCCCCCCCTTTTTGTGCTCTGCTGCCTCCTACGCAGCCTCGACCCCCCCGCAGGTGCAGCAGAAGACAGTCTGCAGAAAATTTTAATAAAATTGCAGGTTTTTTAGGAAAGTGCGTGTAGAATTTCAAAAAGTGCAGAATTGGCAGAAAATTGCAGAGATTGCATAAGGCGGGCTTTTGTCGTAATTTGCAGAAATTGCAAGAATTGCACGCCATGTTTGCTTAGTGTAGGAGAACATGTATGCATAATGTGGAAGCACTTGTGCGCGTAGGTCAAATTTTCTCGTTTTTGGCAACGACCAAACATGAGGAAGTAAAACGATAAGCCAGACCCTTTAGAAGATGCAGTTCAAAAGTGCAAAGAAGAAACAATAAAAATGCTCAAAGATCGCCAAGAAAGCAAGATCAGGGCAATGGGAGATCGGGTGACGGCCCAAGACGAAGAGATTGTGTCACTCAAGAAAGAGCTCGCTAAGGCACGATCATGAAACACGCTTGAAGAGGGAGAATTGCAACCCTTTGTAATAGAAGAACTCAACACAATCAAAGAGCAAGTGAGAGCCATCAAGAGGGGGAGGAGCAACATAAAGAAATCACGACTTCTTGGGTGGACACAACAGAAAGCAGATGAGGTTGAGAAATAGATTGAAATTGCCAAGAAAGGGAAAAGCAAGGAAACATCCACACCCACCATTATCAACTTGACACTAGAAGAGAGCAAAGAAGACGTGTAAGCTCTCTACATGTGAGAATTTGCGGCCTACAAGACAAAGATAATGTAGACGAAGAGGTAAAAGAACTCATGGCTTTGATGGGGGTTCATGAGCCGATGCATTCAAGAGCTTGGAGAGTGGGCAACAAGAAAAATGGGAGCAAGGGGGAAACCTTGAAAGAAAGGGCACTCATCCTTTGTTTTCCCTCCATGGAAGCGAAGGACTTTTTGAAGAAGAGACCAACTCTTAAGAAGATGGGCATCTTTCCCGGGGATGACCTTACCCTTTTACAGGTCGCCCATATGCAGGAGGAAATGCCAAAGATTAGAGCGGCAAGGGAAAAAGGTAAGATTGCTTTTTACCCAGATGAAAGAGTGGTGATATTGAAGCCACGCTCCACATGGCGGCGTGAGGCCTATCGGACCACACTCAAAGTTACTATCTAGGATTGTATTGGATCTATGCGTCTTGATGTGGGTGCTTTTGAGGAGAGTTTTACCGGGAGAGACATCATCTTCTACTCTGAGACACATCAGGCCACTGGGCAGTCTATGCCTCACATTAGTGGATACAAATGGGAGAGAGCTTGTAGACAGGAGACACGATCAGAGCACAGAGGGTGGGGCTCAGGAGGAGTGGCACTGTTATTCAGGGAGGAGTTGCAGCCATTGATACATATAGCTCGTAGAAATGAGCAAGCTAGGTACATGTGGGTGAGATTTAGAGCAGAGACTGACAGATATCTTTACATTGCAATTTGCTACTTTCCCCTGAGTACATCAGTATATGCACCACCCAGAGGACAATCCCCCTTCTCTATTTTGGTTGATGACATATGGGAATTCTTTAGAGATGGTGACATTATCATTCTAGGGGACTTCAATGCTAGGACTGCCCATCATCAGACGGTATTTTATGATACTTCAGAGGAGATGTTGAGAAAGCTGGATGTTGCAGAGACGGGCCTATCCAGACTGTCGCAGGATGGGGAACATACTGAGTATGGACGGCACTTGATAGACATGGGGATTGCACATGGATTGGCCATCTTGAATGGCCTTCAGAGATTTCCCGCTGCGGGAGGCTTCACATGCTTTCCACACAGACATGGAGCCAGCACAGTGGATTATGTCATGGCACAGCCCAACCTCATCTCTAGTATCCACGATCTCATAGTTGGGCCCAAACCGGTTGGGGTGGCAGTGGATCATGCTATTGTGTCGTTGACCATCTCTTTCCAGTTCAGTGTAGCACACAGTCCACGAGTAGCAGCCCCTACTCGCTACACCTTCACGCGGGAGACGGATTCTGTATACATAGACGGGATCTACAAACGCCTATCCACTGAGGAGCCAGGGCGACTTCTGGAGGAGCTTACTACTAAACTGACGCAGACATTACATGATACAGCAGCAGAGGCATACCCACACACCCAGCCTGAGCAGAGACGCCGTTCTAGGAGCATGATAAGGAATGCCGTCATACTAGAGCTAGACTTCAGAGGAAAGTGCTCTTGGGGGACATCACTCACAGACAGTCACAGATTGACTTCCGATGCCTAGTGCGGCGGAAGAAGAGGGCATTTTTTGCTCGACTAGAGCAGGATCTATACCAACTATTCTTCAGTCAAGACTCGCGTGAGGCATGGAGGCTCTTTCATGAGCTCCCCCCCCCCCCCCCCCCCCCGGCAATTACCTCTAAAGAGACTTCGGGTCAGTATGCATCATCTTTGCATACAGTTTCTGGACAACCGTCCCTTCTCGACCCCCCCGATCCATGCCCACACACGTGCTTTTTTCACCGCCCGCTGAGATGGTGAAGAAGGCCATTGACAAGATGAGGACTTCGAGAGCATATATTCATGATGGCTTAGTGGCTGAGCATTTCATACATGCCAGAGATCTCCTAGCAGAGCTTCTAGTGGTCATGTTTAACCATGCCATGTGTGAGGGCTTGCCTGATACTTGGAGCCTATCTACGATTGTACCTATGTTCAAATCAGGAGACCCTGTGGAGCTTGGGAATTATCGCACTATCATGATTGGACACACATTGGCACGGTTGTACGCATCCATTCTTGAGCAACAGCTGAGTAGATGGGCAGAGAGGGAGGGAACACGTGCAGCGGGGTAGGCAGGGTTAAGGAGAGGTTTTTCTACTCTTGACCATATCTTGACACTCAAGGCCATCATTGAGAAGGGCAGATCCCGTGGGAGACGAATCTATTGTAGCTTTGTGGACACAGTACCCAGAGCTAGATTGATGCGCAAGTTACATGAGATGGGAGTACCCACAGAGCTCATTTGGGGAATCATGGCATTGTATAGATCAGTAGTAGGGCATGTACGCATCTCAGATGGTCTATCTGTTGGGTTAAAGGCCTAAATAACCCCTTTTTGTACATTTTTATACTTTGTCCAGGTTCAATACGAACCCTGGACACATTTTTAAAGGTCACTTATAATAAAAGTGGGAAAACCCAAAACTCACTTATTGAGTTTTCCCCAAAAACGTGAGCTCTCTCTCTCTCCCTCTTCTTCTACTAGCGCTTCCTCTCCTGTTGCTCTTCGCCTCCCCTCTCTGCACACACACTGCACTTCCACGCGTGCTCTTTCACTTGCACGCACCGCCGCGCGCTCATCAACTGAAATCAGAACCCGATTAGGGTTTGCCCCCAAACCTGCAAACGCTAAATTTCAGCCAAGAAGGTCAACTTTCTCGCGAGATTTTGCAATTTCGTCGCCAAAGGACTCGTCCCCGAACACCAGAGAGCTCCCGGCAACCCAAATTGACCTAAAACAGGCTGAAATTAGGTAAAAAACAAGAAATTACAGGTTATGACAGCGAAAATACAGGTTTTGCAAATGATGTATTAAGGTGTGGGAATACTTTTGCTAAGTCCCCGCTACTCGAAAATCCTGAAATTGCCGAAAAACAAGCCCTAAAACAGGTGTTTTAAGAAAATTTCAAATTTACACAGGTTTTTGTAAGTGTTTTAATGGTGCGATTACATTGGGGAAAGTGCAAATTGATGCAATCTACGCACATTTGACAAATTTTGTCGATGTATGACCATTTGTGGCTCAATTTCATGCAATTTTGATGCTACAAATTGGAGCTTTTGCGCTTACATGCTTCTAAAGGCTGTGTATTAGCCTTATGTATGTCTTCTGAGGCTAAAAACAACTAAATTTGTTGTTTTGGAGCACAAATTCGCTCGCTGAAATTTCCTACGCATAAATTTCAGAAATTGAATTTTGTGTCCAAATCGTCCTATTTTGCCCCAAATTGCTCCTGTGACCATTTGGAGCTGTAGTGCACATCTCTGTGAGGTTATGCTCCGATTTTTGCGCATTTTGCCCAAAAATTCAGCGTATTATCCCTCTTATTTCGTGCAGCTATGGCCTCATCTTCTTCGGATGTGAAGAACCTCTTCGAAATTAGGAGGTTTGATGGTACAGGTTTTGATCTTTGGAAAGACAGGATTCAGGGAATCCTATTTCTTAAGGATTACGAAGGGGCACTTGAACATGTGAAGCCACAAAATATGACAGATGAAGCATGGGTTAGCATGAACAGGAAAGCCGTTACATACATTAAAATGGCCATGACAGATGAGACCGTCATTGATGTGAAAGGTCTCACGACTGCTTTTGATGTGTCGGAGAAGTTAAAGGGAATGTATGAAAATACAACGCCTGTCAACCAGGTGCACTTGATGCGAAAACTTGTTGGCATGCAACTAGATGAGTCCAAGAGCGCGGCAGAGCACTTGTCATTGTTCGCAGGTACTTTGTCGCAGTTACAGGATTCTGGCTTGCCCCCTTTTGATGATAAGCTGAAAGCTATCTTCTTGCTTATGACCTTACCTGAGTTATGGGAAACTTTGGTGGTTTCGTTGTCCAATAACCCCAATTTGACCTTTGATGGTGTTAGGGGTTCTATCTTGAATGAAGAAATCAGAAGGAAAGCAAGTGGAGACGGAGGCAGCTCTGCCAACATGGTTAGAGGCAAGACAGAAAAGAAGAATGCTTATGCACAAAGAAGTAAGAGTAAGAGTAAAGAAAGGGGTAATGCAAGCAAAGGCAAGGGTGATGTGACTTGCTATCAATGTGGCAGGAAAGGTCACAAGAAACCCGATTGTAGGTACTATAAAGCAGAGTTAGAAAGGAAAAAGAATGGTGGAGACAAAAAGAAAGAGAAGAAGGAAGTCAAAGCAGATGCACAGGATAGCTCAAAGGACAAAGAGAAGGCCAATGTGGCTTCTAGTGTCATGATTGAGGAGCTGTCAGATGTAGAGGACATCTTGTGTGCCACTTTGTCAGATGATGATGCTTATGACTTTGATGCCTCTCTAAATGTTCATTCACAGGACATGGAGATCACCAAGAGTGATCTTATTGATGCTTTGTTGACTATCAATGATGCATTGTCCCAGACTTGGATTGTTGATTCCGGTGCTTCATTTCATGTGACTCCTATCAAGGAGTGTTTCTCTACTTTTGATGCAAGCAAGCGTGGCCATGTATACCTTGGAAACAATCATGCATGTTCCATTGAGGGTATTGGCACTGTGCATCTCTCCATAGATGGCACAAATGAGCTTGTCTTGCATGATGTTCGATATGTGCCGGGAATCAAGAAGAGTCTGCTTTCTGTTGGTCAGATGGATATGCATGGTTACAACATCTTGTTTGAGAGAGGGTCATGGAAAATGACCAAAGGCTCAAGGCTGATTGTAAAGGGCACAAAGAAAGGGACACTTTACTGCATGCATGGAAAGGCCGTGTTGGGCAAGTTTATTGCATTGGCTGAAATTAACTCTCACATGGAGTTGTGGCACAAGAGGCTTGGCCATATGAGCCAAAAGGGCTTTTCTAAGCTTTGTACTTTGAACAAGCTTGATGCTAAAGGCACAAAGCTTGATTTTTGTAATGAATGTCAACATGGCAAGCAAGTAAAGCGTTCTTATTACTCTGGTGTCTCTCGTAAATCTTGTGTGCTCGATCTTGTACATTCTGATGTATGTAGCATGCCTACTAAGTCTATGGGTGGTGCATGTTATTTTGTCTCCTTTGTTGATGATCATTCTAGGAAAATTTGGGTTTATTTGCTTGAGTTTAAGGATGAAGCCTTTGCTACGTTTAAGAGATTTCATGCATTTGTGACCACCCAAAAAGGTAGAAAGCTAAAATGCTTGCGTACAGACAATGGGGGGGAGTACACAAGTGCTGAATTTAACAAGTTTTGTGAAAATTTGGGCATTAAGAGAGAGCTTACTGTGCCATATAGCCCCTCTTCTAATGGTGTGGCTGAAAGATTCAATAGGACACTTTGTGAGAGGGTGAGATGCATGCTGTCCACAGCTAATCTCTCTCATGGATTTTGGGAAGAAGCTTTGAAAACTGCTGTGCATATATGTAATCGATCCCCTCACATGTCTTTGAAAGGTGACATCCCTGAAGAGGTTTGGTCTGGCAAGCCTGCTTCATATGATCACTTACGCATTTTTGGTTGCGAAGCTTTTGTGCATGTTAGACCTGAGTTGAGGAGTAAACTAGATGCGAAGTCCATTAAAGGCCTCTTCATGGGATATGGTGAAGAAGGTGAAATGGGCTACCGGATTTGGTTACCTCAGCTCATAAGGGTTGTACGCAGCCGAGATGTTGTTTTTAATGAGACAAGGCTGCTTCAAAACAATTGTGCCTCAAAGCATGACCATGAAAGGGTGAAATTTCAGCATGACCAGCCACCTGTTAGGCCTATTTTTGACCCTCAGGATGCACCACAAATGGCTGAAAATGTAGATGATCCAGTGGTGTTTGAGCCAGATGATGTTGGACAGCAAATTGAGGCTCCTGAAGGGCATTTGCAGCCAAGAAACAATGCTGAAAATGGTGCTAAAAATGATGTTCAACAACCCATTGTTGATGATTTTGTAGTGCCACCTGATGTAAACCCATTGCCGGATAATGTGGATCATTGGGTGAGGCGCTCTACTCGTCAAAGACGGCCTGTGAGTCGATACGACCCCTCTTTGCATTACATTATGTTGACAGATGAGGGAGAGCCTCTTACATATAAAGAAGCAAAGACATGTGAGCACAGCGACAAGTGGGAGCTTGCTATGCAGGAAGAGATTAAAGCTTTGCATGCTAATCATACTTGGGATTTGGTTGAATTGCCCAAAGGAAGGAAGGCTGTTCCTAACAAATGGGTGTATAAAATCAAAACTGTTGATGCAAAACCCAAGTATAAGACAAGGCTTGTGGGAAAGGGATATGTTCAAACCAAGGGCATAGACTTTCAGGAAGTGTTCTCTCCTGTTGTGAAGATGACCACTTTGTGTGTATTGTTTGCCATTGTGGTTGCTCTTGATTTGGAAATGGACCAAATGGATGTACATACCTCTTTCTTGCATGGTGATGTGGAAAAAGAGATTTACATGAAGCAACCCGAGGGTTTTGTCATCCCTGGCAAGGAACATTTGGTATGTATGCTCAATAGAAGCTTGTATGGGCTGAAACAATCATGTAGACAGTGGTACAAGAAGTTTGATCGCTTCATGCTTAAACATGGTTACAAAAGAAGCCATGCAGACCATTGTTTGTATACCAAACGTGATGAGGATGGCAGCCCTATCATTCTTGTGCTCTATGTAGACGATATGTTGATAGCTGCAAAGAAAAGAAGCACTGTTGATGCTCTTAAAGGGCAGCTGAAATTTGCGTTTTCAATGAAAGACCTTGGGGCAGCTGAACATATACTTGGAGTGCGTGTTACACGGCAAAGAGACAAGCGCCTATTGTATTTGTCGCAAGAAAAGTACATTGAAAAAGTACATTGAAAAGATGCTGGACAGATTTAACATGGCTGAAGCAAAGCCTCTTGGTGTGCCATTACAGCCATATGTTAAAATTTCCAAGGATGATTGTCCCAAGTCAAAGGAAGAAGCCAATGACATGCAAAGTGTGCCTTATGCTTCAGCTTGTGGTTCACTTATGTATGCTATGGTTGCTACTAGGCCTGACATAGCCCATGCAGTGGGAGTTGTTAGCAGGTTTATGGCTAATCCAGGCTGGTTACACTGGGATGCAGTGAAGTCCATTATGAGGTACTTGAAAGGGACTAAAAACAAATGCCTCTGCTATGGTAAAGGACCAATGGAGTTGAAGGGATTTTGTGACTCTGACATGGCTGGTGATGTGGATACACAGAAATCCACAAGTGGCTATGTATTTACTCTTGCGGGAGGTGTTGTTTCATGGTGTTCTAGATTGCAAAAGATTGTTGCATTGTCTACTACATAGGCTGAATATATTTCAGCCACTGAGGCTTATATATTCAGCCACTGAGGCTTCCAAAGAAGCTATTTGGTTAGCACGCCTATGCAGTGAGTTTGGCTTGCCTGCCAAGGCACCTATGCTTCGTTGTGATAGCCAGAGTGCTATATGTCTGGCAAAGAACGCCATGTTTCATGCACGCACAAAGCATATTGATGTGCGGTATCACTTCATACGAGAAGTGCTTGAGGATGGCCTTATTACATTGGTTAAGATCCATACATCACAAAATCCAGCCGATGCTCTCACTAAGTGCTTACCCAAAGCACATCATCATCTATGCATAGAGATGGTGGGAGTCACGTAGCTTAAAGGTGCCATTTATGCCTTTAAGTGGGAGGTTGTTGGGTTAAAGGCCTAAATAACCCCTTTTTGTACATTTTTATATGAACCTGGACACATTTTCTAAAGGTCACTTATAATAATAGTGGGAAAACCCAAAACTCACTTATTGAGTTTTCCCCAAAAACGTGAGCTCTCTCTCTCTCTCTCCCTCTTCTTCTACTAGCGCTTCCTCTCCTGCTGCTTTTCGCCTCCCCTCTCTGCACACACACTGCACTTCCTCGTGTGCTCTTTCACTTGCACACACCGCCGCGCGCTCATCACTATCTACACCGGTTCACTCCACCGGTTCATTGGATCATCACGGGAGGACAGGTCGCACTGATGGATGGGGGGACATGGAGAAGCCTCCGGTCTCTATGATCTCGCGGCTCATTAGAGCCAAGGCTTCAGTATCACGTGCCATTATCCGAGCAGAGCTAGTTGCCGCCCCACTAGTGGTTGAGGCGCTCACCAGATCTGTCTCCTTCATACACTGCATGTGGGAACTTCACAGAGACAGATACGCCCGCCTTGCACTTGAGTCCTCTCGACAGTTAGCCATGCAGGGAGATACAACATGTTGGTATGGGGAGATGACATCATGGTTCCAGGCGCATGGGTTCAATATAGACAGATTGCCCCCCTTCTAGTACTCACTGGATGCACCCTCTCTGACTCTTACACGGTTCGAGATCACCAGGCTCATCCGCCACGACCTGACTCACCTAGACACCAGGAGGACATGGATACAGCCAGCACAGGAGATGGGCACGAAGATTGCTTTCTGCAGAGAGCATCTTCTCCACCTTACGGCAGACGGTTTTGTGACGAGGCCCAAATACATGAACACCCACTTGTCTTATGGGATACGGTGTGCTATTGGCCAGATATGCACATCTTCACACCAGGTGCGGATCGAGACTGGGAGATACAGAGGCCAGGACATGCCCCCTGTGTGACATGGAGCCTGAGACACAGTTACGCTACACATGCCACTGCCCCGTCTACAACGAGATACGAGGCCGCTTCCACTACTTGTTCAGAGAGGGCTTTGGACCACTCTCCAAAGTCATGAGGTACGAGGATCAGAGATGCCTGGGTTTGTTTCTGCTCGAGCTGCGCAGACACAGAGAGAGCCCGATGAGAGGAGAGGCCAGCCAATCTCAGAGACACGTCACAGACTTCTTTAGAGCAAACACTGGACACCCGGAGGAGCTACTACCACAGCAAATCTTGTCGCCTCACACCAGAGGCACACCGATCGATCAAGCGACTGAACTGGGGAGATCCAGATGCCCACGACTGCGGAGGACTACATTGTCAGAGTGTGCAGCGGAAGGTGAGAGAGAGAAAGAGACAATGGCGAGAGAGAGAGAGAGAGAGAGAGAGAGAGAGAGAGAGAGAGAGAGAGAGAGAGAGAGAGAGAGAGAGAGAGAGAGAGAGAGAGACATGACATGAGACAGATAGTGAAAAGGCTGGCACCCCAATAACTCCAAATGGCTACATGATGATAAGACAAGACAATGAGAAAGAGGGTGCATCCCCTCGTATATATAGGAGAATAGGGGCTGGTTGGGCAATAATCCTCAATATAGCCCAATGACCTAAAAATATGACCCTCCAATATAAATGGGGGAATATGTGACCAAAACAGGTCTAAAGTGGGAAATGTGCTAAACAACCCCAAGTGTGCCTGAGATCCCTGCTCAGCAGGTGTATGGGTGGTCAACCTACAACCAAGGGCCAGTGCACGTGTGTGAAGCCTGTAGACAGTGTGCGAAGCATCTCGAGATGAAGAATCTAACACCCCGCCTCAACAACACGTGTGGAGAAGGTGTGGAGAAGCTGTCGAGGAGAATGCAGCACGCTTGGTAAATCTGGAGAAGATGTAAATCCTCGGAGAAAAGGACGAGGAGCGCCAGCCAAACAACATGACAATCCGTACAGCACCAATGTGATGATGACCAAAGGGTGAGGAAACTCCGATCAAGTCGCACAAGGAAGCTGATGGAGTGGCAAGCTACGGAATAAGTCGTTGAAAAGGATTTATATGAGGAAGTAACCTAAGATGAGCGTCCAATAGCCCAGCCGTGATGATCACCACTGAGATGGAGGGACCAAGTGTAGCAACAGGAGACGAGACATGGGGACCCCCCTTGAAATGGAGCACTCTGACCAAGAGGAGAGGAAAACTGCCGAGGTGGGAAACCGGTAGCATATCCAAGTCAAAGAATCTCGAGCAAAAGAGGGAGGAAGAGCAAAAAGAAGAGGCTCAATAGGGAAAGCATCGTCCACCATAGTAGACAAGATGACAGGAGAAGCAATCCATCCATGTAGAGACCGCAGTATTTGCAATCTTCCGGGAGAAGAGTCGTCTCAAAGGTATATATAAGCTGCGATATGATCTATCGTTCCATGACAGACACACAATATCAGACAAAAAAGTCACAGGAGATCCTCGGAAAAGTCAACTTGTGGGAGCACATCCACCACCAGGGTCTAGACAAAATATCCAAGAGAGAGTCTGCAAGTGCAAGTCGTGAAGACACGTAACATAGGAGCACTCCCCCCATGGGAAAGTAATGGAATGTGGTGAAATAAAGGACGACTGAGAGGATGCATCGGGAAGAATGACCAGTGATGTAGAAGTCATAGCCTCGGAGTAGACCAGCAAAGCAAGGAACAAGTCTTCACCGTGTAAGTAGTGCATAGGTACAACCAAACTGCAAGTGGAGGAGCCACAGGACCAACCAGAAGCAAGGAAGAAGCTCTACCATGGAGAGGCAAGGCAAAAGAGCCACCATGGAGCAGTGTGTCGGAAGAGATCCTGCAGGCATCCAAATGCCAAAGGATACTCATATCTAGTAGAACATGTCCAAAAGAGGTGTCTGACCCGTGCCAAGAGGCACGGGTCTATCATACAAAGAACCAATGAAGGAGGTGGATAGGACAATCCCAAATAGAGAGAACAGTCGAGGGAGAGGGAGGGAGGGTTACTGAGAGAGAAGCAGCAATGGAAAACACAAGCCACGTCCACATAAGTACATGTACCAATCCAATCCCCTACATCTTCCCAAGGGCAAGAGAACCTCGAGGAGGAAAGACCTGCAATGTCGAGGGAGATCCGTCCATTCTGTCAGAACCTATATCTGAGTCCACGTCTCAACGTCGAAGAAGAAGCAAAGCTGAAATGCGATCTGAAAACATGCCGTGTAAGTGCCACACCGGTGCGGGTAGGGGGTAAAGACCTATGAATCGGGAAGGGAATCCGAGAAGTCATTGGCGAGGCCAAGGTAAGGTGCTGTCTATGCCAAAAAACGCAGCAACAGGGGGCTGAAAACGCTGATGTAAACAGAGTATTCAGCAAATTTCTCAGTGTCGAAAGGCACCGGATGCCGGAGCTTGAGGCAAGAGGATGGGAGGGGCACCGAGAAACCGGCTGAAAATCAGCAAAACAGTCCCAAATCTGAATGTGAAAGGTTCAACAGTTGGTACGGGCAGCAATGGAAGAAGCTTCTCATGGCCGAGGAGATGTAGATCCGGCAGGGAAGAGGAGCACCCAGTCGCTGAGGTGACCAAGCTGAAAACGCTAGGTGTAGAAGATCTCCCTCTGCTGCAAAACGCTAGCTGTATCAAAAATGCTAGGCAGCCAGAGGGGTGTAGGAGGAGGCGCTAGGAGGTGGAGTAGGATGGCAATGGAGAGGAGAGCAGAAGAGGCCTCAATTCACAAAACGCTAGGGCTGAGAGCAAAAACGCTGCTGCTAGGAAAAACCGCTGATGGAGGAAAGACACTTCTCGAGATGAAACTCCCCGTAATGGCCTACTTGCTGATGGCGATGGCAGATCTAGCACCCTTGTGCTTTGATACCATGTCAGAGTGTGCAACGGAAGGTGAGAGAGAGAAAGAGACAATGGCACGAGAACGAGAGAGAGAGAGAGAGAGAGAGAGAGAGAGAGAGAGAGAGAGATGACATGAGACAAATGGTGAAAAGGCTAGCAGCCCAACAACTCCAGATGGCTACATGATGATGAGACAAGACAATGAGAAAGAGGGTGCCTCACCTCCTATATATAGGAGAATAGGGGTCAGTCGGGCAATAACCCTCAATATAGCCCAATGACCTAAAAATATGACCCTCCAATATAAATGGGGGAATGTGTGATCAAAACAGGTCTAAAGTGGGAAATGTGCTGAACAACCCTAAGTGTGCCTGAGATCCCTGTCGAGCAAGTGTACGGGTGGTCAACCCACAACCAAGGGCCAGTGCACGTGAGTGTGTGAAGCCTGTAGACAGTGTGCGAAGCATCTGGAGATGAAGAATCTAACATACACAGCATCAACGGAGGCTACATCAGAGGATTCGGATCACTTTGGCCCGACATGCACGACGCCCAGTCAGACTGTTGACCATGGAGGAGATTGATGAGATCCACTAGCCAACCGATGTTGGATCTCTTGTGACTTGTGATTTAGCTATCCCAGTTAGCTGCTTCGTTCAGACCTACCAGTTTAAGATTCCATAGTATTTTTATTTTATCATTTTGTCATTTCATTTTATTACTCTGACTTTGTATCAGATTCACCACATTGTAACGCTCCGGTCTCATAGGTCATTTTGGCCTTTCAAAGACGTTAATATAACATCTCATTTCATCTCTCTCGCTCTCTCTCTCTCTCTCTCTCTCTCTCTCTCTCTCTCTCCCCTTGCCTCCATTGTATACACATTTATTCATTGCCAAGGTTAATTGGTTCAAGAGACACTCACTCTCTCTCTCTCTCTCTCTCTCTCTCTCTCTCTCTCTCTCTCTCTCTCTCGGGAAAAGTCAGGGCTGTATATTACTGAGTACAATATAATCCCCAGCGGATGCCAAAATAGCCTATCACGTGGGGTGTACAAGCTGAATGTAAGGATGAGAGCCACTATAGTGACAACTCGACTGGAACAATCTCATGGTGGTCGGTGTGATGAGTGGAGGAGAAACCACCGAGGGGGGGCATAATGCCATGTAATCTGGCCGCCTGTAAGTGTGAAGAAGAGTGGGGATCGGGCCCAACGCCGAAGGAAGGCAAATCGACGAGCCTCGGCTGCTCGAGATGTACTTGAGGAAGAATCCCACTGCCAAATCAGGGTGTGAATGATGTCCAGCCAAATGGCAGTGAGGGTATCCTGGAGGAGCTGTGGAGCCGCACTGAGAATGTGAAGACGAGCTCTCCAAACATTCCATAGTGTAATGCTAGTGATGACTGAAAAAACTTCATCACGTGTCTGAGGATCCCCCTGCCAAGCAATCTGTGGTAACATAGCCAAAGTCCCTCGCCGATAACCAGTCGAGGTAAGCATAAGAGCTGGATCTGTGTCTGAGCCCTCGTAGAAAAGATGTCGTCCGGGCATCGGCATCAACCATGAGACAGATCCCCAAGTGAGAAATCCATGCTGAACACCCGCTTTGCTAAGTAAAAAGCAAACTGCTAGCTACATGAGAAGGTGAGCATGACCAAAGACAGTGTGCAGGTGACTCAAGTAGTCGCAAAGGACAGCGAGTACATAACGGATCATGACCCATAGTAGCTAGCCAAGTCCCAACTGGAAGTCCTGCATGTGCAATCATCCACATGAAAAAAGAAATACGACGAGCCGCATGTAAATCCCAGATGGCTGACCAAAACTGCTGTAGATAGGCATGGGAGAGACCTGAATGTAACCAGAAACGCATACGAGTGGGCTGCTCTGGGTGCTGTCTCATCAATGCTAATCTTCCAATTCTGACAGTGTACTCAAAGAATGATACAGGTGCACCGGTGGGGTCAGAGTGAGGCCAATGCCACTCTCTTGGGTCCCAATAAAGCTGAGATAGGGCACGACCCTCCCACACCCAAAGCCTCCAAAGTGTAGCATCAACGGAAGCGAAACGGGGGTCAACACAACGACGCTTCTCGCGCAAGCCAACTACTCGTATGGCCTCCCATCGAGCGCCCGGGGAGACAAGGTGCGGAGAGGTGGTATCATATGTGAATCTAGCATGAATCCCCTGAGAGTAGTCAGTATCAACTGTGAACAGCATGGTGTCTAAACGAACTAATAAGAGAGTGCTTTGAGCAAAGAGGCCTTCCCAGCCACAATGTGGAGGCATCTAAACCGTGCCTCGCATGACTGCATCCCACTGTGAAGGAACGGCGGAGTCAATCTCAAGCAGTCTGTCTGTCACCCCGCGACCAATGTCATAATGTTCTGCCACAAAATCTGCATCCAACATACGTGTCTCATGAAACAACCGCATAGAGGCAGCAGGGCCAGTGTCCCAAGCAGCCCAATCAATGTGAGTCCTCTCTCCAAGCTGACGAGGTGGATTAACCGAAGAATCAAGAACTGCATCATTCCAAATGAGAGGCTGGCGCTCAATCTCCTCACGGCATGAGAGAGGTGAGCGTATGATAGCCCGTCGCATGGAAACCCAAATCTGAAGGAGCGATCGGATGAAGGGTGAGAGGGTGGTGGTGGACAAGGGGGCATCTGTAAAGAGAAAACGATACCCTGTATGCCAAGTATGACCATCTCTAGTGCCGAGGCGTGGAGTCGCTGTGTAAAGAGCGGCCTGAAGAAGCATCTTCCAAGGTTCTTGGCCGGGAAAAAGACCCCGAACAATAAGCTTGGTAAGAAAGGCGCGGCTCTGTAATTCTGGACCAATAATGCCAAGGCCTCCCTCTGACCTAGGACGAATAATCGTGGACCAGCGAACTCGAGCACAAGTATCAGTAGTCCCATCTGTGCCACTCCATAAAAAGTTCCGCACTAGTCGACGGAGCTGAGCTATCACACCAGAATGTAGCATCCAACAAGAGGCCGTATACCATACTGTAGCCAGAATGACCTGGTTGGCGACCAATGCACGGCCAACCAACGACAGATGACGTGAAGACCAATGACATAGCTTCCTGCGAATAGACTGTAGTACGGGTGCAAACTGCTGCTGTGAGGAAACGTCAAATCCAACCTGAAAGCCAGATATCTGCATGTCTGACCCGGCTGCAGCCATGTAAAACCATCAGCTACCCCCCAAGTAGGTATGTCATCACTGCCAACCAGTAACCCATAGGATTTATGCCAGTTAATGTGTGCACCACTGGCAATGCAAAAAACCTCTAGGGCCTCCCTCATGGCATCAAGAGCAGCTAGCAAATAGCGCAACATCAGCATAGTGTCATCAACAAACTCCTGATCGATAAGGTCCGAAGCTGGAGGTACTGGCATGGTCAAGCCACGAAATGCATGACTCTGAGCACGACGAAAGTCGCACATAGTCTCTGCTACAAACAGATACAGATATGCTGCTAAAGGACATCCCTGACGGACAGATCGAGAAAGCTCAAAACTGCGACTGACACGGCCACCAATAGTAATAGCACTGCTGGCAGGCCTGAAGAGAGCGGAAATGCCTGAGATCCATCTCGAAGGGAAACCCATCCTGGCTAATGATCCTTCGAGAAAGTCCCACTCAACACGATCGTATGCTTTCTCGAAGTCAAGGATGAAAAAAGTGAGAGGTTCAAAAGATGATTTGGCCCACTCTACTGCCTCATAAAAAGTGAAGATATTATCCAGTATGCATCGATCCATGACAAAGCCTGTCTGAGAAGTATGAATAATATTTGGTAAGAACGGTCGCAAGCGATGGCTAATCAGTAACGCTAATATCTTATAGACCGAAGGGAGTAGGGTAATAGGTCTCCACTGGCGGAGCTGAGTGGTGTCACCCCCTTTCGGAATAAGAGATATAAAAGCTGAACAAAGATCCAGATGCATATATCCTGATGCAAAGATGTCTCTCTCTCTCTCTGGGAGTTCTCCAGAGATGGAGACATCATACTCCTAGGGGATTTCAATGCCCGTACAGGCAGCTCACAGACAGTCTTCTATGACACATCAGAGGAGATGCTTAGAGAGCTAGAGCCAGAGGAGATGGGACTTGAGAGATGCTCACACGACAGAGAGCATACAGAGTATGGGAGATACCTGAGAGAGATGACGACTACTCACAATTTAGCCATACTGAATGGCTTAATGACTTTCCCATTGTCTACAGGTTTTACTTGTTTTCCACACAGACATGGGTCCAGCACTGTAGACTATGTTCTGACACATCCGAGCTTTATCTCTCACATTCAGGATTTCACAGTGGGGCCCAGGCCTGTTGGGATAGCAATAGATCATGCACTTTTAACATTATCAGTCTCCTTTGAGTACAATACATCTCAGGCCTCACGGGGTGATAGACATCCACGCTATACTTTTACACGAGAGACTGACTCAGTCTATGTAGAGGAGATACATAGGCTTTTATGCACATCAGAGCCAGTATACACAGTGGAGGAGATCACATCTATGCTGACAGTGACATTACATGGGGCAGCGACAGAGGCATACCCACACACTCAGTCTGGGCAGAGACGTCGTTTTGGGCACATGCCTCAGAACAACTGGTATGATGAGGAGTGTCGACAGAGGAGAGCTCAGATACAGCGGGAGCTTACATTGGGAGTGATCACCTATAGACAGTCTCGCATTGCTACACGACGACTAGTGCGACGGAAGAAGCGAGGTTTCTTGGTCCAGATGGAGCAAGATTTATATCAGCTCTTCCTTAGTAGAGATTCAGGAGAGGCTTGGCGTCTATTCCATGAGAAGTCTCCCCCACCAGTGGTTACTTCTACAGAGATATGGGGGCAGTATGCAG
Organism: Adiantum capillus-veneris; assembly: GCF_014529385.1. Classification (NCBI taxonomy): domain Eukaryota; kingdom Viridiplantae; phylum Streptophyta; class Polypodiopsida; order Polypodiales; family Pteridaceae; genus Adiantum; species Adiantum capillus-veneris. Next base: position 110,843,208 of record NC_140943.1, on the reverse strand, counting down.
CATCTTTATACACTGTACCTGGACAACCACCATTACCAGACCCACCACAGCCATGTCCGGCTACGAGCACCTTCTTTACCACTGAGATGATAAAGGAGGCCATTGATAGGATGAAGACCAGACGGGCACAGGATCATGAGGGTTTGGTAGCAGAGCACATTATACATGCTGGGGATATGTTGGCAGAGATGCTTGCACGGCTATTCAACCGTGTCATGTGTGAGGGCTTCCCTGAGTCTTGGAGATTATCTACTATTGTACCTATCTTCAAGACAGGAGACTCCACAGTGCCGGAGAATTACCGTACTATCATGGTAGGACACACATTGGCACGGTTATATGCATCCATCCTCGAGCATAGGCTGAGCAGTTGGGCAAAGATTACGGGCATACGGGCACCTGGGCAGGCTGGTTTCAGAAGGGGTTTCTCCACACTAGATCATGTCTTTACACTCAGAGCTATCATTGAGGAGGGTCGAGCACATGGTAGACGGATATACTGCAGCTTTGTGGATTTCCGCAAAGCTTTTGACACAGTACCGAGGGCCAGATTGATGCACCGACTTATGGAATTGGGGGTACCCACAGAGCTAATGTGGGGGATTATGGCATTGTACAATTCAGTGATGGGTCATGTACGCACATCAGAGGGGATATCTGACATAGTTCATCCACTATCGGAGTGAAACAGGGATGCCCACTGTCCTCTACTTTATTTGGTATGTATGTTGATGGGGTCTCTGATTATATTGACAGAGGAGGAGATAGAGGTGCTCAGCTTGCTGGGACATGGATCCCTCTTTTATTGTATGCTGACGATATTGTGTTGATATCAGACTCGCCAGAGGGTATGCAGAGACATTTGGACGCATTGCATAGTTTTGCAGAGGATAGTGGATTGTCTGTCAACCTTGGTAAAACCAAGGTCATGGTATTTAATACCACGCCAGAGTGGGTTAGGAGATCAGCACCTACTTTCACATATGGGCAGGACAGTATGGAGTACACTGATGCATACACATATCTTGGGGTGGTCTTTAGTGGACCGAGGTTTGCACTAAAAGTGGCAGCAGACACTAGATTGACTCGTGCCTATGCAGCCCTAGGTGGTTTAGAGAGGATTTGTTCGCAGGTTCAGTTCTAGGAACCTCAAACAAAGCTTTGGCTTTTCGATACTTTGGTCGCTTCAGTTATGCACTACGGGGTTCAGGTTTGGGGACCGTCTATTGACAGTGCTGGATGGAGTAATATGGAGAGACCCCTGATATCTATGATTTCTAGGCTGATTAGAGCCAAGGCCTCAGTCCCACATGACATCATATGAGTGGAGCTGGCTGCCCCACCTATGGAGGTTGAGGCACTCACCAGATCAGTATCATTTGTACACAGCTTATGGGACACCACCAGGGACAGGTATGCCAGGCTTGCTCTTGAGTCATCCAGACAGCTAGCATTACAGGGAGATACATCATGTTGGTATGCACAGATGAGCTCATGGTTTCAGAGGCATGGTTTCAGCATGGACAGGCTGCCCCCTTTCCAGTATTCTCTTGATGCACCATCCTTGGCTCTTACACGGATGGAGACTACTAGACTCATTCGGCAGGATCTTATCCAGCTTGATAGCAAGAGGACATGGATAGAGCCATCACGGGAGTTGGGTACAAAGAGGGTTTTCTATAGAGAGCATCTTCTTCAACTCACGACAGACGGATTTGTCACACTGCCGAGCTACATGGACACACATCTATCTCATGGGTTACGATGTGCTATAGGCCAGATTCGCACATCTTCACACCAGCTTGGGATTGAGACAGGTAGATTCAGAGGCATACCAGCAGACAGTCGGATATGTCAGTTATGCCATGCAGAGCCAGAGATGGAGTTTCACTACATATGTCGTTGCACAGTCTACTATGAGATACGGGGACGCTTTCATTGTCTATTTAGAGATGGTTTTGACTCATTAGATAGAGTCATGAGATATCAGGATCAAAGATGTCTCGGATTATTCCTACTTGAGATTTAGAGACATAGAGACGCTCTATTGAATGGGAAAAGACAGAGACAGTCCCAAAGACGCATCTCAGATTTCTTCAGTCTGAGTACCACAGAGGCAGAGGGGACACCACCACCACAGAGCTCGGTTCCCATCCATACACACACCAGCGGTACTCTCATTGATCGAGCTATAGAGTTAGGGAGATCGAGACGACCACGACTGAGGAGGGGAGCCATGCAGCACCAACGAAGATTGCGGCAGAGGATCCACAGGATTCTAGCACGACACCCAGAGTGTCGATCAGGATAGGCTTCATGCTACTGCTATATTGTATCATGGTGACACTTATCCCCACTTTGTACCCTTATGACATGATACCATTGCTCAGCCTACCAGCCACCCATAGGAGTCGGTAGCACTCCTATCAGTTCTTTGTTTGTAGTTTTCTTTGTTTGTACCCAGACTTGGTACTAGACTCATCATTGTAATCAGTTGGTCTCATAGGTCATTTTGGCCTTTTGTAGATGTTAATATATCATTTCATTTCTCTCTCTCTCTCTCTCTCTCTCTCTCTCTCTCTCTCTCTCTCTCTCTCTCTCTCTCTCTCTCTCTCTCTCTGTGTGTGTGTGTGTCACGGGGACATGGCAACTGTTAACTATGTCACGAGGACGTGGCAACATGTTGACTTTAGTTGTCGGTTTCTTTCCAATGGGTTTTGTTTTATTTTTGAGACCCTCTTCTTGAAGTAGCAAACGGTCGGACATTGTATGGCCAATGTGAACAGTAGTTTCACCCGCAGATGGATAGTGATCGGCACTGGAATTCGTTTGGTAAGAGGATGTCTAGGCTCAGAGCAAGATCATATAGGTCCCCCAGTTGCACTTAGCAAGTTGGTGGATACTAGGAAGTGAACTCGATAAAGGCCTAAAGTCAAGGTGTGACTACCAACAAAAAGTATCCGACAGTTGGGCCACATTGCACTTTTGGATGCGGTCCCAATGAGGATAGATGGTCAGATGACCACAAAGAGCCCAACGGAATCATTTCCTAAAATTTACGGAACTGCTATGTTGGGCCACAAAAGTGTTCTCGTCATTACCTCCTGTATGACTAGGGGAACACTTTACTACTCTATCGCGAAGTCAACTGGGCGACCAGTCGGGAGATTTTTAAGCGGCGAACCCGAAATGGGAAAATGCTTGTAAATGCGCCAAGTGTCAACTTTTCATGCACTTTCCTCCTACAGAAAAAAGGGCGCTCAATTTTATGCTGGGAAGGGGCTTCATTTGCAATCTGCCACAGGTTAAGAGCTATGGAGTGCTTCCTTTCCCTCTTATGTACAGTGCGATGTCAGGAGTGATGCCCTGCACGCTACGCACTGCTCTCTCTCTCTCTCTCCCCTACGAGTAGTATGTTATGCCCCACTAGTGGGCTTTTCATTTGACCAATGTACAATTATGTGGGTTCATGCGCGATTGCCGAGGCAAGAGCCTCTTGCAGAAGTACTGGATTAGCTAGCGGCTAATCCCCCGTAGGTACAGGTGAATTCGGAGAGGTTTCACGTCAAAAATCTCGGCCGATTCAAAGGGCAAGTAGCCCTACAGGTGCGGGAGCTCGAGGTCTTGCTACAGATGCGACCGGCACACGAAACGGAGCCCAAAACAGGGAGTTACAGCCTGCTGTGTATTTGCAGGTTTAGGGTTTTGGCCCTAAACGGACCCTAATACCCCCAGGAGGTTCGGGGACGCGAGGGGACCGTTGCACAAGTGAAATGGCGCATTTTCGAGGCAGAAAACAGAGAATTCAGCGTGCTGCAGATTCTTGCCAGGTTTTGCAAAGTGTCCGTATGCGTCGGGAAAGTCACCTATTGCGTGGGGATACTAACTGTGAAGCGTCCTAGTACAGTTATGCTACCGAAATCGGGCCAGAACAGGTGTTTCTTAGCCTAGATTGTGCGGGGCAGCTTGTAGGAGATCACAGGTTTTATTCCCTCTGTTAAAGAATAAAGAAACACCGAAAGGGGTGCCAATTTTGGGGCCTACAGGTTGTCGGCGTCTACTCGGAGCATGCTAGCTTCCGAGCCGTGTGTGTACTTAGGTGTTAATCCCCGTTACAGGATACCTTTGCAAAGTACTCTATGTGTGTCTAAAGTAAAGAATTTTGGGTAAAAGCCAACGCCTACCGCCCCGCGGGCCGGTTTCATGGTTCCATTGCCGGGACATCAATCACTTTTTCCTTAAAGAGTGAGCTTGGATTGTTTTGGGTAAAGACACAGAGTGCATGAACACGGGATTACACTATGGCCGACAAGGGGAAGGGCATTATGGAAGAGGGTTCCTCTTCAAAGGACAGGTAGGAGATCCCTATGGTTTTCGAGATTGGCGAGAGCTCACGGCCACGTCACTCTGTACCTCCTGTCAATGTGAATGTCCCTCCAGTAGTACAGGCTTTATGACTGGGCAACTTGAGGATGATGCGTTCAAGACTCAGCTAGTTGCCGCGGTGAATGTCTTTTCCCAGCTGGTGCAGAATCCAAGGTTTATGGAGTTCTTGCAAGCGCCACCAGTGCAAAATAGGCAACCTACGCCGTGTACAGAGCTTGTTGATGCTCAAGCCCAGGTACTTCATGCGGCTCAGAAGGAAAGGGAACACTCGCATGTTGCGGAGTCACGGGCTCCAAAATAGGTTCCTCCCGTGCTTGAACAAGTGGCTAGAGCGCCTATTCCACAGGTTATGCCAGTTCAGCCCGCCACCTTTCAGAGCGAGCATGCTGTCTTGAATGGACAGGGAACTGGATACAAGGCTATGCACTCAGTTTTTCCACCACCCACGGTACATCTTGCGTATTTCGGGGGTGGATCAGTGTTTCAAAGTATGGTTGGTTATGCGCCTGGAAGTCAGCCGTACATGCCAGGAACAATGTTCGGGGGTATGCAAGGCATCATGCCAAACCCCATGTATGGTAGTATCGGCATGCAGCAAGGTTTTCATTGCAACCAGGGCCAGTGCACCAATTGAGAGATTTTTAAGCGGGAAGCCCAATGCGGGGAAATTGCATGTATGAGTGCCAAGTGGCACTTTTTGGCCAATTTACCAAGTCTGGGACAAGAGAACTTGTAACTAACTTTTTGGAGCAGTTTTGGAGGCTGTTAACTCTGATTTTCAGCCATTTCTCTCCATTTTTGAGCTTCCCATAACTTTACCTAGGACCAAGGAGCTCATTTTCAGCATTGGAAGGCATCAGATGCGTGTTTACACGGCTATTTTGCTGCGTTTTCAACGATACGCAGGTTTTGGCAGCCATGGAAATCTTCCCCTTTTTGCATCTATTTGTTCACAGATGCATTACATGTCAAGGGCAGCAGTGGGGTGCTCGATTTATGCTGGGGGGATGCTTCATTGAGCAAGTTAAGAGCTATGGAGTGCTTTCTTTCCCTTCCAGGTACATTGTGGTGCTAGGAGTGATGCCCTGCACGCTACACACTACTCTCTCCCCTACGTGCAGTTACCACAAGAGGGCTCTTCATTTGATTGATGTACAGCTCTGTGGTTTCATGCTTTTGTGCTGAGGTAAGAGCCTCCTTGAGCAGGAACAGGGGTAGCTAACTGCTACTCCAAAGCAGGCACCGGTGAGGGTCATAACCTCACCGTACAGGTGCGTTTTCAGCGATGTGTATGCGCTGTAAATTGATTGTTTTTCAGCCATACGGACGCCAGAACCATTGGGAATAGTGCCCCACTGGCAAAGGACAGTTAGGGGACTGTTTGTGGCTGAAAACAGGGCAAAAACCAGTAAATACAGCGTGCTGAATTTACTATTTTTGGGCAAGAATCAGAGGGTTTATGCTAGTGGAAGTGAGTTCCAACAGGGGAATTGGTTTCGCGCAAGTTTTGGGGCTGTTATGCTGCCGAAATTTTGGCCAAATCAAGTGGTATCTAGTTGGATATAGACAAAGGATTCCCAAGACTCTACTTTGTAAATTTACCCTCTCAAAGAATAAAGAAATACCGAAAGGGGCGCCAAGTTTGGGGCCTACAGGTTGTCGACGTCTGCTCGGAGCATTCTAGCTTCCGAGCCGTGTGTGTATTCAATTGTTAATTCCCATTGCAGGTTTCCTTTGCAAAGTGCTGAGTGTGTGTGTCTAAAGTAAAGAATTTCGGGTGAAAGCCAACGTCCACCGCCCCACGGGCCGGTTTCATGCTCACAGGATGTGGTGCATAATGAATATGCGAGATATTTGACAGACATGGGGACTACACATGGAGTGGCCATCTTGAATGGATGGCCTACAAAGATTTCCAGTAGCGAATGGGTTCGATTGTTTTCCTCACAGTGGGGCTAGCACGGTGGACTATGTTATGGCTCAGCCCAGTTTTATACCATCTATTCAGGATTTTACAATCGGCCCCAGGCTTGTTGGGTAGCAATAGATCACGCCCTCCTCACATTTACAGTTTCATTCCAGTTTAGTACAGCTCCGTTGGGCCAGAAATCTACGCATACTCGATAGACTTTTACATCGGGGGCTGACTCTGTCTACATGGATAGTATTTATAGACGCTTGGCCACAAAGGAATCAGGACGCTTATCAGAGGAACTTACCCAGATATTGACAAGGACTTTACATTATGCAACAGTAGAGGCATACCTGCACACCCAACCCGGGCACAAACGTTGTTCAGGGAGTATGCCCCAGAACAGTTGGTATGATGAGGAATGTAGAGAGACAAGAGCCACACTTCAAAGAGAGGTGCTTCTGGGAGCCATTACTCATAGACAGTCACAGATAGCCTTTTGGTGCCTAGTGCGACAGAAGAAGACTTATCTTGCTCAGTTAGAGGAGCAGTTGTACCAGAGCTATTCCTGAGCCAGGACTCAGACGAGGCATGGAGAATTTTTCATGAGCAGCTATCACATCCACCAAGATTTGGGGCGCATATGCAACATCTCTTTACACAATTCCAAGGCAGCAATCTCTACTCGACCCTCCAAAGCCATGCCCACATACATGCACTTTCTTTACCGTTGACATGGTAAAGAAAGCCATTGACAAGATGAGGACCAGGAGAGCATATGATCATGATGGATTGATAGGGGATCACTTTATACTTGATAGAGATATGCTTGCAAAGCTTCTTGCAGTAATGTTCAACCGAGCCATGTGTGAGGGTTTTCCGAATACTTGGAGCATGTCTACTATTGTACCTATCTTCAAGACATGAGACCCCATGATACCAGGGAATTACCGTACTATCATGATTGGGCACACGCTAGCTAGGTTGTATGCATCCATTCTTGAACATGCGTAAATGGGCAGAGAGAGCAGGCATTCGGGCATCAAGCCAAACAGGTTTTAGGAGGGGATTTTCTACTCTTGATCATATATTGACACTCAGAGCTGTTATGGAGGAAAGTAGATCACGTGGTAGGAAGATTTATTGTACCTTTGTGGATTTTTGCAAAGCATTTGATACAGTTATCAAAGTTTGACTGATGCAAAGACTACAAGAGATGGGAATACCCACAGAGCTGATCTTGGGAGCATGGCTTTATATAGGATAGTCGTGGGGCAGGTTCATACTCCAAAAGGGTTATCTGAATATATTCACTTGTTACAAAATGATGACGTGGCAACCCTGCCTAGACACACACACACACACACACACACACACACACACACACACACACACACGCGCGCGCAGTGACCCTGCGGCGGCAGAAATGCCACGTGGTAGCAGTACGGACACCCGCAAAACGCGTTGGTAGGCTGACGTGGCAAACTGTACGGGATCCTGCTTTTTGCATTGGCTGATGACGTGGTAGCCTGAACAGATTTCCGCACTTTGCGTTGGTGCTTTTTATGGCAGCTTTTGGAGCTAGTTGCTTTTGGGAACCAATTTGCTATTAAGTTTAACTACTTCTGGGGCTCTGCTTTTGGCATCCATTATAAGAATAAAAAGGGCCCAAGGGCCTCACTCTTCAGAGCATCTGGACGCAGAGTCTGAGAGCCGAGGACCCATAGGAGTTGTATTTTGATCAAGCATCAATATAAAAGAAATACCGAAATGGGCGCTAGTCTTTGGGGCCTATCTCTCTGGGCACAGAACTACGCCGAACAGTGTCGACCAAATTGACCTGTGATTTTAAAGTTGAGGTATTTTAAGTGATTATCTCATGTGTCGTGCCCGATTCCCGTCTTGGGGTGCCCAAGTCCTATGGCAGTGGTATCAGAGCAACAGGCGTGTGCCTGTCTCAAAGTATACCGGTCATATCAAAGAGCAGACAGGGCACTTTGGACATTTTTATTGAAGAATCTTCGTGCCCCGACCCTAGACCTAATAGCGACTCCCACCCTTACTTCATCGTGCATCCGGCGCGCTCACGTCTTCATCGCTCAGTCTTACAGGGCATAAGCCAAAAAGAATCCCAAATTACACATGGGTTCTCGTGGAGAATCTGACAAGATAACACCTCTCATCGGAAAGGCAAAGAAAAGTTGAAATCCGGTGCGGGAATTGAAAAGATTGATCAAGTACCCTAGAAACCCGAGATTTGCGAAACACCTGAAGAACTACCTGATTGATGAGATTCACTCGAGATGACATGAGGCCATTGAATCTCCTCTCAGAACGGGGTGGAAATCTGAAAGGACAGACGAGTGCAGAAAAGCGAAAGCTTTACTCGCAGGAAGAACTGGAACAGAACTATTGACACAAGAAGAACTATTGACAGCAGATGAACCATATACTGGAAAGGGAACTGAAAGGGATACAGATGTTGTCACAGGGACGTGGCAACTGTTAACTATGTCACAAGGACGTGGCAACTGCTAACTTTAGTTGTTGGTTTCTTTCCAAGGGGTTTTGTTTTGTTTTTGAGACCCTCTTCTTGAAGTAGCAAACGGTCGGACATTGCATGGACAATGTGAACGGTAGTTTCACCCGCAGATGGGTAGTGGTCGGCACTAGAATTCGTATGGTAAGAGGATGTCTAGGCTCAGAGCAAGATCATATAGGTTCCCCCGTCGCACTTAGCAAGTTGGTGGATACTAGGAAGTGAACTCAATTAAGGCGTAAAGTCAAGGTGGGACTACCAACAAAAAGTATCCGACAGTTGGGCCACATTGCACTTTTGGATGCGGTCCCAATGAGGATATATGGTCAGAAGACCAGTGGGAGCCCAACGGAAGCATCTCCTAAAATTTAGGAAACTGCTATTTTGGGCCGTGAAATGTGTTCGCGTCATTACCTCCGATATGACTAGGGGAACATTTTATAACTCTGCCGCGAAGTCAACTGGGCAACCGGTCAGGATATTTTTAAGCGGCGAACCCGAAATGGGCAAATGCTTGTAAATGCGCCAAGTGTCGATTTTTCATGAACTTTCCCCTTGCAGAAAAATGGGCGCTGATTTTTAAGCTGGGAGAGGCCTCATTTCAGCTTTTGTCACAGGTTAAGAGCTATGGAGTGCTTCCTTTCCCTCTCATGTACAGTGTGGTGCTAGGAGTGATGCCCTGCACACTACACACTGCTCTCTCTCTCTCCCCTACGTGCAGTTATGTGATGCCCCACAAGAGGGCTCCTCATTTCACTGATGTACAGTTGTGTGGGTTCATGCTTTTGTGCTGAGGCAAGAGCCTCCTTGAGCAGGAACAGGGGTAGCTAGCTGCTACTCCAAAGCAGGCACTGGTGAGGGTCATAACCTCACCATACAGGTGCAAAATCAGCGCTGTGTATGCGCTGTAATTTTACTGTTTTTCAGCCATAAGGACGCCAGAACCTTTGGGAATCGTGCCCCACTGGCAGAGGACAGTTAGGGGACTGTTTGGGGCTGAAAACAGGGCAAAAACCAGTAAATACAGCGTGCTGAATTTACTCTTTTTGGGCAGGAATCAGAGAGTATACGCCAGTAGAAGCAAGTTCCAACAGGGGAATTGGTTTCGCACAAGTTTAGGGGCTGTTATGCTGCCGAAATTTGGCCAAAACAGGCGGTATCTAGTGGGATACAGTCAAAGGATTCCCAGGACTCTTCTTTGTACTTTACCCTCCTAAAGAATAAAGAAATACCGAAAGGGGCGCCAATTTTGGGGCCTACAGGCTGTCGGCGTTTGCTCGGAGCATTCTAGCTTCCGAGCCGTGTGTGTGATTAAGTGTTAATTCCCGTTACAGGTCTCCTTTGCAAAGTGCTCTATGTGCGTGTCTAAAGTAAAGATTTCGGGTGAAAGCCAATGCCTACCGCCCTACGGACCGGTTTCATGGTTCCGTTGCCGGGACATCAATCACTTTTTCCTTAAAGAGTGAGCCTGGATTGTTTAGGGTAGAGACACAGAGTGCAGGAATGCGGGGATTACACTATGGCCGACAAGGGGAAGGGAATTATGGAAGAGGGTTCCTCTTCAAAGGACAGACAGGAGATTCCTATGGTTTTTGAGATTGGCGAGAGCTCACGGCCACGTTAGTCTGTACCTCCTGTCAACGTGAATGTCCCTCCAGTAGTACAGGGCTTGACTGGGCAACTTGAGGATGATGCGTTCAAGACTCAGTTAGTTGCCGCGGTGAATGTCTTTTCGCAGCTGGTGCACAATCCGAGGTTTATGGAATTCTTGCAAGCGCCACTAGTGTAACAGCAAAATAGGCAACCTACGCCGCATACGGAGCTTGTTGATGCTCAAGCCCAGGTACTTCATGTGGCGCAGGAGGAAAGGGAACACTCGCATGTTGCGGAGTCGGGGGCTCCAAACCAAGTTCCTCCCATGCTTGAGTTCAGCCCGCCACCTTTCAGAGCCAGCATGCTATCTTGAATGGATAGGGAGCTGGATACCAGGCAATGCACTCAGTACATGCCAGGAACAGTGTTCGGGGGTATGCAAGGCATCATGCCAAACCCCATGTAAGGTAGTATCGGCATGCAGCAAGGTTTCCATTGCAACCAGGGCCAGTTTGGGGTGCCACAGGGTCATTTTGGCATGGCTGGTTTTTCTGGACAGCAGCCAGATATCGCACCTCTGACGCAAAATGTGAATGGCCAAGACGTGCCGATCATGCCTACTACAGTGCCCATGTTGCAGACCATCCCTTATGACAACTTGGGGGCACTAGAGAAGCCGAAGGCTTACAAAGAAGGTGGTGCAGCAGTAAAGTTCAGTACCTTCAGTGGTTTCGAGGATAAGACAAAGGCCCTCACTATCCTCCAGCAGTTTGATACAGCTTATGCGGGAGGGAATTTTACAAAGGCCTCGAAGGTCAGGAAAGCTGTCACTTTCTTAAAGGACAATGCGCTTACATGGTGGACGACATTGTTAATGCAAGGACAGACACCCGCCACTTGGGTTTACTTCAAGCAAATGTTTGCATCTGCTTGGCTGTCAAATGAATTTGAAGCCGACGTCATGACAGATTGGCACCAGCTTACTTCAGCTTCGTGCAAGAGCTTGCTAGAGTACAATAGGAGGTTTTGTAAAGCGTTACTCTCAGTGACCTCCTACAAATTTGTGCCACTGACAGAGTAGATAGAGAAGTACTGTTGTGGGCTGCCTAAAGGGCTTCGCGATTACTGTACAAAGAACAGAGTGGCTACCCTTACTCAGCTTACGGAAGTTGCGAACACTCGTCTTGCCTTGTTGAAAGGAGAGGACATTGGATTTCCGAGCAGTGACAAAGGAGGGCAGCAAAAGAAAAATTCAGTGAAGAAGCCCTTTGTGAACGGCTCCTGATGCGTCACAGGGGTCAGAAAAGGCCACCAAAGACAAGGATTCAACCGGGACTTCTGGAGCGTAGGCAAAGAAACAGAAAAGGAAGCCTTTTGTGCGCAAGTCGCTCGAGGAAAAGAAGGTCCTAATGGCTGAGAACAAATGCTTTATATGCGAGCAGCCTGGTCACTTTTCTATCAATTGTCCACAAAGGAAAAGACGAGCTGACTCAGAAGATAAATAAGACCAGAAAGGCAAGAAGCCAAAACCCACGGCAGGTTTAGTGCCAGACATGGTGGGTGACAAGCCCAGCACAGATGCCAGTGAGTTATGCAGGGCATGGGGTAAAGTTAGGGATCAGACGGCACTCATCTTCTTTGATCCAGGTGCCAAAGCCAACTTTATCTCACCAGAGTTAGCTATGAAGCTGGGCATCAGAGCTGAAGAGATGGGGTACACAGCAGAGGCAGGGTTGGCATGTCCTGGCCACTCAGAGTGTGTTACTCCCATCATTGGAAAACTGCGTCTGCATATTCAGTCGTATGTGGACACTTACGAGTTTTACATCATGCCGCTGGAAGGTTGTGACGCCTTGTTGGGGATCTCGTGGATGTTCCGAGTGCATGGAGTCTTGGATGCCTACAACAAAAAGATCACTGTACAGCATAGGGGCAAAACTCACATCTTGGATGTAAAGCTTAACGGAGAGTCAATCCCTATTGTATCTGCTTCTGCTATCACTTCTGTAATAAAGAATCATCTTTCTGTGTACTTGATTTTTGCACGTGATGTCTCAGATAGTGATCAGTCAAATTTATCTGTGTTAGATAAAGAAAGGTCAGCATTTTTGCAAAAGTTTAGTGAGTGTTTTTCTGATTCATTACCGTCGCAATTGCCGCTAGAGAGACCTGAGGACCATCGCATAGATTTGGTGCCAGGGTGTAGCCCACCAAATAGACCTCCCTACAGGGTTAGTGCGGCGCAGCAGAAAGAGATTATGGGCAAGGTTGAGGAGTTATTAGAGAAGGGGCTGATTCAGCCTAGTTCTTCACCCTTTTGCTCCCCAGTACTCCTAGTGCAAAAGAAGGATGGCTCATGGCGCATGTGTATTGATTATCGTGCGTTGAATAAGAATACCATCAAGAATAGGTTCCCTATTCCTAGAAATGATGATATTCTTGATCGTTTAGAGGGCTGCAATTTTCAACAGGATAGACCTTAAGAGTGGGTACCATCAGATTCGTATAAGGCCAGAGGATGTGCACAAGACTGCGTTTAGAACGACATTTGGTCTTTATGAGTTTCTAGTGATGCCGTTTGGGCTAACAAATGCTCCTGCCACGTTCAACAGAATGATGGACCAGATTTTCCACTCGCATCAACAGTTTGTTGGAACGTTCTTCGATGACATGATAGTGTATTCGAAGAATGAAGAGGAGCATAGGCGTGACTTGACCATTGTGTTTGAAGAGCTGCGCAGTCACAGGTTACTTGTCAATCCTAAGAAAAGTGAATTCTTCCTCGAAGAGATCCACTTTCTGGGCCACATAGTCTCAAAGGATGGTGTTAGAATGGATCCGCATAGGTCGAAGCTATCAAGACATGGCCAGACTTGAAGACTACGCACGATGTCAGAAGCTTCTTGGGATTGTGTTCCTACTATAGAAGGTTTATCAGAAATTTTGCAAAGATAGCATCGCCTCTTCACGCATTGCAAAAGAAAGAGGTCACTTTCAGATGGACCCAAAAAGAGATTTCAGCTTTTAGTCTCTTAAAGGAAAAGTTGACTTCAGATCCAATTATTGTTTTGCCAGATCTCAAAAAGTCATTTGTGGTCTAGTGTGACGCGTGTGGCAGTGGCATCGGAGCAGTGCTAATGCAAGATGGACGGGTAGTAGCTTATGAAAGCCGAATTTTGCAAGGGCCAGAGAGGACTATGCAAGTCTATGAGAAAGAGCTCTTGGCCGTGATTCATGCACTTTCTAGCTGGAAGCACTACCTCTTAGGTGCTGATTTTGTTGTCCAAACAGATCATCAGACCTTGCGATACTTCTTGACACAGTCAAAGTTATCCGAAAAGCATATGCGATGGGCAAACATTCTTTCCATGTTCCACTTCCAGATTAAGCACGTGGAAGGCAAGAAGAATGTTGTGGCTGATGCGTTATCAAGAAAGCCACAAATTTCAGCTCTGTCAATTCCTTATCATCATGAGTTAGATGACATGAAGGAACAGTATACTGCTGATGAAGATTTTGCAAGGATCTTTGAACAGTTACAAGAGGGGCAACATCACGAGCACTACCTCCTCAGAGATGGTTTTATGATGATGCATGGCAGACTTTGTCCCACCGTATGCAGGGCATCGTGGCATTGATGCAACAGTTAAAGCGGTACACACATTCTTCTATTGGCCTACCTTGAGGAGAGATGTGGATGCCTTCGTGCGAGTATGCATAGTTTGCCAAAAGGTCAAGTTTGACAGGCAAAAGGCACCAGGGTTGTTACAACAACTGCCGATTCCGGATAAGCCATGGGAAAGCATTGCTATGGACTTTATCTTTGATCTTCCAAGGACGCCAACTGGGAATGATGGTATATGGACCATTATCTGCAGGTTCAGCAAGCAGGCCCATTCTATCCCTGTCAAGAAGAAGATAAAATCTGATCAGATGGCAAGCTTGTTCATGTACAATGTGTTTAAGTACCATGGTATGCCACGCATGACCAGTTTGTTCTGGAGAGGATTGTTTGAGAACATGGGCACTACGCTCAAATTCTTGTCTTCGTTTCATCCACAAACTTATGGACAATCAAAAGAGGTTAATTCTACTGTCTTAGATTTGCTAAAATGCTATGTGTTAGATAATAAGGGCAAGTGGGAACAGTATTTGGCTATGCTTGAGTATGCGTACAATAATACGGTGCATTCGTCTATTGGCAAAGCACCTTTTGAGATTGTTGAAGGCGGCAAAAAGGTTCCTCCCATTTTGCATACAAAGGACAAGATCTTTGAGGCAGATCGATATGTTGAGAACATGGATGAGATGTATAAGAAGATTAAAGTTGCCTTGGAGAAGACTCAAGCAAAGTAAAAAAAGACTGTTGATCGTCACCGTCGTGAATTGCTACTATAACCTGGTGATTGGGTTCTGTTAAGGTTCGAAAAGGCAAGGTTAAAGAAGATGAAGGGCAAGGAACGGCTGTTTCCTAAGCTCAACATGCGTTACTATGGGCCTTTTCAAGTGCTTGACAAGATCAGCGATGTGGCTTACAGGCTGAAATTGCCTGATGCATAGAAGATTCATAATGCGTTTCATGTGAGTCTTCTAAGACCCTTCGTGGGTGATGTGCCAGAAGATATGCCAGATGAGGATCAGCCAGAAGTTGAGGAACTTGATGAGATCTTCGTACCTGAGCAAGTTTTGGCACATAAGGACAGAAAAGTTAAAGGACAAGTTGCAAGACGCTATTTGGTGAAGTTCAAGCACTATCCGTCTATGGATGCAAAGTGGATGGAAGAGCATGAACTGTCAGAGTCACCAAATGTATTGCAGCTTTACCTTGAAGCCTTTGGGTTACAGCCTACTTATGCCCCAACCCAACGTGTGCAAAGGAGGGGTAATGATAGAGCTAGTACATCAAATGTAATATGAATTCAGTGTAATAGATGGAAATGACAAAAGTATGAAGGCCTCATTAAGTCATTTGTATCTATATGTTATGACCTTTCTTGCGGATACATGCGATGATAAAAGAGTGTTAATAGCACAAGATTATCAGTGGTGTGTATTTATGGTATGCAATCGAGGACGTTTGCGATTTCAAGAGGGGGGTATGTCACGGGGACATGGCAACTGTTAACTATGTCACAAGGACGTGGCAACTGCTAACATTAGTTGTTGGTTTCTTTCCAAGGGGTTTTGTTTTGTTTTTGAGACCCTCTTCTTGAAGTAGCAAACGGTCGGACATTGCATGGACAATGTGAACGGTAGTTTCACCCGCAGATGGGTAGTGGTCGGCACTAGAATTCGTATGGTAAGAGGATGTCTAGGCTCAGAGCAAGATCATATAGGTTCCCTCGTCGCACTTAGCAAGTTGGTGGATACTAGGAAGTGAACTCAATTAAGGCGTAAAGTCAAGGTGGGACTACCAACAAAAAGTATCCGACAGTTGGGCCACATTGCACTTTTGGATGCGGTCCCAATGAGGATATATGGTCAGAAGACCAGTGGGAGCCCAACGGAAGCATCTCCTAAAATTTAGGGAACTGCTATTTTGGGCCGTGAAATGTGTTCGCGTCATTACCTCTGGTATGACTAGGGGAACATTTTACAACTCTGCCACGAAGTCAACTGGGCAACCGGTCAGGATATTTTTAAGCAGTGAACCCGAAATGGGCAAATGCTTGTAAATGCGCCAAGTGTCGATTTTTCATGAACTTTCCCCTTGCAGAAAAATGGGCGCTGATTTTTAAGCTGGGAGAGGCCTCATTTCAACTTTTGTCACAGGTTAAGAGCTATGGAGTGCTTCCTTTCCCTCTCATGTACAGTGTGGTGCCAGGAGTGATGCCCTGCACACTACACACTGCTCTCTCTCTCCCCTACGTGCAGTTATGTGATGCCACACAAGAGGGCTCCTCATTTGACTGATGTACAGCTGTGTGGGTTCATGCTTTTGTGCTGAGGCAAGAGCCTCCTTGAGCAGGAACAGGGGTAGCTAGGTGCTACTCCAAAGCAGGCACTGGTGAGGGTCATAACCTCACCTTACAGGTGCAAAATCCATAGTAACAGGGGATGGAGAGGACGGACCCTAGGGACGGGGGACGCCCATTTCCGGGACAGGGACGGACGAGAAAAGAGCTGCCAAGTGGGAACGCAGGCAAAACGTCCCGGGGACGGCAGGGGACGGGAGGGGACGGCAGGGGATGGGAGGGGACTTTTTTTAAAATTTGAAAACCTGATCATTTCTAGAGGCTAGTTTCTCTCCAATAGCCATATGTTTGAACTTCAAAGCACCCCAATGGCTATAAAAGCCACCCTTTGGGTCCTCATTTCTCGATGTTTTCTTAGCACATTTGCGTCTATATGACTCATGTTCTTTGGTCTATTTAGTGTAAGTTTGTGGTCAAAGTGATTCTCTATGTATGTGGCATGTGTATAGGTCAAAAAATGCCAAAAAAACTTCTTTTTTTTTTTGCCGTCCCGACCCCCGTCCCCGTTTCTTGACTTTTGCCGTCCCGTCCCCGTTCCCGACCCCGACCCGCCGTCCCATGTAACTATGGAAAAATCAGCACTGTGTATGCGCTGTAATTTTACTGTTTTCAGCCATACGGACGCCAGAACCTTTTGGAATCGTGCCCCATTGGCAGAGGACAGTTAGGAGATTGTTTGGGGCTGAAAACAGGGCAAAAACCAGTAAATACAGCGTGCTGAATTTACTGTTTTTGGGCAGGAATCAGGGGGTATACGCCAGTAGAAGCTAGTTCCAACAGGGGAAATGGTTTCGCGCAAGTTTAGGGGCTGTTATGCTGCCGAAATTTGGCCAAAACAAGCGGTATCTAGTGGGATACAGTCAAAGGATTCCCAGGACTCTTCTTTGTACTTTACCCTCCTAAAGAATAAAGAAAGACCGAAAGGGGCGCCAATTTTGGAGCCTACAGGTTGTCGGCGTCTGCTCGGAGCATTATAGCTTCCGAGCCGTGTGTGTGATTAAGTGTTAATTCCCGTTACAGGTCTCCTTTGCAAAGTGCTCTGTGTGTGTGTCTAAAGTAAAGAATTTCAGGTGAAAGCCAACGCCTACCGCCCTACGGGCCGGTTTCAGATGTACTGACAATCTAGTTGTTTGTGACAGATAACCGGAAATAGGAGCGAAGAACTCACATCTATAGGGATTGGGAAGCATGAAGCTGGACATCAACTCTTTTGCAACGAGGTGAGCCATCTCCTTGCTTGTTTTGCAAGTGACATCGAGGATGAGATGGTGAGATCGGGAGCGACTGAAGCTCAAGAATGGATTCGTCGATTCGAGATAAGAATGATGAATTTGAATGAATGGATGATGACGCATGTTGAATGATTCTAGTGCATCAAGACTCCATATGAATGAGATGACTGGATACTGTGATGAGCGCATCAAGAGTTCCTGCGGGATGAGATGGCGACACAAGGTTCTAGGGCATCAAGACTTCTGAACGGATGAGATGACTAGATGATTGAGACACTGTGTTCAGTATGAACTAAGTGTGTGAATGAAGAACTTTGAAATACGATTTATGTATGAGATTAATGTTCTTTGGAAGAACTTGCTAGATATGTGCAAATAACAGGTGAAATCGATGATAATGGATGACGATTCGAAGCAATGATGGCTTCAAAATGACCCTGACAACGATAAGTATCATGAATTTTGAATAGAGGTAATGGAAAACCTGCTATTTGTGAGCAGATAATAGGATTAAGAATGAGATGATGATGATTTTGGAGCAGTGACAACTGTCGAATGAACCTGATAACGAATCATGAATATTGAATCACCACTGATTAAATGGAATTGTCGTGAGCGCATCAAGAGTTCCTGTGAGATGAGATGGCCACACAGCTAGAACTGAATGATTGGACCACTCTGTTCAGTATGAACTTAGTGATGGATTGGGATCCCCAGAAATGATTACTCGCACACGATAGTGCTTGAGTGGAAAATCTCTATAGAGATGATCGCAATAAGGATTAGTTAATTCGACATCAGTGAGGTCCGGGATGAATCTAGATGCGATTACTAAATACGTACGTTGCTAGCAATCATGGTCTGAGATTTGGAATGAATTTTTCTGTGATTGATTTGATCTGTCATGTGATGTGACGTGACTGTCGTCTTTGTACAAGTGTTGGATTTGTGTCGTCTAGTGGTCGATACTTAGAGTCAGTGTCTGCTTAATTGGTGTGTGGCTTATGCCTGATTTTGCACGCGTAATTGAGGGCGATTACAATTCTTTCAAGAGGAGGGTATGTCACAAAATGATGACCTGGCAACCCTGCCTGGACACACACACACACACACACACACACGCAGTGACCCTGCAGTAGAAATGCCACGTGGTAACAGTACGACACCCTCAAAACGCGTTGGCAAGTTAATGTGGCAAACTGTACGGAATCCCGCTTTTTGCGTTGGCTGATGATGTAGCAGCCTGTACGGATTTCCGCAATTCGCATTGGTGCTTTTTATGGCAACTTTTGGAGCTAGTTGCTTTTGGGAACTTTTGGAGCTAGTTGCTTTTGGCAACTTTTGGAGCTAGTTACTTTTGGCATCCCTTGTAAGAATAAAAAGGGCCAAAGGGCCTCACTCTTCAGAGCATATGGACGTAGAGTCTGAGAGCCGAGGACCCACAGGATTTTTATTTTGATCAAGCATTAATATAAAAGAAATACCGAAAGGCGCCAATCTTTGGGGCCAATCTCTTTGGGCACAGAACTCGGGCCGTGTTGACCAAATTGAACTATGATTTTAAAGTTGTGAAGTATTTTAAGTGATTCTCTCGTGTGTTACGCATGCCGAATTCCCGGCTTGGGATGCCCAAGTCCTGTGACATCACTCCCCTGTTGGAGTGAAATAGGGATACCCACTCTCCCCTACATTGTTTGGTTTGTATATAGATGAGGTTTTATATTACATTGACAAGGGAGGCAACAGGGAGCACAGCTAGCAGGGACATAGATCTCATTACTATTGTGAACAGATGATATTGTGTTGATCTCAAATTTGCCAGTGGGGATGCAGTAACACTTGGATGCATTGCACACTTTTGCTAGTGATAGCGGCTTGGTGGTGAACCTTGGCAAGAACAAAGTTATGGTGTTCAACACCACAACACATTGGGTCAGGCCATCTGTACCGACCTTCATAAATGGTCAACAAACGATTGAGTATACAGACGGGAACATTTACCTGGAGTGGTCTTCAGTGGTCCAAAGTTCTCCTCGAGGAGAGCAACAGAGACTAGACTGACGAGAGTATATGCAACTTTGAGGAGCATGGAGAGGATGTGTTCAGTTTCAAGAATCTCGAACAAAGCTCTGGCTATTTGACCCATTGGACCATCAGTAGACCATCATAGAAGAACTGACAGTTTGGATGGATGGTGAGGCTTTTGGTCTCTATGTGTAACGGGGACAGGCATCACTTGCCAACGGAAAAGAACAGACTGAACAACTTTAAGCACTTCAAATAACAACCGAGCTAAAAGAGATGCACGACACACAAGACGGGGAGTGGCAGAGTTCCACCCCGAGAGAGCATTGGCCCCAAACCTTGGCGCCCCTTTCGATATTTCTTTATATTGCTTGAACTCAGTACAATGCCGGTACTCGCGCTCTGCACCTTCACCCGAAAGAGTGCAAGAGACTGAGCCCTCTACACATATTTAGAGGCCCTTGGCCTATGAAAAGCTTCAAACTCCAAAGCATTTGATCCCAAAACTGGTGTGAAAAGCTGTCAGCACAGTTTAAGACAATTCGTACAGGTGCCACGTGGCATTGTCAACGCGTGAATCGTGAGACTGTCTGTACAACCTGCCACATCAGCATGTCAACAGGTTTTGCGGGGGTTTCGTACAGCAACCACATCATCGACTTTCTTTCAAAGTTACCCGGAACAGGAACGGGGAACGGGGGCGGGAGGTGCGGAACGGGACGAGAACGGGAGGGAGGATGGGAGCCGGAACAGGAATGGTAGACTATAGAAAGCAAATATATGTTAGTGGAAAACTATCAGCTAAGATTTTGAATTCAACCACTCTAATTAGAGCCATATTTAGGCATGTTTTATGACGACGGAGCTTGAGAGAGAGCGATGGAGTTTGACTCTTGAGAGAGAGAGAGAGAGAGGGGGGGGGGGGGGGGGGGGGGGGGTAATGGAGCTTGAGATACGATGGGGGGAGGGATGGAGCTTGAGAAAGAAAGGTAGAAGTCACATTCATTCCTTGAGAGTAGTGTGCTTTCCGCAAAAAAAGAACACATAGAAGCTAGAGCTCTATGTCCAAGCCGAAGCTTTAGCAAGGAGAGTAGCTCAGGAGAGAGAGACGTTGAGAGCTTGAGGAGGAGGTGAGACGAGTCCCCCAAACAGCCCCAAATCAGCTATCCAAATAGCTACAAACCTATCCCCAAATCTGCCCCCAAACAGCCCCAAAATATACCCCCAAAACGGCTAGTTAAAAAAACATTTGACTTTTCAGTCGACCATTCTGGATGCCCGTTCCGGATGGCTTTCCGCCCTGTTCCCCCCCATTCCATGTCAGCATTCCGGTTACACCCCGTTCTGACTCCGTTTCGGAACGCAGATCCATCCGGAACGCCATTTCGAAACGTTTAGGGTGCGTTCCACCCGTTCCCTGTTACACTGCTTTTTTTTACGTTAGATCTTTTGTGGGTTCTGCTTCTAGTTCCTTGGGCCCCATCGAACGGGGTTTCATAAGTTGGTACAAACTTCCTCTGTTTCTGCTTCTTCTAGGATTAGGCCCCTCAGCCGGGATCTACAAGTTGACTCTCTTCTTCAGTGGCTTGACATGTCAGCAATTTGTGACATTAGATTTCTTCTATAAGGTTGTAGCCGACTGCAACATGGTCCATAAACTCTTGAATAGTCGAAACAAGCCTCGATAGACAGTGTTCCTGGGTGGTGATGGTAGCGCCACGACATAGCAATCACATTGGACCTCCAAGGTTATCAGCTCGAGAAGAGACACCTGCTAAGAGATGTCCAAAAATTCCAAGTTGTAATCTGCTAGGCTTTCCGTGGCAAGCATTTCAGGGTGCCCCACTTTTCCAGAATCTGCACTCTGAAGGAAGATGCCAAAAAGCATATAACTTCGGGCAAAAATTTTCTTGAGAGCTTGCCAAGTCCTTGGAGTGTGCGGCGTGGTAGCTATAGACATCCACCACGGCATGGCACTGCCTTTGAGAAAAACAACGGCTTGAAAAATCTTAGATCCTTCAATTGTAAGTGATCTTTATGGCTTATGCCCTGCAAGTCAGAGTGATGAAGACAGGAGTGCGTCCGATGCGCGATGAAGGGTGGGAGTGGCTAATAAGTCCGGGGTCGGGACACAAAGATTCTTTAATAAAATTTCCAGTAAACCTTGAAAGGGCCACCTTGCTCTGTTTGCTCTTTGGTAGGATCGGTATGCTTTCAGAAAAGCGGAAGCCTGAAGCTCTGATACCACTATCACGGAGATGCGCACCACGTGCCAACGGAAAAGAACACATTGAACAACTTTAAGCACTTCAAATAACAACTGAACCGTAAGAGATGCACGACACATGAGACGGGGAGTGGAAGAGTTTCACCCCGAGAAAGCACTGGCCACAAACCTTGGCGCCCCTTTCGGTATTTCTTTATATTGCTTGAACTGAGTACAATGCCGGTACTTGCGCTTTGCAACTTCACCCGGAAGAGTACCAGAGACTGAAACCTCTACACATGTTTAGAGGCCCTGGGCTTATGAAAAGCAGTTTACATGAAAAGCTTCAAACTCAAAAGCATCTAATCCCGAAAACTAGTGTGAAAAGCTACCAACGCAATTTACGAAATCCGTACAGGTGCCACGTGGCACTGTCAGCGCGAATCGTGGGACTGTCTGTACCGCCCGCCACATCAACATGTCAACGCGTTTTGCGGGGGTTCCGTACATGAGCCACATTATCAACTTTTTACTCTAGAACTTTTGTGGGTTTTGCTTCTAGTTCCTTGGGCCCCATCAAACAAGGTTCCATAAGTTGGTACAAACTTCTTCAGCTGCTTCTTCTTCTGCTTCTTCTAGGGTTTAGGCCCCTCGGCCAGGATCTACAAGCTGGCTCCGTTCTTCAGTGGCTTGACACGTCAGCAATTTGTGACACTATGATTTCCCGGATGATTAGGGCCAAGGGCACGAGATTATTCATGCAGAGCTTGCTGCTCCCCAGCTGGTTATAGAGGCACTTACTAGATCCGTCTCTTTTATACACAGTATTTGGGATCTCCCCAAAGATAGATATGCTCGCTTAGCTTTGGAGTCTTCTCGAAAGCTTGCCACACAAGGAGACACATCTTGTTGGTATGCAGAGATGATGACATGGTTTCAGCTATACATGGATTTAGTATGGAAAAACTACCCCCTTTCCAATACTCGCTAGACGAACCCCTTGTCCCTCACACAGACCAAGATTACCACCTCATCAGACAAGATTTGACCAGCTAGATACTAGAAGGACATGGACGGAGCCAACACGAGAGCTTGGCACGAAGGTGGCTTTTTACAGAGAGCATCTTCTCCAGCTCACAGAGATGGATATGTGATCAGACCTGCCTATATGTACACTCATTTATCCCATGGGATACGATGTGCTATTGGTCAGATGAGCACATCATCGCATCAGCTAGAGATTGAGATTGGCAGATTTAGGAGAGTACCAACAGAGGCCAAGATTTTCCATTTGTGTCATATAGAGCCAGAGACAGAGTTACATCACATGTCACTGTCGGGTATACTATGAGATACTGGCCGTTTTCACTGTCTATTCAGAGAGGGCTTTGGACCACTAGCTAGAGTCATGAGATATCAGGATCAGAGATTCCTCAGGTTGTTTTATTAGACAACGCGAGACATTCACAGAGAAGATCACTGACTTCTTAAGAGCAGAGCCCGGCAGTCAGATGAGCAAGCTTCGCAGCAAACTTCAAAGTCCACCTATACCAGAGATAAATTGACTGACACAGCCATTAAGCTTGGGAAAGCTAGATGCCCACGTCTACGAGGGCCACCACGACATCGACGATGGAGGCTCCACTAGACGATCGAGACTATTCTAGCACGACATGGGAGACGTCGAGTATGACTATTTATAGAGGCGGACATTGACTATGCTCTTCAGCGACCAATGTAATACATCCTCGAACACTGATGTTCATTTTAGCTTTTCTTTTACTTCATTTTATTTTGTACCCAGACATTGTATTAGATCCACCACGACTGTAACAGTTTGGTCTCATATGTCATTTTGGCATTTTGAAGGCATCTCTCTCTCTCTCTCTCTCTCTCTCTCTCTCTCTCTCTCTCTCTCTCTCTCTGTGTGTGTGTGTGTGTGTGTGTGTGTGTGTGTGTGTGTGTGTGTGTGTAAAAGAATGACTGAGAAATCTACAAAACATGCCAATCACCATAAAGGTGTGATCATAAAATGTATAATCAGATACCAAGACTATTCCTTACTTCTCAATCTCTCATATTCGTGGAATGGTTATGGCAGCTACCTGTTCAAAATTCTATTCCTCCATATGATTAGAAAGGTCTAGTTGTAAACAACAGGAAGGCCCAAAACTCTTGCACAAGCACACAATCAAAAGGCCCACACATACCTACAACAGAGAGAGGATGAATAAAGTGGAGGACTAATCCAAAATTTAAATGAGTTGAATTATAATAACTTTAACGATGAAGATACCGATTATGTAGAAAAGAAAGTTCCTTGACTGAAAGTCATCTAAACTTCACATGAAGGAGTAGCTATAGTGCAAAGCCTTGATTCCTAAACTTTGAGCTTTTACAACACCGAGATAAGCCAAAAGTGCACATTTCTTAATTCCTAAATAAGCTATAAACTGAACGAACGTTCTACAACGTTCAAATCACAAATCAGTAATACACGACCAATTTGATTTTAATCTTTAAACTTGACAACAAGTGACGTTAGCTTCACTGTTTGTAACAAATGAAGTAACGAGGTGATAGGTAATACCATAGCTAATTCAAGACCACCACCCAAGGCAAGGCCTTCGATTGCAGCAACAGAGGGCTTTTTTGAACCTTGACACATTGGAAATTCATGCTATCACCGTTAGCTAGAAAAGCCACTCCAACAATAAAAGAAAAGATTTCCAATGGGCAAGCAAACATACTAAGTACATCCACCATGGAAAAAAAAAAGTAGACGTTTGAATGATACCTTCGATTGTGTTTATCATTATGTCTATCGAAACACGTCCAAGAAGAGAGACATTTCCTAGCAGAAAGACTTGATCATGTCAGCTCAATGCTACAAAGGGGCAACAAGAAAAAATAATGACAAGAGAACATAAAATAGTCCAAACAAATTCTAACAGGCTTGGAGACACCAAGCGAGATATCAATAGCAACACACGAACAGAAACTTCAAAATCATTGAATTTTGAGAGAGAGAGAGAGAGAGAGAGAGAGAGAGAGAGATTCAACACGGTATGACGGGTTCCGCGCCTAGAAGCATTGGCCCCAAAGACTGATGCCCCTTTCGGTATTTCTTTATCATTGATCATTGCAAAGCACAACCCCCAAGGGACCTCTACTCTCAGACTCTACATCCAAATGCTCTCCAGAGTGAGGCCCCACTAAACCCAAAAGCTCACGTAAAAACTGCCACATCAACAGCCCAACGCAAATCACGAAAATCCGTAGAGCTTGCCAGGCGGCACCTACAGCACAAATTGTAGGAATTCCGCACGGCCCTACCAGGCATACTTACGTTCTGCCACGTCAGCATGTTAGTGCATTTTACGAAATTCTCTCCCAGAGTTCAAGCTTCTAGTCTTTAGGGTTTTAGGCCTCTCGGCCGGTGCTCCATAAGTTCTTTAATTTGGTCTGTTTAGTGTTCTCGTCCACTCGGCCATTTCTCTTTCAGTTGGCCATGCCACGTCATCACTTTCTCACATTTCCCCCTCTTGAAAGAATTGTAATCGCCCTCAATTACGCCTGCAAAACCGACATAAGCCATAAACTAGTTCAATAGACACTGACAGTACTGACGCACTAGACAACACATATCCAGCACTTGCACAACGACGACAATCACTGAACATTCAAATCACATTCACATCACTACTTCCATCAAGATCTTGGATGAGAATCATGATCAATCGGCAACGTATTTAGCAATCACATCTAGATCTGACACTAATCTCCACAGATGTCTCGATTGACTAAATCTTGTTACTATCATATACATCTCATCTCTCCGGAAAACAAGACCGAAATACTGCAGTCATTTCATCTTTCAAACATGCACTCAAACACTACTCACATGAGAGACCACATGTAACAGATTCATTTCAGAAATTCCCAGTTCAAAGTACTTCTTTCATAAAGTCATCCAACAGAATACAGTCAGTCCCATCAGTATCCCTAAAATCCAAAGGAAGTCAGTGACTTTATTCCATCTAGGTAATCTGTGACAGAGGAGCGAGTAACTCCCCTCTTGTGCAGTCCTGCTTGCACCAGATTCAACCCGCTTATCTCCGGGAACTCTCGAAATAGTCGAAGCTAGACCGAAAGCATCAAGGTAAAGTTCCATTATCTGCTAGGTCCTCCTCCTCCCTCCACTTCGCATCCAATGCGAGAAAGTTCTTGACTAAGAACCGCCATTCACTTTACCTTTCGCTTTCCTTTCCTTGTAAGCCAGTATCTATTCCTGAACGAGAATCTCCTCGTTCTCTTCCACAGCAAGTTGCTCCTCAAGCTCCCTGTCCACTAGGACCTCACCTTTGAAAGGTTTCAACAGACGCTAAGAGTCGGTTGCCACGTCGAGGCCGTAATGAAGCACTCATGAACCGCTTCGATATGTGTTACTTTCACATTGGAATAACGAGAAGAGGACTTTAGGGGAAGCAATTGTCCCATGTGCACAACTTTTTCCTTACCCTAGGCAACAAATTTTCCTTGACAATCCTTTTTGATATGCCACCTTCCCAATATTAGATTCACACCACTTTGCTGCTTTACATAGGTCTACGGCATACTTGTACGGCTTGTATGTCTCCGGGTTGGCCACCCATGTATATCAACCATACTGCTCGACCTCCCTTGGGCACTCATATATATGGGGCCAAGGGGGTACCCACTTCTCAAAAAGCATCTGGCATTTGTACAGGTTTCATGCTTTGGTAGTCGGGAGGGTTGATCGCCCCCTCTTCCCCTACACCAGGGTTTTGTGTCTATTGTCTCTCTCTCTCTCTCCTCTCCCCTCACGCTTCTGCACACGCGCACTCTCACATGGTATCAGCAACGAGTTTTTCATGGTCTTGAGACCAGGTGCATCATCATCAACATCAAGTTCTTCTCCCAACAGTCAAATCTGCCAGCGATCTCTGCAAGAGGGGGTGACACCATCACTTGGACAGTGTTTCTCGCGATGCAATGCCTCCTACCCGCATTGTTGCAAGAACCCATCAGATCTGCTGTTTTCTCCAATAGCGCTAGGGTCTGGGAGCGCCGGAAGTGCCCCCTCTTCCATTTGCGTTTCTGGGTTTTTTGGTGGAGCATCTGCGTTTTTTGGGGCTGACTTGCATTTTCTCAGCTTGGGGGGCAGCGCTAGCCTTGGCCCATCTTGAATCTTGTCTTCCTATATCTGGCTCAGCATCTTGTGCTTTGCCGGTCAGATCCCAAACCCCCTGCACCGCTCCGGACCCTACCGGGAGCGTACGAGCACGCTGAAATTCGCTGGACAGCAGCGTTTTCATCACCTCGCAGTTGCGTTTATGGGTGGACAGCAGACACTTGGTTCGCGTTTCATGGAGAGGACGTTGCTACCTCCTGCCGGGACACCATCCGATAGTGGTCCATGCGGTCTCTCAGTGACTGTTGCAGTACACCGTATCTTCGGCATCGGCTTGATCATCTACGGGCGTACGATCCTTGGGAGATCCATTCATTCCAGCCATCATTCGGCGGTAGGGCACTCCAAAGGGGGTGGTGACTTGTGGTTCGCTATGGACACACCTATGCACTCATCAGAGGAGTTCACACGAGATATGGCCATGCTCATGGCATATGGGATTCCGACATTCCCAGAGAAGACACCACCATCTTGGGTGGACAGACACTTACCACTTGACATCGACACGTCAGATCAATTGCTTACACATGAGCATCTACATGGACTTAGGGAGAGTATCTTGGATCTCTTCTTGGATAGGTTCATTGCTTGGATCTACAGACTGGAGTGGGACTTGAATGCTTTGGACTCTCTTGGAGACTTTACCCGCGAGATGCGGAAGATCAGGCATCCAGCGACTACATTCCTTTGAATTGCTACCTTCAGAGTTGCTTACACTCACCCTCAATAACCTTACAGCAGACTTATCCCCCGACCTGGGCTGAGGCCACTCCCAGCTCATTCATATTGAGAGCCACACCGAGATGCGGTTTGGTGGCGTTGTTGGCACGGATTTTGTTTTGATTGACGCCGGAGGATTGAAGACGGGAGATACAGGCAAGACGGTGCAGACAAATTGGTCCGGCCTTTCCTCTTCTCAAAGATTATTCACAGCGCAAATTGCTCAGTGTGGCTTCCCTTCTTCATGGAGGATGATCACAGTGTAGACAGCTTGATCTGACCACACCTCTCCTCTTAGAAGCCCTTCAC
The DNA here is from genome assembly GCF_014529385.1 of Adiantum capillus-veneris. Lineage (NCBI taxonomy): Eukaryota > Viridiplantae > Streptophyta > Polypodiopsida > Polypodiales > Pteridaceae > Adiantum > Adiantum capillus-veneris. The sequence continues at coordinate 110,815,096 of NC_140943.1, read as the reverse complement.
AGCGCAGACTGTTGAGTCTCTCTTTTCCCTCATCTTGGATTATCCTACCTACTGACAGGACCCCATCCGGTGGTGGTCCGTGCGGTCTCTCGATGACTGTTGCAACTTACGGTAACTTCTATAGTGTAGACTGCTTAGTCTGGCTTTCCTTGCTTCGGAGAAGGTTTACAGCGTAGATTGCTACATATGGCCTTCCTTGAGCAGGTTCATGCATTGACAGGCTTCCGGTCATTCTCATGACAGTTCCTGGGCTTTCCCATTTTCTCCAGACGGTTGACTACAGACACCACAGATCCTATTGGGCAGGACACTTGCACGCCTATGGCCATCCTTTCACGACAAGGAGTTGTTTCCACACTCAGTTTGGAACCTTCACGAAGTATTTTCACCCTGTATCGGTGGAGTACTACACTTTGCTTCATTGCTCGTAACGGCACTTTACCATGGAGATCTCTTGGAGGTTGTGACACCCCAGGACTGTTGCTACACTCATGGAGTATCTTTTACTGGACATCGCAGTAGACATCTTCATCCTTTGCCTCACATCTTTGGCTTCACGCGGTTTGTTCAGCATCAGGTGTTGAGAGGGGGTGTTATATTTACACCACTCTGCTGCTTCACATAGGTCTACGACATACTTGTACGGCTTGTATGTCTCTGGGCTGGTCACCCATGTATAGGCTGCACCTTTGTCCGGCCGCCCAGGTTTGGGACGGCCGCCCATTTAGTATGGGCACCCACTCATATTTCCACGTTGGGTCGTGAGGCATCATCCATACTACTCGACCTCCCTTGGGCACTCAATATATATGGGGCCAGTGGGGGTACCCACTTCTCAGATAGCATCTGGCATTTGTACAGGTTTCATGCTCTGGTAGTTGGGGTTGATCATCCCCTCTTCCCCTACACCAACGTTTTGTGTCTACTGTCTCTCTCTCTCCTCTCCTCTCTCACGCTGCCGCACACATGCACTCTCACACCCAAGCAATAACACACAACTCATCTTTCTTTGCTTTTTCAAATTCCTCAATTGACAAATGGCCTCTTGGACGCATCGGATGAGGCTACCACTAATTTTCTCTTATTATGACTATAAGATGCATGTGCATTCGAAGTGTTAGACATTTGTATGCTATCACAAAAGACGGAAGCGTAAACTAACTTTTAAATGCAATTCATAAACTCGAGGGAATTGAAATGAGAAGAATCGTTGGGGACCAGAAGATCGGCTGGTCCCCCCCCCCCCCCCCCATAAAGAGAATATCTTTATTACTAAGGGAGAATCTTTACAAGCACAAGAACGGGGCTAATGTCCATCCTCTATTCTTTCTTTATTCTTTAGCTGCTTCTGACTGAGAAAGTGTGAGAACTACTCTCTAATTGCTGAGAGGATTTTTCCCCTCTTCTCTGAGATTTTGGAAGCTCTCTAAAATGAGAGTCTATCTTCCACAAACCTCGTCGAAATCTCTGCAAGAAGAGAGTCTATCTTCCGCTAATTGGTCACCTTCATACCTCGTCTTTCCTGCAATAAACACAAGGAAGAAGCACGCAAAACACACACATATGCTTCCTGTAATTTTCTACACATAACCTGAAATTATTACATGTGCATGTTCCAATGCCGAAACGAAGGCCTTTTTCGCAATGAGATTGCACCAAACTTTGTGTATATGTAGGGTAGGTAGAGAAGGATGAGATTCTATGAATGCTCTGCTGAAATTCACCCTGATAGAGATGATTAGGGGCTGAAAACAGAGAATTTACAGCCACTACACTCGAGAAAGAGAGCATATGCTGCAACTTCTTGCGACAAAACTTCTAAAGAAAGTGGCTATGGTTGTGAGAGCCCTTGTTCTAAACTATGGGAGCTCAAAGCTACGAGGCCTTTTTCGCGACAGAATTGCACCAAACTTTGCGTACACGTAGGATAGGTAGTGAAGGATGAGATTCTATGAATGCTCTGCTGAAATTCATCCTGATAAAGGTGGTTAGGGGCTGAAAACAGAGAATTTACAGCCACTGCACTCGAGAAAGAGAGCGTATGCTGCAACTCTTTGCGACAAAACTTCTAGAGAAAGTGGATATGGCTGTGAGAAGCCCTTGTTCTAGATGATGGGAGCTCAAAGCTACCACATAAGTCACAAGGGGCTGCTCTCAAGCTCTAATGGAGAGCTCCATCGCATAGAGCACACTCACATTAAGGGGGGTAGGTGCACTGCTAACCTCTAAACTGAGAGAGGTGTTGCTCTTATGTAGCCAGCAGGAAGAGGGGGCGCTAGGGGGGAGAGAGAGAGAGAGAGAGAGAGAGAGAGAGAGAGAGAGAGAGAGTGTGTTCTTGCATGGGTAAGTGTGCCACTTGAGGGGACGCTAGGGTGGAGAGAGAGAGAGAGAGAGAGAGAGAGAGAGAGAGAGAGAGATCTTGCATGGGTGAGTGTGTCAAGTGAAAAACCATTCAACTTTTAACTTTTAAAGGTTCCCACTACCTAGGCAATCAATAAAAGGTGCAATTCACTCACAACTAAACACATGAATACTACTGACCAAAACATCATATGCTCCCTGGCACAACGCCATACCAGCACTACTCCTCCATCACTTGTTCACACTTGTTCAGCCATTTGGCCCGGGCACAAATGATTAAACTTAAATTTAACTGGCTTATCCCAAGGCCTTATTAAAAATAATTGGGGCCTTAGCATCACTGTTCTAAGAACCCCATCTCATTCATGTGCCCACACTAACGCGCGTAATTTTCTGAGCCTTAAATTCTGAGGGTGCTGTCTATCCCTTTTCAAGGCCAGATTTCCCAATCACTAGCTTCAGGGTATATTTATGCTAGGGTCTCCCTGAGGTGCTCTAGCCCACGTTTAGGCGCACCTAAGGCCCTAGAACTACTAGTTCTATTCTGGTGTGCACACAACTAATTAAAATTTATTTTCTAGTAAATAAATTAATTATTTACAAAAACTAACATTGTTACATGTGCTATGCTATGCTTTTTCATTTGCATCATCATAGATATGAGCCTGTACTATCCTCAAGTGTCTTGGAATCTTGGGTTTTAACATGCTTCTTAAGCTCAAGAGTTGACCACCAGATGAACCCACGTACTTGCTGGAAGGCGTCTAGACCCTCTAGCTTGAGGATAACACCCCTATAATGCAAGATATACTCAAGCAATGTCTTATACTGGCGCATAGAACACTTATCCCATTCAGTCCAATTTATGTCCTCATTAGTAGGCAAAATTCTTTTCTAAACACATCCTCAAAGGCAGCCCATGTGCATTGTACAATGCCCTTGTCCTTGAGAGATATCCACCATTTATAGGCTTTACCTTCTAGTGTTAAAATACTTTGTGGTGCCTTCATTGCACCCGGAGTCCGGTGAAGATTGTGAATACCATCCCGTTTCCTCAGGAAGATAATTAATGTATCCTTTTTGCGCTCTTTCTCCTCTCCTTGAAAATCGGTGGTTTCATGTTTTTCAACAACTCATCCACCTCTTTCTGAGTGAGAATTGGCAATGAGTCTAGATTGAAGCCTTGCTCTAGCACGCCAAGATTGGATTTTCAAGCCTAGAGCTGGAAAAAATACAAGGATGCTCATTGGGGGGATGGGGTGGCGTGCTGATTCATAAATCGCACTATCATATTAGACATTCTAGTGACATTCGTATTCAAGTGTGCAAAATTCAATTCAAAAACACACATGAGTGATGCAAAGCTCTAAACTCTTGCAAATCAAGTAATTCAATTTTGTCCGTGAGAATGGCCGTTCGGGTACTCTCCATGAGATATCTTGCTACGGTGCAGTAGACCTAACGGATGCATGATGCAATAGTAGGCCTAACGGGCGTAGGGTTTTCAAAGTCGAAAGTGTGATGCATAACTAATTCTGAATCCGTGGTGCAGTGCTTGGTTAACAAGAAAAAGATGAATACCTTGTATAACAACCGCCTTGCGAAGCTTTTCCGAAGTAAAGTAGGCCTTGCCGACGAGCAACCGCAAACCAGGGAGAGCGATTGGCCGTACCAAATGAATTTCCAAAATCAAAATGACTTGCCGAAAGCAAATCGATGCCGATACTCACTCCAAAATTCCTTCGAATTACCTTGTCAGAGAGAAATTAGAAACTGTACTAGCTTCAATTGCCTGAATTTGTTGGCCGAGTTAGAATCTCCACCGCAAGTAATACCTAAGAACAAATTTCCTGCTACAATTTTTCTGCTACAACAGGGAAAACTGCGAGCAGAAGGCCGTGCATTTCTTGGTTTGCTCAAACCTTGTAGTTATGTTAAGTTCATGACTCCTTGCTGCACACGGGGGTGGTGTGGAAACTACCCCTTCGGCCCAAAAAGGTCAGGACTTTGTGGCCCTTGAGTCACCCAAGCAAAGATATGGCAGCACACAGAGACGCACGAGGGAGAAGAAGATGGACAGACCCGTGAGTTTCTCGGCAGCAGTCGATAAAATGACAAATTTTTGCCTCCCCGTCAACGCGAACCCAACGCCCTTGGTTGGGGAGAGATGGTGGACGTCAACGGCCCATGAATTGTATGTGCTAGAGAGGTTCCACACACTGAGAGGTTCGCCTTCCTCCTCAAGTTGCATGCATGTAAGCTCACATGAAAAACTATTTTTGGTAAGCCCTCCATGCCTTGGCTGCGATACCATTGGGAGACCGTAGCGTGTGGAAACCAATACTCCACCCGGCCATCCTACCCTCTACTTACAGGGCAGCCCCCGTGCCGGTTTTCCTTTGCCCTTGGCCTCACACCATGTTAAATTATAAAAATTCTTTCACCAAAAAGTCTTGAAGAAGGTTAGGATATTGCTTCATTTCTTCATCTATCTACCAAGTAGAATCCGATTCATCAAGATCCATCCATTTGACTAAAAATTCACTAATAATCTTCCGTCTTGTCTCTTTGTATTGAACATCTAGTATGGTTTCTCGAACTAGAACCAAATGCTCTTCTTCCATCTCTAGGACATAGGAAGATTATTTTGGAGCGATAAAATCGCCTAGAATATATTTCTTCAGCCAAGAAATATAAAATGTTGGATAAATTTTCCCAGAAGGAGGAAGTTCCAATCAATAGCTGATTGTAGAATATTTCTTTAGAATCTTCAAAGGACCATAATATATGGGCCGCAACTTCGAAATGGTGTCCTGTTAAAAGCATCCGCGAGCCAACAGGCTGTTGCTGCCCCAAAAAATGGTTGGCTAAAAAACGTGAATGAAGAAGGGAGGATTTCCAATGATCAAAAGAGGCTAGAGAGCTAGCGCTAGGGGGATCTATCACGAGGACGTGGAAATTGCTAACTTGAGTTGTTGGTTTCTTCCCAATAATTTTTGTTTAATTTTTGGGGCCCTCTTTTTAAAGTTGCAAATGGCTGGACGGCAGAGAGTTTCACCCACAACCAGGAAGGGCAGGTCACCACGAGTGGGTAGGTCTAATCGGCACTGGAATCCCAGCAAGAAAAGGGTGTCTAGGCTCAGTTCAAAGTCATTTAGGCCCCTCGCTACACTTATAAGTCAGTGGGTGCTAGGGAATTAACTCAAAAGAGGCAAACTGGACACATGGCGGCTCCAGATGCATTTGCCAGAAGCATCGGCAAGAGGGGGCGCCCATTTCAAGAGGGGCCTGATTTCAGCTCATAATTGTGCTATAGTGTGTGTGAGTAGTGGGTGCAGGTGCTCACAGCTTTAATGGAAAGCTTGCCTTCTCCCTTGCTCTATGTAGCGCGACGATTTGCTCTCGTGCATCTCTCCCCCCTTTTGCACAGGTAGTAATGCCCCTCTAGTTGGGCTTCTCAAATGACCATGTACAGTTATGGGGGTTTTATGCGCGTTTGCCAAGGCAAGAGCCTTCTGTACAGGAACCGGATTAGCTAATTGCTAATCCTCTTCAAGGATGCACAGTTCTATCGCCAAGGAATGCGAAAATGGAGAGTTTTCTTGCATGAAAACTCGTCCGATTTGAAAGGGAACCGTCCCATTGCATGCGAGAGCCTCTGAGGCACGCGTAGACTTGTTCGCTCCGCCCAAGATGATGCAAAACAGAAAATTACAGCCTGCTGTGTTTTCCTAGAGGTTTAGGGTTTCGCACCTCAATAGCAAGATATCGCCAGGGGAGCCTCGGGAAGGCCTTGGGTGCTTGCATAGAACAGTTTAGACAGATTTCCCGCGAGGAATCTCGTTTAATTCAAGGGGCAAGTGACCCTACATGTGCAAGAGCTTGACGGCTACCCTAAAAAATGATCGGCACACGAATCGGAGCATAAAACAGAGAATTACAGCTTGCTGTAGTTTTTTGCAGGTTTTTCGTTTTGGCCAGTTTTGATGCCTTCAGGTCCCAGGAGCTTCGGGGAAGCTAGGGAATTAATGAACATGTGTTTTGGCGCAAATTGGAAGCCAAAAACAAAGATTTCAGCGTGCTGTAATTTCTCGCTAGGTTTTGCAAAGAGCTCTAGAGTGCGTGGAAAGTCAATGTTTACTTGGAATTTTGTCTGTGGAGACTTCTACTATGGTTATGTTGCCGAAATAAGATTAGAGTAGAGGAATTTCATCCCGATAAAAGTGGGACAGCTTGTAGAAGTTTACATGTTTTTCTCAAGTATATTAAGTAAAACCAGCCCGTGAGGCGGTAGGCGTTGGCTTTCACCCGAAATTCTTTACTTTAAACACACACAGAGAGAACGTGCAAAGGAAACCTGCGACGGGAATTAACACTTAAGCACACACACGGCTCGGCAGCTAGAATGCTCTGAGCAGACGCCAACAACCTGTAGGCCCCAAAATTGGCGCCCCTTTCGGTATTTCTTTATTCTTTAGTAGGGTAAATTACAAAGAAGAGTCCTAGGAATCCTTCACTTGTATCCGGCTAGATACCATATGTTTTGGGCAAATAACAGCCCCAAAACTTGCGCGAAACAAATTCCCTTGCTAGAACTCACTTCCACTGACGTATACCCTCTGATTCCAGCCCAAAAACAGTAAATTCAGCTCGCTGTATTTACTGGTTTTTGCCCTGTTTTCAGCCCCAAACAGTCCCCTAGCTGTTCTCTGCCAGTGGGGCACTATTCCCAAGGGTTCTAGCATCCGTGTGGCTGAAAAACAGTCAATTTTCTGCGCATACACAGCGCTGAATTTGCACCTGTACGGTGAGGTTATGACCCTCACCGGTGCCTGCTTTGGAGAAGCAGCTAGCTACCCCTGTTCTTGCTCAAGGAGGCTCTTGCCTCAGCACAAAAGCATGAACCCACACAGCTGTACATCAGTCAAATGAAGAGCCCTTTTGTGGGGCATCACATAACTGCACGTAGGAGAGAGAGAGAGAGCCCACCGAAATGGGTCTCTCAAGGGAAAAGTCATCGCCCTATGAGTGTAGATAATTTTGGCCTCCCGAGTCCAGAGGAAACTAGTGACAAAAGCGTCTGCCTTCGGTTTCTGGGGGCATAGTCCTGGTCGTTCTTCTTGTTCACTTTTATGGTGGATAAGGGGAGCGGCCGGGCTTGCCCCGCCCGACTCCGAAAACAAAAAAGAGAGAGAGAGAGAGAGAGCAGTGTGTAGTGTGCAGGGCATCACTCCTAGCACCACACTGTACATGAGAGGGGAAGGAAGCACTCCATAGCTCTTAACCTATGACAAAAACCAATATGAGACTCCTCTCAGCTTAAAATTCAGCGCCAACTTTTCTGTGAGAGGCAAGTTCATGAAAACCTGCCACTTGGCGCATTTACAAGCATTTGTCCGTTTCGGGGTTGCCGCCTAAAAATATCCCGACCGGTTGCTCAGTTGACTTCGCGACAGAGTTGTAAAATGTTCCCCTAGTCATACCGGAGGTAATGACGCGAACACATTTCACGGCCCAAAATAGCAGTTCCCTAAATTTTAGGAAATGATTCCGTTGGGCTCCCACTGGTCATCTCACCATCTATCCTCATTGGGACCACATCCAAAAGTGCAATGTGGCCCAATTGTCAGATACTTTCTGTTGGTAGTCCCACTTTGACTTTGTGCCTTTATTGAGTTCACTTCCTAGTATCCACCAACTTGCTAAGTGCGACGAGGGGACCTATATGATCTTGCTCTGAGCCTAGACATCCTCTTACTATACGAATTCCAGTGCCGACCACTTCCCGTCTGCGGGTGAAACTACCGTTCACATTGGCCATACAATGTCCGACCGTTTGCTACTTCAAAAAGAGGGTCTCAAAAATAAAACAAAAATCATTGGACAGAAACCAACAACTAAAGTTAGCAGATGCCACGTCCTCGTGACATAGTTAACAGTTGCCACGTCCCCGTGACATTAAGAATTAAGAAATACCGAAAGGGACACCAATGTTTGGGGTTTGATTGGTAGCACTCTAGCTTGTGAATTCCAATCACAGGCTTATTCGTGAAGTTCCTTTGTGTCGTAGAGTTAAAGTAAAGTTGCCGGGTGAAAGACTACGTCTACCACCCTACAAGCCAGTTTCAAAATCAGGTGTGGATCTAAAGGAAACACCAAAACACGCAAGAGAGCACACCTTCGCGACAAAAATCTCCTAGGGATTGACGCCCCCCCTTCCATGTTGAAAATGCCGGCAAATCTGCTACTTGGGAGAGGACCTGTCGTTGATGCTACGCCGGCGTACAAGATAGTAGTCTTCGAGCTCCAATACCATGTGTGAGTGCGCAAGCTTGCGCGCGCGCTTGAGAGAGAGAGAGAGAAAGAAAGAAAGCTTTATTAACGTCTACTAGAGGCCGAACTCGACCTACGAGACAAAATCGATGTACAACTGTCAACGCCCTCTGGGTGACCAGAAAAAGGACAAAATATAACATGAAATAAAATAAAATAGGACTGAACTAGTAGGATAGGAGTGATGAGTGGAGTGGGGTGGGAGATGGAGCACTAACACTAAGGGTATGTGAAATATATACGTAGGGGTGTACAAGAATGCAATGCAAACTAGCTAGCTCCATCCAGTCCCATAATGAGGATGTAATATGTGATACATAGGCGATGGCGAAGTAAAAATCCCCTGTAGCATGATCTCCAGATGTAGATGTAAATGAGGGATCTGCTCCTGGATACAGCGCTGATGACGAGCCCGAATCTCTGTAATCTCCCTCTCATGTAGTACAGGTGTCTGGTAACCAGATGCTCTCGGTCTCCGTCTGGCTCGGAGGTCCTCAGCTCGCTGAAGGGTAACCCCCTCCTGTGTCGGCATATGCACTGTAGTAGATCTCTAAAAGAAGTTAGTGAGCTGGAGCTGCCGTCTCTCCCTCCCTGTAATAGGATCCTGTAGTAGCATCTCCCTATGACGTTGTATCTCCGTCAAGAACTAGCCAAATCGACGCTGGTCTGTAGACTCCATGATCTGGCGTAGTGTGGGGTGTCCACTGAACAAGGAAGTGTATCTGTCTCTAATGTCACTGTATGCTCTGCACCTGCATACGTAATGCTCCTCGCTCTCAACCTCCTCCTGACATAGTCTGCAGATCCTCTCTGCTCTAATGACCAGTACCGCTCTGCCTGCCTCAATCTCAAGCTGGTGTGATATACTCTGAGCTGGCCAATCGCCACTCGGGCACTGTGGGGCATGTATACATCCATATATCTGTGCCTCTGGATAAACCGATCCTCGGAGATGCTCAAAAAGGAGTCTCTGTAGTGTAGCATCTTCGTGGGCAAGGGCTGGTGGGGTGTGATCCAGGTCCGTGTCGTGTATCGCTGTAATAGGTCCTGTCTCATAACTCTGTTCCTCTCACTATGTGAGAGCTGTATATGTGGGGCATCTGGATCGTACTGAAGAGGTGGTAAGTGGTCTATGTCCCACCCACATCGAGTCAATAACTGTATCATCTGTGCATACCATGATCCTATGTCACCATCCTCCGCTAGCTGTCTAGATGCCTCAAAAGCTCTGCGAGATAGTCTATCAGGGTCCATATCTCATACTCGGGGAATAAAGCAGACCACCTTGAAGAGAGCCTCTACTAGCATGGGCGGGGCAACAAACTCTGCTCTGATAATGTCATGTGGTACTGAAGGTTTACTGCGAATCACCCGTGAGAACATCAAGATCTGTGGTCTCTCAATCTGTGTCCAAAAGAAACTAGAGAGCCCAGGTGCCCAAACTGCCGCTACATACATCAATGCTGGTGTGACCAAAGTATCAAAAAGCCACCCCTTTGTGCGGGGTTCCTGAAAGTGTGCCTGATGACACTGTCGCTCAAGCATGGCCAGAGCAGTATATCCTCGTGTCAATCTATCCCTCGCTGCTCTTGTCATAGAGAAGCGTTCCGCTGTGCTAGCGAATGTGATACCCAAGTATACATATGAATCCACCACCTCAATCTGGCCTCCTATAAGGGTGAAGATCGCCTGTCGTCTAATGTGTCCAGATGTGTGAAATATCATAACCTTGGTTTTCCCAAGGTTCACTGACAGCCCTCTTTGTGTACAGAAATCATCTAGAGCCTATAGGTGTAACTGGAGTCCCGCCTGTGACTCAGACACTAGAATGATGTCATCAGCATATAGCATAACATGGACAAGTGTACCTGAGATGTCAACTCCTCCTCCTCCTCTATGTATGATGAAGTCAGCTACCTCGTCGATGTAGAGCCCAAAGAGAGAGAGAGAGAGAGAGAGAGAGAGGAATCTTTTTAACGTCTATGTGAGGCCGAAGTCGGCCTATGAGACAAATCAAGTATACATGTGTGTATGTCTTCCGTCTATCAAAAAAGACAAAATAGTTCAGAATGGTACAAAATAAAAGAGAGAGAGATGTCTGGTGGATGATGAAATCTATGGGGATGTGTGGAGCACTAGTACTAGGGATACGTGCATGTCTATATGTTGAGGGTAGTACAACCATGCAAATGCATCAATCTAGCTAGCTCCATTTTGTGCTAATGGGGGGTGTAAAATGTAGTACATGTCAGGGTTGGGAGGAAGGGCTGCCCTGATGAACGCCTCTGGGTAAGCCATCATCTCGGCTTGTCTCTCCTCGGCAGCTCGATGTGATCCAGTTCGGGTCTCATCGATCCATCTGCGGTGGAGTCGTGGGGCCTGGCCTCTGGTAGTCACAGGTGTCATCGGGCCCAGCCTGATGAAGGGTCACTCCCCTTGGTGGGTCTAGGAGTGGAAGGGGTGTAGCTCTTTGAAAGAAATCTATAAGATGTGACTGTCTCCCCCCTCCCCCCGGGGTCTCTGTAGGTGGCTATAGAAGTGTGTCCATGTGCCTCTGTATCTCTAGCAAATAGTGCCCCAACTTTCTTTGATCTCGAGAATGCATGATATCTCGGAAGGTAGGCTGCCCTCTGAATAGGGGCTCGTATCAGCCTCTGTATCCGCATAAGCTCTACATCTGCAAACAAAATGCTCCTCGCTCTCCACTTCCTCTCTACGTACTCTACACACAATCTCCTCCATGAGAATGTAATGAGCTCCCTCCACCTCGATCTCTAGTCTGTGTGATGACACTCTGAGCTGACCAATTGCCACTCGTGAGTTGTGTGGCATGTAGGTGTCCATATAGCATGGTCACTGTATGAACCGATCCTCCAGTATGATAAGAAAATGGTCTCCTTAGTGTGACATCTTCCGCCGGAAGGGGGGATGTGATCCAAGTTTGTCTGATATAGAGCTACCAAAGATCCTGTCGAATCACTATGTTTCTCTCACTACATGAGAGATGAAGCTGGGGAAGTTGGGGTCATACTGGAAAGGTGGCAAACTCTCCAGGTCAAGGCCGTGCGCTCTGAACCATGCTCTAATCTGTGTACTATGCTTTGTCGTATCCGGTCTTTAATATCTGTATAGCTGACTCAAATGCTAGTCGTGTGAGTCTGTCAGTCTCGAGCTCTCGCACTCTTTGGATAAAGCAGACCGTCTCGAAGAGTGCCTCCACTGCCATGGGGGGGTGGCAAGCTCTGCCCTGATGATGTTCGGTGGCACTGTGTGCTTGCCTTGAAATAGGCGAGATATCATGTAGATATGCGGTCTCTCAAACCGTGCATATTGGCTATCAGTCAATCCGAGTGCCCACACTCCTGCTGCATACATCAGGGCTTGAGTGACTAATGTGTCGAATAGCCACCCCTTCGTACGGGGCTCCTGAAAGTGTGCCTGATGGAATCTCCACTCTAGCATGTGAAAGCGCGAAGCAAAAGGTACCGGGTAGGTGCGCGTCACGATGTAGTGCAGATTTGGGACAAGAAGCAAGAGGCGGAGTGCAGCAGAGAGAAAGCACTAGAGATCGAAGCAGGGAGAGAGAGAGAGAGAGAGCTCACGTTTTTGGGGAAAACTCAATAATTGAGTTTTGGGTTTTCCCACTTTTATTATAAGTGACTTTAAAAAAATGTGTCCAGGTTCAATGTGAACCTGGACAAAGTATAAAAATGTACAAAAAGGGGTTATATAGGCCTTTAACCCAACAACCTCTCACTTAAAGGCATAAATGACGCCTTTAAGTTAACCAACTCCCACCAACTGTATGCAATGCTCAAGTTGAGCCTTAGCAAGACTCTTGGTGAACATCTGCAGGGTTATCCTGTGCATGGATCTTAGTCAAGGTGACTAGACCATCCTCCAATACCTCTCGTATGAAGTGGTACCTCACATCTATGTGTTTGGTACGCGCATGAAACATGGCATTTTTGGCTAAATAGACAGCACTCTGGCTATCACAACCCAACACGGGGGTATGAGCAAGCATGCCAAGTTCTTTTGCAAGTTTGCCCAACCAAATGACCTCCTTTGAAGCCTCTGTGGCTGAAATATATTCAGCCTCAGTAGTACTCAATGCCACAATTTTCTGCAACCTAGAACACCAAGAGACTGCACCACCAACAATGGCAAATACATATCCACTGATAGATTTCCTGGTATTCATGTCACCTGCCATGTCTGCATCACAATATCCCTGCAACTTTAAGTCACTTTTGCCATAACAAATACACTTTGATTGTGTACCTTTCAAATATCTCAGAATGCATTTGACAGCTTCCCAATGCGCTTTGCCAGGATTCGACATGTATCGACTAACAACTCCCACTGCATAAGCAATGTCGGGACGAATGGCAACCATAGCACACGTAAGAGAACCACAAGCTGATGCATGAGGGATTCCCTCCATTGCTTTCAATGCCATCTCATCCTTTGGGCAATCTGCTTTGCTAAGCTTAGTGTATGGAGGTAAAGGTACTCCGAGAGGCTTAGCATCAACCATATTAAATCTGTCAAGTACTTTTGCAATGTAGCTTGAGATAAAAACAATAATTTCAGCTTTCTATCTCTTTTAATACGCATGCCCAAAATATGCCCTGCATCACCCAAATCCTTCATAGCAAATGCTGAATTTAGCTTACGTTTCAGAGCATCGAGACTAGTCTTATGTTTCCCGGCAAGCAGCATGTTATTAACATAGAGAAAAAGTATGATGGGACTACCATCTTCATCCCTTTTCGTATACAAGCAATAATTTGCATAGCTGCGTTTAAAGCCTTGAGACAGCATGAAAGTGTCAAACTTTTTATACCACTGTCGTGATGATTGTCTCAAACCATACAGTGCCCTTTTCAGTTTGCATACAAGTCCCTCACGTGTAGGAACTACAAAACCTTCACGTTGTTTCATGTATATGTCCTCTTCAATGTCACCATGCAAAAACGTTGTCTTTACATCCATTTGATTCAATTTCAAATCAAGCACCGCAACGAGAGCAAAAAGGACACGTAAAGTTATAAGCTTCACAACAGGGGAAAAGATTTCTTGAAAATCAATTCCTTCTTTCTGTGCATATTCTTTTGCAACCAATCTTGCCTTGTACTTGGGTTTTCCATCCACAATCTTAATCTTGTACACCCATTTGTTAGGAAGAGCCTTTCTCCCTTTAGGCAATGGCACAAGATCCCAAGTATCATCTGCATACAAGGAATTGATTTCCTCTTGCATTGCAAGCTACCACTTACTGCTTGACTCACATGACTTAACCTCTTTATAAGTAAGAGGTTCACCCTCATCTGTCAACATTACATGATTCAAAGAGGGGTTGAATCTCTACAGTTGCCTTCTCAAACGAGTTGATCTGCGTACCCAATGATCTACATTCTCAGGCAACGGTTCTACATCATAAAGCAACTCACTTTTAGCTCTATCATGTTGCTGAAAATCATTTTCAGCCAATTCAAGTGGCTGTCCATCCTCATTAGGAGCATCAATATCATATCCTACCTCTTTTGGCTCAAGGTTAATCGGCTGATTATCAATTTCAGCTTGCGGTAATGCATCATGAGTCTCTTCTTCAACATCAATGGTGGCACGGAAGGCTGAAATTTGACTGTTTTCTTGTCAGCATCAGAATTTGTAGCATTCTTAAGCAATTTTGCCTCATTGAACACTACATCTCGGCTACGTATTATCTTTCTAAACTTTGGTAACAACACTCTATAGCCCATTTCACCTTCTTCCTCATAACCGAGGAAGACTCCTTTAATAGACTTCATATCAAGCTTCGTTCTCAAGTCATTGCGTACATGAACAAAAGCTTCACAGCCAAATACTCTCAAATGATCATAAGAGGCAGGTTTGCCAGACCAAGCCTCCTCTGGAATGTCATTTTTTAGTGTACTATTAGGAGAGCGATTGCAAATATGAACTGCAGTTTTCAATACCTCCCCCCAAAACTCTTGGGAAAGATTAGCGGTGGACAACATGATACGCACTCTCTCACATAAAGAACGATTATACCTCTCAGCCACACCATTAGAAGATGCATTATAAGGGGCTGTCAACTCCCTTTTAATCCCATTTTCATCACAAAAACGCTGAAATTCAGCAGATACATACTCTCCTCCATTATCAAAACTGAGACATTTTAAGCTTGGTACTCTTTTGCGTAGTGACAAAAGCATGAAACTTCTTAAAAGCATTAAAAGTCTCACTCTTACTTTTCAACAAATGCATCCATCCTTTCCTAGTACAGTCATCAATGAATGTAACAAAATACAATGCACCACCAAAAGACTTAACAGGCATAGTGCATACATCGGAGTGAATAAGATCAAGAGGATTAGCTTTGCGAGAGACAACACAATAATAAGAAGATTTCTTTTGCTTTCCGTAAAGACCATCGTTACAGAAATCCAAGTTTTTGCCTTTTACATCAACACTCTTCAGAGAGGAAAGCACATCAATACCCTTTTGGCTCATATGGCCAAGTCTCTTATGTCACAATTCCGTGTGTGAAGCAGCTTCAGCAACAGCAAGAAACTTGTCAGGCAAAGCTTTGCATCGAAGATAGTACAAAGTACCTCTTTCAAACCCTTTTGCAACAAGCATCGAGCCCTTAAGCAGCTTCCATGAAGCCCCAGCAAAGATGGTAGTATAACCATGTGCAGCATCTAACTGGCCAACAGATAGCAAACTTTTCTTAATGCCTGGTACAAAACTGACATCATTCAACACAAGCTCTTGACCATTGTTAAGAGCCAAACGCATAGTACCCATTCCCTCAATATTGCAAGTAAAATTACCACCAAGGTACACCTTGCCATAATTGCCTGCAGCATATATAGCAAAATACTCCAAAGATGGAGTCGCATGGAATGAAGCACCAGAATCCACTATCCATGACTAGGATAGACCATCATTAGCCATGAGCAATGCATCAATGACATCTTTCTTCGAGATAAGCATGTCTTCTGCATTAGCTATCACCAAATCTGAGAGACATGAAGCCGCAACCAGGATTTCCTCAACGTCTGACAACTCCTCAATGACCACACTAGAGGATACATTTGCATTCTCAGCATCCCTGGAGGAATCACCTGCTGATTTTTCCCCTTTCTTCTCGTCTTTCTTCTTCTTATCTTGCGTTTCCTTATTCCTTTCCTGCTCTTTCTTGAAATACCTGCAATCGGGTTTCTTGTGACCCTTTCTGCCACATTGATAACGAGTGACATCCTTATCCTTTGTCTTGCTCTTACTTCTATTTTGAGTTCTGTTGCCAACATCGCGCCTTTGATTTCTACCTCTTGCATTGTAGACAGAACTGTCACCTTCCCCACTAGACTTGCGTCTAATCTCTTCATTGAGAATAGACCCTCTCACACCGTCATATGTGAGGGTGGGACTATTGCTCAAGGAGACAACCAAGGTTTCCCACGTATCTGGCAATGTCATAAGCAAGAAAATAGCTTTCAGCTTATCATCGAATTGTTGAAGCCCACTGTCTTGCAACTGACTCAACACACCTGTAAAAGCACTCAAATGCTCAGAAGCTGACTTCGAGTCATCGAGCTGCATATTCACCAACTTTCGCATCAAATGCACTTGATTCACAAGCGTGGTGTTCTCATAATTGGACTTCAACTCTTGCCATATTGCATAAGCAGAGTCCAAACACTTGATGTCCGTCAAAATGTCATCATTCATAGCCATTTTGATGTAGGCCATAGCCTTCTTGTTTAACCTGGCCCACTCTTCGTCAGACAAACCTTGCGGCTTATTCTCTTCCAATGCATCTTCACAATCCTTTAAGAAAAGGATACCTTGTATGCGTTCTTGCCACAAATCGAAGCCTTGACCATCAAACCGTTTGATTTCCATCAAACTTTTAGTGTCAGATGCGGAAGAGGACGAAGCCATCTTAATTCAACCACAAGTGTGTATACAAGAGAGATACAATAGGCTGAAAATTTCAGCAAATAGGAGCAACCACAAGACTTTGCATACGATAGACCACAATTTATTTACATGAAACTGTCCAAATCTGAAATTTCAGCTGAAATGTGCAACTTCAAGCACCTGTACTCAGCTTTTCACTCAATTCGTCGCGACAAACATCAATACATGTGATCCCACAACTTTGGTACACCTGCGTATTGCTGTTTTGACCTATTATACCCTGTAAATCACCTGTTTTGACCTAAAAACAGTCTGTTTTAGGCTGTTTTGGCAGTTCTGGTAACCTTTTCGACTCCAGAAGCAAGGAGCTTCGCGATGGAAGAGAAATTGATCATGGGAGAGTAATTTTAACTCGCTGTCCAGCAGACTGCGCAAGGCTGTTTTGAAACCCTAGGGCTCTGATACCAGTTGAAAGCGTGAAGCAGAAGGTACCGCTAGGTGCACGTTGCGATGTAGTGCAGGTTTGGGGCAAGAAGCAAGAGGCGGAGTGCAGCAGAGAGGAAGCGCTAGAGATCGAAGCAGGGAGAGAGAGAGAGCTCACGTTTTTGGGGAAAACTCAATAATTGAGTTTTGGGTTTTCCCACTTTTATTATTAGTGACTTTAAAAAAATGTGTGAGTTTTGGGTTTTTCCACTTTTATTATAAGTGACTATAAAAAAATGTGTACAGGTTCAATGTGAACCTGAACAAAGTATAAAAATGTACAAAAAGGGTTTATTAGGCCTTTGACCCAACAATCATATCGTCTAGTGAGTCTGTCAGTGGCGCCTGTGCCATGGAGAAGGGTCCTTGTCTGCTCGTGAATGGGACTCCCAGGTAGATGTAGGAGGTGTGAGAGTGAGCAGCAGAGAGGGTGTGAGCCACGTGCGCCGAAAACGCTGGAGAGAGAGAGAGAGAGAGAGAGAGAGAGAGAGAGAGAGAGAGAGAGAGAACACAAGTGCTATGCAAATGATGCTCTCAATACACAATGTCTGACCACAAGACCCTAAGCATTCTATTTATAGAATCTTAGGTTGAGGTGGGGCGAAATGTGTAACTGGTGCAAAAAACGTAAAAGACCAAAAATGGCTAAAAATGTGTGCACCCAGCCAAGCTCAGAAAATGACCGGCAGAACACGTGTTGAAGTGTCCGCCCATGCAATCTACATGATGTGCGATGGATGGCCAACCCGGGACAATCACTAGCCGTACAAAATGGCGAAGCAACAGTGGTGTAACTCTAACAGCCCCTCTCAGCACCGGATGTTGAGACAACACAAAAGAGTTGAAGGTGAGAAGCCAAAGTCCGCCGAGGTACAGCCTTCGTGAAGATGTCTGCTGCATTGTTCGTTGTAGGGACATACTCCAGATAAATATCTCCAACCAAAACCCGCTCCCGAACATAATGATACTGCACCTCAATGTGCTTTGTCCAAGCGTGAAAGATAGGGTTCTTGACAATAGCAATGCAACTCTGATTGTCGCACAAAAGACGAGTCGTAGCAGTCTAGGGAAAACACAACTGTCCCAGTAATCTCTGTACCATATGGCCTCACAAGCAGCATAACAAGCTGCTCTGTACTCCGCCTTTGTGGAAGATAGCGCAACGGTGGGATGCCGCTTACTGCTCCATGAAATGGGTCTCGAGCCGAGTGTGAAAACTACTCCTGTAGTAGAGCACCGAGTATCTAGATTTCTTGCCCAAATTGCACCAACCAAGTAAGGTGCAACCCTTGGAGCAACCATAGAACACACCATGGTCCAAGGCGCCGCTGATGTCGCAAAGTACGCCGGGCACACTACCAATGTCGCTCATGAGGTCGGTTCTTGAAGGAACTGAGGACAGAAACTGTGTAACACATGTCTGGTCGGGAACAAGTCAGCCATACGAGGCAGCCAACAGCAGTACAGTAACACATGTCTGGTCGGGAATAAGTCAGCCATACAAGGCAGCCAACAACATTCCTGTACTGCTCTAGATCAATCCGTGGGGAAGGATCATCAAGCGATATGTTCTCTCCGGGCTCAAGAGCAGTGTCAATCGGCCTGCAGCCTCTCATTTGGAATCTCTCCAAGATAGCCTTCGCATACTTCCGCTGAGAAAAGAAGATTTCGTCTGGTGTCTGAAAGATCTCGAATCTAAGAAAATAGTGAAGAAGCCCAAGATCGGTCATGTCTCCATAGCTTTCATGATCGACTTGATCCTGCTGGTCCATGAGCCTGTAAAAATGAGATCGTCCACATAGACAATCACTATTGCAACCATAGAGCCAGACAACATAACAGTTGGAATCTGATGAGGTACGTTGTAACCCCAGCTTTACAAGAAACTGGTCAAGTGTGAGGTAACATTGTCGTCCAGCTTGCTTCAGTCCATACAATGCTTTCCACAACTGATAGACCCAATCCTCCTTGCCTGGTATACGAAACCCAGGAGGTTTGCTCCACATAAACTTCTTTATCCAAATCTCCATTCAGAAAGCACTTTTGACATCCATCTGGAAGATAGGCCAACAAAAGTTGGCTGCGAGAGCAAACACTGTGCGTATGGTAGTCATGTGAGCGGTGGGAGCAAAGGTCTCGTCAAAGTCCACGCCTGGTCATTGTGTGACACCCGAGCAACAAGTCTCGCCTTGTGTTTGTCGAAGGGAACCATTGGCCTTGTACTTTGTCTTGAAAATCCATTTCATAGAAACCACCTTCCGCTCGTTGGGCCTGAGAACCAAAGACCGGGTTTTATTCTACTCGATAGAGTCCAGCTCTGTTTGTTTGGCACGCTTTCAGCAATCATGCTGGAATGCTTCCTCCACTGAGGAAGGCTCAACTGGTGAAGCTTGAATCTGGGACATGAGTGCAAAGTTCACGAACTCTGCGTCGTCATAAACTTGCCTCTCCTTGAGCCGTGCAGAACGTCGAGGCTATCCAACAATTCACAGATCACAATAGATTTGCACTGGCCTGGCGGAGTTCCGTGCCTAGAGATATTGGCCCCAAACACTGGCGCCCCTTTCGGTATTTCTTTTTGTATTAATCAGTTCAAAGTACAAGAGAGTGGTTAGGGTTTCACTCTCAGACTCTACGTCCAGATGCTCTGAGAAGTGAGACCCTCACCCCTAATTTAAAGGTTACAAGGGATGCCCAAAAGCAGAGCCCCAAAAGCAGAGCCCCAAAAGCTTCAAATCAAAAGCAACTGCTCTCTCTCTCTCACAGAGAGTCAAAACTTGAAAGCAAAAGCATTCTCTCTCTCTTTCTCATTGCGTAGAGATTTGCGTCGCTCATCATTAAAATTAAAATAATAATAATAATAATAATAATAATAGCCTCCACGATTTCCGAAAATTAGGGTTTTTGGCAGAAATTAGGGTTTGCAGGAATTTTAGGGATTCTGCTGTCCCCAAGTCATCACTTTGTGACAGCGAGTCCGGTAACTTGGTGACTCCACAGGAAGAAACTGTAGAGTAGAGCCAACCAGGCACTAACTTCTCCTTGTGAGGTGGGACCGCCTCCACCAGAGGTAAACCATCATCCACATCAGAATCGAAATCTGACATGGCATGATCAAGTGAAGTAACTTGCTTGCGATGTAGAGGGTACATAAACAAGGATAGGGGTAGGATCAGGTGTAGGAGGTGGACGAGGAGGAGGTAGGGAAGGTTTAGGCTTGGATGCTGCCCCCTCTGCAGGTGTGCTGAAAAGCTCCATGAAAGTTACATCACAGCTAATTGTGGTGGCCTTGGCGTCAGGATCATAAAGCCGGTATCCATCAAACTCTCGTGAATAGCCCATAAAATTGAGCTTCTTCGCATTGAAGTCTAACTTCTGTCACTTCTCCTTTGGCACATGGAAAAAGGCCGGACACCCCAAAACTCGAAAGTGTGAGACAGAGGGCATGTGCCTGCAGTAAGCCTGATAGGGAGTCGTGTCCTGCAAAACATAGGTAGGAGAACGGTTCTGGATGTAAACCGCCGTGTTGCACGCCTCTGCCCTGTAAACTTGGGGCAAATAAGCATGCCCAAGCATTGCACGAGCCATTTCCATGATAGTCCGATTCTTCCGCTCAACAACTCCGTTCTGGGAAAGAGTGTAAGGAGTAGTTAGCTGGCGTTGGATGCCCTCTGACTTGCACCACTATACAAAGACCTTTGAGGTGAACTCACCCCCTCTGTCTGAGCGAATACATTTGACGTGCAAGTCCTTCTCCTTTTCAACCATCATCTTCCAATTCCGAATGAAACTTAAAGCCTCCGACTTGAGCTTTAAGAACGAAGCCCAAGTGTACCTGCTGAAATCATCCACAAGCACAAGCAAAAATTGTGAGCCAGAAAATGAAGGAGTGCTCATTGGGCCACATAGATCAATGTGAACCAGTGCAAGCAATGCCGAAGCTCTATTGGATGCCTGCTTCGGGAAGGCAACCCTATGTTGCTTGCCCATCTGGCAAGCCTCGCATACGCCTGATGAGGAGCGTATCGCCGGTAAACCCTCCACCATAGAGGTCTTAGCAGGTTGTTGAAGCTGCTAATAGCATAGATGTCCAAATTGTGCATGACATAGAGAAGAAGACTCCATGGTCCGAGACAGAAGAGCAGTGAGGCAATATAGGGAACCATCGCACTCACCGCGCGCAAGGATGGTACCTGTCGTAGAATCAGAAATGGTCATTGTGCCACTCCCAAAGTGTATGCCAACTCCCTGAGAGTCCAAACTCAACACAGAGAGGAGGTTGAAGGCCATGTCTAGAACGTGAAGCGCCTCCACTGAACTAAACTTCGGGTCTGAGGTAGAGCGAAAGAGGGTAATATGGCATGTGCCAGACACTGGAATCTCATGGTTGTCACCCATAGTGATGGTCTGCCTATGAGTCTCCCTGAGAGAGCTAAACCAAGACTATTGGGGAGTCATATGAGTGGTGGTTCCACTATCAGCAACCCAAGTACCTAATTGCGATGTAGCAAGAACGTGGTCCGTCGTCGCGACAAGAGCGGTCCCCGAGTCTCGTGAGAGGCTACAACTTCATTCTAGGCTGTCTGTTTCTCCCTGTTGGCCTCGTCTTGTTTCTTCATTTTGCATTCTGATTCTTTGTGCCCTTTCTTGTGGCAGTGGTAACATTCGATGTCCTTGTTCTTCTTCTTCTTCTTATCTTTACCTTTGTTGTTGCCTCCTTGAGCTATCAAAGCTCCTTCCACATCAATAGCACCTCCGGCTCTAAATGTGGAGTGCCCCTCGATCTGCCTAAGGAAAGGAAGTGGGAAAAGAGGTACGTCCAGATGTGAGCAAATTCTCAAAGTAGGGATCGAAGCGTGGGGGAAGCTTGAATAGTAAGAGGCCAGCCATGTGTGCCGAGGTGAGGTCGCCTCCGGCAAAGACAAGTTCGTCCCAGAGCTCCCGCATGCGGCAGGTCAGCCCATCGAGTGAGTTGAAATCCTTGAACTAGACGTTGTGCAACTCCCACTCAAGTGTGATCTGTCTAGCAATCGAGGCCTCCTCAAACTGGTCAAGAATCCGTCTCCACAATGGATGTGCATGCTCCTCTTTGGAAACTTCCTTCGTGATGAGGTCTAAGAGGTTCATCATAAGAAAAGTGAAGACTCGTATGTCTCGATCCACCCACTTGTCGATCTGGTCCAGAGTGGCGATGGGAAGGGAGGGCTGAGTAGCGGAATGGGTGGGTGAAATCATTCAACCATTCCCAAAGTTGATGGTAGGCAATGATTGTGCAGACTCGTGTCCTCCACACATAATAGTTGTGTAAATCCAACTTCTTCTCCTCAGCAAACTGGGTGAGGGCATAATTGTTGGATGTTGCGTTGGCAAATGTCGACGTAGTCGCAGAAGTGGAAGTGGACGTAGTTGAAGAAGACGTAGTGGCCCCCTTCGGGGACTGTTGTTATTGTCCCTTCTGCTTCAAAGTCGACATGTCACGTGCTCAAAAAGTAGTCCCAGAGGTAGATCGTTAAAATCGCAAGTCGCCGACAAAGGTATCGTCTCCAATGTTGTAGCAACCCAAAATAACCGCATAGACAACCACCAGATGGTGTTCTGGCGAGCAAGGGAGGGATCAACCACACAAAGGGTAAAAATTCAGCTTGTTGTCCACCCAAAAAACGCTGCAAAGGGTGCTGAAAATGCTGCTGTAATAGAGATTTCAGCGTGCCTGTACGCCACCGATCGGTAGGGGAGCGTCGCAGAATGTCAGAGGAGGGGTTCTCGCACTTCTCAACCGTCGAGGGGCTGAAAACAGAGAAACAAAAGCAAGTAATCAATGCCAAAATAGGGCCAATTGGGTGTAGATACCTGACAATGCCGTAGATCTGCAAGTGCCTTGCAGTAGAAGGCTCTCCAGGCGAGTGTAGGCCGCTAACTCGAATGTGTATGGGCAGCATTGTGTAGAAAACGCAGTAGGTCTTCAAAAACGCTGGCAATTCCAAAAACCACTAGGCTGATTTTCAGTTTTTGCCACGACGGAAGGGCTCAAAACTGCTAGCGCTAGCCTTCCGGAAGCAAATCAACACAAATTCTTCAATGCTTGGCAACTGATACCATGTGAGAGTGAGCAGCGGGGAGGGTGTGAGCCACGCGTGCCGAAAACGTTGGAGAGAGAGAGAGAGAGAGAGAGAGAGAGAGAGAGAGAGAGAGAGAGAGAGAGAGAGAGAGAGAGAGAGAGGATGATGATGATGTTGTATTTACGTCCTTGGGGGCCAAAATGACCCATGGGACCACAAAAGGTCTACAAGATGCTCCCCTCATGTGAGAGGGGGTAGTGGGCTAGTAGCTTTCTTGTGTGTGAGTGTTGTGTGATGATCCAATATTTTGGCAAAGTAGATGCCTAAAGCTACCGGAGAGGGGTGTATCCGAGAGAGAAGCTCCTCAAAGGTGACATTCCCTTGAAAGAGCTATGGAAATTCAACACAGATGTGTGCGTATGCTGGGCACTCAACGGTGACATGAGCCTCGCTTTCCACTTTGTTCAACTTGCATTGTGGGCGTGTCCTCCTATTTTCCTTAATATTCAGCCACCCTCCCGTTTCAATCTTGAGCATGTGTGATCGCGTCCGCATCAAAGTAATGGCTCGTCTTGCCCGGTGGGACATGGGTGTCTTTATATGCATCTGAGTGTCCCCAGTCTTGTAGGTCTCCCAATATTGTGTATTGATGTGCTTGCCGTAGTATTCAAATTTGGACCTGTGTACTGCTGTCTTCCATCTGGTGTGTAGGGCTTCAAGTATGCTTATGTCAAAATTCAGCCCATGTTCATGTTCGGTGTGTTCCTCTATATACATGTCTACATGGTCTCCCACATTCCATCTAGAGAACCATTTTCGTATGTCTTCTACAAGACTAGATGTGAGAAACTTACTCTTGTAATTCTTTTGCGGCTTACATCCGGTTTGCCATGCCTTGTGGGGTAGACGGCTCTCTGGCATCATCTTAACTTTCATGAGGTATTCGTGTACTATCTGTAAGGCTTGCATTTCCAAAGGTCTCTTGCCTATCTCCAAAAGCATCACTCAGTATGGGGTGGTAGTTTTGATCCCCAGGTGTCTACATAGGAATTTCTTTTGTATCTTTTCAATGTCGTTCCAAGTGCTAGCGGGGATACTCCCCCCCCCATACCTCTACACTGTAAAGTATTGTTTGGACCACACATGCATCAAATGCCATAGACTTAATTTCCCATCGCTTTGTGACACTCTGCTTGCACATGTCTCAAATTCATAGTATTTTGCATGTCCTGCATCAATTCTGTTTTGCACGCAACTCCCCCATGCATGGTTTGAGGGAACATAGATGCCCAAGTACTTGAAACTCTCAACCGCTTGGAGTGTTTGCCCGTCATACGTGATGATGGGCTGATTCTCATTTCTACAAGTGTGGACTGACATAATCTTTGTTTTGGCTACATTGACTCACAGGCCAGTTGCATTGCAAAATGCATGTACTGCATCCAGAAGTTTCTGTAGAATGAGGGCATTGTAAGCAAGGAGAACTACATCATCGGCATATATGAGGAGAAGAAGCGTGAAAGTGCCAATACTAGGGTGATCTCCCCCCTCTCTCATAGCCTCATTGATGAAGTCATCAAGCTCGTCTATGCATAGTCCGAAAAGCGTAGGTGACAAAGGGCATCCTTGTTCAACTCCCATGGTGCTCCTAAATTCTTGTGAGAAACCTGTTTTTGTCGAGTTTGCATCTGACCTCTTGGTATAGGCGCCCTACGGCTGCCCTGATATGCATAGGAACTCCTAGAGTTTCCATACGTGACCATAGACCTTGACGGGGTACTGTGTCAAACGCTTTCTTGTAAGTCCACAAAACAGCAATACAGAGTTTTGCCTTTTAACCTGGCTTCTTCCATCAAGACCCAGAGTGTCATCAGGTGGTCTACCGTGCTATGACGGGCTCTAAATCCTACTTGTCCAATGGCGCGTTTCCCGTTATTTTCAGCCCATGTGCTAAGATCTTTCTCGATAATGCTTCCAAAAAGTTTTGCCATACATGAGCTCACCATGATGCTGCTATAATTAGTAAGCAAATTGCAGTCACCTCCTTTAAAGAGCGCTTTCCCCCAATTCCCTTGCCAGTCTTGAGGTAGGTATTGGCTGATTGCTTGATTCATCATATGGTGTATCCATTTCTTAGACTCACTACCTGACCATTTCAGCATTTCAGAGTTAAGATGTAATGTGTCAGCTGCTTTCCCATTCGCCACGCTTTTGAGGCCTTTAATGACTGCCTGGAGGGTGATGGGCTTTGGATATTCAGCCTGAGGCCCTGTGTATATCACCTCTTGAGCCCCCGGCGGGGCATACAGAGTTTGTACATAAGCATACATTTCGTGTGGGCTGAAATCTCCCATCACGTCCCCTTTCTTCCCCTTCATGTTACGCCAAGCTTTCTTTGGCTCTTTCTTGAACCTGCTCAAGTCTAGTTGTTCTTTTGAGAGTTCATACATGCGTCTCTTTTTCCTCGTGAGTGTATTGTATTCTCTAGCAGCACATTCTCATTCATTTGAGTGTTGTGATAGGCCTCTCATCTTACGTTTGGCCTCCTTGCATTCTGCATCAAACCAAGGATTATGAGGTAAACCCTTCCTAATCTGTTTGCCACTTTGATATTTGCCCGTAATGGTTCTTGCCGCTTCCTCCATTGCATGTCGGAAGATCTTCCACGTCTCTTCAATGTCACAAGGCATGTTCCGGTCAAACAGTAAGCTATCTAAGAGACTAGCATAGTCCTCTTTTTTGGTGAGTTGCATCTTGTATGACCAGTTCGGTGTATTCATTATGTTGACAATAGGCATACTTGGCATGTGTAGGCATATATGGATTGGTGTATGGTCTGAGGTCGGTAACCTGCTACCCACTTCAAAACGGTGGACCAAGTCCAATGCATCGTATCTCACCAAGGCATAATCATTTGTACTCCTCCCATGACTTGCCGTGTAGCAAGTGTATGATCCAGAGTGTATGAACTTATCCGCACCATTCATGGCTACAAGCTGCATTGAGTTCATCATACTTATCATAGCTGACCCCTGTGCATTCATGATGTTATCACTTGACCATCTGCCCCACGCATAAGTTCTCCATTCTTATCCGCAGGGTGCAGTGAATGGTCCGTCAATTGTACCTGTGTGTTTGCAATCCGGGCATTCGGATCCCCAAGAATGACAACTGCTCCCTCACGTGCATACATTGCAATGTCTGTACATAGGTCAGCAAAGGGATCCTTTTTAGGTAGCTGGTTTGTGTCATAAAAAGGTGAATCTCGATCCAAGATATAGCATCCTGTGGTAAAGATCCATCCTTTTGATGAGCAAACCTTAACCCATATATAGCGTTTGTGCTCGTCAACCTTGCATACATCAACCATCTTTTGAAGCTCTTCCTTACATATTACAGCTACACCTCCTTGTCCTCGCATTTTGGTACCAGTCCACCATACTAAGTGCTTGATGTACCCACTAATGTCCGGCAGCCTGCATGTGTTTTGTTCCCATGTTTCCAATAGAAAGAGTATGTCAGCTTGTCCAACCCTTCTCCCTTATGCCATGGGAAACCTCTACAATTCCAACTCGTAACCTGTATGGTCGTGATCCCATGGGTCGCGTGCCCCTATGCATCCTTAGATGGTGATGTCGATTTTTTCTCCTTGAGGCGTTCCTCATATGCTTTCCTTCTTGCTGCCTGTTGTGCCAGTGTTCTATCTTCACTTACATAGTACTGAGTGCCTTTCAAGTAGAAGCGTGCAGTTTCCAAAATTATGTTCCTTTTACGAGCATCCAACATTGTGCATACAATTGCCCGATGAGCATCAGTCTTCTTCTGGCCCACTCTATGTGCCCCATATACTCCTGCATCTTGCATGTCAAGCTTTTCTGCTAACAAGGTGGTAACATCTACGTTCAATGACATGACTGTTTCCCCCTCAGGTTCTGGCATGCCTCGTATCACAATGTTTCGGGATAATTTTCTCTTGTTCCTTGTACTCAGTAGGATCCTCATGCGTATACATGCTCTTATGCGTATACATTTCTCCTATCATGTGCCCCATAGTCTTCTCTTGTTTTACTATTTGTGCCCAAGATGGAGGAGACCCCTCGGGTGCATCGATTACATTATTGGTGACCTGTGTTATGTGATTTCCTTGTTCCAGCACTTGGGATTGCAGCGTTTTCATGGTGTCTTCTTGTTGCTAAAGCTTTAGAGCTTGTAATTTAATGGTATGATCCAGCTCTTCGTTGCGCAGTGTCAGAGCTTTGATATCGTCATTTTGATGTGAAATCACCTCATTCTGTTGTCGTACCTGTTCCTGGATAGACGGTAGAAGTCCCCATATGTCCTGGGTAGTACATGTAATTGTCATGTCCCTTGATTCCTTGGGGGGCGTGGGGGTCGTGTCCTTCGGCATTGTTTTGATAGGTGATGAGCTCACTGTTCGACCGCTTCTTGAAATCCTTTGGTTAATGTGCGATGATTGCATAGAGTCATGCAATAGCCACACAGAAGTACATGGGTGTCTGAGAGAGAGAGAGAGAGAGAGAGAGAGAGAGAGAGAGAGAGAGAGAGAGAGAGAGAGAGAGAGAGAGGCAATAGCTGTCAGGTGGTCATGGCGGGGAGGCAACGCCCATGGCGAGCTGGTGCGCAGGTGGACTGAAGCGTGCAGGCGCACTAGTGGGCTGAGAGAGAGAGAGAGAGAGAGAGAGAGAGAGAGAGAGAGAGAGAGAGAGAGAGAGAGAGAGAGAGAGAGAGAGAGAGAGATGAAATGAAATGAAATGTTATATTAACATCTTCAAAAGGCCAAAGTGACCTATGAGACCAGAAAGTTACAATGTGGTGGATCTGATACAAAGTCAGAGTAACAAGATGACAAAATGACTGAATGACAAAATAAATTACTATGGAATCCTAAACTGCTAGGTGTAAACTAAGCAACTAGCTGGGATAGCTAGATCACAAGAGATCCAGCATCGGTCTCGCTAGCGGACCTCATCAATCTCCTCCATGGTCAGTAGTCTGACCGAGCGTCGTGCATGTCGGGCCAAAGTGATCCGAATCCTCTAATGCAGCCTCCGTCGATGCTGTATAGTCCTCCGCAGTCGTGGGCGTCTGGATCTCCCCAGATCAGTCGCTCGGTCGATTAGTGTGCCTCTGGTGTGAGGCGACGAGCTCTACTGTGGTAGTAACTCCTCTGGGTGTCCAATGGCAGCTCTAAAGAAGTCTGTGATCTGTCTCTGAGACTGGCTAGCCTCTCCTCTCATCAAGCTCTCTCTGTGTCTACGCAGCTTGAGCAAAAACAAGCCCAGGCATCTCTAATCCTCGTACAGCATGACTCTGGAGAATGGTCCAAAGCCCTCTCTGAACAAGCAATGGAAGCGGCCTCGTATCTCATAGTAGACGGGGCAGTGGCATGTGTAGTGCAACTCTGTCTCAGGCTCGATGTCACACAGGGGGCATGTCCTCGCCTCTGCTGATACTCCGTTGTATCTCCTAGTCTCGATCCGGAGCTGGTGTGAAGAAAACACAAGTGCTCTGCAAATGATGCTCTCAATACACAATGTTTGACTACAAGACCCTAGACATTCTATCTATAGAATCTTAGGTCGAGGTAGGGAAAAATGTGTAACTGGTGGAAAAAACATAAAAGCCCAAAATGGCTAAAATGTGTGCACCCAGCCAGGCTCAGAAAATGACCAGTCGGACACATGCGAAAGTGTCCGCCCATGCAATCTACATGATGTGCGATGGGTGGCCAACCCGGAACAATCACTAGCCGTACAAAATGGCGAAGCAACGGTGGTGTAACTCTAACAGGAGGTGACCACCTCTTCTGGTCCTCTTATTGCTGTAAATGTGGCTGCTCGTCGAACTGCTCTGGAGGTGTGGAAGATCATGATCTTAGTTTTCCCAAAATATATTGTGAATCCCCTATCTGTGCAAAACTCATCGAAAGCTCTTAGATGGCTCTGTAGGCCCTCTCGTGACTCTAAAATCAGTAAAATGTCATCAGCATATAGCATAATGTGGATTGTGGTACCTGCTAGGTCCGCTCCTGCCCCTCCTGCTCGTAGGATGTAGTCAGAGATCTCATCGATGTAGAATCCGAAGAGGGTTGGGGAGAGGGGACATCCTTGCTTAACACCAATGGTGCTCGCAATAGACTCTAACATACCGCCTAGACAGCGAACTCTCCCAGTCACTCTCTCATAGAGAGGGTAGATGGCCCCATATCATCTCTGAAGGTATCCCCAAACTCTGGAGTCGTCGAAAGAGCCTCTCCCGTGGGACAGTGTCAAATGCTTTGCGGAAATCCACAAAGCAACAGTAAAGCCTCTTCTTCCGCACCTTTGCCCCATCAATGAGGCAGCGCAAAACGAAGATGTGGTCGATAGTAGAGAAGGTCAGCCTGAACCCTGTCTGGCCAAGAGCCCGTAGTCCCTCAGCCTCCCCATAAGAACTAAGGTCAGCATCAAGAACTGCCTCATATAGCTTGGCAATTGTATGGCCGATCATGATAGTCTTGTAATTCCCTAAGTCCAAAGTGTCTCCAATCTTACATGGCTGCATAAACTCATCACAATGTCCTCCAATCAGCGAGGCTATCGTGGCCGCTGCATAAATGAGGTGCTCACTCTGGAAACCTGTATGGTCTAATAATCGACGGTGTTGTAGTCGGTGGATGGCCTTCTTGACCATCTCCACTATGAAGGAGAAGGAGCTCGTGGGTCGAGGCCCGAGAGGTTGTGAAATCGGAGGTTGGTTCGGCACCTCATAGATTTTGTCTGCATAGTCGTGCCATACCTCAATGAGGGTAGTCGGTCGTGGCTCCTGGAGGGTGCGCCACGCTGTGGCACTGTCCATGCTCATGAACAGGTGATATAGCTCTAGCTCATGTGCCTCCTCGAAAGCTCGCCGCTTTTGGTGTGTGAGTGTCTTTATTTGGTGTCCGGCCTCTCAATCAGTGGTCTCTCCAAGAGACCATTATGCACGCAGCCTGCGGAAGAGATCTCTGCACTCATCATTGTACTACCAATTCTATGGCATGGTCCCTGGGGGGGGGGGAGTGTGGCATGTATGGGTGGTGTCTGGGAAAGAGTTGATGGCTGATGTCTGAAGAACAGATGTGATGTGAGAGGCAAGCATAGGTAGTGGTGTAGAGGGATGGAGCAGGAGTCATCTCTTCTCAACCTCTGCCAAGTATAAGGGGGCTAGCTCATGTGTGAAATGGATTGTGTTGTGTGGGATGTGCGTCATGGGTGTGTGGGTGTCGTCAATGAAGGAGAGTGCAAGATAAGTGTGGTCGGCTCCAATCGATATGGGTGGGATGGTGAAAGAGCTAAGTAGGTGGGTGGCCTCTCTGGGTCCCATGATGTAATCCACGGTGCTTCCCCCCCAACTACAACTCCATGTGGTATGCATGTCAATCCTCCTGAAGTAGGCCATTGTGCCATCCCGTTATAAATAACGAGGCAATGTTGGGAGCCTAATCTAAGCAAATGATGGCCATACTCTGTGGTGCGAGTTGTGTATGCTGACTCTCTCATGGTGGCCACCTCTTGTATGGCAAATAGTGCCACCAAGTCCTCTGTTTCGTATGTCCTACACTGATTCCCACTTGTCGTCCTACCCAGGCGTTGAAGTCTCCCATAAGGAAGACTTCACTAGTGTAGAGTACTCCATAATCTCATCTGACAAGCATGTGTATGGAGATGGTCTCTCCTCCCTCTCCCCTACTTTCTCTATGGTAGCAAATATGGAGCCTGAGGGGACTGTAAGGTGCAGCGGAAGTGAATGTTGAACTTTCCTCAAGATGAGTGCTCCAAACTGTGCTCAAGGGCTCCTTTTACTTACGGAAGGGAGAGCCTTTCGTTCCTTTAGTGAGAGAGTGCCATGGACACAAACAAAGTGGTGAACACTGTGAATGGAAGGTGCATGAGATTGAGAGATAGAGAGAGAAGAATACGACACAAGAATGTTGTCAAAACCCTCCTCTGAAGGACCCACTCTCTATGGCCAGAGCGGACTACTATTGATTGCACAAATCTCTACAATGCTTGGACTTGCCGACGATGACGATGACGATGAGGACGACGACGAGACAGGCTGAAATCTGAAAACGCTAATGGCTGAAATCTGCTCAATTCTGACTCTACATTGGTGACGATGTCGATGGCGACGATGCGATGACGACGCGCTGAATACGAAGATGCTGAAATCTGCGCTTTCCGGGCTGAAATTGCAAACTACGCTCAATCTGACCGTGCGGCAAGGATCTACTGCGGGAAGGTGAGATCTGCGAGGTTCGGGACTTGTTCTGCGGGATCTGACTGCTGAAAACTGAAAACGCTGGTCTATCTTGTGGATCTGTCGCGATGAATCTGCAAAACGCTAGATGGTTATGTTAATGCAAAAACGCTAGGTTGAATTCTGTTCTACTGTGGAAATCTGCTAACGCTAGGGCTGATCTGTATCTTGTTGCAAAAACGCTAGGTCCTTCTGTCGCCAGGTGGATCTGCAATGCAAAAACGCTGGAGGCTCTCCAAGGCCGAAAACGCTGGTTGTTCTTGTGGCTGAAAACCCTCGAAGTTCCGCCCGGGGGGAGGGGGGGGTCTTGCTGAGAAGGTGCCTGATGAGCACAAGGTTCCTGCTGCCTTTTCTCCCAGACAGTGCTAGCGCTAGGTTTTCTTATATACATGCATGGCTAATTGCCCTACCCAGTTCCCAACGAAAGTCACTTAAAAATAATAAGTTAAAATTGGCTAAAATAGGGAAAATAGGTCTATGAACTGTAAAAATGCTCTTGATGGGTTCTGATGGTAATTTGATGATCATGTTGTGTGCAACCAAAGGATATGCATCTACTCTAAGTGCCTGGACATGCACGGTCTGCGAACAGACTCACAAAAGTGCCAGAACCCTTCCTAATCTAGGCTGACTGAATTGAACTGAACACATGTCATGAAGTAGCTTGTCCACGTACACATAGGGTTAGATGTGCACGTGACAGGGACGAAGTAGTAGAGGGCGATGTAGATAGTCCTGGCCTGTGATAGCTCAAAACGGATCTAGAGGTAACAGGCCTGTGGGTCTCTTGCAACAATCTGTATCTTGCTCCGGAATCCTTGTCTGAAGACTATAGCCACCCCTCCTAACCCTCGTGTGGTGTGCTGGCGGGTGCTCTCTTGATATGAGGACTCCCATTGAAAGCCCTGAATCTTTGATAGACTCCACTTTGGACTCTCATGTGTCTCTATTAGAAGAATGATGTCCTGTCCTCTCATCATCACCTCCTCAAGTCTCTCTAGGTGTGTCCATAGATCCCCATTGCAGTTCCAAACCACGAGGTGGATCTCTTCATGTGTCCCTATGCGAAGGTCTTGACATCACAAATGACCCTACCATCTTGATACCATCTCGGTATAATGAAGGGAATGGGATCGTGCTAGCTAGGGTGGATGAAAGACAAACATCGTATTCACAAGTGAGTGTGTGTAGGCTAGGTTATCACTCAAGCGAATTAGGTTCCAAGATGAATTAACTTGGACTCATAAACACGATCTTGAGTAGTTGTTAAGCCATCACAAGCTCACCATAAACAAGAGAGATGTAATGCAAAATGGAATGGATTGTTCATTCATGAAATGAGCTTTAAGTAGCTCTACAGCCTTGCACCAATGCATGTGGGATAATTCCACCTTTTCCCTCCTTGACTCACACTCCAGTGACTCTAAGACAAAGCTCACACCTTACAATCCTCCCCTTGAGGTTTGGACTAGGACAATACAATGGAAGTTGTTTATCCACAAAGGATGACACATGGCATCCACTAAGGATGTCAATACAAGAGGAATCCTCTCCTTGAACTCTAGGCTACAACTTGATGAAGAAAGACAACACTCCAATCCATGAGCACAGACAACATGCATCCCCAATCAAGGAGACAAACAGCATAACACTCCAATCCATGAGCCACACTCCAATCCAAGAGCAAAAACAACTCTCTAATCCAAGAGCAAAATCTAGAGAGAAATCTGCTTCTCTCTAATCCAAGAGCACCTTCGTCTACTTCAATACTTTGTCTTCAATTGCTTCATGGTCTTTGTCTTCGTATCCTCCCCTCGAACAAGTGCTTCTTTCCTCCTTGATGATGGATGTAGTGACATACATTGCAAAAATTGTGCTTGGCTATAAGATTTTCAATTTTAATGATTTTCCTTCAATATGAAGTACTTCTTCACTCAAGGTGAAGTCACTCTCCACGATCTTTGGTTGCTTGTGGAAGTCTTTGAAGTTTGATGAAGCCTTGAGGCTCGGCTTTGAATAGTCTTGGAGCCCCTTTTAAAGTGCTTGAAGATTTTACTTCCTGACAGCCTACAATGCTTGTGCTCATGAGAAAGGCTCTTACAAGATCTTGATGCTTCTCTATGCGGGACTGCACCCCTTTTTATGTTCGTCTCCCTGTGTGTGCTCGGACACTTGGCAGTGCAAGAATCTCCCCTAGAAAGGAGTGGCTTGGTGGCGTGGGACTACGGGTCCTCTAAGGGCATAGCCGGGCCAAAGGGAGCGAATTGGTATCGTGGGAGCCGGAGCTGCCTGCGGAGCCGAAAACGGCTTCAAGTGGATTTATAAGTCACGCACGGATGTCGACCAAAAGGGTATGCTCGGTGTGCACAACTGCTTGCGGACCCACCTTCTAAACTCGCTGGAATTCACCGCCAAGGTCAAGTCAGATCATAGTCTCCCACAAAATCCGCGACAGGTTTTGACCACCAGATCTTGCGGGCAACAATACTCTACTTTCGACGGAGTAAGCCAACTAACCCCACGTGCTTGGTTGTGAGTGAGTCCAAAATAGCCAATATAAACGTCCGATAGCAAGGCTTCGCACTAAAATAGTATAATTTTGGGGAAGGAGATGAGGGGGCTGCTGAACTCGGTTTGTAGAGTTTGAGGGCTTTGTGGGAAGCTATCAAAAAGCACTTCGAATTGATGTGGGTGATGCAAGAAGAAAATGAGTTCGATGAAATTAATTGAAGAGGCGAACCATGCAAAAATCGACACAAAAAAACAATCTAAATGCCAATGTTAATTAAGGCAAACACTAATTTGCTACTAAACGCCAGTTTCTCTCATGGATGAGGGTAGTGGCTCGCAATGAACGTGTAACAGACTTGGACACTCCAAGTCAAGAATCAATCGTGACAGCACCAAATATAACCACTTCAAAACAATTCACAAATCACAATAGATTTGCACTGGCCCAGCGGAGTTCCGTGCCTAGAGATATTGGCCCCAAAAACTAGCACCCCTTTCGGTAATTCTTTATGTATTAAATCAATGTTAAAGTACGAGAGAGCGGTTAGGGTTTCACTCTCAGACTTTGCATCCAGATGCTCTCTAGAGTGAGCCCTAAACCGCCAATGTAAAGATTACAAGGGATGCCCAAAAGCAGAGCCCCAAAAGCTTCCAGAAATAAAAGCAAAACTTCTCTCTCTCTCTCTCAAGAGAGTAAAATAAAGCAAGTATTCCCTTCTCTCTCTATCTCCAGAACGTAGAGCCAAAAAGCAAAAATTGCGTCACTTGGCTGGCTTTTTTTTCAACTCCGCAAAATCCGGAAACATCCGTACTACTGCCACGTGGCATTTCAGCCACCAGGTTAGGGTTTCAGCCAGCAGTTAGGGTTAGGGTTTCCACAAATTAGAGTTTCTGCAAATTAGGGTTTTGGAAAAAATGAGGGTTTGCAAGAATTAGGGTTTCTAGCAGTTTCTACTCTCGGTAGCCACGTCATCACTTTGTGACATACCCCCCTCTTGAAAGCATTGTAATCGCCCTTGATTACGCCTGCAAAACCGACAGAAGCCATAAACCGTCTTAGCAAACACTGAGTGTTAGTACCTACGTACTAGGAACACACATCTAGCACATCTACCAATCGACAGTCACATCACACGACATCACAGGACATCACTAGACATTCAACATTCATTCGGATCTTAGACCATGATTTATCGGCAATATAGCTAGCAATCGCATCTAGATCCAATCGGGACCTCATCGATGTCCGATTGACTAACCCCTATTGCAACCATGTCTATTCGAGATCAATCAGACCAAAATGCTACAGTCATTTCGTCTATCAGTTCCTGCACTTAAAAGAAGTCAAGAACAAATCAGTATCATAATCAGGAATTCCATTTCATAAAGTCATACAGCAGAATACTGTCAGCTTTCAGTATCCCTGAAGCTCAAAGAGACATCAGTGACTCTAGTATCTAAATCAAGGCATCTCTTGACGAAGGAGCAGAGTAACTCCCCTCTTGTGCATCCCACTGCACCAGATCTCCAGCCAAGCTGAATTCTGAGTTCCGTTTGGAGTAGACTATGCTAAACCAAAAGCATCGAGGTAAAGTTTCACAATCTGAGGAGTATCTGCTAGGTCCTCCTCCTCCATCCACTTCGCATCCAATGCAGGATAGTTCTTGAACTTAACCAAGAACTGCCTTCGGACTTTACCTTTATTCTTTGTATCCTTATGTGCCAAAATCTATTCAGGAACAAGGATCTCCTCGTTTTCTTCCACTTCGGGTTGCTCATCAGGCTCCCCATCATCAGGCGAATCACCCTTGAAAGGTTTCAACAGACTCACATGAAATGCATTGTGAATCCTCCAAGTATCTGGCAGTTTCAATAGGAAGGAGACATCATTTATCTTTTCAGTGATCTGGAAAGGTCCGTAGTATCGCATACTAAGCTTTGGAAAAAGCCTCTCCTTTCTCTTTTTCTTTCTGAGGCGTGCCTTCTCAAAACGTAAGAGCACCCAATCATCCTCCTTCAATTTCAAGTCGCGATGATGGCGATCCGCTGCCTTTTACTGTCGTTCTTGAGACTTCTGCAAAGTCTCGCGAACCTTGGCAAAAGCCGTATCTAAGTCTCGCGTATATTCATCTGCTTCAAAAATCTTATCTTACGTGCTTAGGAAGGGTGGAACCTTCGCAGCACCTTCAACAATCTCAAACGGCGCCTTCCCCGTCGAAGAGTGTATCGTGTTATTGTAGGAAAATTCCACCAAAGGTAGGTACCTTTTCCCATTGAGTCTTCTGATCCGAGATATAAGACTTCAATAAATCTAGAACCGCTGAATTTGCAATCTCAGATTGCCCATCAGTCTGCAGGTGGAACGATGACGAGAACTGCAACCGCATGCCAATGTTCTCCCAAATTGCCTTCCAAAACAAAGTCGTAAATCTGGGGTCTCTATCGGAGACACTCGTCTCAGGCATGCCATGTAATCTGAAGATCTCGGCCACAAACAGTCTCGCTAAGTGATCCGGTTTGACTATTTTCTTCACTAGAATGAAATGAGCCTGTTTGCTAAATCTGTCAATAACAGTCCAGATACCATCGTGACCACTCTGTGTTCTCGGGAGATCAAAAATGAAATCCATTGCAATAATTTCCCAGGGGCGGTTGGGTATGGGTAAAGGCTGTAACAATCCCTGTGCCTTATGCCTGTCAAACTTGACCTTCTGGCATACTAAGCAACTGCGCACAAACTCTTCCACATCGTTTTTGAGTCTCGGCCAAAAGAAGTACTTTCATGGTGGTAGCAATGCCACGGTGACCCGTAAAAGGTGGACAATGGCATTCAGTCATGACCTTTTCCCTCAACGGCTGAGTAACGCACAACATGGATTTTCTCATCAAGTAGCCATCCTGAATGGAATATCCCGCTATTGTCTCCCATCCATTATCCGTGTGAAAACGTCTGCAAAATCTGTATCTGTGGCATACTGATCGACCATATCCTCGAAGCTCCTATGATGTATCGCGGAAATAGCCAGAACCAACGGCTTCCGAGACAAAGCATATGCCACCACATTCTTCTGTCCCTGCACATGGACAATCTGGAAGTGAAACTGTGACAAGATGTTCGCCCACCGCATCTGCTTTTCCGAAAGCTGAAGTAGCGCAAACTTTGATGGTCTGTAAAGACACTAAAATCTGCTCCGAGTAGGTAATGCCGCCACTGAGTAAGAGCATGGACAACCGCCAAAAACTCTCTCATAAATCTGTGCTATCATCTCCGGCCTAGAGAACAATCGGCTCTCGTAAGCAATGACATGGCCTTCTTGCATTAAGACCGCACCCAGACTACGACCACAAGCATCACAATATACTTCAATGACTTCTGCAAGTCCGGCAAAGTCAAAACTGGTCCTGTAGTCAATTTCTCTTTCAATGTCTGAAAGGCAGTCACCTCTGTGGGTCCCCACGAGAAAGGGACTCCTTTCTATGTTAAGATATGCAGAGGGGAAGCAACCTCTGCAAACTTTCGTATGAACCGCCTGTAGTACGAACACAGTCCCAAGAAGCTTCTAACTTCATGGACATTCTTCAAATCGAGCCAATCACGTATAGTCTCTATCTTGGCCGGATCCATTTGCACTCCTGTTCCTGAGACAATGTGTCCCAAAAAGTGTATCTCTAGTGGGAAAAATTCACTTTTCTTTGCATTAATCACTAACTTGTGATCTCGTAATGCCTGAGAGACCTGAAGCAAATGATCTCTGTGTTCTACCTCATTATTGGAGAAAACAATGATGTCGTCAAAGAAAGTGCCAACAAATAGCCTTTACTCTAGAAAAATGTAGCGCGGATAACCTGTCGTGCTCTCTACAGTGAGTGGTCCTCAGTGCAATGTGCGTGACAATCTCACTCGAACAGACTGAATCTCCCTCAAACAGATGAACGGAAAGGAAACAATAGACGTCAACAGAGCTCTCAAAGACACAACAGCAGACCAGAACATATGACTCGACTATCTCAAAGACTGATACAGACTCTGGCGTGGCAGCACACTCAGCTCCAGCCCGGGACTCTCAGGTACAATGGGGGTGTCGAGGCTCAGATGTGCCGAGATGGTGCAGACGTGCTCTGTGTACAGAACCACTCTAGACGACTACCACGTACAAGATAATGCCGCTGGCCCAAAATGACTACTCATATGTACAATCATCAAGAGCCACCAACGGCTCATAAAGAACATCATCTAAGTCTATCCCCACTGGGTGGCGGTGGTGACCTGGCCACGATGTCCACTAGACCACCCTGCCACGTGTCTCTGCCCAAGTGTGAACCGACCAGACCAAAGACCAACTGACCAAAGCCCAACTGTAAACTCCTGTCATATGAAAGTGAAAGTGACACTATAGCAGGCTACAGGTTGCCCGCCACAAGACCGCTGCCCATCCCGGAGAGCGGAACTGAAGAACTGAAATATCGACGATCTACTGTTGGTGGTCGGATGATGGAGGAGGAGGTGGAGGAGGCTGATAGTAAGGTGGGTAAGGAGATGGAGGCCAAGTGTATGGTGAGGGGTAGTGGCCATGAGGAGGGTACATCGAGTATGGAGTAGCCACCCCATGAGCAGCAGGCTGCATCATGTGAGACGGTTGACTGTGAGTAGGTGGAGCTGGTGGAAACCAAGGAAAAGACTGCGCAGGCTGCGAGGGTGGAACAGGTTGTTGGAATCCCGGGAAGCGTAGAAGTGCTGAGGAAAGGATGGAGACTGGGAGGGGGAGGCCATAGAGGGACCCTGAAAGTGTGATGAGACCGATCCTGTTGGTTTAGACTCCATTTTGGTAGGATTTGCTTTCTCTGCTGTTTGAGAATCCCCTGAATGTGCTTTGGCAACGTCCGTCTGTGTCGGTACCTGTGTTGCCATAACAGGAACTTGCTGAGAAACCGGGGTTGTAGTTGTAGCTGTAGCTGGAACTGCCTGTGAAATGGCTACAGCTTGGTATTTTGCGCAAGAAGGACATAGTGTATGTACCACCGGAGAGAGGTCCTGAACTGCTGCGGTCATATCATTTGCCTCTTTTAACTGTTTTTGCTGAGTGTGGACAATATGTTTGAGGTCCACTACCTGTTGAGTTAAGATTCTTATGCGATCTTGAGCTGTAGCAATGAAATTGTCCCTATCCATCGCTCGTTGAAGATGTGTTTGCACTTCCCTTGTCATACCATCGTAGCAAGCGCGATGCATACCATTGGTACCTTGCAATGAGAGGATTGCATTGATAATCGTCGAAATGGCTCTTCTGTCTGCCTCTAAAAGTCTGTCGGCCTGAGGCGCAAAAGTATCATACATGTCATGCTTGTCAGATGTAGGCGCCCCGGAGCTAGATGCCCCTGCAGTATCCTTCGGTGCCCCAACAGTAAGAGTAGTACGTGGTGCTGGCGACACAACTCGAGGTTGTGTTTTAGTGACTGCAACACTACTCACAAGAGGTGGGTGTGAAAGTGGAGGTGGCCACAGAAGTAGACATACGCACTGCTGGTGTTGTAGTATGGATGTCCGAGATTTTGACCTGTGATTCTGAGAAAGGTAGTGTTGCCCGCTGCTCAGATGAATCTTTTTGTACCTTTGCCCTCTTGCGCAAGATGCCTTTCCCTTTGGCCATTTTGGAACGTTCTTGCTCTTTTGGATATCTTGAAGGGTGAGAACTACTTTTGCATCTGTCTTTTGCTGCATAATCTGTACTACCCAATACATAATAGGCGCTGCATAGCAATTGAACCTTTCCGCTTTGCCTTTACGCTGAGTCCGAAAACGCTTTGCCCTGTCCTGTAGCGCTTTAAACAGCAAATTGTAAAATGGGTATGGCAGGCAATGATAGAGACAAAAAAGAGCATCGCATATTGCTGGAGAACCTGGAGAAGATGGAACCCCTGTTCTTTCAGTTGCTCGCAGTAAAAAATAATACTGTAACACTGAATACAGTTGCTGACTCCTGTGATAGTCTGGATGTGAGTCCAGCAAAAGTTCCTGACAAGCATTCGCAGTTTCTTCTGGTGAGAGATTCGAGAAGGTTTTTGTTGCGGGCAGAGGTGCCAGCACAGTGAATATTCCCATAGCCTATCCTATATCCTCCGCTGTAAGTGCAGTATCATTCAGCTTTGGAAAAGTTAGCAAGAGGGAACATAGCTTGGCAGTAGAGATATTGCAGACAAATCAGTCTCACCCAAATTTTGAAGATCCAAGTGTATCAGTTGTTGCTAATAGAACACATCCTTGAGTGCTGGATTCGGAGCCTATAAATGATATATCATTATTAGAGGTACCTTGCAGAGGGCACCAGACGGGCGAGGCACCTGGAGAGTGGTGACCCTGTCAGCAGTGACTGACTGGGGCGACTCTTCCTCTGAAGATTCCTCTGAAAGCTGCTCTGAACTAGGAGTGTAATCTGATTTACTGTCAGAGCTATCCCCAGAGGCCGAGGACTCTTCCTCAGATTGGAGATGCTTATCTTTATTGCGAGTTCTAACCATCTTTATCAAGTGTGCCTGAGAATCTATAGTGATTGATGAGTCCCACTGTAGCAGGAGCAAAAGGGCGAGACCCACTTCGGTACTGGATGACAGACTAAACACAGTACCAAGGCTATAAAGGCTCTCTGCTTTTGGGGTTGGCTTTTTGCATGTAAAACGTTCTCTCCTCTTCTTTGTTGCTTTTCGCAGGTAAAATATGCCCTAGGTGAGAAGTGAGAAACCGCCCAAATTGCGTTTCGCAGATCCGTGGTGCTTGCTTTTTTTTTTTTTTTTTTAAGGCGAAGGGCGAGGGGCGAGGACGAGGGGCGAGGGGAGGAAGGGCTAGGTCTAGGGACCAGGGCTAGAGGCTAGGGGCGAGGTCGAGAGGGTGAAGGGGCTAGGGCTAGGGCTAGGGACGAGGAGATGGACAAGGCGAGAGGGTGAGGGGGTCTAGGGCAAGAGGCGAGGGGCTAGGGGCGAGGGAGTGGTTGAGGACGAGGGGCTAGAGGGCGAGGGTGAGGGCGAGAGAGTGAGGGTCTAGGGGCGAGGGCTAGGGCGAGAGGCGAGGGGCTAGGGGCGAGGGAGTGGTTGAGGACGAGGGGCTAGGGGGCGAGGGCGAGGGCGAGGGCGAGGGCGAGGGGCCAAGGAATAGGGTTGAGGGCGAGAGGGTGAGGGTCTAGGGGCGAGGGATAAGGGGGCGAGGGGCGGGCTAGGGCGAGAGAAGAGGGGCTAGGGGGCGAGGGCGAGAGGGTGCGGGTCTAGGGTCGAGATGCTAGGGCGAGGAATAGGGGGTGAGGGTGAGGGGGTGAGGGGCTAGGGGCGAGTAAATAGGGGGTGAGGACGAGGGGCTAGGGATAAGTTAGGTCAAGGGCGAAGCAGGCCAAGGCTAGGGCGAGGGCGAGGGCGGGAGTAAGGTCAAGGCTAGGGCCTAGGGCGAGGGGAGTTGAGAGGATAGACAAAGTCGAGGGTAGAAAAATAAAGAGGGAGTTTTAACACGTAGGAACTATCCCAGAGATCTTAAAGATTTAGCGACAACCAATACACAGACTTGATTAATAGAAAGCATGGATAATTTTGAGGTACTGAGAAAGAATGAGCAGTGGATAGAACGCGAAGTACTTTCATAAATACCCCACTCAATGATACAAAGGCATTTATCCATATCAAAGAACTGTGATTCACTTGAGAGGCAAAAGGTGAGAAAAGGTACTGAGTCGAGATTGAGGACTGAGGGGATTTGGTTATGCCCAAGACCGACAGGGATTGAAGACAGAGAGAGTGAAGGATAGAGTTGATCCAAGTCCAGAATCAAACCTATGAGCTTAACAGAGTCTGCAGAAGGAGAGTTGTCTAAGGAGAGGGTCTAAGAGATAAGATAAAACGGAACAGCAATATGGGAAAGATAGTGATTCCGAGGCTATTTAAAGGTTCAGAGTCGGCGAAGCTCAACACTTGATTGTCGCGCGGTTAGACCCTTGAGCGGCTTCTTAAGCATGATAGCATTTGATCCGAGATCCATTGACTAAAGGCAAAGAAACTCCTTCGAGAGTGGCTAATTGTATAGCGCCGTGGGGTAGAATCTCCATCACCTTATATGGTCCTTGCCATGCTGGGACCAACTTCTTTGCTTTTTTCAGAAACTTGGCCTGATAAAGTAGCACCAGTGCTCCTTGTGTTATTTGCGGCTTCCTGAGATTGCGATCATGCCAGGCTTTACAACGAAGCTGCTTTGCTTCTAGAGCCAGTGAAGCCAAACCTCGGCTTTCCTCCAAAAGGAAAAGACAAGAGACTGATGCCGACCCCAAATTTCCATTGGCACAAAGACTCCCCACTCGCGGGGATCCTGAGTTGAATTCAAAAGATGCTATCGCTTCCAACCCGAAAGCCAATTGAAATGGGGTGTGATTGGTTGTGGCTTTGAAAGAAGTTCGATAAGCCCAAAGTGTACCGTGGATAGCTTGAGCCCAAGTCGAGGGATGAAGATGACATGCTTTCCGCAGAGTGCTATCAGAACCTTATTAGTGCTCTCTGCCTACCTGTTTTCTCTAGGGTAATAGGAACAAGATTTTCTGTGAAAAATCTTGTAGTTGGCCAGCAAGGTAGAAATTGTTTCATTCACAAAGTGACTACCCCTGTCACTGGTGATTTCCAAGGGACATCCAAACCTGCACAAAATATTTTCGTAGAGAAACTTGGCTACCGTAGTGCCAATGCAGTCCGTTGTTGCAAGTACCTCTGCCCACTTTGTTGCGTAGTCAGTAGCCACCAAGAGATACTTCCGATTGCCTGGTTGGGCAGAGAGAGTAATTGGACCTACAAAATCTATGCCCCATCTCTCAAAGGGTTGCCATGCCATAGAGACCTGCAGAGGACGGTTTGACTGTTTGCTTGGTTTAGGGCCACAGCGCTGACATACATCACATACCTTTACATAGGCAATTGCATCGCGGAAATTATAGGGCCACCATAAGCCACACTGGAGAATCTTTTGTGCAGTAATATGGCCAGGGTAATGGCCACCAGTGGGACCACTATGGGCATCCTCTAAAATATACTCGACTTCATGAGGGGAGACACATCGCCGCAGAACACCATCCTGCCCTGATTTGTATAGTTGGCCCCCAATGAGAGTGAAAGGCCTAGACTTCAGCAACAGGCGTCTCTTCTGCAGGGGAGAAGCATTCTCTGGGTAGAGGCCACTAGAAAGAGATGCAAAACATCGCCGTACCATTCCGGTGTGGTATCCACCTTAAAGAGACTGCTATCAGGAAAGTCGTCAGCAACCCCTGTTGCTTCTTCACCAGTGTGTACGCGAGAAAGGTGGTCGGCAAGGACATGATGTTTGTCGGGCCTGAGTACCACTTCGAAATCGAACTCTTGAAATAAGAGTAGCCATCGCCATACTCTACCTGCAACCTGCGGCTTGTTGAGCAGATATCGCACGGCATGGTGATCAGTAATAACTGTGAAGTGGACCCCTAATAAGTAGTGCCGAAATTTTTGTAGAGCATACACAAAAGCTAAACCTTCCCTTTCTATGGTGCTATAGTTGCACTCTGCCTTGGTGAGTAGGCGACTTGCATAGTGAAAGGGGCGATCCAGGTTATACTCCTTACTAGGTTGAGTCAGCACTGCACCCACAGCCAGTTGACTAGCATCTGTATGCACATGAAAGGTGAGAGACCAATCGGGAGCTACTAAGATAGGCACTTCAATGAGGCGTTTTTTAAGGTATGCAAAAGCTTCAGACTCTGCCTTTGACCATTGAAAGGGAACAGCAGCACTGGTTAGGCGGGTCAGGGGTTGAGCCACCTGTGCATACATGCGTATAAACCTGCGATGATACCCTGTGTGGCCTACAAAGCTCTGTACCCCTTTTGGGTTGATGGGAGGTGGTAACTTTAAGATTGCCACAATCTTCTTTGGGTCGGGCGCTAAACCTTTAGCAGACACCACATGGCCTAGAAGTGTGCCTTCAGTAACCAAAAAATGACATTTGTTAGGATTTAGCTTGAGGCGTGCCTCTCTACACCTGAGGAAGACAGCAAAGAGCTAAGCGAGGTGTTCCTCTAGGTTTTCCACTAGGGTTGAACATTGAGCACCTAAGAAGGTCGAAAAATCGTCCATGAAGATGCGAAGATGATATTCGAGTGTATATAAAAATACCCCAGGGAGTCACAAAGGCAGTTTTCAGCTGATCACCTGGATGGATGCCCAACTGATTGTATCCACTAAACCCATCCATGAAACTGTACAATACATGCCCTGCTACATCTTCGAGCACACGCTCAGTGAAAGGTGTTGGGAAACCATCTGGGATAGTTACCTTATTCAGAGCACGGTAATCGATGCACACACGGATTTTGTTGGATTGCTTCTTAGGCGCTATCACCATGGGTGATAACCACTCAGAGTGCTCCACAGGTACTATGATCCCTGCCTCTTGCATTTTTTCTAACTCTGCCTTGACCGCCATAGCATACTTCGGGTTGAGCTTGTAAGCTCGGCCTCTTACAGGCTTAGCCCCTTCAACCAGAGGTATAGTGTGGACACCCAATTCTGGTGGAATCCCCTCTAAATCCTTGTAGGACCAAGCAAAAACATCTTTAAAAGAGTGTATGAAAGAGACTACCTGATTGAGTAATGCGGGATGCTCCCATAACCAAGCTGCTAACAGTACGTGCTGAGGGTTGTCAGAATCTCCCAGGTTGACTTCTCTGACCGGGTCTGGGGTTGTAGCTGGAGAGGGTGCTTCTGAAGATGAGAGGTGAGCTGCCTCTTGGAGCTTCAAGACATCATGTGCAGGTGTTTGATCGATTGGAAACTCTGCATACTCTTCCCATCAGAATCCATTAGAATCAGTTAGGGGATTTTTCCAGTGCATTTAGTCTATTTTCCCTATTTTTTACATTTTTCACTTATTAATTTAAGTGACTTTCCAACAAAAGTAGGTAGGGCAATTTTGCTAAGTTTGTATATAAGCAAACTAGAGTTAGCACTAAAT
Source organism: Adiantum capillus-veneris (assembly GCF_014529385.1). NCBI lineage: Eukaryota > Viridiplantae > Streptophyta > Polypodiopsida > Polypodiales > Pteridaceae > Adiantum > Adiantum capillus-veneris. The sequence continues at coordinate 110,770,111 of NC_140943.1, read as the reverse complement.
GGCAGAAGAGGTAGCACGAGCTCCACGCTCAACAGGCAACTTCTCAGCAGACACCCCCAGGAGACCTAGCGTTTTGTAGATCTAGCATCACCTAGCGTTTTTCCCCATCAAATCAGCCTCGGCTACTGCAGACAGCAAGAGATCAGCAGATCAGCCTGGGGTTTTGCATTTTGCAGAACAACGGCAGCAGCAGGACCCAAATTCAGCGCTAGCGTTTTTGGTTGCAGATCAGCCCCGGCGTTTTGCACCTTTACAGCGACGGAAAGTCAAGTACCATTAGCGTTTTCAGTTTTCAGTAGTTAGTACCCGCAGATCAGGTCCCGAACCTCGCAGATCCCAAACATGTTTGACAGGTGCTTCAAGAGGCGGCAAAGAAGCAACCATATCAGATTTCTGCAAACGCAGCAAACTGGCAAAATTCAGATGACCAAAACGTGCATGCCAAAGTTTTGCATCTGAAATAGCCCTTGAATCTACAACAGCATTTGCAAAATTTTGTCCACACTTGTCATACAAAGTGAGCTTATACAGCCCACGGCACAGAAGCCCGGATGCAACAATTTCATCACCAAAACTGAGATCATGAACTGTACATCTGTCATCCACAAATTTGACTACAAGTCCGAGTCTAGCAAGTGCGGATACAGATAAGAGATTCTTCTTGATCCCAGGTACATAAAGTGCATCAACAAGTGTGAAAGAACTGCCATTAGCAGCAGTAAGCACAATCTTTCCAACTCCTTGAACTCGATAAGAGGCATTGTTGGCACAAGTGACTGAATGAGGGTCCGACTTGGGAGATGCTCCAGGAAGGGGGGAATCTTTGGCTAGTGCATGCAGAGGAGATTTATTCCCCCTTCGGTGATGTGTTATAGGTTCCCCAAGACCGAGGGCTTCCATCGGCGGGTCATTCGACGCATGAGAATTTGGGGCTGACACGCTTACTTCTTCGATTGTTGTACTGTCTACTGTAGGACTTTGGACATCAGTGTCCTCCTGAGGATTTTGAAGAGAGAGTGTTACTGGCGGCACAGGTAAGTTTTTAGTAGAGACCATGTAGCATGGCATCGAAGTGGTAGCTTCCAACCACTGTAGCAGGTCCTCGTCAGACCCGTCAGGTGGGATGGGCTGCTCAGGGTCGGGGTTGGACTGTACTGTCAATGAGCTGTGCTGAGCCACTGGATCCATCCCTCCATCAAGCCAGATTGGTTGCATTTGGGAGCCGAGAGTGTGTATCCACATGGCGTCGTTTCCCCAATCATGAAGTGCCTTAGTATGCCGCAACCATGGTCTACCAATCAGCAAGGGAAATCCTCCCTCCACCTGAGGAAGACTGACAACCACAAAATCCAAGCTAAAAGTGAAGTCTTGTACCTTCAAAGGCACCTTCTCTACTATGCCCACAGGATAGACTGTCCTCTGGTCTGCCAATGTAACAGTGAACGGAGCAAGGCAAGTAGGCTGCAGACCTAAGGCTGACATGGTAAATTCAGGCATTAGATTGATTCCAGACCCACCATCCACTATGACGCGGAATGACTGCCCAAGAATAGATACAGTAAGACGTGGACTTTTATAGTCGGTGAGGGGAGCAGCTGGATATGAAATCATGTAGGACTCCAGGGGCTACACAGGTAAGTTCCCGCCACTAGGCCCTGTACCAGGGTACAAAGATCGAATTATTGAGAGGGTGTCACTTCTAAGAGTTGCATCTAGCCGAAGCATCTCATAAAGAGATACTTGCTGAAAGGTGTTCTTCAAGATTGCTTCCGCAGTGGGCCTAGCTTCTACAACCTGGGCCTCCTCGAAAACTTTGACCTGTTGCAAGTCAGCTATTGCTGCCAAGAAGGCTCCATCAATGTCCGAAAGCATAGAGATCGGCCTATTCTTTGCACCATTTACGGCTGCGACATTTTGAACAGGTTGCTGAAGTGTTTGACCGGATGGTCCAGTTGGCAAACTTAAACCTAGGGCTGCTCTTTGTGCTCAAGTGAGCACCCAAGTAGGCTCTGCTGCTTGTTGTGGCTGAACTGTATGTGTAGCAGGTGCTGGCTGAGGGGTGGTGTTCACTGTGATTAGATTGATTTTCGGGAATGTAAACTCTTGTTGATTTTGATTTGGGCCTAAAGATGAGGATGCCCTTTGTTTGGGACAATCTTTACTGTAGTGGTCCTTAGACTCCGGACAATGTCTGCAAGGAGGAGACCCTTCAGGTAAAGGACACTTACTTTGGTAATGCCCATATTCATCGCATCTGTAGCATAGGATTGGCCGATTTGACGGACGAAACGGGGGACGAGGTGGTCGCTGCTCTTGTTGTTGCATGGTGCTGGAGGCTGAGGTGTAGAAACTTTGGGGAACTGAGGGAGTATTGGCATGATAAAAATTGTGGGGTGAAAAGTTGTTGTGCATACCTTGCTACATAGGGGGTGTTGTCAGCAGAGGAGGCAACGGGTTTTGATGGCCATAGGGTGAGACCATGTTGGATGCAGGTGCTAGCCCTTGTTGGAGAGAAGGACCTAGATTTTGCCGCAATCCTTTGATATAGTAACAATCCTTATCTTCGTGCCCAGATTTTTCGCAAAAGTGGCAATAAGCCCGAAGGGGACAATCCTGTGGAGGATGTCCAGGAGAGCGACAAGAGCTGCACCATACCATAGCTTTGGTCTCCTACTGAGACCGAAGCTCTTCTAGTTCTCTTTTGATTTGATCGAAAGCCTCCAGGTGCGATGGTTTCTCTTGTCTCAAAGAGATTGATTTCTCTTCTTGGAGGGCCCGTTGTAGTTTGAGGGCTTCGAGTTCCCTGCGCAAGGAAGTCAAAGGATCAGCAGGACTTCCTTCGGAGAACACAGAGGGAGTATCTATGTGAGGAGAGTTGTTGAACCGCCCCCTCTATTCTAGTAGCAGCTGCGATGAATTCCTCCAGAGTGGCGTCAGGTCGGAGGCTCTCCCGGAGTTTTGGCTGAGAGGTTTTTGGAAGCGCCTTCTCCACCCACTTCTCAACCATGAATTCACCGGGTTGCTGGGGAAGCTTGGCAACCAGAGACTTGGTTTTGGTCATAAGCTCCGCAAAAGTCTCCTCTGGCTGGAGCACCATGTTGGCCAACTCATCCAACACTTTCTCTTGGTAGTCGCCTAGCCTGAAATCTGCACAGAACTGTTGTCTTAAGTCTGCCCAAGTTGCAAAATGATTCTCTGCAAACTGGTTGTACCATTTGTCTGCTAAGCCGTCCAAGGTGGAAGGAAAAAGTACCAGATAAGCATCTTCCCTGTTAAGACCACGTCCTCTACAGAGAGATACGAACCTCCGTGCATGGTCGTCCGCATCTTCCGAGGAGAGTCCTTTTAAGGTGGGGAACTTGATGTTTACCTTGGCCAACACGCTAGCCAACGCCTCCATGACCCCTTGTTGCAACAGAATAGGAGAGAGCTTTACTGGAGAAGGTGATCTAGAAGATGTGGAACCTGATGAAGGAATGGGGAATGAAGGAATGGGAGATGAAGGAATGGGGGATGGCGTATGTGGAGGTAAGGTTGATGAGGTTAATGGACTCCTACTAGATACCACCGGGCGTCGTCTGTTATAGTGCTTCAAAGGGCTCAGTAGTGCGCTTTGACGCTCAACTGACCGCCTTGTATGTGTCATGCAGTGAACAGTGAAGAGCACAGGTCTAACACAGAACAGGTGAGGATATGACTAGACCACCTGGTCCAGGACCAGTGACTAGACCACCTAGCAGGACGAGGAGGGTTGGACCAAGGCGAGGACTAGACCAGAATCCAAGACCAAGGACCAAGGGCGAGGACTAGGACGAGGACCAAGACCTGGACCAGGGCGAGAGAGGACTAGACCAAACTTGCAGACTATCTACACAGTGTAAGCAAGTGTGCAGAGCCAGGTAACAACAGATTAGCTTCACGATTATATCCCCACAAGAGTGAGACTTCCTTTGAGGTCCCACCATGATCGCCAAAATGAGAGCACCTGTAGCGCGGATAACGTGTCGTGCTCTCTACAGTGGGTGGTCCTCAGTGCAATGTGCGTGACAATCTCACTGGAACAGACTGAATCTCCCTCAAACAGATGAACAGAAAGGAAACAAAAGACGTCAACAGAGCTCTCAAAGACACAACAGCAGACCAGAACATATGACTCGACTATCTCAAAGACTGATACAGACTCTGGCGTGGCAGCACACTCAGCTCCAACCCAGGACTCTCAGGTACAATGAGGGTGTCGAGGCTCAAATGTGGCGGGATGGTGCAGACGTGCTCTGTGTAAAGAACCACTCTAGACGACAACCACGTACAAGATAATGCCGCTGGCCCAAAATGACTACTCATATGTACAATCATCAAGAGGCACCAACGGCTCATAAAGAACATCATCTAAGTCTATCCCCACTGGGTGGCGGTGGTGACCTGGCCACGATGTCCACTAGACCACCCTGCCACGTGTCTCTGCCCAAGTGTGAACCGACTAGACCAAAGACCAACTGACCAAAGCCCAACTGTAAACTACTGTCATATGAAAGTGAGAGTGACACTGTATAGCAAGCTACAAAAAATCCTGTCCATCATCCGGTTAAATGTCGCAGGAGCATTGGTTAAGCCAAAAGGCATCACCAAAAACTCAAATAACCCAAAAGTAGTCCGAAAGGTTGTCTTGTAGACGTCTCCCGACGCGATTCGGATCTGATGATATCCACTCTTCAGGTCAATCCTGCTAAAGCACGAGGATCCCCGTAACCTGTCGAGTATATTATCGATCCTAGGAATCGGAAATCTATTCTTGATGGTGATTTTGTTGAGAGCTCTATAATCGATGACATTCTCCAAGATCCGTCTTTCTTCAAAACCAACAACACTGGAGAGCAATACTGTGAAGTACTAGGCTGAACAAGACCCCTTTCCAAGAGGTCTTTTACTTGGTTCATAATCTCTTCATTCTGTGCTCGGCTCACACGGTAAGGTGGCCGGTTCGGTGGTGTGCTTCCAAGTATCAAATCAATGGTATGATCTTCAGGACGAGCAGGTGGTAACTCGCCTAGTAGGCCCTCTGAGAAGCAATCGGCATGAGAGTGGAGAAAATCTTGGCGTTCTTTATCAAGTTTAGACATATTTGTCCTATCCTTATCGCTCAATTCTTTCATAAAGATCGAGTAAACAAACAGACTAGACTTCATTAATTATGAAATGGCCGAAGCCGATACAATAGGGACAGACTCGCCCTTCAATTTAATATCAAGTACAATGGTTCTGCCCTTCTCTGTAGTCAAAGTCGCTTTCCTCGCCCGATAATCGACCACGGCGTTGTTCTTGTGGTACCAAGGAATCCCTAAGAGAACATCACAACCCTCCAAAGGCATTATGAAGAAGTCCTCATGCCCCAAATACCCCTGACAATGCAACCGAAGTTTGCCAATGACAGGTGTAATGGCTACGTACCTGCCGGGTGCCGCTAGAACTGCCTCCGCAAGTGGTCCCGTCCTATCGGGAGTGATCTCGAGCCGCGCCGCCAATTCTGGTGAAATGAAGTTGGCCTTGGCTCCTCCATCAAAGAAGATCAGAGCCTCTTGATCTTTCACTTTGCCCCAAGCTCGACAAAGTTCTGTACTCTCGTCCATAGTGTTGGGATCGGTACCCACACAATCTACAACCAGTCCTGTTTTCATCTTGCCTTTTCATCCACATTCCTCAGCTACTCTCGAGCTCTCACGCCTGTCATCGTCCTTATCATTCTGTTCTTTCTGTGCCTTTTTAGGGCACTTCGCAGAGATATGTCCATGTTCCCCGTATCCAAAGCACTTCCCCTCCTTGATGAAGCGAGCTCGCTCTTGAGGAGTAAGCTTGGGTCGTGCATCCTTTTTCTCTGGGTTGCTCTTTTTCTTTCTACTTTCATTCCCAGAAGTCTGTTCGGCTCGTTGTGTCATGGCCTCATGTGTGGGGTAGGTCAGACTGCCAGAGTGAATGACAAAGCCCCGCTTCGCATGACTCATCAACTCCTGAATAGAAGCTGACTTCTGCTCCAAGCAATGATCTCGGATCTCTGTAGGTAGACCCAAGGTGAACCGCTCAATCTGTTCTTTGAACGAGATCTTCTTGAATGAAGAGGCGGGTAGAAAAGAGCTCCAGAATCTCTCACAGTAAGCATTTATTGTATCTTTCTTGGTCATCCGAAGATGGTTCCAAGCAGCTCGTATATCGCGTTCATACTCTTGCATCAACCAAGAAGAAATAAAAAGCTTCTTAAATTTCAGCCATTTAATTGGCACAGTCTTGTTTAAATGAAGCGTGGACCACCAAGTGCGAGCACTCCCCTTAAAGTAAGAGGCTGCTCTCCGAATCTTGGAGTGCTTTGAGTAGCGTCCTCCTGCGAAAGCGATGTCAAACTGCTGTATAAAAGACAAAGCCTTCGAAGCATCTGAGTATCCTGAAGAAGTATCAAATTTGATCGAGTGTCCATCTTCCTTAAACTCTCGGACTTTCTTGCTTTTATCTTCCAGAAAGTCATACTGGTTGGCTTTATAAAAATTCTTCTTGTTCACATAAAAGTTTCCGTCATTGGAGTCTGAACTGTCTGTAGACGAGTCCTCAATAGAACTGTCAGTCTCTGGGCGAGATTTAGCCTTCTTTGCCTTTTTCTTGCCCTTTCCGAAGCGTTGTTTCTTGCTTCGCTTTTTGCCTTTTCTGTCTTCTTCGCTCGAATATGAAGAGCTAGAAGAACTGTCAGAAGAAGAAGAAGAAGAACTGGGTACTCCTTCAAAGTGAACACGTTTCTTCTGTGTCTTTGCTTTGTCAAATGTCGACTGATGACCCAAATAACCCGAGAAGTCAATGCCCTTCTTCTGCTTTTTGCCGTGCTTTTTGGCTTTCTTTTGCGTGTCAAAAAGCTGAGCTATCCGTGCATCAACCACCTCTTCTAATTCCTTCTCTGAATATTTCTTGTGAGCAGAAGGCTTCTTAAGAGCGGGTTTCGGGGGTGGTGTTGTGGTTTTCTGCCACTGCTCATGCACTTCCTGAAAAGAAGTCTCGCTCATATATTTTGCAAATTTTGGGTCCTTCGCAAAATTGAGCATCATCTTTGTTGCATCGCTGATCAATTGACGACGCTCCATCGCTCGTCGCTCCGCCTGAGTAGGCCGAGGCGGGCCATACTCTCTGCCAGAATCTTCGTTGTGATCCCTACCCGCATCTCCAGATGCAAAGGGAGTCGACCGATCCTTGCGTGAAGCCATAGGTGCCGCGGAAAAAAAATTGGGGATCGGATTTCCTGTAGAAGAGAAATCGGCCGTGCTCTGATACCACTGTAAACAGACTTGGACACTCCAAGAATCAATCGCGACAACACCAAATAACCACTTCAAAACAATTCACAGATCACAATAGATTTGCACTGGCCCGGCGGAGTTCCGTGCCTAGAGATATAGGCCCCAAAAACTGGCGCCCCTTTTGGTATTTCTTTATGTATTAAATCAATGTCAAAGTACAAGAGAGCGGTTAGGGTTTCACTCTCAGACTCTGCGTCCAGATGCTCTAATTACAAGGGAAGCCCAAAAGCTTCCAAAAATAAAAGCAAAACTCTCTCTCTCAAGAGAGTAAAATAAAGGAAGTATTCCCTTTCTCTCTCTATCTCCTAAGCGTAGAGCCAAAAAGCAGAAATTGCGTCGCTTGGCTGCTTTTTTTTCAGCTCCGCAAAATCCGGAAACATCCGTACTGCTGCCACGTGGCATTCAACCGCTAGGTTAGGGTTTCAACCACTTTAGGGTTTCAGCCAGCAGTTAAGGTTAGGGTTTCCAGAAATTAGGAGTTTTTGCAAATTATGGTTTTTGGCAAAAATTAGGGTTTGCAAGAATTAGGGTTTCTGCCAGTTTCTGCTCTCGGTAGCCACGTCATCACTTTGTGACAGAACGTGCCCAAAATCCATGAGATTCACAATGCGATTGTGTAGCTTATTGCTACTAATACTTAATGAAAAAGAGGAGAAATCAAGTGTGTAATTAGAGGAATTAATTACAGAATGCTAATCACTAACACACAAATGCATTACAACAATCCTAGCTAGCAAACCATGTAGCTCTAATACGACTTGAAGGGAATGGATCGTGCTAGCTAGGGTGGATGAACGACAAACATCGTGTACACAAGTAAGTGTGTGTAGGCTAGGTTATCACTCAAGAGAATTAGGTTCCAAGATGAATTAACTTGCACTCATAGACACGATCTTGAGTAGTTGTTAAGCCATCACAAGCTCACCATAAACAAGAGAGATGTAATGCAAAATGCTCGGCGGTGGTCCTGTTGCATCTTGGTGAGGTCGTCGTCAAGGTAGATCGAGGGGCCCTCGATCGCTCTCAAGATGACCCTCTTTCAAATCCTCGGAGGTGAATTGGAGGATAAGGGCTCTTTTTTGTGGATCTTTGTCTGCTCTCCAAGCTTTTGGAGAAGGGTGGCTCCTCGTCTTCTTTGTACCCGAGCTTCATGCATAGGGATTTCCTGTCACTCTCAGGTGTGGACCCCTTCTCTTCTTTGATGTCAGTCACTCGTACATTGAGGCGGCGGGCTTGTTGCATCTTCTCTTCCTCTTCATCTATTTGGGCTTCCGCTTTCGCCTCCTTTTATATGTTCTTCTTGACTACTTCAACCCATCCTTCCTTGGTACCCTCCAATTTGTCATCGATGCTTGCCATGAGAGCTTTGGTGATCTCCTCTTTGAGGGCTTCCTTGGCTTCCGCTTTAATCTCTCCTCCTTCGGGGGTGAGGGATGCGATAGAAGCACGGAGAAGGTCGATTTTCTCCTTAAGCTCTTCCTTTTCTTTCTTCCATTCTTCTTTCTCCTTCTCTCTCTTCTCCTTCCACTTCTCCTTCTCCTTCTTCCCTGCTTCCTTCTCCTTGGTCAAGCCTTCGACCTCTTTCTCAAGCTTGTATAGCCAATTAGTGAAGCCATCGAGGGTATCCACGATGTAGGACGTCATCTTATCATCTGGCTTGTTCATCTCCAACGGCTTGGCCATCTCCTCCTTCCAAGCGTTCTTCGGGATGTCGGCACTTTGGGGGGGGGGGGGGGGTTGGGTTTGCTGGCGCAGGAGGGCAGCAGGGGGGTGGCGTGCAGGTGCAACAGCAACAGCGCAGCAGCAAACAGCACGGCAGATTGTAGGTGCAGCAGGAGGGCAGCGCGCAAAGGTGCAGCAGCAGGGGGGGCGCATGTGCAGCAGCAGGGGAGCGCGCACAGAGAGAGAGAGAGATTGAGATTTTATTAACCTCTTCGAAAGGCCAACCTAGGCATATAACACAAATCAATGTACACATGTGATATATCCTCTATCCTCCAAAAAAGGAAAAGCTGAACTCAAAGTAAAGACTATAGCTAAAGCTAATTGATAAACTCGTGATCTGGGTGTACAATGAGTGATGACCATGATGGTTGATGGAGGGAGCCGCTCCTACTGCAAGGGGCTCAAAATCCGGGACTGTGCAAACGGTATACACGTATGATTTGCACTATAGCTATTTCCATCCTGTACTATAGTGGGGGTGTAGCATGGTACACATCAAAGATGGGAGAAGAATATGCATGGGTCTGATGAAAGCTGAGCCAGGTGCTCTACAGTCTCCCACTAGAATTTGTCTCAGATCTCTGTCATCTCTCATTCGTAGCGTGTCCGAATTCAAGTGCTCTCTCTGAGTGTCTCTACCCTTTGGAGGGTAACTCCCTGCTAAAGGTGGATCTCTAAAAGAATGTGGTGTGTCTGACACCCCTCGCTGTGTGTCACCAAATCTCCAGTATAAAACTCCCTAGCACGTGCTGGTCTGCTGACTCTAAGAGATGGCGGAGGGACCGCTGCTCTCTGAAGAGGGTGGGTTATCTCTGATGGCAGTGTAGGCCCTCAGCTTCCTGCCTAGTGTTCCTCATCCACCACGTCCCCCCGTTGTTCACTCATCCACCTCCTCTTTGCATAATCTGCATATCCTCTCGTCTCTACTAATCCAAAATGCTCTGCCAGTCCCTATCGCAAGGCGATGTGACGAAATCCTGGCAAATTGCCACCCTGGACCCATGTGGTAAGAAGCCCTCCATGTATTTGGGTCTCTACAAATCCATCCGCCTGCTCTTTGTAGTATAGCATCTTCAGAGGAAGGGGCTGCCTGGGTGATATTCGTGTCTCTACTAGAGGTCCTCTCTCAAGATTCTATTCCTCTCACGGGAGGCGGATATGTGGTGCATCCATCATACTCGAATGGTGGGAGGCAGTCCATCTCTAGTCCCTGCTATAAGAACCGCTAAGTTACCTGGGCATACCACAATCCTCTATCCCCCCCTTCAGTCAACTGTCTGGATGCCTCAAAAGCTCTACATGATAAGCGGTCATGTGCTCAGGTGACAATTGTATGACCTCTCTCTGAATCTGTCTAGAAGGCTAGTAGACAGTACCAAAATAGCATGTATGGCTTCTGCAGGTGATTCGTTCAAGAATAGACATATATATATGTCTACTCTTGAACAAATCACCACACGATCCTTTCGCAAAAGCAAGCACTTTATTGACGACCAAGAAGAAAACTTGTAAAACAACAATATCTTTGAAGTTTGAGATTCAAATTACATCAATTACGCCAAAACACAAACCTGTCTTCTGAGTTTCCAACAAAGTGGCTATGTCAAACCCACCAGAGAACTTTCCATACTCACCTGTAAATCAAAAACCTCAAATTAGATCAAGCCAAATAGCTCTATTCTGGTGTAGGAGTGCACCACATCCTTTCTAGCGGGCAACTGTTCTAATTTGAGCATTCCCAATGCCTTCAGTATTTAATATCTATTGATCACTATGTCCCGTGCAAGTTGAAACATCCTCATTACGTTGATATGCACATAAATCTCTTCATATAAAACATGGAAGGTAGATGCAAACAAAAATATGTCCCATGCAAGTTAAAACATACTTATAACGTTAATATGAATAAATCTCTTCATACAAAAAATAGAAGGTTGTTTTAATTTAAACATTCCCACTGCCATGAGCAAATTAAAGCATTCTCCTTATGAATCTCTTCATGTAACAGTTAGAAGGTAGTCCAAACGATTTGCATTAACCTTTGGACATGAAAAATAAAGCTAAGGTCAATTCATTATCATTCATTTTCAATGTATAAATCTCTTCATATAATAAATAGAACATAGATCAGACAATTTGCATTAACCTTTTGAGGTGAAAAATAGAGCAAAGGTCGACTAATTATCATTCATTTTCCATGGTGTAAGTAAATCATTTACATAAAGTGTTCATTTCCTTCACAATTCTTGTTGCTCTTCCACTGTTTCCTCATGTTTTAAAAAAAAAGAATGTCAAAAAAAACTCACCCATCACTACAATAGCTTTGACATCTTTTCGATTGGAAGCTTCCTCAAATTTTGACTTCAAACCATTGAGAACTAAAATAACAATAAGAATGAATAAGAATCCTCACTAAAGCAACCTCTTCTTGAAAGAAACACCAAAAGTGTCAGTATCAAATAAGCAATACTATAATATAACCAAAAACGAGATATAATCATGAAAACTTCCGATTACGTGAGGTTAAACAAGTACCCTTTGAAACATCCAACACACACCTACCCATATCAAGCACCATATACACATGGCAGAGAAGACTACAACTACGTCATGCATGGTAGAACTCCACCAAATCAGCCTCCGATGAAGGACAGCCCACCGCACGGGCCTTGGGCAGCCTGAGATCTGCTACTACAAGAAATGCTGCAGAGGGAAAGGCGAGACAGAGAGCAAGATCGCGAGAGAGAGAGAGAGAGAGAGAGAGAGAGAGAGAGAGAGAGAGAGAGAGAGAGAGAGTGTGAAAATGAAATGAAATGTTATATTAACGTCTTCAAAAGGCCAAAGTGACCTATGAGACCAGAAAGTTACAATGTGGTGGATATAATACATCATACAAAGTCTGAGTAACAATAAAAAATAAAATGAAATAAAAATACTATAAAATCCTAAGCTGCTAGATGTGAACTAAGCAGCTAGCTAGGATTGTGTAGGATATGAGTGGGGGGTGAAGCGAATGGGGAGCTAATACAACACAATGTGGGTGTATCCTCAGAAAGAGCTAAACCACAAGAGATCCAGCATCGAATCACAGGTGATCCAGCATCGATTTTGCTGGCGGATCTCATCAATCTCCTCCATGGTCCGGACTCCGTAGTCTGACCGGGCGTCGTGCATGTCGGGCCAAAGTGATCTGAATCCTCTGATGCAGCCTCCATCGATGCTAGTCCTCCGCAGTCGTGGGCGTCTGAATCTCCCCAGCTCGGTCGCTCGGTCAATCAGCGTGCCTCTAGTGTGAGGAGAATGTGGGCTCTGCTGTGGTAGTAGCTCCTCCGGTTGTCCAGTGTATGCTCTAAAGAAGTCTGTGATTCGTCTCTGAGACTGGCTAGCCTCTCCTCTCATCAGGCTCTTTCTGTGTCTACGCAGCTCCAGCAAAAACAAACCCAGGCATCATTGGTCCTCGTATCCCACGACTCTGGAGAGTGGTCCAAAGCCATCTCTGAACAAGCAGTGGAAGCAGCCTCGTATCTCATAGTAGACTGGGCAATGGCAAGTTGTGATTCGTCTCTGAGACTGGCTAGCCTCTCCTCTCATCAGGCTCTCTCTGTGTCTACGCAGCTCCAGCAAAAACAAACTCAGGAATCTTTGGTCCTCGTATCGCACGACTCTGGAGAGTGGTCCAAAGCCATCTCTGAACAAGCAGTAGAAGCAGCCTCGTATCTCATAGTAGACTGGGCAGTGGCAAATGAAAAACTTTAGAAAGCATTTCTGAAAACGCTAGAGAGAGGTGAAGAAAAAAAGCTAGAGGAGAGAGAGAACCCAGAAGCTGGCAATCTGCACTACTCTGGAAATGATACAACACACGGGGGGGGGAGGGGGGGACAGGGTCCCTTTACAGGCATAACTCCAACTTGCCCAGCCCACTCACACAAATACCCCATGACCCATTGATATGGGGGCACCTAAAAAAATGCCACATCATCAATGTAGGACCAACAGGCCTAACTAGCACAATTAGGGAAACTACCGATGAAATAGGAGAAACTGGAGACTCTAGCCCCGGGAGACCCCAGGAACAGGGGTCCTGCCTTATACTAGCCTACTGGGTGGGCACATACATGGCTCGTACCCCCAAAAAAGGTACATCGATCTCAAATATGGCTGGGCACAGCCACAACACAGCCCTCGCTCCCTAAACTTGCTAGTTAGAGCAACTACGAATGAAATAGGAGAAAAGTAGAGAAACTAGAGACTCTAGCCCCGGGAGACCCTAGGAACACGGGTCCTGCCTCATGCCAGCCTACCGGGCATGGGGCACATACGTGGCTCATACCGCCAAAAACGGTACGTCGATCTCAAATATGGCCGGGCACATCCACAAAACAGCCCTCGCTCCCTAAACTGCTCCTCGAAGATATTCGAGCCACCATCAAACCGAGGAAGGGTTCTCCCTGTCTTGGTCATGATGATGGGCTGCTAGCCCCTCTCTCTCTCTCTCTCTCTCTCTCTCTCTCTCTCTCTCTCATAGATGGGATCTACAGACACCTATGCACAGAGGAGCCAGGGCAACCTCTGGAGGAGCTTACTACTATATTGACACAAACACTACATGATGCAGCAGCAGAGGCATACCCACATACCCAGCCTAAGCAGAGACGCCGTTCGGGGAGCATGCCCCAGAATAGTTGGTATGATGAGGAATGCTGGGACACTAGAGCTAGACTTCAGAGGGAGGTGCTTTTGGGGGACATCACTCACAGACAGTCACAGATTGACTTCCGACGCCTAGTGCGGCGGAAGAAGAGGGCATTTTTGGCCCGGCTAGAGCAGGATCTATATCAGCTATTCTTGAGTCAGGACTCACGTGAGGCAAGGCGGCTCTTTCAGAAGCACTCTCCCCCCCCCCCCCCCCCCCCGCCATCACTTCTACAGAGGACTGGGGCCAGTACGCATCATCTCTATACACAGTTCCTGAGAAGCCCCCCATTCCCGACCCTCCCGATCCATGCCCACACACAGGTGCTTTTTTCACTGCGGAGATGGTGAGGAAGGCCATTGACAGGATGAGGACTGGGAGAGCATACGATCATGATGGTTTAGTGGCTGAGCATTTCACGCATGCCAGAGATCTACTAGCAGAGCTTCTAGCAGTGATGTTTAACCGTGCCATGTGTGAGGGCTTGCCTGTTACTTGGAGCCTATCTACTATTGTACCTATCTTCAAGTCGGGAGACCCTATGGAGCCTAGGAATTATTGCCATAGTTACCAGGGAACGGACATTTCGGGCCTTGGAACGCCGAAACGGCGTTCCGGCCTTTTGGGATTTTCTGGAACGCGTCGGAACGGAACGGCGTTCCGGCTGGAGACTGTCACCGGACCGGAACGGCCCCAACGGCCATAAACGGCAGTTTTTGAAATTGGAAAAAATGACTGTTAGGCAGCCAACGGCCATTTTCAGCAGTCAAAAAAGTATATAATGCCCCCCTCCTCCCCCATTCTTCACACACTCATCAAGCCTCAAGGCCCATTCTCCCTTGCTTGAGCCTTGCTCTCAACTCTCAAGCCAAGCTCATTCTCCCTAGCTTGCTCTCAACTCTCAAGCCATAGTGTGGCGCCGCGGCATGCCTCAAGGCTCAAGCTCTCAACCTCTCTCTCTCTTGGGCTAACTTCTAAGTTCTAACCCTCAACTTTCAAGGCTCAAGGCTCAAGCTCTCACGGAATCAAGCGGCAAGCCTCTCTCTCTCTCAATCCCTCTCTCTCTCTCTCAAAGTTCAAGATCAAGCTCTCTCTTTCACGGATAATCCATCATCCATGGCCTCTTCTTCTCGTTCAACCCCCTCCGTTCATGCGGGCAACACTCAAAAGGCGAAGGAATGGTCGTGGTGGGATGAAGTGACCTCGGAGGGCACCTTGTCGGCGGCGGGAGGTTCTCGTGCATGGGGATGCAAGCTATGCTCTTACACACGGAAAGGGGGGCATGACAAAGTGAGGGCACACTTTCTTCGAGTGCCGGGACATGAGGTGAAATTTTGTGCCAACGTAACCATCGAGAAGAGGAAGGAGCTCGAGGAAAAGGATCGGCAATTCAACCATAAAGCCAAGCCGGCACGCAAAGGTATTGATCCAAAGACCCTCATTTTCCCTTCTTCCTCTCTACCCGGTGTAGGTGTTGGTGCATCTTCAAAAGGTCCAATTCGTCGCCAAAAGACCCTTACCACCTCTTGGGACCCAAAGAAGAAAGAAGAGGTGGATGCGGCCGTGGCCCGATTCTTCTATCACGACCATATCCCATTTGTCGCAACGAGGTATGTACATTGTTTTATGATTCATCAATCTTCTCTCTCATTTCTTCCGTTATCGTCATTTCCACTTTTTTGATACTAACCTCTTCTATGTTTGATCGAAATAGGTCGGAGTATTGGAAAGTCATGGTGCAACACATAGGAGAGTATGGCACCGGCTATGTGCCGCCATCTTCAGAGGCTCTCCGAACCACCTTGCTCGATCGAGAGAAGGCTATCGTGGAGCAAGCAACCCTCAACATTCAGCGTCTTTGGGCAAAACATGGCGTTTCCCTCATTGCTAACGGGTGGAGCGATACAAGGAAGAGATCTATCCATGGTCTCGTCGCATACTCCAGTGGAGAGATGTACTTTGTGCACTCTCATGATGCCACTGAGAGTGGCAAGTCCGCCGATGTCCTCTCTGCAGAGTGGACAGCGGCCATAGAAACCATCGGTGAGCAACACGTGGTGGCCTTTGTCACAGATGGGGAGGCATCAAACAGGGCAGCAGCAGCTATCTGCACATTTTGCCACTGTCTTATAGTACACGTTGGATCCCGTAACACTTTCGAGCATACCCAAACCGACAGTTTAAGAATGCAGTTACACATGTACTCTTCAATAGAAGTAATCACTGTATCCTTGACAAACTGACAAGAAATACTCACTTCTATAGCACTAACCAAACTTTTGGACATTCCATAAGAGCAATTGCCAAACTGACAATCTGTACAGCTCTAACATTCATGTAGCACGTATTTCATTTGAGCTCACTTTAAATACCATGTACATCATTTGTTTCAGAAGCCATTGTCACACTGACAATCCATGTAGCTTTGAAACTCAAGGGGTCAAGGTAGGTTGCAAATCGAAGGCTTCAAGGTAAAGTGATAACACAGTTGGTGACTCTGCAAGTTCACCTTCTTCCATCCACTTCGCATCCATTGGTGGATAGTTTCTAAACTTTACCAAGTAAAGTTCAGAAACTATCCTAGCAACCTTGCCTTTCACTTTCCTTTCTTTGTGTGCCAAAATCTGTTCCGGGACCAAGATCTCGTCAAGTTCCTCGACTTCCGACTGATCTTCAGCTGGCATATCTTCTGGCACATCACCCACATAAGGTTTGAGAAGACTCACATGAAACGCATTGTGAATCTTCCAACTGTCAGGCAATTTCAGCCTATATGCAACATCACTGATTATGTCGCATACTTGAAAAGGCCCATAGTAACGCATGCTGAGCTTTGGAAACAGTCTTTCCTTGCCCTTCATCTTCTTTAACCTTGCCTTTTCAAAGCGTAAAAGCACCCAATCACCAAGTGAATATACCACTTCACGACGGTGACGATCAACTGCTTTCTTTTGCTTTGCCTGAGTCCTTTCTAAGGCCACTTTGACCTTCTTGTACATTTCATCCATGTCCTGAACATACTTATCTGCTTCAAATATCTTGTCCTTTGTATGCAGTATGGGAGGAACTTTCTTGCCACCTTCAACTATCTCAAAGGGTGCCTTGCCGGTTGATGAATGCACTGTATTATTGTATGCATACTCCACCAATGGCAAATACTGCTCCCACTTTCCTTTATGCTCTGACACATAGCACTTCAGCAGATCTAGGACAGTAGAATTTGCCTCTTCTGATTGCCCATCTGTTTGAGGATGAAATGACAAAGAGAATTTGAGCGTGGTGCCCATATTCTCAAACAAGCCTCTCCAGAACAAACTTGTCATGCGTGGATCACGGTCGCTAACAATCGACTGTGGCATGCCATGATACTTGAAAATATTGCTCATAAAGAAGCGTGCCATCTGATCTGGTTTTATCTTCTTCCTGACAGGAATAAAATGAGCCTGTTTGCTGAATCTGCAAATAATGGTCCAAATACCATCGTTTCCTGTCTGCGTTCTCGGAAGATCAAAGATAAAATCCATAGTAATACTTTCCCATGGTTTATCTGGAATAGGTAGTGGTTGCAATAATCCTGGTGCCTTTTGCCTGTCAAACTTGACCTTTTGGCATATTAGGCATTCTCGCACAAAGGCATCCACATCCCTTCTCAATGTAGGCCAGTAGAAGAATGTCTCAACCGCTTTAACTGTAGCATCGATACCACGATGCCCTGCATACGGTGGGACATGACTCTCTTCCATAACTTTGCGTCGCAATGGCTTTGTGACACACAATCTGCCATGCATCATCATGAACCCGTCTTTAAGAAGATAGTGTTCATGACGTTGTCCATCCATTAGTTGCTCGAAGACCCTTGCAAAATCTTCATCATTTGCATACTGTTCTCTCATATCATCAAGTTCATGATGATTAGGAATCGACACAGCTGAAATTTGTGGCTTCCTTGACAAGGCATCAGCCACAACGTTCTTCTTGCCTTCCACATGCACAATCTGAAAATGGAACATGGACAAGATATTTGCCCATCGCATATGCTTCTCAGATAACTTTGTTTGTGTCAAGAAGTATCGCAACGTCTGATGGTCCGTTTGGACAACGAAATCTGCACCTAGCAGGTAGTGTTTCCAACTTAAGAGCGCATGAATCACAGCCAGTAACTCTTTCTCATAGACCTGCATGGTCATCTCTGGCCCTTGCAAAATTCTGCTCTCATAGGCTACAACCCTGCCATCTTGCATTAGCACAGCACTAATGCTACTACCGCAGGCATCACACTGGACCACAAATGACTTCCTAAGATCTGGCAACACAATGACTGGATCTGAAGTCATCTTTTCCTTTAAGAGATTAAAAGCTGAAATCTCTTTTTGTGTCCATCTGAAGGTGACTGCTTTCTTGTGAAGAGCATGTAAAGGTGAAGCAATCTCAACGAAATTTCGGATAAACCTTCTGTAATAGGAGCATAGTCCCAAAAAGCTTCGGACATCATGCACCATCTTCAAATTTGGCCATGACTTGATCGCTTCAACTTTTGCAGGATCCATTCTGACACCATCCTTTGAGACAATGTGTCCCAGAAAGTGAATCTCTTCCAGAAAAAACTCACTTTTCTTTGCATTGATGAGCAACCTATGACTGCGTAGCTCTTTGAACACAATGGCCAAGTGATGCCTATGCTCCTCTTCATTCTTTGAGTAGACTGTCATGTCATCAAAGAATGTACCAACAAACTGCTAGTGTGGACGGAAAGTTCTGTCCATCATCCTATTGAACGTAGCGGGAGCATTTGTGAGACCAAAGGGCATCACTAAAAATTCGTAAAGGCCAAACGTCGTTCTAAAAGCAGTCTTGTGCACATCCTCTGATCTAATGCGGATCTTATGGTACCCACTCTTTAGATCTATCCTGCTAAACATAGTTGCACCTTCTAATTTGTCCATAATATCATCAATTCTAGGTATAGGGAACCTATTCTTGATGGTATTCTTGTTCAGTGCACGGTAGTCGATGCACATACGCCATGAGCCATCCTTTTTCTGCACCAACAACACTGGAGAACAGAATGGAGATGAACTGGGCTGAATCAGCCCCTTTTCTAACAGCTCCTGTACTTGGCCCATTATCTCTTTCTGCTGAGCCGCACTAACCCTGTACGGAGGCTTATTTGGTGGGCTACTGCCTGGCACCAAATCTATCGCATGGTCCTCGGGTCTCTCTGGCGGTAATTGAGACGGTAATGAATCGGAAAAACAGTCACTATACTGTTGTAAAAACATTGACCTTTCTTTATCTAGCACAGATAAATTTGATTCATCACAATCTGACACTTCACGTGCAAAAACCAAGTACGCAGAAAGATGCTTTTTCATTACAGAAGTAATAGCAGAAGCTGATACAGTAGGAATAGACTCCCCTTTAAGCTTTACATCCAGAATGTGAGTCTTTCCCCTGCTCTGTACAGTGATCTTTTTGTTGTAGGCATCCATGATTCCCTGTACACGAAACAACCAAGGAATACCTAACAACACATCAAATCCGTCCAGTGGCATGATGTAAAATTCTTCAGCATCTACATAGGACTGGATATGTAGACGCAACTTTCCAATGATGGGTGTCACAGCCTCTGTATGGCCAGGACATGCCAAACCTGCCTCTGTTGTATACCCCATTTCTTCAGGTCTGATTCCCAACTTTGAAGCCAATTCTGGGGAAATAAAGTTGGCTTTGGCACCTGGATCAAAGAAGATAAGCACTGTTTGATCCCTGACCTTTCCCCATGCTCTGCAAAGCTCACTTGCATCTGAATTTGGCTTGTCGCCCACCATATCTGGCACTAGACCAGCCATGGGCTTCTCTCCTTTCCTGTCCTCCTTGTCTTCAGAATCAGCTGGCCTTTTCTTTGTAGGACAATTGTAAGCAATGTGGCCAGGCTGCTCACATATAAAGCATTTGTTCTCTGTCCTCAGGACCTTCTTTTGCTCTTCTGACTTGCGAGGAAAACGTCTTTTCCATTTCTTTGCTGGTCTTTTTTCTGATTCAGCCGTAGCTTTGTCTTTCCCTGCGTTGGCTGACTCCTGAGTCCCTTTAGGAGCCTCATTGGGAACGTGCTTCTTGGCTGAATTTTTCTTGCCTGATCCTGCCTTGATGCCAGTGTTAAATTCACAATCTTCTCCCTTGAGCAAACCATTGCCAGTGTTTGCTACCTCGATGAGCTGCGTCAAAGTAGTGACTTTTGTCTTCGTGCAGTATTTTCTCAATCCTTTGGGTAGGCCACAACAGTATTTTTCAATCTGCTCTGTCAATGGCACAAACCTATAGGAAGTTACTGGAAGTAGAGCTTTCCAAAACTTCCGATTGTAATCATCCAGATTTCTGCAAGTGGCAGCATTTAGCTGGTGCCATTCTGTCATGACATCTGCTTCAAAGTCATCAGATAACCATGCTGCTGCAAAAATCTGCTTGAAGTAAATCCATGTGGACGGAGCTTGCCCTTGAAGCAATAAAGTTGTCCACCATTGTCCCGCATTCCCTGTCAAGAAAGTGGCTGCCTTGCGGACCTTTGAAGCCTCTGTAAAGTTTCCCCCTGCATAGGCCTTGTCAAACTGCTGGAGGAATGAGAGAGCCTTCTTCCTGTCATCAAACCCTGTAAAGGTCGTGAATGACACACCTTTGCCACCTTCTTTGTACGGAGTTGGCCTCTCCAACGGCGTTAAATTGTCATATGGAAGTGACTGAAACATGGGAACACTATTAGGGTTCATCTGTGTTCCTTGGTCGCTATTAACTTGACCTAGAAATGCCATATTTGGCTGCTGATTTGTAATTCCAGCCATACCAAAATTTGTCTGTGGCATCCCACATTGGCCCTGAGTACTCTGAAACCCTGGTTGCATACCCATGACACTGTACATGGGGTTAGGCATCATCGTTTGAGCACTCCCGAACACTGTTCCTGGCGTGTAAAACTGATTTCCAGGTGCATGACCAGCCATGCTCTGGAATACCGATCCACCTCCAAAATAGCCAGGGTGTACTGAAGGTGGTGGGAAGACCTGTTGCATAGCCTGTAGGTTGCTTCCCTGCCCATTAGAACCAGCTATAGGCTGCTGAAAGGTGGCGGGCTGAACTGGTACAGCTTGAAATACTGGCATCTCAGCCACCTGTTCTTGCACCTTATGCACAGGTTGTGGAGACTGCATGTTCTCCGTCAAGTGTACAGGTGTTTCCATTGACTGTGCGGTATGAATCACTTGTGCTCGAGCCTTAACAGGCTTTTGAATATGATCCAGTGACCCAACTTGCTGAGACGGAACAGGAGGTTGCAGAAAGGCTAAAAACCTCGGATTCTGCATTACTTGTGTGAACATAGCCACAGCAGTAGCCAACTGGGTCCTAAATATATCGTCATCTGTCTGTGGTGGTCTTGAGAACTCACCCACTTCATGTGTCCGTTGACCCTGTGAAGAGGAAACCTCTTCAGTCACATCATCTGGTCTGTCAGCCATAATTGCAATTCCCTCTGTCTGGTCTATGATCCCCTGTGTCTTCAAGCCCAAAACTGACCAAGGCTCACTTCTATGGGAAAAAGTGATTTAATCCCGACAATGGAACCATGAAACCGGCCTGTTCAATCCAAAAAGGGCGGTAGACTTTACTTTAAACCTTGATTTAGCTTTCACCCATTATTAGTCGTCTATTTTACCTGTACTTTCAAGACACAACAAAGGGGAGAGGGATACAGGCTACTAGATTGCACCTGTATGAGTAGACAGACACCAGATTGGCCCCTAACTTAGGCGCCCCATTCGGTATTTCTTTATTGTTCAAAAGAGGGAATAAACGTTGTGGTTCCCTACAAGCTGCCCCGCACACACTCGGCTGAATTTCCACTGTTCCAGCCCGATTTCGGCAACATAACTGTACTAGAACCCTTCACAGTCAGTATTCCCACGCATTGGCCGACTTTCCCGACGCATACGGGCACTTTGCAAAACCTGGCGAGAATCTGCAGCACGCTGAATTCTCTGTTTTCAGCCCTGAAAATGCGCCAGATCACATGTACAGCGGTCCCCTCGCGTCCCCGAACCTCCTGGGGGTATTAGGGTCCGTTTAGGGCCAAAACCCTAAACCTGCAAAAATACACAGCAGGCTGTAATTCACTGTTTCCGGCTCCGTTTCGCGTGCCGGTCGCATCCGTAGCAAGTCCTCGAGCTCCCGCACCTGTAGGGCTACTTGCCCTTTGAATCGGACGAGATTTCTAGCGTGAAACCTCTCCGAATTCACCTGTACCTGCGGAGGGATTAGCCGCTAGCTAATCCAGTACCTGTGCAAGAGGCTCTTGCCTCGGCAATCGCGCATGAACCCACACACCTGTACATTGGTCAAATGAAGAGCCCACTAGAGGGGCATAACATACTGCCAAAGGGGAGAGAGAGAGCAGTGCGTAGCGTGCAGGGCATCACTCCTGGCACCGCACTGTGCATTAAGAGGGAAAGCAAGCACTCCATAGCTCTTAACCTGTGACAAAATCTGAAAATGAGGCTCTTTTCTCTTCAAATTCAGCGCCACTTCTTGTTGCATGAGGCAAGTGCACCAGAAGGTGCCACTTGGCACATTTATAAGCATTTTCCCGTTTCGGGGTTGCCGCCTCCAACCGGCTGCCCAGTTGACTTCACGGCAGAGTAAGAAAATGTTTCCTTTGTCATTCCGGAGGTAATGACGTCAACACATTTTCAAGTCCCAAAATAGCAGTTCCCTAAATTTTAGGAGATGCTGCCATTGTATCTTTCTAGGTCATCCGACCCTCTTTGTGCACTGTGGCCACACCCAGAATTGAAATGTAGCCTCTGTAGCAAAGGATTCCACTTTGGCTAGTCAATGACCCCACTTGGCTAACCATAGTCCTTGTCCAACCTTAGTGCTCTCTTGCCCTCAGGCCTGGACTCCCTCTGGACAGTTCCACACTAGCTATGCAATGCAGGGCAGTTAGATTTCCCGAGGGGTGTTTCCAAAAAGTGAAAGTAAATAGATAAAAAGAAAGAAATCAACAAAAAGGATAGATAGTAGTCACACGCTGGTGACAGCCACTGGACGCTCGGAGGAGTTACTACCACAGCACAGCTCGTCGTCTCACACTAGAGGCACACTGATCGACCGAGCGACTGAGCTGGGGAGATCCAGACGCCCACAACTGCGGAGGACTACACAGCATCGACGGAGGCTGCATCAGAGGAGTCAGATTACTTTGGCTCGACATGCACGATGCCCGGTCAGACTACTACTTACCATGGAGGAGATTGATGAGATCCGCCAGCGACCGATGTTGGATCTCTTGTGATCTAGCTATCCCAGCTAGCTGCTTAGTTCACACCTAGTAGTTTAGGATTCCATAGTATTTTATTGTGACATTTGTCATTTCATTTTTGTCATCTTGTTACTCTGACTCTGACTTTGTATCAGATCCACCACATTGTAACTTTCTGGTCTCATAGGTCACTTTGGCCTTTTGAAGACGTTAATATAACATTTCATTTTCTCTCTCTCTCTCTCTCTCTCTCTCTCTCTCTCTCTCTCTCTCTCTCTCTCTCTCTCACACACACACACACACACATACAAAAAAAAATAGGAGCTATATACTATGTACGAAAGAGACCTCTCAAGATGCTCAAAAGCCTATCACCTAAAGGAGTACAAGAGTGGGAATACAATGTGGGGGGCTATGTATACATCATGGTGGAATGTATGAAGAATGTAAAATAAACCACTGTGGAAGTGTGTAGTGCGGCGTGCCATGTGATGTAACCATGGTCCAGGTTGATAAGGACTGAAGATCTCACCCATGTCGGAAGAAAGAAGTAACAAAGCCTCCCACTGGCTACGAAGAGAATGTAGCAGCTCAGTCCAAATAGTTGTCAAAGTGGTAAATGTCGGGGAAGACTGTGAGCCTAGAATGTGAGCACAACGAGCCCTCCACATGGTCCAAAGAGTGATGCTGCAAATGGTAGTAAAAACTCCACGCCTCTAGGAAAGGTCCAAAGAATGACCTGTATTTCGAAATATCTATAGAATGCTCGGTCGAACTCCTCATACAAGTGACCAAGGTTGGTCCAGCATAGATATGACATGCCCCAATGGATAGACCCAAGGCACACAACTGCAACTACTAGTGCTATTTGCTCCTACACACGAGACTGTTGGCAAGGCATCCACATGGGTACCGCCTCTAACATGCTCTAAGAGCATCGATCTGGTGCACCTCCTCCTGGCTAGATCTAGATCTAGATCTGGATCTCAGATGAGAAATTCTGCCACTGCATGATCACAAAGCCTGTGTAAGGCTGCCCTAACCAGGGTACTACACCGTAGAGGACACCCATAACTGCTTTTGTTGCCAGCAAAATGCTAGGGCAGATCTGGGAAAAACGCCAGGGCGTTAGCCAGCTGCCTGCCTGCCTAAGGGGCTGCCCAATAAGGGCACCCCACAGAGGACTCTGCAAAATATGTGTCAACGAGGTGACCCCCCCCCCCCCCTCTCCCTATATGGTGTTGGTTAGATATCGGAGTGCTTGCCTTCGTGGCAAGCCCCTCCTTCCCGGTTCCCAGTCACATCAAGTGGGCCACAGCCGGTTGACCAAAATTTTAGTCAACGCGTAGTAGACACGGAATCGAACTCTCCACCTGCACCCTCAGAGGGTATGTCTCTACCACTGCACTACGTGCATGCCTATGCTTGTGAAAGACGACTACCAGTTTATGTCTTTAGACAACGTGCTCTCCCCAAAAAAACTGTGACCGGCTGTGCCAGTCACCTGCACCTACACGGGGACAAGCACCCCGAAACTTAACCACTGCCCTCCCTATATAGGGTCCAAGCAAAACTGCCTGACCCACAACTTGCTAAAATGGGGAAAATTGAGGAAATGGGGGACAAAGGACAATATAGGCCCACAGGGCTCAGGGGAAAAATATGTCAAGGCTAGGGAAAGATAGTCCCAGCTTGCAGGAGCAAGATGGCCATGGAACAAAGCCAAAACCCCGAGCTAAACATGGCTAAAAAATTCCGATATGAAAAAGCAACCTCGCTACGGCCGGACACAGCCACAAAACAGCCCTCACTCCCTAAAACCTGTCCCTGGGAGAGACCGGGACCGGAATGGAAGAATCCAGAAAGATGCCATAGCTCTTAACACCCCCTCTCAACTCTTGGAAAGGAAGATGGAGTGAGCAATCTGCAATTGTAAAGAGAGGGTTTTTTGGACAAGGGTATCTGCAACAGGTCAAATAGTACAAGCCCTACATACCATCAAACAACTACCCCCGAAAGGGTGACGGCTTGGCTACCACACATCCGTCTCCCGTTGAAGTGCTGGCCAATTGTAGTTCTCGGGTCCATTGGTCCCGTAGCCATGGACTCGGACTACAACTAGTCCCATGCCCTGCCCATCCATGTGAACATCAGTGCTCTAGTTGAGCAAGAAGAGAAAAGTACTTTAGGATAATAGCCATGCCCTTTGGCAGAACATTGCAATCATTCAAGGTAGAGTCCCAACCATTTGGTGAAGAGTTGCATCCTTTGATGAAGAGTCGCAACTACACAAGAGGGCATGTCCCTTGGTTGGTGACCCTCTTCGTAAAGGTATAGATAGTTTGCATAATAATCATGATACAATCCAACAAAACGTCTCTTGCTTTCTGATACCTGCTCCTCGGAGACACGGAGCCACTACAGATAAGAGGAAAAACATAAATTGTGGAAACCACAGATCCTCCCACTCTAGCCCAACTAAAGGGGTGTTGCAAAATGTGTTGGCTATGGTCAGGTGGTTCATTGAAGTGTTTCTATATGCGTTACATGCAGCCAGAATATCTATCGCGTGCGTTTCAATGATGCAACGATTTCTTCTTCAGTGACTCAGAGATACATATAACTTTACAAGATCACGAAAGGCCCAGCTTATAAACTAAAACAGGGGTTTAACCAATTGAACAAGACACCAAATCGAGACTCATAATAGAAGAGGACAATAAAGCAAGACTACAGCATTCTTCATAAGGCCAAAAAAGAATCAACGAAGACTAAAATTGTACAAAATATAAAGTAAAGACACACAAAGAATGGTGCAAGACTAATTCAATAGGCTTATTTGTTAAAATTGTATGAAGGATAAAAATAAAACAGAAAATACTTAAAGTGACCTCTCAAAACCGTTGGGCTACATGAAAGAAGCTTACTCAAATGAAACTTTACAGACACTCCCAACAACAAGAGAACCCACAACAAAGACAAAAAAGCAAATTCTTACATCATAAAACAAGCTAAAGACTAAAATGAAATTTCACAAGAGAAAGAAGCAATACACAGCCAGATTAAACTCAATCTTGGTTGTTTGAAATCATGTGACCTTAACTTCGTTGCATCTCCAAGCAAGATCACCTTTATTCTACAGGGCTTGGATAACAACTGCAACCTATCATTTGAGCTCAAAAGTAGGTTCAATTTTTATCAAATTCGTTTATGCTTACGACTTACTCTATAAAACCCACAAGCTGAGTTTCTATCACATTCTGAAGGTTTTATAAGATGAGTACCCGGGTGAAGAGATTTTTTGTGATAACTTGTACATTTTGGATTATAGATGCATTTTTAAGTAGGCCAATATTAGCCTTTAGCTGTAGGCTTGTTTTGAGTTCTTGAAGATAAGCTACAGATTTCATAGTATGTATTCCTATTGTCGCATAAGCCACACTGGCCGCTTGAGGACATCAATACTTTCTCATCAGATAGATATTTGAGGTCTCTTGGGATAGTTTCCTACGACGTTAAAATCCTCTTCTTCTCTCTCTCAATCCTCTTCTTCTTCTCTCTCTTCTCTCTCTCTCTCTCTCTCTCTCTGTGTGTGTGTGTGTGTGTGTGTGTGTGTGTGTGTGTGTGTTGGGGGGGGGGGGGGGGGGGGGGGGGGCTGACACTCATACTCATGTCACATCCCACTTCGGACATTGTTTAACGCCACACACACAGGGGAAGACAACGAAACATGACGACATATGAAAATTTGCACTCATGTCACTGCAGCCAAACGTGATGGCCCGAGACTCTCTCCCCCCCTCTCTCTCTCTCCCCCCTAAGAAAATTGCTTACTGGGCATGGCGAGAGCATTGACAGGCGGATTCGAAAAGGTGATGAGGCCAACCCCATCGCCGAGCACTTCCAGCTTCACCCCCATGATGTCGTGCTACAGCAGAAGAGCGTCACAGCAACTCACGTCGATTCAACGACTTGGTGGTAGTATCGTTGCTTTAGTCATTGCTGATGAAGTCACCTTCTAATAATGAGTAAGAAGATTAAGGTTACACAATAGCTACAAATATCATATGGTTCATATCGAGGTCGCCACAATTTAGGAAAATTCATGGAAGAGAAGAAAGTAAAGGGTCAAATTGAAAATTGAAAATTCAATGGTGTTTTGGAACTTGGAAGTCAAAAAGTTTGCGACTAGGAAGTACCAACTGGAGTAAATTCACTAAAAGCGGGGAATCCCAGTTGATCCAAGGCGATGTCCATTTAATAGGGGCCAATCCGGACAAACGTCGGGGACACGACATGCCGCTCGAGATAGGGGACAGACAAGGAGGGGCCACACTGCTCGTGCTGGCTGTTGAGGGCACAAGCGTAGATCACGTTCAAGTTTTTTTTATATATAAGGTGAGGTGACACAGGTGAGGTGACACCTCACCGCAAAATAACATGGACGGTTGGTCGGCTATGAGAACCACTTTAAGGTATTGCTTGTCAAGTTGTGCGTTTTCGAGTCTCATATAGCCCTTTTAGAGAGTGAAGAGAGTGACAAAAATGAATTAGAAGGTTAACAGGGGGAAGTAAGGATAGTTGGGAGGAATCTCCTAAAAGAATGAATAAGTTTGTGAGTAGGTGTATTAGTTGAAGCAATAGAGCCCCAGTGCACATGTGGTGGGTTTCTCTATGTCTTTCTCTCTTGGAGTAATAATCTCATGACTTCTCAGTGAATTTTGTCTTTTCAAGTAGGAAATGGAGTTAAGAGTTAAAAAGAATGATAAAACGTTAGAAAGTAAAGGATCAAATTGGGAATTGGAAATTCAAGGGTGTTTTGAAACTCTGATAGTCCAAAAGTTTGAGAGTACGTGCGGTAGTTGTAGCCATAGTTGTATGCGTAGGCGCCTTAATGCAAAAGTGCTCTCTCTCTCTCTCTCTCTCTCTCTCTCTCTCTCACACACACACACACACACACACACACACATAATCTGTTGTTTTTTAATTTATATTTTCTCTTTTTAAGACTTTGGGGGTGGGGAGGTACTAGAGTCTTCCAATGTTTCGATAAGCCCAACTTGTGTCTTGGGTGGGAAACCCCTCTAGCCATTTAGGATGGATGAGATCATGAAGTTGTCCAATGAGAAAAGGGTGCAACCTCACTAGCCAATGGTTGTATAGCATTAAGATTATTTAAGAGGCTTTTCACTAATGAATCATTTGCACTTTGATTATATTATCATTGTGTCTATGCTTTAAGCACTAGCCCAATAATTCCAACCCTTATCCTAGCCCCATAGTGAGCTTGAGGCTTCACCCTCCATAGCTTGCTAGCTCATTGAAGCTTGGAGAGCACGATCGCTCCTTTTCAAGTGGTATCAGAGCTAAGGTGACACTCTCTATCAATCGTCAACCTCTCCATAATTACTAGTGTCACTAATTAAGCTTGGGCACGCTCTTGGCAATACCAATGAGCCACTACCCTTCTTAATTAGTGAGCTTGTGATTAGTGGCATTCCATTATTGCATGTGTGTGTCCATTTCTCAATTAGGTTGCATTCTCATAATCTGCTTTTCCTAACCAAGCTTGCATTCACAGTCATGTGCTTTCTCCACAATTCGATGGACAATTGATGGTAATCGCAAGTGAAATTATCAATAGGATTAAATCCTAGCATATTTTTGCATCTTATCATGCTCAATTTTTGCATCATTTTAGCTTTCATTATAACCATCTGTTGACTGGTGGGTTAGCAACATGACATAACTCAACAATGCCTTATTCTCTGAGAGTTATGAAATGTTGTGAATTATGGTTAGAAACATCATTTGTAATAAGTAGCTAGTCTAGTTGCAAAAGCCGGGGTGCAATGGCACTTCCAAATTGTAAATACAAATTCATTTTTGCATCTCATCATGCTCAATTTTTGCATCATTTTAGCTTTCATTATAACCATCTGTTGACTGCTCGGTCAACAACACGACATAACTCAACAATGCCTTATTCTCTGAGAGTTATGAAATGTTGCGAATTACGGTTAGAATTGCGAATTATGGTTAGAAACATCATTTCTAATAAGTAGCTAGTCTAGTTGCAGAAGCCCGGGTGCAATGGCACTTCCAAATTGTAAATACAAATTCAATTTACCCCTTGAACTCTATTTTAGGTTTAACCTATGGTAGCCTTAGTATATAAGGTACCTAGGTCATTTTGTAAAGAGAACTTTTTATCATAATCAAGTTTTAAGTTGCCGTCAACAGTGTGTGTGTGTGTGTATGAGAGAGAGAGAGAGAGAGAGAGAGAGAGCTTCATCCTAGCGCTACTCCCCGCTCGTTCATCACATTGTAGATCCGATTGCACCATCGCGCTAGCCTCGACAAGAGCTACGCAACAATGCCAAGCATGCCACGCGATATGGAGCACGTGCGCTCGTGCATCTACGAGCTATTTGCGGCTATAAGTATATCTAACGATGTCTGTTTTCTGTGTGCAAGTAGTCATTAGAATCGTGGCGACATAAGCTATGCATAAGTACTCATAGATTTTAGTTTCGAGCACTTCACAATTTTGGCTCTGCCTTCATACACATTTTTCGCAGATGGGTTTAGAGCTAGGTTTTTGAGTGTGGAGGCTTGGGACAGGTGTATCCTAGTGAGGGGATGGTGTTCCTTTAAGTTTTTGTACGATTTTGGTATGGTTTTGTTTCCTTTCGTATGTGTGTATGTGGATTGGGTGGTGTAGTTGAGAGTAGTAAGATTCCTGATTGTGGAGTTAGCTAGCCTTCCAGAGTGTTGTATGCGTGGGATGGTCTCAGCCTGCCAAGCTAAAGAGATTGCCTCTGTGCACCTATCGTGTCATCTGTGTCCTTGATTGATGTTATGTTGATCTAGGTTTGTGTTGCATGCACTTTATAGGTGGTGTGATTTGCTCCGGCAACATTGGCACTGCCGAGGATACAAGGACTTAGGTAGGTATCCTTACTAACACTCGTGTGATGGTTGCTTGCTTTACTTCGGCTAAAGAAAGCATTTTTCTTAAGTGGATTTAGAATCTCTAAAAAGTCTGCTTTTGAGGAAAAAATACAATAAAAAAAAGTTTTTGTTGACATTTTTGCATGACTGATTGTTGATATGCATGTAAGAGAGCACGTGCAAGGGGTCTGTGAAGAAAAACTACAATTCTGTAAACTTGGACATCATATGCGTATGATGTCTCACGGGCTTCTGGATACCAAATTTGAAAAATCTAACTGCACCAGAGTGTTCAGAAGGGGGATTTTACCCTAAGTACACATTGAAACCAAAGTTTTGGCCAACTCTTGACACCCAAAAGGCAAAAGACAGAGTGTCGAAAACGCAAAAAAGAGAAACTTGTGATTCTGAGCACACTTTTGCATGAAAATTGGTAGAAGTGCTTGAAAACTAGTGCTAGAGACTTGGACATGCTTGTGAATGAATTCTGTCCAAGAATTCATCAGTAGACATCATACGCGTATGATGTCTGAGGGGTGATTCTATCAGCAAATTTGAACTTTTGACATTATACCCAACTTCTGCATGTTGTGTTGGGCACATACACCAAATTTCATTTTATTTGGGCTTATAGGTTGAGTTTTGAGGGGACTTTACTCTTTCAGGGGATTTCCTTATCAAAAGTGATGATTTTGTGCACTTTTTACATCCAAAATTTGTTGTGAGCACATATTATTGTTCTACACACCAAGGGGCACTTGTGGTAGAAGCAGAAGTCCATTTTGACCATTTGGACATCATACAAATATGATGTCTTAGAGGCTAGATCTAAGGTCAAAAGTTACAACTAAGTGCACCCTTGTGATCTACATTATTTAGGAAGCATATAAACCAAATTTCATTAAATTTGAAGCATTTTTGGGCTTGTAAAGACCACAAGACGCATCTAGGCAAAGTAAAGGCTTGAATTGATCATAACTTTCACAAAAAGTTTTGAAATTCAATTATGAAAGTTGTTGTGAGTTACAAGTGTGGCGAGGAACCTCTGAAGTGAAATTCACTTCAAACTGACAAGTTAGACATCATACGTGTATGATGTCTAAAGGGTATTTCTAGGGACCTAAATTGAAATTTGAGCTTACCAGGGTGTTAAGCACAACAAAACAAGCTTACAGACCAAGTTTGGGCCAATTCTGAGCACATAGACATCATACGCGTATAATGTCTCAAGGCCAAATCTGACACTCCAATTGCACTTTTGACCACACAGAGGGTTTGGAAATGATGTGTTAAGCTTGCTTGCAACATTTCATCTTATTTGGACACATACTTTTGTATTTAAAAATTTTACAGATACAAGAAGGTAAAGGTGAAAAAGTGGTAATTTTGAGCAATTTTGACATCCAAAATTTGTTATAATCACAAATTCTTGTTGTATACATCAAGGAGTACCTTGGGTAGAAATATAAGTAAATATGAGCAAAAAGACATCATACACATATAATGTCTTTGAGGCCAGATTTGGGTCAAATCAGACATCTGAGTATACCCTAGTGTCCTAGAGCATAAAAGAAAGCCCTAGCCAAAATTTCATTGAATTTGGAGCTCATTTGAGCTTGTAAATCCAAAAGACAGAAAATGGGCAGATTCATGCTTATATTGTCCATAACTTGTACAAAAAGTGTTCAAATTGAATTTGAAAGTTGGTGAGAGTTGCTTGAGTGATAGAGAGTCATTCGAACAAAAGTCACTTCATTCTGGCACAAAAGACATCATACGTGTATGATGTCTCAAGCCCCAAATTTGACGTCAGAATCACAAACTGAGACTTGGAGTGGTTAGAGTTTATCAAGGAGAGTCTACAATTAAAGTTTGGAGCAATTCTGAGCCAGTAGACATCATACACGTATGAAGTCTCTCGGCACAAATCGACTATTTTGGCCATAACTTGAGCTACCAATATCGGATTCAAAAAACTTTTTTTATCAAAATGAAGCTCCATAGCAGCTATACAAGTAGCTATGGGTCATTCATTGTTGGTTAGCGTCCAAAAAAGATTTCATTTAAGGCCTCAAAATTCATTCGAAAGTTAGGGGTGTCTAAAACTGACAATTTGAGAGAATTATGAGAAAACGGTCACAATTTTGGACATAGTTTTGACTTTTCCCCAACCAAAGCACTTGAACACTTTGGAATAAGCCTTCTTACATCAAGCTAGAGCTGTTAAGCCCAGAGATCATGTGCTCTTTAGAGTCAAACTCAGCTTATACAAGCTTCGAAATCCTAGTGATGGAGGAGCATCCGTCCATAATGGATCTTCCAAACTTGCAATTGATAAAGACCAAGCTTGTTGTAAGAGTTTGGATGACACGCCATGAGAGTAAAGGATTGTATAGATATGTTGATGGCATTGAGGTCAACCTTTATAGGTGCTCAGAGCCATACCCAGAAGAGTTGCGTATTACAAGCTCTTATATGTCTATACATATAGAGTCGACTATCAATGGAAGTCTATAGTTGTTGACAAGTATGGAAGAGAATATAGAGCTATAGAAAGCACAAATCCATGGACTGCATTAGACATAGGTGGATATTTGGTCAATGAACGGACCAATCTTACAATCTTGACTCTTGAGTGAGTCTCATCTTTCAATAGTCAAGATTGTAAGAGTTAAGAGGATGACACATCCTCTCAGCACAATGATCACAGATGAGTGATTCCATTGCAAAACCAGCTGCACCAATTGATCAAGAAAATTTTATCAAACAAAATGGTCAGAGGTTAGCTCCTCTTGTAAATTCTGATCCGAGGGAGCTTAAGTGGTCTGAAATTGAGTGAAAATGGACAAATCATACGGGAGAAGAATGTTACTATAGCATGGAATATGCTAGAGACAGATATGTATAACTTATTCCAGTAGAACCTACTCCACCTAGATATGCTACGGGGAATGCGCTAGGTCTAGTAGGAGTTTCAAGGCCACAACCTGTCTTAGGACAACAACCTCCACTGCCAAGTGCTAGAATTCCTATAGACATGAGATACACACCGATGATGGAAGCATCCAATAAACAAGTGCTAGTACCAGCTATAATGTATCATAACATGTCATAAAATCTAATATCTAATATCTAACTAACCCAAATGATTTTCTCATTTTAAATTGATCACTTAATGTGGGAGAATAAACGGGAACAAGTGTTAAGATATAGACATGTGCTTATAGATCTATCTCAACACGAAGCAATGGTAAAGGGGCCCAAATGAAACATGGTCTATAAAAGAGCAAGGCTAACAAATGGAGCATAAGACCTTAGGCTTACTTCATTGAAGACCTCCAATAATGTGTGTAAAAGGCCTTTGACCTTAGGTAAGCTAGGGTTGAGCTTGAGGCGCGGGAACCCGACCCAGCTCGAGGTGCTTGTCCTGCTTGTCATGCTTGATGACTAAGGTGCTTGAGGTGCTTGAGATGCTTAAAGTGCTTAATTATTGAGATGCTTGAGGTGCTTGACATGCTTGAGATGCTAGGGTTGCACTTGAGGTGAGAACCCAGCCCAAGCTTAAAGTGCTTATGAGCCAAGCTTGTGGTGGGAACTGGGCCTATGCATGAGGGGTTGAGGTGTCAAAAAGTGAAAGATTCAATCCCTACAAGGAGGGGTGAGCCCTACATGAGGGGGGATGAGAGAGAACACCCACACACTCACACAAGGCATGCATGGTACAAAGAAAGCAAAAGGAACACTTGTCAAGTTCCTCCTCATGTTGCCCTCATGGTGTGCCTAAAGCTTATTGGTTGGCCACCCAAGGGGTCCAATAATAATTTAGGAGATTTAATTAATTGATTTAGCATTTATCTAGCCCTCTCTCTCAAAGGGGAAAGGGGGACACTTGTCTCAAGGCTACCCTTGCTGCTTGTAATGCCTCCTCCTTGTGATTGGCTAGGCCTGGAGGGGTCCAATGAGCTTCAAGCATGAGCTACAAGGGGGGGTCGACCCAAGAAAGCTAGGGGGTTGCTTAGGTGGTATACTCACCCACACACACTCACAAACACTCTCATTGTGTGCTATGCAAGAGCTCCCTCTCCTTCTCCAAGCAAGTAGAGGTTGAGAGCCTACACCAACACTCTTGGATATGGAGTGCAAAACCAAACAAGAGCCATGCTTCAATTCTTAAGCTTGCAAACTCCTTCTTCTTCATTACTATGCTATTATATATGCTAGCAACAAGAGTTATGATAAGTGAGGAAGTAATTCTTTCTCCTACGAAATGTTTCTTCTTCCTCTTCCCTACCCTCATTCCCTGCTAGCTCTCTCCACCTTTGAAGGTGTTTGAGGTCTTGGGACTGAGGTTTGGGATAGTTAAAGCTTTCTTCAAGTTTATGTTATGTTTGTGATGCATGAAGCTTTCCATCTTCATCGCATCACCTAGGTCACAAGGAACACAAAGATTGTATTGTAACAAGTCTCTCTTAATGGGAGAAATCATAATACAAATGCCTATTGGAGGGGGGACCGGCTCCACATAAATCCGGTCCTCAAAACTGTTGTCATGTCTCTAAATTCTCTCTCTTGCAAAATTATTGTTCATGCCAAGTTAACTAATTGCTATGATTATGTTTCTATCTTCAATTATGTTCACCCGCTATGCTCACAAAGTCATTTCTCAAAAGTACTCTCATTAATTTCCGCTACTCTCAAATTAAATAGGCCAATTTCATTACATTAGTATCAGAGCATTTGGTTTCTCTTTTCTTGCTTAAGAAGAGAGGTCCTTAAGTAGCCTATAAATGGTTGATGTTGTTAATTATATTAGGGTAAGTGGAACTAGGATCTATTATCGGTTTTGTTGAGCCCACTATGTGGGGGATGGTGCACACCTTGGGAGCTTTGGACTTAATAATGGAGTCTTTTTAGACTTGCCTACGGCTTTACCATTATTGAGCCATAAGAAGTCCAAAAGGAGCTAGCCCTTGGCAACTTTGCTATGTTAGACCTACTCCTCTACTCTCTATAATTAACCACTTCGAGCCGTGGGTGTAGATACTTAAGAGCCGATTTTCAAAGGCTAAGAGGAGTGGCAACTAAGGTTTTGAATTGCCAAAGCATACACTAAGTACATACATAAATTTTGTTAACATGGCTGACAATAATCAAGAGAGTAGAATGAACATTGATAGCTTTGATTTTGCACATGAAGGTGCTAATGATGATGGTCCCATGTTTGTGAATTATCTCGTCACTAGGTTACAGCAAGCTATGGGCAACCCTGCTTTGCAAGCCGAAGTTACTCAACAACTTCGTGCTTATGGAATTTCCCTTCCTCTCCAAGAGGAGAGAGAGCTTAGGAGGCCTCTTGAAGAGACCCCCAAAAGAAGACTCTCTCCCATTCGAGAGGAGGAATCCAAAGAGCAAGAAAGCAATGAAAGTTTAAGATGTGGCTCCACGAAGACGGCGGTCTAGACGATCGCCCACTCCTCCAAAGAGGAAAAGATCAACACATAGTCCTTCTCCTCATCACTCTGAAAGGCAAGAGAGGAAACAAAGGAAGAAAAGGGTTAGGAAGAGGTCACCCTCTTCTCCTTCTTCTTCACCTTCCTCCTCTTATGACGAAAGTTATGGTTATTCTCCTAGAGAATACAAGAGGGGAGGTCATCGCAAATTAATTCCTGCATGGCGAAGGTCACAAAAGCTAAAGAAGTTCAAGGAGGGAGGAAAGAGTATCTCTTTTCTCACCTATGATGGCACCTTCAGTGCTACTGACAAAGTGTTGGCCTTCATCCAGCAATTTGATGCGGCCTTTGGAGATGAGGGCTTCACAGAGTCCTCTAAGCTATGCCATGTAGCTATGCACTTCCAAAAAATCAACTCGTCAATGGTGGGCTAGCCTTCGTGGAAACGGTGAAGCCCCAAAGACATGGAAAACTCTACGAGTTTCCATCATGAAGCAATTCCTTGCAAGCGATGCAAAGGACAAAGTGCTTACCGAATGGCGCAGCTTGAAACTCCTCTCCCATGACTCTATCCACAAATATGTAGACAAGTTTTGGGATTTACATCTCAAGGCTATTGTCTTTCAAAAGATAGACTTTGCCGAGCAAAGGCAGCAATTCTGTGTGGGATTACCTGAAGAGATGGCCGAATACATCAACTCTCAACGGCCTGGTACTATTAGCGAAGTAATCCATCACACCATGGTTCTTCACGCATCAATTTCCATCAAGGGGCTAGACGTAATGTCAAGCCCATGGAAAACAAAGACAAAAATGATGCAAAGGGGAAAACCAATGTTCAAAATACTTCCCAAGTCAATTCCAACAACAACAATAATCGGTCCAAGGAGAAGGGAGTTTGCAAAGGTAAAAACAAACTCTCTCCTGAAGAGCTTGAAGCTTTTCGCAAGGACCATAAGTGTTTCAAGTGTGGGGAGCAAGGACATGGCTATCGTTCTTGCCCCAAGAAGAATACTCGCAATGAGACTCCTAGGGCTTCCACCATCAATCTCATTGCAAAGGATCATCACTTTCCTATGCTTGGGGAAAGGTAAGAGAGCATGATGCCTTCATCT
The DNA here is from genome assembly GCF_014529385.1 of Adiantum capillus-veneris. Lineage (NCBI taxonomy): Eukaryota > Viridiplantae > Streptophyta > Polypodiopsida > Polypodiales > Pteridaceae > Adiantum > Adiantum capillus-veneris. Next base: position 110,733,536 of record NC_140943.1, on the reverse strand, counting down.
TGTTTGACCCTAGCTCTACTCTTAACTTCATATCAATGGAGTTGGCCACCAAGTTGGGCATTCAAGATTTTGAGATGGGAGATATAGTAGTGGCTGATGCAGTTTTCAAGGGACAACAAGCTTCCGTTACTCCCTTGATTGGGAAGTTGAGGCTTCGTGTCCAAAGCTATGTCGACAAAGAAGACTTCTTCATCTCTCCTCTCCAACATGAGGATGTTATCCTAGGGGCACCATGGTTTGATCGCATGGCTGCCAACATGAAGTTCCCTGAAAGGAGAATCTATTTCACCTACAGAGGAAAGAACATGTATATAGATGCTAGTGAGCGTGGTCGTACTATTCCACTTGTAAATCCTCTTGCTTTTGATAAGTCAATGAAGAGCTCAGTTTCTGCGTACATGATTTTTGTCAAAGAGTCTCTAAAAGATACTAATGTTTCATCAAATGTAAATGGTAGGAATCAAGAAGAGTTAGACTTGTCTAATTTTCTAAAAGGATTCCAAGATGTGTTCATCGATGATATCCCTATGGACTTACCTCCAAAACGAGGGGATGATGACCATCACATTGAGCTCCTTCCTGGAAGCTCACCACCTAACAAGCCTCCTTATCGAGTCTCACAAGCTCAACAAGAGGAGATCATGAGGCAAGTACAAGAGCTGGTAGACAAAGGGATGGTGAGGCCTAGTTCCTCTCCCTTTTGCTCTCCATTCCTTTTAGTGCAAAAGAAAGATGGTACATACCATATGTGTGTGGACTATCGAGCACTAAACCATATCACTATCAAAAACAGATTTCCCGTACCTCGGGTAGAAGATATGTTTGATAAGCTACAAGGCTCGATCTACTTCAGTAGGATTGACCTTAAGAGTGGCTATCATCAAATAAGGATAGTGGATGAAGATATCTTAAAGACCGTGTTTCGCACAACGTTTGGTCTTTATGAATATCTAGTCATGCCTTTTGGCTTGACTAATGCACCAGCTACGTTCAATCGTTTGGTGGAGAAAATTTTTAGACCATACCGCAAATTCACTGGAGTGTTCTTTGATGATATCATCATCTACTCCAAGTCTTTGGAGGAACATAAGCAACATCTCCAAGTGATTTTTCAAGCATTGAAGGAGAACAAGCTTTTTCTCAACCAAAAGAAAAGCGAATTCTTCCTACAAGAGATTCAATACCTAGGTCATATTATCTCTAAAGATGGTATCCAAATGGATCCATCAAAGTTAGAGGTAATAAAAGCATGGCCTAACCCAAGAAATCTACATGAGCTAAGAAGCTTTGTTGGTATGTGCGCATACTATAGACGCTTCATAGCAAAATTCTCTCAAGCAGCAGGACCACTACACAACTTAACTAAGAACAACGTTAAGTTTGTGTGGACTGCTAAGGAGCAAAATGCTTTTGAAAAGCTCAAAGAGAAGCTTACTTCCCAACCAGTCCTCGTGCTTCTGGATCTCTCAAAGCCATTTGAGGTCCAATGTGATGCTTGTGGTGATTGCCTTGGAGCAGTTTTGCTTCAAGAAGGGCATGCCATAGCATATGAGAGCCGAAGGCTCAATATTGATGAACAAGTCTTGGCCATTTATGAGACAGAGCTTTTAGCTGTTCTACATGTCCTAGACACATGGAAGCACTACCTATTGGGGACTCCATTTATCCTACGAACCGACCACCAAAGTCTCAAGTATTTCATGACGCAAACCAAGCTTTCCGACAAACAAATGAGGTGGGCAAATTTTCTTTCGCAATTTAATTTCCATATTGATCACATAGCTGGTAAGCACAATCAAGTGGCCGATACACTTTCACGACGACCCAAAGTTAACGCGGTGTCTATAGCTACTCACAATGATCTATCCTCTATGATAGATGAGTATGCTACTGACCCTGACTTTAGAGACATAATGTCAGCCCTTGCTTTGGGGAAGAAAGAGGAACCATTCACCTTGCAGGATGGTTATCTTCTCCACGACAATAGGCTATGTGTTACCCATTCCCTTCGTGAGAAAGTTATGTATAAATCCCATGCTCCTCCATATGCAGGGCATAGAGGTATTCAACCTACTCTCCGAGGAGTAGAGACGTACTTCTATTGGCCTACCATGAAAGTGGACATACAAGAGTATGTTTCAAAATGTGTAGTATGCCAAAAGACCAAGTATGATAGAGGGAAGCAACCTGGATTACTCCAGCCATTGCCTATTCCAAATTCACCATGGGAGAGTATATCCATGGATTTCATCTTTGGATTACCCAAGTCTATCCATGGGAATACAGGAATATGGACAATAGTTGACAGGTTTAGCAAGCAAGCACATTTTATTCCTGTCAAAAAGACTATTAAGGCACATCAAATGGCAACTCTCTTCATATCTCAGATTTTCAAGTACCATGGATTACCCACATCCATCATGTCAGATAGAGATCCTAGAATGACCACTAATTTTTGGAAAGGTCTCTTTGAAAATCTAGGAACAAGATTGCATTTCTCTTCGGCCTATCACCCACAAACGGATGGCCAAAGTGAGATAGCCAATCTCACGACACTCGATCTACTCAAGACTTATGTTACCGAAGTAGATCAACGCTCACAATGGGAAAAGTACTTACCTCTTGTAGAGTATGCCTACAATAATATTGTACATACTTCTACGGGAAAAGCACCTTTTGAGATCATTGAGGGAAGACCTAAAAGTCCCTTGCTACTCAAAGTACATGGGAAGATCTTCGCCGCCGATGAGTATAGCCGTGACCTACAAGAATCTTTTCAAAAGATTAGGGAGGCTATATCTATCTCTCAACAAAGGCAAACAGCTGATGCGGCCAAGAAGAAGATGCTACAATCTTGATAAATATCCTCTCCCCCCCTTCCGAGGCTACATCCAAGTAGTCTCTATGTATTAGTGCCTCATTGTGAGGCTCATGAGATCAAAAATATTTTTGAGTGGTATTATGGATTTCCATCGTCTATCGTATTTCTTTCAATCATTCTTATGACATTATATATTCCATGCAAAATATCAAAACTATTAGAGAAGGAATGAAACAGGCAGTGGCATACCATTATCATACAATGGATGCCTTGGTGGAGTCGCAGTTGGTGGCAGATAATAACTGTAACAATAGCCAAATTCCCTATACCTATCATACATTGTCCACCCTTCTTGCAAATGAAATCCCACAAACTCTATCGTCCACCATTCATTTGATTCTTCCACAAGGTTTACATCATATACGCCTTGTGGATGCACATCATAATGTTCAATGGACTGCTCCATGATTTCCAATGCAAAACGTTCCATAGGAGGAACTCTACTGTTTACAAACACGAGACAAACTTCAACCATATACATATCATCATTGCACCCAAAGACCTACTAAAAATAATTTAATATGCATTACCCTTGTCTGAAGTCGTCTACAATGGTCATGACAATCTCATGGGGTTTGAAAGGCGCTACCCAATTATTTGGGAATGTAGAAAGCATACCAATTCTACAAAAAATTATTTGGGACTGTAGAAAGCATACCAATTCTACAAAAGTAAGAAAATTTCTATCGTAAACCCAAAGACAAATGTGAGACCTAGTTCCCTTTCAAATCGATAGAAGATGAGAGAAACACATGGAGTGATGAGGCCGGTAAAACCTCCACCTCCTGCGTTTCGACTTGAAGAAAGAAGGTACGAGATGGACAAAAGGATATTGCGGTTCATTGTGAAGAGAGGCTTAGCTAGGTCAAAGCCTATTTACAACCAAGAGGAATTGCAAGAAGAAGCTCCTCAACCAGAGGTAGACTGTCACAAAAGCCATGACAACCACTTGGTCAAACAATGTCCTTAGACGGAGATCACTCAAGTGAATGCCTATCGTCTTGACTGTGGTGTCATTCACTTGATCCCCAACTGTCCAAAAAAATCCAAATCTAGTCAAAAAGATCACAACGAATGTCTTAGGAATCGTACAGCTACCCAATAGCTTTGAAAATGAAAACGTCGTACCCGTTCAAGTAGTTACGAGAGCACAAGCTCAAAAGGAAGCTAATGAGAACCTAGACATAGAGAAAATGGAAACTGATAAGAGTCCAGAGACGGGTGAGCCAAAGACCGATGCACCTAGTCAAAAAACCAAGAGCATACGAAACAGCTGGAAAGCTAGAAAGACTAGAATGAAATCGCGTAGGGAATGAGAGCAGCGATCCCTAGCTGAGGAGCTTACCCAAGCTAAAGAGACGATAAGACAACATGAGGAAAGAGTTGCAACTTCTCTTATGCAGACGTCTCAACCTTCAGAATAACCATCCACAGACGAGAAATCGAGAAGTGTTAGTTCAGGAGGACCAGTATTGGTAGAAAAGGTTAATGAGCCATTAGATTCCCTCTTGAAAGCCTATGAAACAGGACTCAAAAGCAACCAAACCCAAGAACAGACATAGATGACATATCCATATGTGGAACTAGAAAAGGACAAGTTTGAAATGTGCAAGAAAATGATTCAAACAACCCAAGCTTTACAAGAACCACCATTTGAAAAAACCTGAGGGTGTGAGCCTTGTTCCACCTACACCAATAATCCCACCAAACCAAGAACAAAAAGAGCCAAATTCTAGTCACGAGCACGGACCTCAAGGACTCAACATTAGAGCCAAGGATAGTGTTGAATACCACGGATAACTCTTCTAAGGGATTTCACATAGCTATACCTGACATTTGTAAAGAAATAGATGGTCTTGACGAATTGTGGAAACAAGTCAGAGAGGCCAATGAAGCAAGTGAGATAAGTAGACGAGTAAACCAAACAAGGGATGGAAGAGGAGTGTCTCTTCCACCAATTGAGGAATTTGAGGTTGGATCTCAAATGAATCTAGAAGTGGAATCGTATTGGGGAAACAAAGAATCTATACAGTCTATGGACAGTCAACCCCATTCGCTAAGAACACTACCATCCTATACGGGAGAGTACGAGGCCAAGTCAGAGGTTGTTGCAGTCCCATCATAGAGATTTTCTCCCAACAAGGTTATCATTTTGGAAGGGCTGATAGACATTTTGTCAGCACCAGCCACCTGTACAATAACGTTAGCTGAGTTGCTCAAAATACGACCAAACATGTGGGCTACTATGGGAAAATGCCTAGAGAAATTTGGTGTTAAAACCCAATGACTCAAATCGAGGAAGGGATCAAAGAGCTGGAAATGTCTCAGCTAAACACTAGGCCAATGCCAGTAAACAAGGTAGGCAATTACGATGAGGGAGAAGATGGGAACACCACTCTTCCTGTGGAATTTCAAGTTATAAAAACCATGGCAGCCTTTGACAGTGGAGCAGGCGTTTCCATCACAACAAAAGAGGTCTGGAGAAAATGGGGGAAACCAGCAATGAGAGCTACTAGGATGAAACTACATCTTGTAAACAAACACATGGAAAGGCCCATAGGACTGCTAGAAAAAGAAGTTGTTACTTCTTGTGGCATTGAATATGAAAAAACCTTTGCTATTGTTGACTTTGGCAAGAAGAACAAATATGGTATCATTCTAGGAAGACCATTCATGCGACAACTGAAAATGGTCTAGGACTGGGGGTACGACCATATCTACCTGAGACGTATGGAAACCATGACAAAAATAAATCTTAAGGACCATAGTTACAAGGACGTGAATCGAACCCCAGTAGAACAGTTTGATTCCACTATTGTAGGAGGATCAGACTTCCAGCATGGTTGGGTAAGCCTAAAGAATTGTGGATATGTGGAGCTTCACAATGCGAAAGCTTAAAGCGAGAGGAAGGCATCCTAGAAAGGGCAATTGAAGATACGGATTACATCCCAGAACCCTTTCCTGAGGAAGCTTTAGAGCCACTTGAATGAGAACACGTCTCAATGTGTGCGCTATTCAAAAGAATCCAACAACGAAGTTTTATGATGAAAATGGCTATGATGTCGTTTCTTACTTTGCAGTGAGTGTGATCCAGGAAAACAAAGACGAAGAAGAAGATGAGTTCTATGACTCCGTAGAACACTTGGAGCTTCAAGAAGATGCAAACAACAAAAATTCTAACGACCCAACAGTTGACAAGCACGAAACTTTAACTAATGCGCAGTTTCATGAGTGTCCAGATCAAAGACCTAGGAAACAATGTCATCACTACAAAAATAAAGTACATTAAAAGTGGATTCCAAAATCTTTGATGATGGAAATGCAACTGCAAAAAGCATCCTCATACGTGGCTCCCATACCTGAAGAAAAGACTCAGCCAAGAAGAACACAGTCATGTCAACGAGCTACCAATGCTCTAATCAAGTGGATACCAAAGTCATCCCAAAAATAGCAACCCAGGAGCAAGCAAACAGTAGCTTTCCATAACCAAACAAACCACAAAGCGAAAGTGCTAGAATTCAACCTTGTTGATGATAGTAGCAACAACGATGATTCTTATGACATCCCCTACCAGAAACTCAAGTCATCACTAGTAACTTCTATAACAACCAAGGAAGGCCAAAAGAAAAGAATGAGTCAAACCAAAAAGTTCGACAAATTTGGATACCAAAGAGCTAGCTTGGCCAAAAGTAGGTATAGATCAAGAAGACGAATATCGTTGATGAAAAATCACAAGATCCAAAACCAAAAGGAAAACAATCGAAGCATGCAAGAACGGCTAAGAAAAACACAAAGTCGCAAGCTTTCACAAATCAAATTTGGGTTCCAAAGAAGTTAACTCAAGCACAAAGAGGTCCATTTGGATTCCAAAACGGTTAAATTGTCAACTCCCAAAGTCTGAATCTTGTCCTCAACCAAGCGTACAAGAGCTGAGGCAAAGACCGCCGAAGACTCACACAAAGACAAGGTCGATCCCAAAGTAGTGTCTTCAAACACAAACAAATCAGGGACAAGTATGGGTTCTCAAACGAGCAGCATCAATGAAGCAGCCAGTAATCACGAAGAAATGGGTCCCAAAGGGAATCAATAAACCTATTGTCACTGCACCGCCGCTTGAATTCTTTCAATTCCTCCTACAATTATAGTACAGTTAGAACAGAACCCACTATGAGGAACAATGCCAAATACAAAAACCAACCTGGATTCCAAAGAAGCATCAAACAGATAAGTAGGGCTTCAAAAAAGATCTACAACCTTCAATCAAGCAAACGGCATAGGAGTTTTAAAGAAAATTGCATTGCTTAGAATAGGAAGCCTCGCCAACAAATGCCAATAAGCAAATTACTTATACCCACACCTTGCACATCACAAAATTTTTCCCATGCATTGACTGTGTATGCATAATAGGGCTACATTACAAGACCTGTATAGACACAATTTTTGATTGCCCAAGCACAACACATACCCTTGGTGATACCCTGTTGTTAAGGAGGACTCCAAATAGGGGAGGGGGTGTTGGGGTATAAAGCCCAATGTGGTCGCCCAGGTAAGTGGGCGGGCCGCCAGGTATGCACACATATTCTTTTGTAAAAACCTAATAAGAACTCACTATGCTCTACACATTATAGTAGAGCGAGTTCACCATATCATCGTGCTCTTCTTCTCGCACTCTCTCTCGCATCGCACTTCCGCTCGTACTCCTTCAACTAGTATCAGAGCTCAGATCGAGGCTCGGGGCAGCATTTGCAGGTAGCCAGAGTCACCTGCTCAGATTGGAGTGAGATTTGACAGGCGAAGACACGGCCCCAATTCTTGTGGGATAGCTCGAAGGGCTAGTGTACTCAGAATTTCATTCTGAGGTCATCTCGGCCACCGTTCGGCTTCGACAAAGATCTGCGCAGGCCATTTTCAACTACGTGGTCTCGGCGGGTGCAGATTCGACTCTGCAATTTTGGGGTTTCGGCCTACGATTGCAGGTGCTGATGATATCGGCACTCCCAGAGTGTTGACTTGTGGCTGTCTACACATCGAAGGACGGCTCACAGTTCTTGGAGGCATGTCACATACGACACGGGCGCATCTACACACAGACTGTAGGCGACATCCACTAGTTCATCAGGTTGATATTGGTTCAGAGGTCAATTTACAGGGGAAACTCTGCCGAATTTTTCCCCGGAAAGTAAACTACTGTGAAGCGTAGCTATGGCTGGATCACAGGACACTGCTCTTTACAATATCAAGAAGCTGGATGGAACCAATTTCCCATTGTGGAAGAAGCAGATTTGGCACGTGTTGGTACAAAAGAAGCATATAAAACCTATAAAGCTTAAGGGGATAAAACCACAAGATATGGACGAAGATGAATGGACCATTATGCTGACTTTGGCAGAAAGCGTTTACTTCAATGTAGCAGACGAGATGTCGGCTTATCAAGCATGGACAAAGCTGAGTGATCTTTATGAGAAGCAGAGTGCAGCTTCACAGGTATACTGGCTTAAGAAGCTTGTTGACTTGAAGATGAAAGAAGGGACACCTATGTCCAATCATCTGAATGAATTCAACACCATCTACAGTCAGTTGTCAGCTCAAGGTGTCAAGTTTGATGAACCTGTTAGAGCTATGTTCCTGTTGATCACATTGCCGGAAAGTTGGGACACTTTTCGCACAGCTTTGAGTAATTCTGCACCTCCAGATGGTTTGACCATAGCAGGTGTAGAAGGCAGTCTGCTTACTGAAGAAACCAACAGAAAGACAATGGACAAAGGCAAAGGAACAGCCTTAGTTGTCAGGGGAAGGACCAAAGAAAAGTACAAAGGTGGAAAGAGGGATCAGTCTCGTAGCAAGTCCCGCAGTGCTAAAGGCAAGAGTGACATAGAATGCTACCATTGTGGCAAGAAGGGTCACATGAAAAGAGACTGCAGAGAATGGAAAGCAGAAAAAGGCAAAGAGAAAGCAGAAGACCATGGTGAGAAGAACAAGTCCTCAGTGAAGATTCAAGAAATAAATGTGACAAACACTGTTGCAGAGGATGACAGTCTAGTGTCAGGAGATATCTACTTCTTGAAAAATACAATGGACTCAGCTCTTCTTACAGCATCTGATGGAAATGCACTGAGTGACTGGATTAAAGACTTAGGGGCATCACTTCACGTGTCTCCAAACAAGGAGTGTTTTACCTCTTATGTGACCACTAAAGATCATGTTCGCCTAGGCAATGCGCAGACATGTGAGATCTTAGGTGTTGGAGATGTTCAATTGAAGTTTCAGAATGGCTCTTCTTTCACGCTGAAGAATGTGAGACATGTTCCCGCAATTACAAAGAGCTTGATCAGCACAGGTTTACTTGATGATGCTAGCTACGTCACCAGTTTTGTGGAAGATATCCAAGGGTTCTATGACAGTAGCACATGGAGTAAAGTCTGGAGGACTTTACATGATTTATGTATCAAATGTCTCTAAAAATGTAATCAATGTAACCAAGCAGCCGAACGTTTCTTTGTGGCATAGCCGGTTAGGACATATGTCCAAGAAGGGAATGGAAATCTTGTCTCATTCTGGTTATTTGCCTGGCTTGTCATTTAATGATTTTGAATTCTGTGAACATTGTCTGTATGGTAAGCAAACACAGCAGCCACATAAGCATAGAAGCAGTAGAAGAGATACACAGTTGGCACTTGTTCATAGTGATTTGTGTGGACCTATGCCTAACCTATCTCTAGGGGAGCTTCTTACTTTATGACATTTATAGATGATTACTCGAGGAAAGTATGGGTTTACTTTCTCAAGCACAAGGATGAAGCGTTTAGTGTTTTCAAAACGTTTGTGACACTTGTGGAGAATCAGAGTGGCAAGAAGCTTAAATGCTTACGCACTGACAATGGTGGAGAGTATGTTTCAAAGGCCTTTCAGGACTTTTGTGAGTCAAAAGGTATAAAACGTGAACTTACTGCTCCTTACAATCCTCCTCAAAATGGTGTTGCTGAGAGGATGAATAGGACCATACAAGAGAAGGTCAGAAGTATGTTGTCTAATGCACAACTGCCAAATGGGTTTTGGGCTGAAGCTGTATCAACAGCTGTTCATCTTATAAATAGATCTCCTAGCAAGGTTTTGCAGAAGGATTCAGTGGCAGAGATGGTATGGTCATGCAAAATGCCCTCATACAAGCATCTTTGAGTCTTTGGCTGTGAGGCATATACTCATGTTCTAAAGGAATTTAGGAACAAACTTGAGCCAAAGAGTAGAAAGTGCATCTTTCTAGGCTATGTTAATTCTGATGAGATGGGGTACAGACTTTGGGATCCCGAATCCAGAAAGGTTATCCGCAGCAATGATGTTCACTTTAATGAAGCCAAATATCATTCTAAACCAGAGAGGGTTGAGGAGATTAGAAGAGTTGTCTTCCAAGAAGATGGACCTGCACGTGCAAGACAAAATGTCAAGGCTCAAGAGGAGCAAGGACAGGATAGAGTGGAACCACAGGTTGTGGCTGAGCCTGAGCCACCTATTGTGCGTAGATCTGGACGTATCACGCAACCTCCTGATAGGTTTGTTCCATCTATGAACTATGTCATGTTGGCTGATTGCAATGAGCCTTCATGTTACAAGGAAGCAGTGCAAATGAAGGACTCCGGGAATTGGCAATTGGCCATGCAGTCAGAGATGACAGCTCTGCATAAAAACAAGACATGGAAGCTAGTTAAATTACCACAGGGCAAAAAGGCTCTACCTTGTAAATGGGTTTACAGGTATAAGATCACCGCTCATGATAGTCAGCCAAAGTACAAAGCAAGGCTTGTTGCCAAGGGCTTTAAGCAAGAACAAGGCATTGACTTTGATGAAGTCTTCTCTCCGCTGGTCAAGATGACTACATTGAGATGCTTTCTTGCATTGGTTGCCATATTAGATTTGGTGTTGCACCAAATGGATGTCAAGACAGCGTTCTTGCATGGTGATTTAGATGTGGAAATTTACATCCAGCAGCTAGAATGGCTTGTTGAGAAAGGCAAGGAAGATTTGGTATGCCACTTGTTAAAGAGTCTTTATGGCTTAAAACAATCACCGAGGGCATGGTACCATAAATTCCACAAGTTTATGCTTTCTCAAGGCTACAAACGTAGTGAGTTCGATCACTATCTATATACAAAGAAGGCTAAGGATGGTAGTTGGCTGATCCTTATTTTGTATGTGGATGACATGTTGATTGCTTGCAAGCACTTGGAAGAAATTTCAGCTTTGAAGTCAAAGATGGCAAAATCGTTTGACATGAAAGACATGGGTGAGACAAGTCATATACTTGGTATGCGCATTGAGAGAGACAGATCAAAGAAGTTGATTTGGTTATCTCAAACAGAGTATATTGACAAGGTTTTGCAACATTTCAATATGGAGAAGGGAAAGGCATTGAGTGTTCCATTGCTACCATATGTGAAACTTAGCAAACAAGATTGTCCTGTGTCTGAGGAAGAACAGGCTGAAATGGATAAGATTCCATATGCGTCTGCAGTGGGTAGTTTGATGTATGCAATGATTGCTACTCGCCCAGACATTGCATTTGCAGTGGGAGTAGTAAGTCGATACATGTCAAACCCAGGCAAGAAACATTGGGAGGCAGTGAAAGGAATATTGAGATACCTGAAAGCTACAAAGAGTATGCGCATATGCTATGGGAGCCAGGAGCTAAGTGTAAAGGGTTTTACAGACTCAGATTATGCAGGTGACTTAGACAACCGAAGGTCTACGTCAGGGTATGTCTTTACATTGGTTGGTGGATTAGTATCATGGCGTTCTAGATTACAAGATTGTGTTACTCATTCTACTACAGACGCTGAATATGTTGCAGCATAAGAGGCATGCAAAGAATCAATTTGGCTTAATCGACTAGTAACAGATTTGGGAATCAAAGAAGAGATGCCTGTGTTATATTGTGATAGTCAAAGTGCTATACAATTGGCTCGCAATCCAGTTTATCACTCAAAGACAAAGCATGTGGATGTGAAGTATCATTTCATCAGGGAAATTCTCGAGGATAAGCAACTTCAGCTTGTCAAAGTTCACACCACAGAGAATCTTGCTGATCTACTTACAAAAGGACTTCCCTCAGAGAGCTTTGCGTATTTTCGCAAGCAGTTAGGTGTAGGGTAGTACATCACTTCTCTACATCTCTTGTATATTAGCTTGTATAGTAGCTTCTCTCACACTTAAAGTACCACACTGGACTTTAAGTGGGAGGTTGTTGGGGTATAAAGCCCAATGTGGTCGCCCAGGTAAGTGGGCGGGCCGCCAGGTATGTACACATATTCTTTTGTAAAAACCTAATAAGAACTCACTATGCTTTATACATTACAGTAGAGCGAGTTCACCATATCATCGTGCTCTTCTTCTCGCACTCTCTCTCGCGTCGCACTTCCGCTCGTACTCCTTCAGGGGGAGGCATTCTAAATGCGGACCTAGTATTATGAATATTAGAGGGCAATGTTTTGTGAGTTGCATTGAATTTTTGTGTTTGATTGTGATGATTTTTTTGACAAAATTCAGAGTATATGCTCTCATAATAGCATTACAAGAGGGGTACGGGGACAAAAGCCATATATGAGCCCCTAGGGACATGTGTACAGTGTACATAGCGTTTAGAATTCTATTCAAATGATTTTGCTTTTTTGTCGAGTTCATTTTTTGTTTTATTTAGTCCTTTTTTGAGATTTTCTTGAGATGAACAGACTGAAGAGATGCCGAGCAGTACAACAAGAAGAAGGTACATAAGAACGACGAAACTTCATGAGGTATCTCTCAAAAGTCATATTCACAAGGCTATAATGTCAAAGGATGGACTACAAGGACAAAGCAAGTTGCTGATTGACTATACGAAAGCAACCATCAAGTGTAAAGTTTCCTATCAGACACTTCATGCAACTACAAGGCCAGATACAGGAAGTAGATCCTTATACTGTAAATCTTCTATCTTGTATGTGAGTTCAAAAAGTGCCAAATACAAGTTCAAATCAAGCCAAACTTTGTCAGGAGGCTATGAATAGAGGGTACAAGTTAAGGGTTTTGGAACAAAAAAAGGTCAAACTCCTAGCCAAAGATGCATTTTTTTCAAATTTGAAGCCATAATAGCCATCTACATACCTTGTACATCATGTATATGAGCTTTGGGGACAAATGGACAATGATAGCTCATAAATGGTCATCTATCGCGAATGATGTTGGATAAAGCCCTTTTGATGCAAGTTACTAACTTGGACATTAACTGGGGTTTGTCAAGCTTTAATTAAGTCATGTATCAAGTAGAAGCAGTATAATGATTTACAAAGCACGTGGAAAATGCAACTTTGATCACCTTGATGCAGGAACAAAGAAGTCCCCAATGAAGAAGAGCAAACACAGAAGTAATCAAAGGATCTCAAAAGATTGTTATCTCCCAGATTCGACCTGGAACAGACTTTGCATTGGAGTGCAAATTGGCCTAAATAAGTTGAAGGTTTAGCCATAAACTTTCTACAGAATCCTTACAAAGTTTTCATTGGCTCACAAGATCTGAAAGCCAATCACTCAATTCTACAAATTGTAAAAGTTGTTTCTGAAAATGAGAAAGGCACAAAATTGGCGCATGGTCATCATCAATTATGATTTTCCTGAATAATGTGAAGACTATTGACATCGGATTGGACAAACAAGACGGGCTCATGCAAAGGCTACAACTTATACTTTCTTTACATCAACAAAGCGACAACAAAGACCGCACCGACATCGACAACCAGGTCATGTTAGGGACGACTTAAATTTGGAGGGGGGGAGTGTTGACCGTTGGGTCTACAACACGACATAACTCAACAAGGCCTTATTCTCTGAGAGTTATGAAATGTTGCAAATTATGGTTACAAACATCATTTGTAATAAGTAGTTAGTCTAGTTGTAAAAGTGGGGGTACAATGTCACTTCCAGATTGTAAATACAAAGTCATTTTACCCCTTGAACTCTATTTTAGGTTTAACCTATGGTAGGCTTAGTATATAAGGTACCTAGGTCATTTTGTAAAGAGAACTTTTTATCATAATCAAGTTTTAAGTTGCCGTCGACTGTGTGTGAGAGAGGAAGAGAGAGAGCGTGAGCTTCATCCTACCGCTACTCCTCGCTCGCTCATCACATTGTAGATCCGACTGCACCATCGTGCTAGCCTTGACAAGAGCTATGCAACAACGCCAAGCATTCCATGCAAGACGGAGCACGTGCACTTGTGCATCTTTGAGCTATTTGCAGCTGTAAGTATATCTAAAGATGTCCGTTTTTTGCTTGCAAGTAGTCATTAGAATAGTGGGGACATAAGCTACACATAGGTACTCATAGATTTTAGTTTTGAGCACTTCACAATTTTGGCTCTGTCTTCATACATGTTTTTTGCAGATGGGTTTAGAGCTAGTGTTTTGAGTGTAGAGGCTTGGGACACGTGTATCCTAGTGAGGGGATGGTGTTCCTTATGTTTTGTACGATTTTGGTATGGTTTGGTGAGCTTCCTTCCGTATGTGTGTATGTGGGTTGGGTGGTGTAGTTGAGAGTAGTAAGATTCCTGATTGTTGATTAGTTAGCCTTCCAGAGTGCTGTATGCGTGGGATGGTCTCAACCTCACACGCTAAAGAGATTGCCTTTGTGCGCCTATCATGTCATCTGTGTCCTCGATTGACATTATCTTGATCTAGGTTGTGTTGCATGCACTTTATGGGTGGTGTGATCGGCTCTCGCAACACCATCATCTCATTACACAAGTTGTGTGTGTGTGTGTGTGTGTGTGTGTGTGTGTGTGTGTGTGTGTGTGTGTGTGGAGTGCTCATCAAGGCCACTTCGTAGAGTTCTCAAGGGACTCAATTGGACATGATTTGGATCTCCCATTGAAGCTCTCAAATGAGCCCTCTATGTCAACTTTCAATAGAGCCATTAAGCACCCAATTTGAGCATCAATAGCTACTTTAATTACATCCTAAAAATAGGTATGTGTGTGTGTGCACGCATGCGCCTTAGTGGCGGGAACCACATCTAAAAGAGAAAGTCAACTTGATTTTTACTTTGTCATCACAACTGTCAAGTTGTCGGCTGCAACATAATTGCTGAAATTAGCACTGGTAGCTATCCATCTCCTTGCACTTATTCACATGAGTTTCCTCCACCATTTAAGTAAATCTCTACAAGCAAATTTTTTTGGGGAGCAATGTTTCCACATGAAAATGTATGTAAAATCAATGCGCAAAATCAGACTGCCATATTTCTCTAATTGCAAGATTATGCATGAAACCACCTTTGTGGACACATCACACAGGGGTTCAAGACACTGTTCAAAGACATCCTCTGAGATGAGACCACCCATTATCATATGCTCATACACAAGAATCACATTCAAAATGGATGTGCGCCTTTCACCATCGGCCATGAAGATTGTATCCTCAACAGAACTGACCAACGACAACAAAGCAGATATGAAGACCAACAATGAAGATGAAGACTATGACACAGATAGTATCATCAACGACATGATACACGAGACGATGACACAATTTCCTCTCCACATGAATTTGTTTTGACGTAAAGCTTTGTATGAGCCTTAGGATCTCATGAGACCCTGCATGATTGAAACAAAATACAACACAAACGGCATCATCAATGACATGATACATGAGAAGACGACACAATTCCCTCTTCACATAAATTTGACTTGACATTAAGCTTTGTATGAGTCTTAGGATCTCATGAGACCCTACATGGTGTATCTGATTGAACCATGGTATACAAATCCACTAAGAGTCACCGCGATGTATCCAATTGAGAATTATGAAGTGTTAAGTCCAGTGAGAACCGCCATGATGTATCATGAGAACCTTGCAAATGTATTCAACAAGAGACCTAGGCACTATGACACTATGACATGAACACATGAAAAACCATAAAAGATGAAATCTTTGTAAAAGCCCCAAGTCTGGCTTAAGGGGGCGATTGTTGGGGTAAGCCCAACTTGTGTCTTGTGTGGGAAACCCCTCTAGCCATTTAGGATGGATGAGATGATGAAGTGGTCCAATGAGAAAACGGTGCAACCTCACTACGCAATGCTAGTAAAGCACTACGCTTATTCAAGAGGCTTTTCACTAATGAATCATATGCACTACCTACACTCTTGATCTAAGCACTATCCTAACCCTAATTACTCCGACCCTAATCCTAACACCATGGGGTGAGCTTGAGGCTTCACCCTCCATAGCTTGCTAGCTCACCATTGAAGCCTGGAGAGCACGATCCACTCCTTTTCATCCATCATATGGAGCTAAGCGTTAAGTCCCCTATACCTTAGTTTTATTGGTAGCATTAAGTTATTAAATTACTTGAAAAGTAGTCATACTAAAAAAATAGAAAGAGAGGAATCACTTAAGCCAGGTTCACACAAGCTTGGTGGAAACCTACTCATGTGTTGCCTACCTCCAAGCTTCTAGTCGTGGAGGTAGTTGTTTCTACATAAGAGATGCCTAAGCCATCATCCAACCAACCGCATTCCATGTTGAAAAGAGCCCGATAGCTCTTCCTTTCGGGGGGGGGGGGGGAGTTGATGGGTCCAAAAATGTGCACTTGCTTTTTGCCCCGATGGATTGATGCTAGCATGGACAACAAACATGTACCTTCATCTCATCTAAACCTGTCCTTATTGGAAATGTAAGAAGAGTGAATGTGTAATCCTACCTCCAAAAGGGGTTATTTTCATTGGCTAGTCTTATTCCCATTGCATTATCATTGGTCATTCTTATTCCCCAAAGCATATTCCTAGTATCGGAATCACTACTAGTTCTTATGGAGTTGTCTCCTTCATATAGCTAAAATCAAAGGAGTCTTGTATATCTACATGGTAAGAAATTTTTCTTAATTTTACAAAAGTAGTAATCCATAGGGGGACTTGAGTTTACTTATTTTAGTAGAACTTGTCAAAGCAAAATGTGGCTACAAGGGAGCATGCAAGACAAAGAGAGAGGAGGAGAGGAGAGAGAAAAGTGCTAAAGAGAGGAGATGGAGAAAGAAAGAGAGAGTGGATGATCCTTGTAGGGGAAACTCTACTACACAAGGGTGGCACAAGTTTTGCGCAATACATGTGAAAATGGGGGATGTCCCCTTCCCCTATATAGGGGTCCAAGGAAAATGCCCAACCCACATCTCAAAGCCAAGACCCAAAAATGCAAGAATATGTGGAAATAGCCAAAAATAGGGTAGCCATCAATCCCCCCTCCATGACTACAATCTTCAAAAGCCTCACAAGGCCAAGCACAACCACAACCACAACCACAACGAAGCCCTCACTCACTAGATGTAGATGGGGAAACCCTAGAGATGACCCCCAAAACTTTAACCCCCCCAACCCTCACATCTTGGGTACACAACAAGATCAATGATCTAGGTCTCCAAGGGTGAAGAAGGAATATGCAAGTCTTATTCACCACAGAAGCAAGTGCAACACATTCTACACAAAACCGCAAGGCCCAAGATAGATAATCATGTCCACCAATGGCAACCAAATGTGCACGACTTCCATTAGTGTTCGTCGGATGATAAAGTCAAACATATAGGCTAAAGCCCATAGCTTGTACACCATGCCCTATGGGCGTGCCACTTATAGCTATAGGTCATAGGAGAAGAGGGAGATCAACTAGGCCTCCTTTGGGAACTAGTAGAGTCAACCTACTCTAAAATTTTGGCTCACAATGCAAAAGCCAGCATACAAGTGTCCCGTGATCAAGTATCACAAAGAACAACGACCTTTGATTCATCTGCCAAACCATCCTCCAAAGATTGGACAGGTCCTCTAGGCTCTACCAAGGAAGTAGGAGCAATCGGCTAAGCTTGATGCTGAGAAAGAATTCTGACAAGATTGCAATCTATCCACAAAGTCCTTGTCAATGCTTAGTGAAGACAAAGGTAGAGCCCAAGTTGGAACAATTGCAACTATAGATGCTTCACTCGAGTCTAAATTCAAATTTGACTTCTTTGGGCAATTCCTCAAAATATGCCCATGTTCTCCACAGTTATGACATGTCACCTCCTTATTTGGTCTCTCACTAATTGCATAAGTTTATCATTCTTCTATGCTTATTACTTCTACTTTGGTTTCTTGGACGACCATCTAGTCAGGGCCTCAAAGTTGCCTTTAAATCTACACCTCCGTGACTGCTCCTCCTAATTCAACACCATGGGAATAAGCTCTCCCAAGTCAAAATGATCTTCCATCAAGGCTTAAGAGTCAAATGCATCAAAAAAACTATAGCCATATCTTTTGAAGAGATCATCTTCGGTGCTAGAAAAAACGCCTACTACATCTCAAGCATCTTCTCAATGTGGTCCTTTAAGGACTTTGATTGCTAAGGGTCCAAAGTCCACAACTATACCTCCAAGTTATATCTCTTTATAGGCGTCATCCTATTTAAATTTTCTCCAAGTGGTTCAAGATCTCCAAAGCATTAGTCTCATTGTCCTTGTCAAGATGAAATTGAGCAAGATGAAAGACCATATTCTTGCATTAAGCTTATCCAAAAAGCATTGTCCTTGTCTCATTAGTCTCATTGTCCTTGTCAAGTACAATTGAACAAGATGAAAGACCATATTCTTGCATTAAGCTTATCCAAAAGCGTTGCAATTGGTTAAGCTTCTCCAAGTCTTGTAGAGGCCTTTGGCTGCTCAATCTCAACATGTCCCTATAGGGTCCAAGTAAAAATGCATGACTCACATCTCCAACCCCACAACCTAAAAATTTGAAAATATGAGGAAATAGCTAGAAAATAGGGTGCCCAACACAAAGGCCAACAAAATTTGGACAATCCACCCACATGCTTAGAATCTAGAAAAGCCTCACAAGGTTGTTCACAACCACAAAGAAGACCTCACGTACTCGATCTAGACTAGAAAACCCAGGAGATGACATCCAAAACTCTAACAAAACTAGCACTAGAGCACTCCTAGAGCTGAACAAGGAGTTACATATAGATCCCAGAGGACTGCCTGGTCCAGATTCACCGCCCAACCCCCCATATATAGCCCTTGGCCCTTGAATCCCCTAGTCCACATTGGCAACCGGCCACCTGGTCCGAGTCCGTGACCCCCCCTGGGTATGCCCTTGGCATGACATTACTCCCCCCTTGGAGAAGTGTTTTGGTCCTCGAAAAAAAAAGTGGGATAACTTCTTCCTAAGAACACTAATGTTTTCCCAAGTGGCGTCTTCTTCAGATTGATCTTTTTACTTGACTAAATCTTGACGACGTACATGATGAAGCATACATAAATCATGATAGTCGAGGATTCACTCAGGTTCACGTGGTGGGGTAGGAGGTTCAACGAAATCAACCAAAATCTATTGGTCGACAACATTGTCGTCCCCATGCAAGCGTTTACGTAAATGGCTTACATGAAATACCAGATGGACACGAGAGTGTGTTGGTAACGAGAGTTTGTAAGCACGATCACCAACTCGCTTGAGTATCTTGAAGGGCCCACAATATCTCGGAGATAATTTAGGTGTTGGCCTAGTCTTCAGAATTTTTGAATGCTCTAGCACACGCAAAAACACCTCTTTTCCTTTCGTGAAGGTAGCTTGCCGACATTTCTTGTCAGCATACTTCTTATATCGATCCTGTGCTTGTCAAAAATTCTGACGAGCGAGTTTCAGCATATCCCATATGGTCTTGGATAAAATCCTTAACCTGTTGAAGTTTTTTGGTTGCCAATTCCACCGTAACGGGTGACCTAGGTTAAACCCATACATTAGCATGAAAGGACCAAATCCAGTCATGACATGCTTAGCACTACTGTAAGAAAATTCAAGAAGTGGTAGGTACAATTCCCAGTTTGTTTGTTTCTTGCTAACGTATGCTCATAGCATATCCTCTAGCACTTGGTTAACTCATTCAGTTTGACCATCCATTTTTGGATGATCTGCTGTACTGAGGTTGAGTTGTGTACCCAATCGTTTAAACACGGCCCTCCAAAAATGAATGTTAAACTTGGGATCACGTTCACTCACAATGTTACTTGGCAATCCATAAAACCTGTACATATGGTCAACAAATAACTTAATTAATTCTGGACTCTTTATAGTCGACTTGGTTGGAATAAATAGTTTAGTCAACCGCTCTACGGCCACCCATACCAAGTCATAACCTCGTACAATGGTTGGGAAACCCATAATAAAATCCAGAGAGATACTTTCCCATTTACCATTGGGGATCTCCAAAGGATGTAAGAGTCCTCCTGCCTTTAGGAGCTCTGCTTTGTTAACTTGACTTTTTTGGCAATGCAAGACATAGTTTTGAACAAAACCATGTAAACTTGGCCAGTAAAATTGTCGTCTTACAAGAGCATAAGTCTTTTTAATGCCTAGGTTCCCTGCACTTGGGCTGTCATGACATTCATAAAGAATTTGGTGCCGAATGTCCGTGTCCGTCGATACACAAACTCTCCCCTTGTGGAGTAGGTACCCATTATCGATGGAAAAATTCTTCCATTTCTGTAGTTCATCACATGATGGAGGAGAACTGTGTGTGGAGGTTAACAAAACACTACCAACATTGGAGTGAGAAGGATTGCTCATTTGCAAATGGCTCCACACTTTGGAGTATGCGTCATCATGCTCATATTTGCTCTTCAGAGAATCCAAAAACTCACTTCAAAGTTCCGTGAACAAAAGAGAATTGAGCTCAAGCATATGACTAAGACCATCAACCACCACATTGTATCGTCCTCTACGATACCGGAGCTTTGTGTCATACTCCTGAAGAATCTCAACCCAACTGGATTTTCGACCCTTCAAGTCAGTTTGTTGTGTGAACCATTTTATGCTTTTGTGGTCAAACACAATCTCAAACTGAGCTCCATACAAATAATGCCGCCATGTCTTTAAGGCAGACACTATTGCATAGAGTTCGCGTTCATAAGGAGAACAATTCTGTTGCACTGAATCAAGCTTCTCGATTTCAAATGCAATTGGCCTCCCCTTTTGTAGAAGGACTGCTCCAATGACATGGTTACTCGCATCTCTTTCCAATATGAATGGCTTCAAAGGATCCACAATAGCTAGAATAAGAGTTGTAGCTAATGCATCCTTGAGCGTATCAAAACTTTGATGTTGAGCGACATCCCACAGAAATGTTTTCCCTTTGCCTTTCAGATGGTCTGTCATTGGCACAACAATATGAGCATAGTGTTTAACGAACCGTCGATAAAAACCTGCAAATCCCAAGAAAATATGTAACTCTTCCAGATTTTGGGAAGAAGGCCACCTCCGAATGGCATCCAATTTGGATTGATCCATGTGCAACCCATTAGCTGAGATAACATGCCCTAGATAGTGAACTTCCTCCTTGAGAAAATCACACTTTGATTATTTGGCATATAAGTTGTTTGCTCTTAGCAATTCAAACTCCTGCCTCAGATGTTGCAAGTGCTCTTCCACAGAAGCATTGTATACGAGGATGTCATCGAGAAAAACGATAACAAACTTGCCCAAATACGGTCTCAAGACACTATCCATGAGTATCATGAAAGTTGCGGGTGCATTGGTTAACCCAAAAGGCATGGCCAAAAACTCATAATGTCCAAAACTTGTTCAGAATGTAGTTTTGGGTATATTAGCAAGTTGAATACGTACTTGATGATAGCCCGACCGCAAGTCTATCTTTGTAAAAATATGAGCATGAGTGAGCTTGTTGAACAGCTTATCCACGCCTGGTAATGGGTATTTTTTCTTAACAGTGACCGCATTTAAACCACGGTAGTCTACGCACATTCGCATACTACCATTCTTTTCCTTCACCAATAAAATAGGAGAAGCCCATGATGAAGAACTTGGTTGAATAAACCCTCTGCTAAGATAGTCAGCAAGCTGACGTTCCACCTCAGCAGCCTCAGAATGATTCATTCTGTAGGGTGGTTTACTAGCTAGTTTACTGTTTGCAACCACGTCTATGCTATGCTGCACAAATCGTGTCGGCGGTAATCTGATGGTAAATCAGTAGGAAAAACATCTTGAAATTCCATTAATAAATCTCTTAGCTGACTAGCAACCTTTGCTTGTTTAGAAGAGAGAGAAGTAGCCATTGCTGGAAGAGATGAGAGAGAAGCATGCGGCATTGAGGAATGTTCAACAGATTCAACATTTGAAAGAAAATGGCACAATGAGTAACACAAGAAAACTTCTTTTATTTCATTATCAGAAGTGAGCTCCATAAGCTCTACTATACATATAAGTGGTGAGGAATGCACATCCTTCTCTCCTAACAACAACACATGTGCGCCATGGGATTCAAACATCAGATTGTTGTGCTCGTAGCTACGCTTCAGTGATGGTCCTAGGCTATGCAACCACTCTTCACCAAGGACTACATCTTCCCTCTCCATATTCATAACCGGGAATTCCAAGGATGTACAACTCTCACTTGAGTATCCCATACTTGGGCATCATAGTCGTTCATCGTTGCTACCTTGTAGTGGTGGAAACTTGGAGTTTGGGGAAATTTGAGTCTTTTCACTAATCCATAGTTAATGAAATTGTGAGTAGCACCGCTGTCATCTACCAAGATACACACCTTGTTCCCTTGAAGAGATCCGTGCATACACACTAGCTCATGGGATTGAAGGTTTGTTGCCACATGGAAGCTGTGATACAACATTCATACACCACCTTGGTGTGTGTTACCTCCACCTTGGAGAAACATGAGGAAGACTCAAGAGGCAACAACTGCATAGTGTGCATTGCTTTCTCCTTACCTTAAGTGGCAGATTTCCCCTTGGGACAATCCTTTTTGCCATGGCTGCTTCCCAAGCATTGAAAACATAACTTCTCTTTTTTAGCCTTCTCAAAATCTTCAATAGAGAGAGAGGCCCTCAAGACCCCTTGGTTTCCTTGGCTGCTTCTGAGTTGGCTACTAAAAATTTTCTTTTATTGTGCCCATGATGTGTGCGTGTATTACCCCATTGCATGGGAAGCAAGCAAAAAAGTTCAAAAGATGCATAAAAGCAAGATCTTGAGTAGGAGATGGGATGCATTACACTTGCTACATGATGCCTCAATTGACCCGCAAGTGAATGAAGCTTTCTAAAACGCCAATGTATTATGGCTTGGGAGGAATCTAGTGGGTCACGCTTCATACATTACACCACCCATATTGCCCTCAACTACAAAACCATGTTCTTCACTAAAAGGGGAAACCGTACTCACACTTACATGCTTGAGCATATCCCCTTGTCAATGATACACACTATCACAGCCATTCGGCTTAGCTCCCACTCCCTTCAATGTGAGACAAGGTGTTGGGGCAATGGAGAAGAGTCAAATCAACTTAGCACATTATGCTCAATGTAAGTTTGAGAGTCTGAGTACCACACACTACTAGAGTGCTCAGCTTTTGGTCACATTCAAACTTGCTTCCCTCACATTTTTAGCCATGACTTAGGCCTACACACTTTCCTCTCCCAACCACAATGTAGGCTCTCCATTACGACTCTCATCACCACAATTTTGGAGCATCGAGAGTCACTCATCAGCCACACATACTACATCACATGTAACTTTGGTCCCATAGGTCATATTTGATCTCCAAGGACAATAATAAAATCTATCTATCTCTCTCTTTCGATTCAACAAAGAGGTGTCTTCTCTCTCCTCTCAACTCCTTCCTCACTCAAGCATGGGAAATGCCCCTTGGTGGGTTAAATGAATTCAAAGCTCCTTCTTCTTTTCTTTTAACTCGTACTCTGTCAAGCTTGCAATAAGGAAAAAATTGACCTCTCTCTTGTGGTGCGCACATACACCATTCAGGAAGTCGATCGTTCAAATTATGCAGATGTGGCAAGCGAGGGCCCACCAAGTTCTTGTCCTCACTAAACACTTGAGTGGAGGTTTGTATCGGAATGAATCCCCCCCTTATTCATGATGATGCAAATGTGTAGACGTTCAACTAGCGAGAAGAGCATGGAATGAAGCACAAGCCTGCAAATGTTGCGCGCAGTTGAGATGGATGGCTATGAATCGATAGTCGGTCTACAAGAAATTTGTCATCATAACGTTTTCACCAATATTGCTTTATTGTGGATATCCATGTGTGCAATCAAGCGATCGTGAGGCTATGTTCACTAATCGGCTAAGCTCCAATGAACGTGCTCATGTGTGCACTACATCTCTCTCTCTCTCTCTCTCTCTCTCTCTCTCTCTCTCTCTCTCTCTCTCTCTCTCTTCGCTACTCTCGGATTAGTCATGCAGGGAGACTCTCTCTCTCTTTCTCTCTCTCTCTCTCTCTCTCTCTCTCTCTCTCTCTCTCTCTCTCTCTCTCTCTCTCTCTCGTTCTATTCCTTCTCTTCTACTCGGCACACTACAGAGAGTCTCTCTCTCCTAGAGATCTTTCTGTCTCTCTTTTCTCTCTTTAGATTGCAACAGAGAGCTCCTGCTCTCTTTCTTCCCACTCTTTTTCCTTCTTCTTCTCACTCTCTCTACCTCTTCTTTCCACTTGGATCAGCCTCACAAAGTCCTTCTCTCTCTACTCTGACTCCAATTATCTCTCTTGGATTATGTATAGAGAGACAACCTCTCTCTCTCTCTCTCTCTCTCTCTCTCTCTCTCTCTCTCTCTCTCTCTCTCTCTCTCTCTCTCTCTCTCTCTCTCTCTCCAATTTGGCAACAAAGGGTAGACTTTACCATCCACATACGCTAAAGAATGATTGCCAAAACTTTTGGTATGGTTTCTCTTAGACTCTCTACTTAACATTGATATTAGGTGGTAGGTTTTGTTGTGTGAGATGATGTCTAAGGTGCATCAGTATCACTTTGATGGGAGTATGTCTAGGTTGGCTCAACAGAGTACTACGGACTTATTTTTTTGCTATGGTGTGAGACATCAAGGTTGGCACCGCTATTGTTGTGGTGGGAATACGCTGGCTCAGTAAGTTACTTGTCGAGTGGTATGGGACGCTTATGAATGGTAAGGGTTTATTTTTATGATATATATATATATATATATATATATAAATTTGTCATGATTGTGCAAGTAGAATTTCTAAGAGAAACCTATTCCAAGAGAGTCTTGGAGAAAAATGATCTCACTCCTTTGTTTTGAAAAGAATCATTTCAATACTCTTTGAAAGGTAGTTGGAATAAACATGGGGTATAAACCAATAAACAACTTGAATGTTTTTCACAACATGGAAATAATTAAAAAACAAAAAGCAAAGTGGTTTGAATATGTCATGACGACAACATTCTATAGACATGTGGACCTTGTAATATTGGTAGCCTTCCAAATAAAATTTTCCTTGTTGTCAGCCTAGTCGGCGTCTTACCTTAGGGACTAGTGAAACTTTATGGCTATGTCTGTGAAAGCTATGGAAAAAAAAAGCGTCAAGGTTAGTTGCACTGGAGTATACACTTTCCAAGTTGACTTTTATTTAAATGTGTATAGCCATAGAATATGGCGAAACTCAACAATCTATGCTTCTTGCTTTGAAGAACTATGGCGTTGAGACTCATGATACCCTGGTATTTGTGTAAAGTGTAGAAAGTAGCATGTCAAATATTGGGTTATGGTTTTCCCTTAGTTTTGTGAAAGTCCTAGGACTGAAGAGGGCCAAAAGGGTGAAGGCGGTGGGAAGAGAATCCATATCATTAGAGGTTAATGGAGCCTTTAAATCGATAGGCTCCTCTGCACCTCCCACTCAACTACTAAAAGGTGTAACTTGTGTCATCCTGCTTCACAACCCCTTTGAGGTGCTACAAGAAAACAAATCCCCTGACTCTATAGAACCTTTGAATTTTTCGAGGCCACGAATGCGGAGTCTGGGCAGGGTTCAAATGTAGAGGAATTTGTCCCTCTCTCCCACTGATGGAAGTTCTAGCTATACAATCATGATATGTTGGCGCTGACAGATAATATGATAACAATAGGTCCTCTTTTAGATGATAAAATTTTAGGTTTTAAATTTGAAGCAAAATAAAATTGCAAATCACTAAACTAACATGAATGTGTGTGTGTGTGTGTGTGTGTGTGTGTGTGTGTGTGTGAGAGAGAGAGAGAGAGAGAGAGAGAGAGAGAGAGAGAGAGAGAGAGAGAGTAAATGTTTCGTACCTCACATTTGGAGACATCAATTTAACTTCTCTAATACCTATGAGACGACGCTTTCTTTTATGATGCTGCCCTTTGAGAGGGAAATTTTGTATGCAATGCCTACGCATAGAAAATCCCATCAGAGTATCGTGATAATGAAGTGGAAATGATGGCAAGACAGTGTCTAAATCTTCTTGAGAAGTAGTGAATGGTTTCTTGAGGAAATTTACAGGCTTAATCTTTTCAAGGCTTTATTTAGTTACCAAGGTCCCTTCTTTGATTGTGATAGCATGAAGGCCATGGCTTAGTTGACCCTCTGTAGAAGGCTAATAACATTTGAGATACGTATATCGTGCTTAATTGTAAGCCTATGTGCAATTGGTATTTTGTCAATTTCGCTATTGTACAGACACGATATTGACTTTCAATTTTCAGCAACCGTTGTCTTAGACTGTTGTACACAGCATCGGGCAATTGTAGAGGCAAATACAACCGCTACGGGACATGGCCTCAGAAATGACCGAAATCAATGTTGATTCATGTCATAATAATCAATATCTAATTCTCCTAAATGATTTTCTCATGTTAAATTGATCATTTAATATGGGGAAGTGCAAGGGGATAAAAGGCTAGAATATTGGTTAAGCTGGCAGACCGTCCATAGTAGGGATCCAAAGAAGGGAAAATACGGATCCAAAAGGGGGGCCACCTGCAAAAGAGCAATGTGCACCAATGGGCTTAAAAGACCCTAAGGTTCAGCCCATTACGACTTCAAAAATGCTAAGGTTCCAAAATTCAAAGGTTCTCTCCAAAGGCCAAAAGCTTAGGGAAATTGGATGCTTTGTGTGTGTCCCAAAAGTCTTCAACCATCCCTATACAGGAGGGGGCGATCCCTAGAAGTAGGAGATGAGAGAGAAACACACACACACACACACACACAAGCTTCCTTTACACAAAGGGAATGCGGGACACATGTGAGCTCCCTAGCCCAGATGCCCACAAGGTGTACTCAGTTCCTATTGGATGGCCTTGGAGGTGGACCAATGAGAGTTAAGCTAGAGTAAATCTAGTTTAATTAATTTAAAAACACTTAATAAAAGAACCAATAAGAATTAAGCTCTCTAGAAGACTATTGGACAGTCTCCCGAGGGGTCCATTGAGCATTCAGCAGCCCATTGGCCTGATTCCTATTGGCCAGGAGGCAAAGGGGTCCAATGAGAGTTTAATTGCATTTATTAATTACCTAAAGCTCTCACAAAAGGGGAAAGGGGGACACATGTCAGAAGGCTATCACTTATGCTGCTTAATATCCATTGGCTAGGCCTGGGGAGGTCCAATAGGGCTGTAGCATGAGCATTTAGCAAGGGGGGTCGACCAAGAGAGAGGGGGGGCTGATTTTTTGAAGGCATTATCACACACACACACACTCACACAGTCTATGTGTGAAGCAAGAAGACTCTCTCTCTCCATCTCAAGCTTTAATGGAAAGCTTACCACCTACTCCAAGCTTGTGAGAAGGGAGGCCTACACCAACAACTTTTGGCTTTGTGATGCAAATCCAACCAAGAGCCAAGCTTCAATGCATGCTCATCTCCTCTACCATGCTAATTACTAATCTAAGCTATGCTAATATGAGTGATTATGTGAGGAGATGTACATCTTTCTCGTAAGAATACTCCTTCTTCCTCTCAATCTACTCTCATACCCCGCTAGCTCTCACCATCTTCGAAGGTGTGTGAGGTCTTGGGTCTGAGACAGTGAGGGAATTGATGTTGTGTTTGATAAGAGTTTTGCTTAGTGCATGAAGTTTCCATCTTCATTGCACTACCTAGTATTGAAGGAACACAAAGAATTGTATTGTAAAATGTCTCTCTTGATGGGAGAAACCATAATACAAAGCCTTTTGGAGGGGGGACCGGCTCCATGCAAATCTGGTCCTCAACTGCTCTCAATTGCTTAATTTCTCTCTCTTTTGAATTATTGTCATGCTATCTAACTAGGTGTTATACTTTTTGTTGCTCTCTCCGCCCAAGCCCTCTTGTTATTCTCATTAGGAAGCTATTCTAATGAAATGCTCACTATGTTCATGCTATTTTCCGCTACACAAAGTTACTAGACCATTAAATGTTACATTGGTATCAGAGACAAGGTTTCTCTTTTCTTGCTCAAGAAGGGAGGTCCTTAAGCTATCTATAAATGGTTGGTACTATTAATTGCATGTGAATAAGAAGAATAGGGATATTTGAGCCTTGCAGCGCTACTGTCTTTGTGCAGTTAACGGGGCATCATCTTCGAGAGCTATGGTCTTAATAGTGGAGTCCTACAGGGCTTACCTACGGCTTAACCACTATTGAGCTATTAGAAGCTTGACAGGAGCTGGTGTTGTTTTGGTGTTGAACAACCCTCTCTTCTATTCCTTGCAAATAATGGTATTCGAGCCATGGGTACAGTAGCTTGAGCACTTTTTCTGAAGGGGTAAAGAGGAGTAGCAACTAGGGCTTGAAGTGCCAAAGTACACCTAAAAAGTTTACACCTAAAAGTTGTAAGAATGGTTGACAGTAGTATAGAGAGTGAAATTTGATAACTTTGATTTTGCTAATGAGTAAGCTACTAATGTTGCCCTGATGCTTGTTAACTATCTTGTTTCTAGGCTTCAACAAGCCATGGGCAATCCATCCCTCCAAAGTGAAGTGCAAAGGCAGCTTCGTGCTCATGGGATTCTCCAAGCTCCCCACCATGACGAGAGAGCACCTAGGAAGCCTCCTTGTGAGACTTCCAAAAGAGACCTCTCTCTGATTCAGGAAGAAGAAGAGGATCCATAATAAGGGCTCAGAAATTTTCTCCTTGATGATGCATCTCCTTCTCAAAGGAGAATTCAAGAGCCTTGACTGAAGGAACGAGAAAGAAGTGAGTCTCTTGCCACCTCGGCGGAGATGGCTCCACGAAGACGGCGGGCTAAACGCTCTCCATCACCTCCAAAACGGAGAAGACCATCGCATACTTCTCCACACCATGCTTCAAAGAGGGATGACAAAAAGCAAGAGAAGAAAAAGGCGAGAAAGAGGACACCCTCTTCTCCATCTTCTTCATCCTCTTCCTCTGATGAAAGTGATGGTGAAGACAAAGAAGATCAAGGAAAGAAAAACGTGAGAAAGAGGTCACCCTCTTCTCCATCTTCCTCAAATTCTTCATCTTCTGAAGAAAGTGATGATGCAACCTTTGAACCATCAAAAAGAAGAGGCCATAGGAAATCCTATGCCACGTGGAAGAGGTTGTCCAAGCTAAGGAAATTCAAAGAGGGAGGGAAGAGCATCTACTTCCCTGCATATGATGGTACTTTTGGTGCTATGGACAAAGTCTTGGCCTTTATCCAACAATTCCATGCGGCGTTTGGAGATGAGGGCTTCACGGAGTCCTCTAAGCTACGCCATGTAGCTATGCACTTTCAAAAGTCCTCCAGGCAATGGTGGTCTAGCCTACGGGCCAACGGTGAAGCTCCACGAACATGGAAGGCTTTAAGAGCTTCCATTATGACGCAGTTTTTGGCCACCGATGCCAAAGACAAAGTACTCACCAAATGGCGAAGTTTGAAGCTCTCTCCCTATGAATCCATTCACAAATATGTAGAAAAGTTTTGGGATTTACAACTCAAAGCCAATGTGTTCAAGAAGTTCGATTTTGGAGGGCAAAAGTAACAATTTTGTGCGGGCTTAACTACAGAAATGGCGGAGTATGTCAACTCCCAAAGGCCACGCACCATATTGGCGGTTGTACACCATACTATGGTGGCCTCTCGAATCAATTTCCAAACGGAGGCTAAAACAAATTCTAAGCCCACGAAAAACAAGTGTTCCAATGAGCCTAAGGGGAAGGACAAAGTCCAAAAGTCTCTTAAGGGCAACTCCAACAAAGCTAAAGAAAAAGGGAGTTTATAAAGGCAAAAATAAACTCTCTCCTGAAGAGCTTGAGCATTATCTCAAGGATAACCGCTGTTTCAAGTGCGGCGAGCAAGGGCATGCGTACTACGCTTGTCCCTAAAAGAACAACCGCCATAAGCCTCCTAGAGCTACCTTGGTTGAAATCCAAGAGAAGGAAATTCACCACAAAGGATCTCCTCCATGCCATGCTTGGTGAAAGGTAAGAGAACGTGATGCTTTTATTCTGTTTGACCCTGGTTCTACTCACAATTTTACATCTATAGAGTTGGCCACCAAGCTAGGCATACAAGCCTACGAGATGGGAGATGTCCTACCCGCAGACAGTGCTTTCAAGGGGCAAGAAGCTTTAGTTACTCCCTTAATCGGGAAATTGAGGCTCCATGTCCCAAGCTATGTGGACAAAGAGGACTTCTTTATCTCTCCTCTCAAGCATGAGGATGTAATCCTAGGGGCACCATGGTTTGATTGCATAGCTGCCAATGTTAAATTCCTTGAAAGGAGAATCTCCTTTAAGTTCAGGGAAAAAGATATGTATATAGATGCTAAGGAATTGGGTAACACTATACCCATTGTACATACACAAGCTTTCAACAAGTCAATAAAGAGTTGTAGTTCCGTGTACATGATTTTTGTTAAAGATCCTCAAAATGAACCTAATGTTTTAGCAAAAGAAAATATATACAATCAAAAGGAATTAGAGTTATCCAATTTTCTCAAGGGGTTTCAAGATGTGTTTATTGAGACGAAATTCCTTGTGAGCTACCTCCTAAACGAGGCAATGATGACAATGCAATGAACTTCTTCCAGGAATTTCAGCGCCTAACAAACCTCCTTATAGAGTTTCTCAAGCTCGACAAGAGGAGATTATGCGGCAAGTGCATGAGTTATTTGAGAAGGGCATGGTTAGGCCTAGGTCATCTCCATTTTGTTCTCCTGTGCTACTAGTACAAAAGAAAGACAACACATATCGTATGTGTGTCGACTATAGAGCACTAAATAGGATCACTATCAAGAATAGGTTTCCCATTCCACGGATAGAAGACCTATTTGATAAGCTGCAAGGATCCACCTACTTCAGAAGGATTGACCTAAAAAGTGGCTATCATCAAGTAAGGATAGTTGATCAAGACATTGTAAAGACCGCATTTCGCACTACATTTGGTCTTTACAAATTCTTTGTCATGCCTTTTGGCTTGACCAATGCACCAGCCACATTCAACCGCTTGATGGAGAAGCTATTCAGGCGGCCTTACCGAACCTTTACTGGAGAGTTCTCTGATGATATCATCATCTACTCTAATTCATTAGACGAACACAAGCAACACCTCCAGGTAATATTTCAAGTTTTAAGAGAGAATAAACTTTATGTTAATCGAAAGAAAAGTGATTTTTTCTTGCAAGAGATTCAGTATTTAGGTCACATTATCTCTCAAGATGGCATCCAAATGGATCCATCAAAGTTAGAGGTAATAAAAGGATGGCCTAAACCAAGGAATCTTCATGAGTTAAGAAGCTTTATAGGTATGCGCGCATACTATAGACACTTCATAGAAAAGTTCTCACTAATAGCAGGACCATTACATGACCTAACAAAGAAAAACGTTAGGTACAAGTGGTCTGCCAAGGAGAACAATGCTTTCGAAAAGCTTAAAGAAAAGCTTATCTTTCAACATGTGCTTACACTATCGGACCTCTCAAAGCAATTTGAGGTCCAATGTGATGCTTGTGGTGATTGTTTTGCTTCAACAAGGGCACGCCATAGGCTATGAAAGTCAAAGGCTCGACCCTGTTGAGCAAGCTCTAGGCATATATGAAAAGGAACTCCTCACAGTTCTACATGCCTTAGACTCATGGAAGCACTATTTATTGGGGACTCCTTTCATTCTGCAAACGGATCACTAAAGTCTTAAGTACTTCATGACGCAAACCAAGCTCTCCGACAAACAAATGAGGTGGGCAAACTTTCTTTCGCAATTTCATTTTCATATTGCTCACATTGCTGGCAAGCATAATCAAGTAGCCGATGCACTCTCAAGACGGCCGAGAGTGAATGCGGTTTCCATAGCAACTCACAATTATCTATCTTCTATGATAGATGAGTATGCTATTGATCCCGATTTTAGAGATGTGATTTCAGCCCTTGTACTAGGGAAGAAAGAGGAACCATTTACTTTACAAGATGGTTATCTTCTATGGCAATAGGCTATGCGTTACTAGCTCACTACGTGAGAAAGTAATGTATGAACCTCATGCTCCTCCTTATGCAGGGCATAGAGGGATTCAGTCTACTCTAAAGGGGATTGAAACATATTTCTATTGGCCTACCATGAAAGCAAACATACAAGAGTATGTTTCTAAATGTGTGGTATGCCAAAAGATGAAGTTTGATAGAGGGAAGCAACCTGGATTGCTTCAACCTTTGCCAATCCCTAATTCACCATGGGAGAGCATATCCATGAATTTTATCTTTGGATTGCCTAAGTCTATCCATGGGAATATGGGAATATGGACGATAGTAGACAGGTTCAGTAAAGAAGCTCATTTTATACCTGTCAAAAAGACTATCAAAGCCCATCAAATGGCAACCCTTTTCATTTCACAAATCTTCAAGTACCATGCCTTGCCAATGTCCATAGTGTCGGATAGAGATTCTAGAATGATGAGTAATTTTTGGAAGGGTCTCTTTGAGAATTTAGGAACAAGGCTAGACTTCTCTTCGGCCTATCACCCCCAAACGGATGGCCAAAGTGAAATAGCTAACCTAACATTCTCGATCTATTAAAAGCCTATGTAACGGAAGTGCCAATGGGAGAAGTAGTTACCCTTAGTGGAGTATGCCTACAAGAACAATGTACATACTTCCACAGGATAAGAACCTTTTGAGTTAATTGAGGGAAGATCAAAAAGTCCCTTGCTACTTAAGGTACACGGGAGGATCTTCGCTGTGCAGATGAGTATAGCCGAGACCTACAAGAATCTTTCCAAAAGATTAAGGATGCTATCTCTATCTCAGAGCAAAGGCAAAAGGCTGTTTTTGACAAGCACAAAAGAGCCCAAGCCTTTAAAGAAAATGATTGGGTCTTATTAAAATTCGCAAGGCTCGATTAAGGCACACGACGTGCAAGAATCCTACGGGACACCAAAAGTACTATGCTAAGTTAGCAAAAAGGTACTATGGTCCCTTCCAGATTCTTAGGCCGATCAATGAGATGGCCTATCAACTCAAGTTGCCCAACCATTGGCTCATACATAATGCTTTCCATGTGAGCCTACTAAAGCCTTACAAAGGAGAGCCACCTCAAGAACCAACTATTGAAGACTCACCGACAATCGAGGACCAAGAAGAAAGGCTGCAACCCGAGTTCATTCTCTGACATGAAGACAAGGTACTAAGAGGAGGTAAGACTATTCGACGATATCTTATTAAGTTAAAGAATTATCCTTTTGAAGATGCTAGATGGATGCAAGGCATACAATTAAAGGATAACCTAAACCTTGTCAATGCTTACAATGCTTCCCTAGAGTAAGCAAATGTACAAATGTTAAAAATGAACAAAGTTTTTGTCTTATAAGACTCTTTTTTTTTTTATTGTGCACAAAAATGTAGTATGCATGCTTAGAACAAGTTTGTGGAGACGACGTCTCCTGAACACCAAGTAGAGCTTGTCACTCTACTATGGAAGATTGATAGGACTAATTTGAAGACATGTTTGCGGCAGCTTAGGCTCTCAAGCGCCAAATGGACAAGTCATCCATTCTGGAACGATGTTGTAGGGTAACATAGGGATCCTCTACCCACTAGGAAAAAGGACTAATGAATATGCTTTATCTTCTCTACCCCATAGTCGAGGACGACTATGATGTCAAGAGAGAGGTAATGTCATAATAATCAATATCTAAATCCCCTAAACGATTTTCTCATGTTAAACTGATCATTTAATATGGGGAAGTGCCAGGGGAGAGAAAGCTAGAATATTGGTTAAGCTGGCAGACCGGCCACAGTAGGGATCCAAAGGAGGGAAAATAGGGATCCAAAAGGGTAGCCATCTACAAAAGAGCAATGTGCACCAATGGGCTTAAAAGACCCTGTAACATTTAATGGTCTAGTAGCTTGTGTGTAGCAGAAAATAGCATGACCATAGTGAGCATTTCATTAGAATAGATTCCTAATGAGAATAACAAGAGTGCTTGGGTGGAAAAAGCAACAAAAAGCATAACACCTAGGTAGATAGCACGAACAATACTTTAAAAGAGAGAGAAATTAAGCAATTGACAACAGACGAGGACCAGATTTGCATGGAGTTGGTCCCCCCTCCAAAAGGCTTTGTATTATGGTTTCTCCCATCAAGAGAGACATTTTACAATACAATTCTTTGTGTTCCTTCAAGACTAGCTAGTTCAATGAAGATGGAAACTTCATGCACTAAGCAAAACATTTATCAAACACAACATCAATTCCCTCACGGTCATCTCCTCACATAATCACTCATATTAGCATAGCTTAGCCTAGTAATTAGCATGGTAAAGGAGATGAGCATGCATTGAAGCTTGGCTCTTGGTTGGATTTGCATCACAAAGCCAAGAGTTGTTGGTGTAGGCCTCCCTTCTCACAAGCTTGGAGTAGGTGGTAAGTTTTCCATTAAAGCTTGACAAGGAGAGAGAGTCTTCTTTGCTTCACACATGAGATTGTGTGAGTGTGTGTGTGATAATGCCTTGCAAAAATCAGCCCCCCCTCTGTCTTGGTCGACCCCCCTTGCTAATTGCTCATGCTACACCCCTATTGGACCTCCCCAGACCTAGCCAATGGAAATTAAGCAGCATAAGTGATAGCCTTCTGACATGTGTCCACCTTTCCCCTTTTGTGAGAGCTTTAGGTAATTAATAAATGCAACTAAACTCTCATTGGACCTCTTTGCCTCCTGGCCAATAGGAATCAGGCAAGCCATTCGGCTGTTGAATGCTCATTGGTCCCCTTGGGAGACTGTCCAATAGTCTTCTAGAGAGCTTAATTCTTATTGGTTCTTTTATTAAGTGTTTTTAAATTAACTAAACTAGAATTACTCTAGCCTAATTCTCATTGGTCCATCTCCAAGGCCATCCAATAGGATTTAAGTACACCTTGTGGACATCTGGGCTAGGGAGCTGACATCTGTCCCTCTTTCCCCTTGTGTAAAAATGAAGCTCGTGAGTGTGTGTGTGTGAGTTTCTCTCTCATACCCTACTTGCAAGGCTCGCCCCATCCTATGTAGGGATTATGAAGACTTTTTGTGACACACACAAAGCATCCAATTCCCCTAATGTTTGACCTTTGGACACAACCTTTGAATTTTGGAAGTCTTAATGGGTTGAACCTTAGGGTCTTTTAAGCCCATTGTTGCACATTGCTCTTTTGCAGATGCCCCCCCCTTTGGATCCCTATTTTCCCTCCTTATCATCCCTAATGTGGACGGTCTGCTAGCTTAACCAATATTCTAGCTTTTTTTCCCCCAGTCACTTTCCCATATTAAATGATCAGTTTAACATGAGAAAATCATTTAGGGGATTTAGATATTGATTATTATGACATTACCTCTCTCTTGAAATCATAGTCGTCCTCGACTATGGGGTAGAGAAGATAAAGCATATTCATTAGTCCTTTTTCCTAGCAGGTAGAGGATCCCTATGTTACCCTACGACTTCGTTCCAGAATGGATGACTTGTCCATTTGGCGCTTGAGAGCCTAAGCTGCCGCAAGCATGTTTGCACATTAGTCCTATAAATCTTCCATAGTAGAGTGACAAGCTCTACTTGGTGTTTGGAAGACGTCGTCTCTGCAAACTTGGTATAAGCATGCATACTACTTCATTTTTGTGCACAATCAAGGAAAAGAGAGACTTATAAGACAAAAGCTTTGTTCATTTTTAACATTTGTACATTTTCTTACTCTAGGGAAGCATGGTAAGCATTGACAAGGTTTAGGTTATCCTTTAATTGTATACCTTGCATGCATCTAGCATCTTCAAGAGGATAATTCTTAAACTTAATAAGATATCGTCAGATAGTCCTACCGCCTCTTAGTACCTTGTCTTCATGTCGGAGAATGGACTTGAACTGCAGCACCTCTTCTTGGTCCTCGATCTTCAGTGGGTCTTCAATAGTTGGTTCTTGAGGTGGCTCTCCTTTGTAAGGCTTTAGTAGGCTCACATGGAAAGCAATTTGTATGAGCCATGGGTTGGGAAACTTTAGTTGATAGGCTATCTCATTGATTGGCCTAAGAATCTGGAAGGGACCATAGTACCTTTTTGCTAACATAGCATAGTACTTTTGGTGTACCGTAGGATTCTTGCCCGTCGTGTGTCTTAATCGAGCCTTGGGAAATTTGAGTAAGACCCAATCATTTTCTTTAAAGGCTTGGGCTCTTCTGTGCTTGTCAGTAGCAGCAGCCTTTTGCCTTTTCTATAAGATAGAGATAGCATCCTTAATCTTTTGGAAAGATTCTTGTAGGTCTCGGCTATACTCATCTGCACAGCAAAGATCTTCCCGTGTACCTTAAGTAGCAAGGGACTTTTTGATCTTCCCTCAATTACCTCAAAAGGCGCATTTCTCATGGAAGTATGTACAGTGTTATTGTAGGCATACTCCACTAAGGGTAAGTACTTCTCCCATTGGGATCTTTGATCTACTTCCGTTGCATAGGCTTTTAGTAGATCGAGAATTGTTAGATTAGCAATTTCACTTTGGCCATTCGTTTGCGGGTGATAGGCTGAAGAGAAGTCTAGCCTTGTTCCTAAATTCTCAAAGAGACCCTTCCAAAAATTACTCGTCATTCTAGGATCTCTATCCGACACTATGGACATTGGCAAGCCATGGTACTTGAAGATTTGTGAAATGAAGAGGGTTGCCATTTGATGGGCTTTGATAGTCTTTTTGACAGGTATAAAATGAGCTTCTTTACTGAACCTGTCTACTATCGTCCATATTCCCGTATTTTCATGGATAGACTTAGGCAATCCAAAGATAAAATCCATGGATATGCTCTCTCATGGTGAATTAGGGATTGGCAAAGGTTGAAGCAATCCAGGTTGCTTCCCTCTATCAAACTTTGTCTTTTGGCATACCACACATTTAGAAACATACTCTTGTATGTTTGCTTTCATGGTAGGCCAATAGAAATATGTTTCAATCCCCTTTCGAGTAGACTGAATCCCTCTATGCCCTACATAAGAAAGAGCATGAGATTCATACATTACTTTCTCACGTAGTGAGGTAGTAACGCATAGTCTATTGCCATAGAGAAGATAACCATCTTGTAAAGTAAATGATTCCCCTTTCTTCCCTAGTGCAAGGGTTGAAATCACATCTTTAAAATCGGGATCAATAGCATACTCATCTATCATAGTAGATAAATCATTGTGAGTTGCTATGGAAACCGCATTCACTCGCGACAGTCTTGAGAGTGCATCGGCTACTTGATTATTCTTGCCAGCAATGTGAGCAATATGAAAATGAACCTCATTTGTTTGTCGGAGAGCTTGGTCCGCGTCATGAAGTACTTAAGACTTTGGTGATCCATTCGCAAAATGAAAGGAGTCCCCAATAAATAGTGCTTCCATGAGTCTAAGGCATGTAGAACTGCGAGGAGTTCCTTTTTATATATGCCTAGAGCTTGCTCAACAGGGTCGAGCCTTTGACTTTCATAGCCGATGGCGTGCCCTTCTTGAAGCAAAACAGCTCCAAGGCAATCACCACAAGCATCACATTGGACCTCAAATGGCTTTGAGAGATCCGGTAATGTAAGCACAGGTTGAGAGATAAGCTTTTCTTAAAGCTTTTTGAGAGCATTGTTTTCCTTGGCAGACCATGTGTACCTAACGTTTTTCTTTGTTAGGTCATGTAACGGTCTTGCTATTAGTGAGAAATTTTCTATGGAACGTCTATAGTATGCGCACATACCTATAAAGCTTCTTAACTCATGAAGATTCCTTGGTTTAGGCCATCCTCTTATTACCTCTAACTTTGATGGATCCATTTGGATGCCATCTTGAGAGATAATGTGACCTAAATACTGAATCTCTTGCAAGAAAAAATCACTTTTCTTTCGATTAACATAAAGTTTATTCTCTCTTAAAACTTGAAATATTACCTGGAGGTGTTGCTTGTGTTCGTCTAATGAATTAGAGTAGATGATGATATCATCAGAGAACTCTCCAGTAAAGGTTCGGTAAGGCCGCCTGAATAGCTTCTCCATCAAGCGGTTGAATGTGGCCGGTGCATTGGTCAAGCCAAAAGGCATGACAAAGAATTTGTAAAGACCAAATGTAGTGCGAAATGTGGTCTTTACAATGTCTTGATCAACTATCCTTACTTGATGATAGCCACTTTTTAGGTCAATCCTTCTGAAGTAGGTGGATCCTTGTAGCTTATCAAATAGGTCTTCTACCCGTGGAATGGGAAACCTATTCTTGATAGTGATCCTATTTAGTGCTCTATAGTCGACACACATACGATATGTGTTGTCTTTCTTTTGTACTAGTAGCACAGGAGAACAAAATGGAGATGACCTAGGCCTAACCATGCCCTTCTCAAATAACTCATGCACTTGCCGCATAATCTCCTCTTGTCGAGCTTGAGAAACTCTATAAGGAGGTTTGTTAGGCGCTGAAATTCCTGGAAGAAGTTCATTGCATTGTCATCATTGCCTCGTTTAGGAGGTAGCTCACAAGGAATTTCGTCTCAATAAACACATCTTGAAACCCCTTGAGAAAATTGGATAACTCTAATTCCTTTTGATTGTATATATTTTCTTTTGCTAAAACATTAGGTTCATTTTGAGGATCTTTAACAAAAATCATGTACACGGAACTACAACTCTTTATTGACTTGTTGAAAGCTTGTGTATGTACAATGGGTATAGTGTTACCCAATTCCTTAGCATCTATATACATATCTTTTTCCCTGAACTTAAAGGAGATTCTCCTTTCAGGGAATTTAACATTGGCAGCTATGCAATCAAACCATGGTGCCCCTAGGATTACATCCTCATGCTTGAGAGGAGAGATAAAGAAGTCCTCTTTGTCCACATAGCTTTGGACATGGAGCCTCAATTTCCCTATTAAGGGAGTGACTGAAGGTTCTTGCCCTTGATAGCACCGTTTGCGGGTAGGACGTCTCCCATCTCGTAGGCTTGTATGCCTAGCTTGGTGGCCAACTCTATAGATATAAAATTGTGAGTAGAACCAGGGTCAAAGAGAATAAAAGCATCATGTTCTCTTACCTTTCCCCAAGCATGGCATAGAGGAAATCCTTTGTGATGAATATCCTCCTCTTGGATTTTGACCAAGGTAGCTCTAGGAGGTTCACGGCGAGTGTTCTTTTGGGGACAAGCGCGGTACGCATGCCCTTGCTCGCCGCACTTGAAAGAGTGGTTATCCTTGCGATAACGCTCAAGCTCTTCAGGAGAGAGTTTATTTTTGCCTTTATAAACTCCCTTCTCTTTAGCTTTGTTGGAGTTGCCCTTAGGAGACTTTTGGACATTGTCCTTCCCCTTACGCTCATTGGAACCCTTGTTTTTTCCGTGGGCTTAGAATTTCTTTTAGCCCCCATTTGAAAATTGATTTGAGAGGCCACCATAGTATGGTCTATAACCGTCGATATGGTGCGTGGGCTTTGGGAGTTGACATACTCCACCATTTCTTCGGTTAAGCCAGCCACAATTCTTTTGCTCTCCAAAATCCAACTTTTTGAAGACAATGGCTTTGAGTTGTAGGTCCCAAAACTTATCTCCAAATTTGTGAATGGATTCATAGGGAGAGAGCTGCAAGCTTCGCCATTCAGTGAGTACTTTGTCTTTGGCATCGGTGGCCAAAAACTACTTCATAATGGAAGGTCTTAAAGCTTTCCATGTTCGTGGAGCTTCACCGTTGGCCCATAGGCTAGACCACCATTGCCTAGCGTTATTTTGAAAGTGCATAGCTACATGGTGTAGCTTAGAGGACTCTGTGAAGCCCTCATCTCCAAACGCCGCATCGAATTGTTGGATAAAGGCCAAGATTTTGTCCGTAGCACCAAAAGTGCCATCATAGGTAAGGAAAGAGATGCTCTTCCCTCCCTCTTTGAATTTGTTGAGCTTTGACGACCTCTTCCACACGACATAGGATTCCTATGGCCTCTTCTTTTTTATGGTTCAAAGGTTGCACCATCACTTTCTTCAGAAGATGAAGAATTTGAGGAAGATGGAGAAGAGGGTGACCTATTTATCGCCTTTTTCTTGCCTTGATCTTCATTGTCTTCACTATCACTTTCATAAGAGGAAGAGGGTGTCCTCTTTCTCGCCTTTTTCTTCTCTTGCTTTTTGTCATCCCTCTTTGAAGTATGGTGTGGAGAAGTATGCGATGGTCTTCTCCGTTTTGGAGGTGATGGAGAGCGTTTAGCCCGCCGTCTACGTGGAGCCATCTCCACCGAGGAAGCAGGAGACGCACTTCTTTCTCGTTCCTTCGGTCGAGGCTCTTGGATTCTCCTTTGAGAAGGAGATGCGTCATCAAGGAGAAAATTTCTGAGCCCTTATTATGGATCCTCTTCTTCTTCCCGAATCGGAGAGAGGCCTCTTTTGGAAGTCTCTCAAGGAGGCTTCCTAGGTGCTCTCTCGTCATGGTTGGGAGCTTGGAGAATCCCATGAGCATGAAGCTGCCGTTGCACTTCACTTTGGAGGGATGGATTGCCCATGGCTTGTTAAAGATAGTTAACAAGCATCAGGGCATCGTTTGTAGCTTGCTCATTAGCAAAATCAAAGTTATCAAATTTCACTCTCTATATTACTATCAACCATTCTAACAACTTTTAGGTGTAAAATTTTTAGGTGTACTTTGGCACTTCAAGCCCTAGTTGCTACTCCTCTTTACCCCTTTAGAAAAAGCACTCAAGCTACTATACCCGTGGCTCGAATACCATTAATTGCAAGGAATAGAAGAGAGGGTCGTTCAACACCAAAACAACACCAGCTCGTGTCAAGCTTCTAATAGCTCAATAGTGATTAATCCGTAGGCAAGCCCCGTAGGACTCCACTATTAAGACCATAGCTCTCGACGGTGATGCCCCGTTAACTGCACAAAGGCAGGCACACTGCAAGGCTGAAAAATCCCTATTCTACTTACTCACATGCAATTAATAATACCAACCATTTATAGCTAGCTTGAGATTTTCCCTTCTTGAGCAAGAAAAGAGAAACCTTGTGCTCTGATACCAATGTAGCATTTAATGGCCTAGTAACTTGTGTGTAGCAGAAAATAGCATGAACATAGTGAGCATTTCATTAGAATAGATTCCTAATGATAATAACAAGAGTGCTTGGGTGGAGAGAGCAACAAAAAGCATAACACCTAGTTAGATAGCATGAACAATACTTCAAAAGAGAGAGAAATTAAGCAATTGACAACAATTGAGGACCGGATTTGCATGGACCAGTCCCCCCTCCAAAAGGCTTTGTATTATGGTTTCTCCCATCAAGAGAGACATTTTACAATACAATTCTTTGTGTTCCTTCAAGACTAGCTAGTACAATGAAGATGGAAACTTCATGCACTAAGCAAAACACTTATCAAACACAACATGAATTCCCTCACAGTCTCAGACCCAAGACCTCACACACCTTCGAAGATGGTGAGAGCTAGCGGGGTATGAGAGTAGATTGAGAGGAAGAAGGAGTATTCTTACGAGAAAGATGTACATTTACTCACATAATCACTCATATTAGCATAGCTTAACTTAGAAATTAGTATGGTAGAAGAGATGACCATGCATTGAAGCTTGGCTCTTGGTTGGATTTGCATCACAAATCCAAGAGTTGTTGGTGTAGGCCTCCCTTCTCACAAGCTTGGAGTAGGTGGTAAGCTTTCCATTAAAGCTTGAGAAGGAGAGAGAGTCTTCTTTGCTTCACACATGAGATTGTGTGAGTGTGTGTGCAATAATGCCTTGCAAAAATCAGGCCGCTCTCTGTCTTGGTCGACCCCCCTTGCTAATTGCTCATGCTACAGTCCTATTGGACCTCCACAGGCCTAGCTTATGGAAATTAAGCAGCAGAAGTGATAGCCTTCTGCCATGTGTCCCCTTTCCCCTTTTGTGAGAGCTTTAGGCACTTAATAAATGCACTTAAACTCTCATTTGACCCGTTTGCCTCCTGGCCAATAGGAATCAGGCAAGCCATTGGGCAGCTGAATGCTCATTGGTCCCCTTGGGAGACTGTCCAATAGTCTTTTAGAGAACTTAATTCTTATTGGTTCTTTTATTAAGTGTTTTGAAATTAACTAAACTAGAATTACTCTAGCCTAATTCTCATTGGTCCACCTCCAAGGCCATCCAATAGGATTTGAGTACACCTTGTGGGCATCTGGGCTAGGGAGCTGACATGTGTCCCTCTTTCCCCTTGTGTACAAATGAAGCTTGTGAGTGTTTCTCTCTCATCCCCTACTTGCAAGGCTCGCTCCCTGCTATGTAGGGATTATGAAGACTTTTTGTGACACACACAAAGCATCCAATTCCCCTAATGTTTGACCTTTGGACACAACCTTTGAATTTTGGAACCTTAGCATTTTGGAAGTCTTAATGGGCTGAACCTTAGGGTCTTTTAAGTCCATTGTTGCACATTGCTCTTTTGCAGATGACCCCCCCCCCCCCTTTGGATCCCTATTTTTCCTCCTTTGGATCCCTACTGTGGCCGGTTTGCTAGCTTAACCAATATTCTAGCTTTTTCTCCTTGTCACTTCCTCATATTAAATGATCAGTTTAACATGAGAAAATCATTTAGGAGAATTAGATATTGATTATTATGGCAGACCCTAAGGTTCAACCCATTAAGACTTCCAAAATGCTAAGGTTCAAAATTCAAAGATTCTCTCCAAAGGCCAAAAGCTTAGGGAAATTGGATGCTTTGTGTGTCCCAAAAGTCTTCCACCATCCCTACATAGGAGGGGGCGAGCCCTAGCAGTAGGAGATGAGAGAGAAACACACTCACACACACACACAAGCTTCCTTTACAC
This sequence comes from Adiantum capillus-veneris, assembly GCF_014529385.1. Lineage (NCBI taxonomy): Eukaryota > Viridiplantae > Streptophyta > Polypodiopsida > Polypodiales > Pteridaceae > Adiantum > Adiantum capillus-veneris. Next base: position 110,690,603 of record NC_140943.1, on the reverse strand, counting down.
AAAGGGAATGAGGGACACATGTCAGCTCCCTAGCCCATATGCCCACAAGGTGTATTCAGCTCCTATTGGATGGCCTTGGGGGTGGACCAATGAGAATTAAGCTAGAGTAAATCTAGTTTAATTAATTTTAAAACACTTAATAAAAGAACCAATAAGAATTAAGCTCTCTAGAAGACTATTGGACAGTCTCCCAAGGGGTCCAATGAGCATTCAACAGCCCAATGGCTTGCCTGATTCCTATTGGCAAGGAGGCAAAGGGGTCCAATGAGAGTTTAATTGCATTTAATAATTACCTAAAGCTCTCACAAAAGGGGAAAGGGGACACATGTCAGAAGGCTATCTTATATGCTGCTTAATTTCCATTGGCTAGGCCTGGGGAGGTCCAATAGGGCTGTAGCATGAGCATTTAGCAAGGGGGGGCGACCAAGAGAGAGGGGGGGCTGATTTTTGGAAGGCATTATCACACACACACTCGCACAATCTCATGTGTGAAGCAAGAAGACTCTCTCTCTCTCTCCTTCTCAAGCTTTAATGGAAAGCTTACCACCTACTCCAAGCTTGTGAGAAGGGAGGCCTACACCAACAACTTTTGGCTTTGTGATGCAAATCCAACCAAGAGGCAAGCTTCAATGCATGCTCATCTCCTCTACCATGCTAATTACTAAGCTAAGCTATGCTAATATGAGTGATTATGTGAGGAGATGTACATCTTTCTCGTAAGAATACTCCTTCTTCCTCTCAATCTACTCTCATACCCCACTAGCTCTTACCATCTTCGAAGGTGTGTGAGGTCTTGAGTCTGAGACCGTGAGGGAATTGATGTTGTGTTTGATAAGTGTTTTGCTTAGTGCATGAAGTTTCCATCTTCATTGCACTAGCTAGTATTGAAGGAACACAAAGAATTGTATTGTAAAATGTCTCACTTGATGGGAGAAACCATAATACAAAGCCTTTCGGAGGGGGGACCGGCTCCATGCAAATCCGGTCCTGAACTGTTGTCAATTGCTTAATTTCTCTCTTTTGAATTATTGTCATGCTATCTAACTAGGTGTTATACTTTTTGTTGCTCTCTCCACCCAAGCACTCTTGTTATTCTCATTAGGAAGCTATTCTAATGAAATGCTCACTATGTTCATGCTATTTTCCGCTACACACAAGTTACTAGACCATTAAATGTTACAATTGATGGATTAGGAAGGGGAATACATTTAGAAAAAGCTAATTGGAGAGAGAGAGAGAGAGAGAGAGAGAGAGAGAGAGAGAGAGAGGGGGGGGGGGGGGGGGGGCGCATGCCCAACCTATTTAGAAAGATGAGAATCCTATGGAGAGAGAATGAGTCACGATTGAGGAAGAGGGAACGATAGAAGGGAAGAGGAGAAATGCATGTGGAGGCTCTTGCAAGTTAAGGACCACATCATGGAATTAGAAAGGGGAATACATTGAATAGAAGTTAATCGCGGGGGGGGGGGGGGGGGGAGGAGAGAGAGAGAGGAAGAGAGAGAGAGAGAGAGAGAGAGAGAGAGAGGGGGGGGGGGGGGGCATGCCTAACCTATTTAGAAAGATGAAAGAAAAAGATGAGAATCCTATGGAGAGAGAATGAGTCACGATTGAGGAAGAGGGAACGATAGAAGGGAAGAGGAGAAATGCATGTGGAGGCTCTTGCAAGTAAAGGACCACATCATGGAATTAGGAAGGGGAATACATTGAATAGAAGTTAATAAGAGAGAGAGAGAGAGAGAGAGACCTAACCTATCTAGAAAGAGGAGAGAAAAAGATGAGGATTTTATAGAGAAGAATAAAATTTGAATGAGGAAGAGAGAACGATGCAAGGGAAGAGAGAGATACACAGGGGGATGTGGATGTTGCTAGAGATGATGCCTATATACACATAGCTAAGAAATTCCACATAGCACCACCAAAGACGGCACCATTGTACTAGTGTGTGTGTGTGTGTGTGTGTGCGCACACACACACACAGCTAAGAAATTTCACATAGCACCACGAAAGAGGTGGCTGTCGTACTAGTGTGTGTGTGTGTGTATATATGTGTGGAGAGAGAGAGAGAGAGAGAGAGAGAGAGAGAGAGACGACAACGTAAATGCACAATACAAGCATGTGTCATTGTTCTTGGTAAAATCCATCTGGATTCTTCGAATAATCAAGGGGGTAAATTTTGCCTCTTTGACTTTTTAAACTTCCTCTTGAAAGAAAAAGATGAGAATCCTATGGAGAGAGAATGAGCCACGATTGAGGAAGAGGGAACGATAGAAGGGAAGAGGAGAAATGCACTGGAGGCTCTTGCAATTAAAGGACCACATCATGGAATTAGGAAGGGGAATACATTGAATAGAAGTTGAGAGAGAGAGAGAGAGAGAGAGAGAGAGAGGAGAGAAAAATATGAAAATTTTATAGAGAGAGAATAAAATATGAATGAGGAAG